>NC_138106.1:8995000-9620000 GCF_964146895.1 Miniopterus schreibersii
TCTGTTGGGTGGAGGGATGACAGAAACACACCCTGAACACAGATCTCACCCCCTCTGGCTCAGCTGGAGCTCCTTCTGCGTCTGCATTCTGGCTTGTTCCCACAACATAGGAACATCATATATCTTCAAATGGTTTTTAAAAAAATATACACATATCTGACCATCTTCACTCAGTGCCTCTGAGAAAATAATATAAAAATAAAAAAGAATGTCAGAAGAGCAATAGGTGACCACTTCACATTTGCCTATATTCACTGATTTAAGGACAAGCCCCTCTGATTAAAGTCACATAATTATGTGACTCCCATTTGAACCAAACATGCTCCAAGTGTCTGTGGGTCACTCAAGGTTCAGTCAGGCTCAGGCCCAGAATGTGGTATGGCCAGTACGACTACTCAGTGCTACAAAATTGTCTCAAACTTAGAGCCAGCCTACAGGGCCCATTTCAGGGGGGTAAGTCCTGGCTGTCCTGAAACCATCTTAGCTCTTCCCAATGTTTACAAGTCACCTAGAAGTCAATGGCTTAAAGGAGGGAGTCCCAAGAAAATGAAGGGTGGTGAACCACAAGGAATAAATACCAAGTAAACTTTTTTCTTTGCTGAAATTGACCAGTCAAGTCTCATGAGGAGCCGGCCCCACAGTGCCATGCACTAACTACCTGATGTGACAGGAAGCCTGGGGGGCGTCCAGTCCCTCAGCTTGTGGTTGATACACAAGGCAATGATGTCGTCCCATGGGATCTCAGCAACTGAGGGCCCTGCCTCCCAGCCAGGGGAGGGGTTCTGGCTCTTCCACCTGCCATAAGTTCTTCGGAGCAGGCTCTCCACCTGGGACCGGAGAACGGGCTGTGTCTGGCGAGAGCTGGGGATCTGGGAGGCATACTGGATAACCATGGAACACACAGGAAGCCAGGGAGCTGGAGAAAAAGGACCCCATGAGTCACAAGGTTTGGCCAATGTACAGGTGGAAATCTACATGAAATATTCCTCACTCTATATTAACTTAGGAGAAAGCAACTGTGTAGTTGAGAAGTCTATTCTCGAATCTGAATACAATAAACCATAGCTGTTCAGGAAAGAGCATCTTTCCCCCCATGTCCTGACAAGGGACCCAGTCTCCCTAGACAAAATCCACAATTAAGGGTCCCCCACATGCTCTAATTGTACAGGCCCAGGAATCTATACTTTAAAAAGGACCCAGATGAGGCTGGTACATGAGGTCTTGACTTCTCTTGGGGAACACTGACCTAGCACACAGCAAAGCTATATGCTTTGCTTCCCTTTGAGTTCCTTCAGTAATGAGCATCTGTTAGACCTACTGAAGACCATACCGTGAAATTTAAAAAGCTGCCTGAGGCCTATGTTCCATGAAGTCCAAAAGAAAGTGGCCCTGCCAAGGCCCCATGCTGTGCCACATAAGCAGCAAATAGCCTCCTTCCCTCCTAACAGCATCAACAAGGGAAGGGCAGCCTCCATGCCCAGCCCAGACTAGGGGACATGGAGGATGCATCAGAACAGCCCAAAGGCTTCAACTGGCACAATCAGAGCCACAGAACAGAGGCTTCTCTGATAAAGAAGAAATACTGGCTTTAAGTCAGCACTGAGTGCTGTGGCCCCAGCAGAGCCAGCAGCATCGGGAGAGGACTGCATGGTCCCCATACGCTTTACCCCCATACCCCATGGTGCAGGCAGGGCAAGACCTGCTGTCCATTCAGAAACTCCAGGCCTTGGGGTCAGTGCTCCCCCAACATGCAGGCCACCTTCCTCCCAGGGGTCAGCAGACACCCACAGATTGCTCTGTTGGTGGTGAAAGGCCAAATGTCACTTCACAAAAACCCTGGCTCACTCTGACTCCTAAATCCAAAGACAGGTGCAGGTTGGTGCAGAATGGGAGAGGGGCACATAGTAGACGATGTAAGAGCCTTACACCAGTGCCCAGTACCTGCCAGACTGTCACTACAGTACGAAAGAAAACGGGTGTTCTCAGCCGCCCCCTACACTCATCCCCAGCCAGCACAAGCATATACCCTCCGGGGGCGGAAGGTCCATCTGCGGAAGTTGAAAGCCCAGCACAGCCTGTTTCAGCCAGGCCAGGTGCTCTGGGGAATTCCAGTGAAGGTGAGGAAGCAGCTGGCTACCCCCTGCCTCAGCAAACTCAGTGACAGGCCAGGAGAGGTCGCAGAGCTGCTCAGAGGACACCACAGAGGCCAGGAAGTGAAGCACACTGTTGAACAGCTCGATGATGGCGCCAGGCTCCTGTGAGGCCAGGCCCCCCAGCCGCCTCTCTCTTCTGTCGTGGAAAAACCGGCCACTAAACTCACGGCTAACCCCGTCTTCCACATACTGAATGAGGGTCTGGCAGCAAAGGTCAAGGGTACAGGGGCAGTGGGAGAGCAGCCACTGCACGGCCTGTGAAACCTGAGAAGCAAAGACAATTGGAAGAGACTTGGTTAAACAAGCCATGCTCTTTTAGAAGGCGCTTCCTGAGGTGCCCCCTCCCACAGCCACAGCAGGTGCCACCAGAGCACCAGCTTCTCAACCACACTGGGAAGGGGAGCAGAAGCTTCTGCTGCAGTACAGTTTGGCCTCCTAGGGCCTTGGAGACCTAGAGCCGGGAGCCCAGGAAAGGGGTTCCAAGTGCGGCCGCACCCCAAGGTGGGGCTGTAGGATCACCCACTGGGGGGGCTCGGTCTGAAGAAAACCAGCCCTGCACATCCTCTTCATGACGCAGAAAGGGAAACCACGCCTTCCAGTTCTCAGGACTAACAGCTTCATTACGTGCAGGTCCTTTCACATCCTGTAGCTACCTTTCTTCCAACAGCTACTTTTTACTGAATTCCTGGCACATTTTTCCCTAAATGTAAATGTCAGCACAGACTTCCTTTTTTAAGGAAACTTCTGATAACATTATTTCTTCATATATTCCAGGAACCACCCTACAAAAATAACTTACATATCTGACTTTCAGATATAAGACATTTATGTTTTAGAGCTGTAAAGCCTCTAAAACAATTACATGAGCAATTTCTTTTTTTGCAAAAAGAAAAATTTCTTTTTTATGGGCAAATTTTATCTTTCATTTTTATTTCTGCTTATATTTTTAGAAGGTTACCTTTCAAAAATAAAATTAAAAATGCAAGCAGGAATATACACTAAATTTAAGATAGAGCAAAAAGGGAAAAACTGAAATATCTAGTTGGGCCTTTAAAAATGATAAAGCCTTACCTTATTTGTGCCTTGTAAATCATTAATGGAATCAGGAATCTCAATAATAATATAATCTGAAATCAGCTTAGCTGAAACCAAATCCTGTAGCATAAGACCTTGGAAAGAAACAGATGGAAGTCACCTGTCTTCTGTTCAGTCTACATATGAGCAAAAATCTCACTGCATTGACCCCACCCAGCCCTGCTCCCAGTAACCACAGTGGATGCTGTCCCCTGACTCCCAATGTTGAATTGTCAACACTTCCCCAGACCCAGGGCTTAACCCAGTTACTGAACATGCTGGTTCATAAATGACACTGTCTTGACAAACCATCATCCACTTCCTTCTCCACAGCATCCACGCCCAGGCTGGGTACAAGAACCACCAGCGGCAGTGCAGGCTGGAAGGGCTTGGCCTGCAGGAGTTGCTTGAGCTGCAGCAGCGCCGACAGCCAGTACACGTCTTCCTCTGCAATGTCCTCACTCTTCATTTTGGGAGTAAGCAGCAGTATGAGCCCACTGGCTCCCAGGAGCTCCTTCTGCGTCTCTGCGGCATCAAGGGCACCGTCACTGAGAGCGCCATGGGCTACCTGGAACAGCACCCAGACCATCAGGACAAATCAGCAGTGAAAGAAGCCATGAATTAGTGCCAGAAATAGCTAGATCAACAGATAATTCAGCTTCTAGCTATAGTTGTGTTGAGCATGTTACTTTCACCTTAATAGTTACCCTTAAACAGTTATAAAAACAGGTAAGCCCATGACAGAAAAAGGGGAAGGCAAGCCAGCAACAAACAAGGATATCGACCCATGTCTAGAAAACAGCAAGGAGATGGGAACAATCAGTGGCTTGGGTAAGCAGAGGAAGTTACACCTGGGGGGCTTACAGGCATGGTGTGGAAGGACCCAGGCCAGCTGAGCCTGCAAAGGCCCAGAGCACCCAGACTTTGCAGCACCAAAAGCCAGAGACCAGGTTCAGGGCCAGGAAGGATGAGTCACACTCAGAGCAATGGCCCTACAGGTCATTAAGGAAACTTCTAATATCACCCACCTGCAGGTGGCCTTTAAGTACAACCTATACCCTAGGCAGGGGTCTGTCCCATCCTAAGAGGATCCAGTCACAGGGGCATCCCCGGGCACAGTGGAGGGTAGCTGGCACTGGCCACCCCCCACCTTATGCTGAGAGCACCAGCAGCTGCCCTAGCAGACAGGACGAGTCCTGTCCAGAGAAATAAAACAGCCCAGGGAATAGATACCCAGATCCTGACATTTGGAGGTTCCCAAAAAAGGATGGCCTGCCATTCAGTTATCCTCCACCCCACCCCAAACACAGAGCTTGTGGCCAGCCCTTTAGGGACTCACTGGGTATGGCAGACAGCCTCAAATAAGGTGTCGGAGGAGAGCATCCAACATATGAGACTAGAATTAGAAAGAAAAAGAAACCCTAAGGAAACATAAGGCATGGAACATAAGAAAACAGGAAAAAAAATCCTAATTTTCAAAAAATAAAAATAAACAGAAGTGGAATAAAGAAAAAAAAAAATCCTAATTTCCTCAGAGGCATAAGATCATGCATCCAAAAATAGTCACAAGGTGATATGTCAAATAAGGATTTTAAAAAGGAAAATAATAAATATGGAATAAAAAACATTTGGAATATAAAATCAAGGAAATTTCCCAAAATGCAATATAAAAAAGATAAAAAATAGGATGGAAAGGATAAGAAGCTCAGAGGATCACCTGATGAGATCCAACATATGTCTAATTGGGGTTCAAGAGAGAACAGAAAAGAAGAGAAGGAAAGCACATCATAAAGATGCAAAAACATCCCAAAAGCAAAACAAGAGTCTCCAGCCGGAAAGGACCCACAAGCTCAGCACAATGAGTGTAGGAAGTTGGTACCAGGTACACCCTAGTGGATTTTCAGAACCATGGGACAGAGAGCAAGCTTCCAAAGAGGAACAAAGCCAGGCCACAGAAAAAGAAACAGGAGTAGTCTCAGACATCTCAACAGCTACAATGGATGCTAGGTGACAGTAAAGCAAAACTGAAAGGAAAATAACTTTCAACCCGTAATTCTACAAACCTAGCTACGCTGTAAAGCAAATGTGAGGGTAAACACATTTCAGACAAGCACGGACTCAGAACATTCTCCTTCCTGTGCATCCTTCCTTTGGCAGAAACTGGAAGACATGTTCCATCAAACAAGAGACTAACCCAAGAAACAACATTGCTGCTGCTGTCCAGGGAGCACTGAGTGAGTACTTGGTATGTGTCAGGCCCTGTTCCAAGAACTCTCGCTATGCTGTGTATAAAACTCACTTCATCCTCAAGCTATATGGCCTGGGGCAATTTATTTCAAGTTCTCTGAGCCTCAGTTTCCTGTCAGTAAAACAGGGATAGTAAGTAAGAGTATCCATCCACAGGCAACACAAAGACACAAGGAATTTACCCAAGTTAAGTTACAGGTGGACGAGCAGCACCCCACTGGTATGGAGGCCTCAGTGGCAGCCACACCCTGGGACATGCTATCAGCCCAGAGAGGCACTTTCTTAGAGGGAAGGATAAGGTAAAGTGACAGAGCATTTGGAAAACTCCACTAGGATATATACGGTCCATCTGGTGGCACATTTGGGTAAAAACAGAGAGAAAGAGAGAAAACTGTGTAAGTGAGAAAATAAGGCAAATATTACTTGCAGAAAAGATAAAAAAAATGTAGTCACAGAACACTTGCTGGTTCTGGGCAAATAGCAGTCAAATAGTCATCAAAACATGACCCCACTAACAAGGTAATATGAAGTAATGATGGAGTAATCCCAGGAAGGTGGGGAAGGCTGAGTGGGGCCATGGTGTATGAGTTCTCTCTTCACCTAGCAGCCACCAAGATAGCTCCAAGAACCCACTTCCTAGAACTCAGGCCCTTGCACAATCCCACCCTAAGTGTGGGCTGGGCCTAGTGACCCACTTCTAAAAGTCACAATCAGACATAAGTGACAGGATTAGGTTAAAAAAGAGACTGCCATCTTGCTTAGCTAATGGAAGCCACTGTCATGTTGTGAGGTGCCTGATGGAAAGGCCCACGTGGCAGGGAACTGAGGAGGCCTCTGACCACAGCCTACAAGGAAATGAATTCTGGCAACAACCACAAGTAGTTCAAAGAGAACCTTCTCTCTTGATTTCCACTTCATGAGAAACCCTGAGCTAGAAGATCCAGCTAAGCCACACCTGGACTTCTGACCCACAAAAACCATGAGATAACAAATGTTTGTTATTTTAAGCTAAGTTTGTTTTGTAGCAATAAATAACACACCTACTTTAATGGAAAGTCAGTGGAGAATATCTAACGTGGATCAATTGAAAAACAGCAATGTAAGCATGTGACATGGAAACACAAGGGTAATCAAGCCCTGGGGAAAGGGGTGAGAAGGGGGCAGGGCCCACTGGTTCTCATTATAAATCGTGGTGCTACTTGACTTTTTAACTACATGCAAGTATTACTTTGACTTAAAAATTTAAGAATAGCCCTGGCTGGTATGGCTCAGTGGTTAGAGCATCAGCTCACAAACTTAAGGGTCCTGGGTTTGATTCTGGCCAAGGGCACATACCTTGGTTGCAGGCTCGATCCCCATGTGAAGAAGGCAACCAATTCTCTCTCTCTCTCTCTCTCTCTCTCTCCCTCCCTCCCTCCCTCCCTCCCCCCCCTTCCCTCTCTCTGAAAAGCAATGGAAAAAATATCCTTGGATGAGGATTAAAAAGTAAATAAAAATTTAAAAATAAAGGTAAGAGGAACAACAAAATTACTGTCTAGTAGGTGAAGTCTGGCTTTGTAATCATAGGAAAAAAGGGAAGAATATGCACCAAGATGTTACTGTTACCAATGAATGGTGGGAGCAGGGATGGCTCTTAGCATCTTTATACTTCCTTTGTATTTCCTTATATTTAAAAAGTTTTATACTTGTATTTCTTTTACATTTAAAAATATAATAAATTCTACTAAAATGGAAAAACAAAACCCATACATCCAAACTACAATTTGAAGAGGTCCCAAGGACAAAGAAAACATGGACTGGAATGTCACAAGCAGATGACCAGGGTTTGCCATGAACGTGACTTGGTTAGAAAGAAGAATGACCTGGGCACTGCAGGCCTTCAAGTCAAAATATGGGGAAGAGAGTTGACTTTCACTGTGCCCCCTGAGCATGCATCCAGGCCAGCCCTCAGGAGACTCTGGTCACATCATGAAAGGTACCACGCCCAGGCTCAAAGAGCTGGCCAGAGCAGCAGCTATCAGCACCAAGTCTGCTCAACACTGAAGCCCACACTTTCTGCCCTGCACAGCTGTTTTCCAAATAACTAATATACACATCTGGTTTTATTTCTGAACACATACACTGAAACCTAAAATTAATTTATACAAATTTTAATCTAATACGGAAATAAGTTCTCATGAAATAAAAATCTCTCGAGGAACCAGAACCAATTAATGGAAGTATTGTACAAACACTCATAAAGAACAAAAAGTAGAACTTGTAATGAAAAACTGAGGCCAACCTGAATGTAAAGCAAAAAAACTAACCTGAAATGTCCCAATAATGGCCCTATATACTATATACTAGCTGGGATCAAGTTTAGTGAAAACTAAATAGGATTAAAAACCATTAGTTTTTTGCTAAGACCCGGTGTATCAGGAAGCTACTTTAACAAGCGATGTCAGTAGCTAACAAGCCATGTGAAATGCAACAGTCACTGCATTTTTGTGGAATGCTCTGTTTCTTATCTCTTCGAGGTTGATTACCAGAGGCAAACATAGAGTTCAGGGCTTCTGAATGATGTGCAGAAGAGCACAGGCGCATCTATGCATTTGTCTGGATGGTTCTGAGTTTTCACCAAGTCCTCAAAGTGGTCTATGACCAGAGACAGTTAAGGCTCATTGTGCTCCTGGACTCTAACCTGGCATCTCACACCAATAGGGCTCCATGGGATGTCATCAAGACACAAGGAGGAACAGACATGATGTGACACCTGCTTCTGAGCCTCCCACATTCTTTCAAAACCATTTTAGATATTTATGATTCCAGTGATATCTTGGAGAGAAAATAAGACAATCACAGAAGTAAATACAAGAAATGATTGTCACTCACCTTTATACACACGCTGATAGAAATGGTCTGATTCCCTTTGCTGCTGAGCGCGTTAAACAGTGCGAGTGTCTGAATTCCACCAGCATCTCTGTATGTGTCATCGGAGCTATCATCTCCCATGAACTTGACTTTCAGCCAATTTGCTAGAATTCTGTGCATAAAAGAAAACACTTGAAGAAAATCTAATTCTAAATCTAAACTATAATGATTTTCAGAAAAAGAACCTAGAAAGAGAAATATCACACAGATGTAGGTCCAGCGACACAATTTTACCGTGAAGTTGATATGGACAAAACTCTACTAGGTTATTCCTTTGGGTAAGACGAGATGGCACTTGTGGAACTGGTTCATTCTAATGTGATTGAAGATTCTAAAGCACTCAGGAAAGATTCTGAGCAATAGAAAAGAGCCTTAGAGTTGAAAATATGTATACATGTTTTACAGAATCGAATTTCTCAGGTCTGAGACCTTAAGAATTCTTGGGACATATATCTCCTAATGAATTAAAAAATCAGAAGAGAGCTATTTTAAGAAATGAATCATTTAAATACTTTTAAAACACCACCACTCCTATCTTTGCTCAGCTGTCTTATGAGGTAAGCTTTATGGCTTTCTTTTTCCTTAGCCTACATGTGTTCCTGCTTAAAAGGTAATGTGTTCAGAGAACTTAATACCCTCCTACATTGCTTATAGGAATGTAAAATGGTATAGCCATATGGAAAACAGTTCAGCAAATCTTCAGAGACAAACACAGAGTTACCACACAAAATAGCAATTCCACTCCTACGTATATAATCAAGAGTACTACTAACATAGGTCCACATAAACACACACAAAAATGTTCATAGTAGCATTACCCATAATAGCCAAAAAATGGAAACAACCCAAATATGCCCATCAACTGATGAACAAATAAAATGTGATATAGTCAATCCATGGG
Source organism: Miniopterus schreibersii (assembly GCF_964146895.1). Lineage (NCBI taxonomy): Eukaryota > Metazoa > Chordata > Mammalia > Chiroptera > Miniopteridae > Miniopterus > Miniopterus schreibersii. Next base: position 9,004,286 of record NC_138106.1, read on the forward strand.
ATATTTATTCAGCCACACACACAAAAAGAATGGTACGTTTACTACAACATGAATGAACCTAGAAAACATTTATGCTGAGTGAAAGATGCTAGTCATAAATTCCACATCCTGTATGATTCCATTTATATTGGATGTTCAGAAAAGGCAAATGCATAAAGACAGAAAGCAGATTAGTGGCTGCCAGTGGCTGAAGGTAGGGAGGAATGGAGTGACTGCTAACAGATATGGGGTTTCTTTTTAAGTGAAAAAATGTTCTGCAATTAGATCATGGTGATGGTTGTACAACTCTGTGAATATACTACAAACCAATGTAATGGATACTTTAAATGGGTGAAACTTATACGTGAATTATATCTCAATAAACCTGTTAAAAATAGAAAAGTAATATGTTTTATAGTTACTTCAAAAGTATGGAAGTGATTTAGTTACAGGAAATAATGCCATGTCAATTTTTTGGCTTTCTTTGTAAAAATGCCAAAGCTTTTTTTCTAAGGAAAAAGATGGAACTATAGCAGACAAATTGTAAGCCGTCTTCCCCAAGACTCTAAAATGAATTGGGCTCTAATCAATACACCTTTGTATAGCTTTAAATAACAACTGTGAAATGCTTTTGGACAAAGACTATTGCCAAGTTTACAGAATAAAAATTTTAATTATCTAAAGTGTCAGCTTCAAATCAAGCAAAACAGACTGCAAGTCTAAGCACCAAAATGTAAACCTACTATGCATGAGAGAAACACACCACTCTGACATCCCAGCCACCTCCCCAGCTGCTTTCTCAGCATCAAACCCCCAGAGGGAACCCCTCCCTAACCTGCCAGGATTCCCTGGGGACTGCTCTTCTCCACAGTCAGGCAACACCAGCACCAGCTTCCAAAACACATGCTCCCTCCTACCAGGGAGGTGCTCAGCCACGAGGGATGGCAGGTCCAGGGGCGCCCACACTGCATCACTGGAAGGGACAGAGCAAGGCGGGTGAACTGGTGCTCAAGCCCTGGGCAGGAGCAGTGCGCAGAGCAGGGGCAAGACAGACCTCAGTAGCTGCTGGTAGAAGTGCTGAACCTTCAACTGGTGCGCGGTCTTGTTCCTGAGCCACCTTAGCCTACAAAGAAAGGGAGAACTACATTGTGCCTACATGAGGCCCACTCAGTGCCCATGGAAGGATCCTGAAAGTACTTACACTGATGTTTTCAGTAAAAAGTAACTGGTCAGTAAGTATCTCCAGGCAGGAAATACTTAGAAGACCAAGAAAATTTTTTCTGATAAACAGGTCAGAAGACCTGTTCATTTCACAGATATCAAGCAATTATCTACCAAGTGCCAGTCATGGAAGCCAGTGGTAAACAAAGTTCCTTCCCTTTAGGACACCCACTGTCATGGGGAGAGACATGCCTCTGCAGGAAGATGTCACAGTAGGTGCATGGGTGTGCTATGGTCTCACCCAGGGTGGTCAGAGAACTGATATGTGAGCAACGGCCTAAAAGAAGTAAGGGGAAACAGCATGAGTTTCTGAGGGAGAGGCAGAGGTGATGGCCATGCCAAGGCAGGAGTGGGCATGTGTGCAGAGAATGGGTACAGGGAGACTGGCCGAGGGAGAGGGTGGTGCGGGGAGGACTGCCATGTAAGGACCCAAGGAGCAGCAGAGAGGTCAACTAGAGACATGAGGCGACCTGACTCAACTGTGGTCATGAGAACATCAAGGGCGGAAGCCAGCAGACAGGCTGGCAGCAGAGGTGGTGAGGGCAGTGCTCCAGAATGATGGGTGTGAGTCCAGCTGCATGACCTAAGCCCAGGCTGGCATCCTATGAGCCAGGGAAGGCCCAAAGTTGGGCAAGCTGGGTGAAGATTAGGTTCTGACATTGGGTTGGGAATTGGATACAGAAGTGTGCAACACAGGATACAGGGGCCTTGGCTGGAGATGCAAGAGAGTTGTCAGTGTGAAAGATAGAAGGAAATTACCAAGGGAGGGGGAGGAAGAGAAGAACAGAGAGCAGGGGGCTGTGTTGAAGGGGCGGGAGGCAGACAAAGCAACCATGACTCTAGGAGGAGGCCAGGCCAGTGCCAAGGCTGCCATGGATCAAAAAGGAGCCTGAGTGCCCTGACCACACAGAGCACATCTGAGACAGGTCAGCGCTATTGCCCACCCCACTTACGGAGGAACAAACAGAATCTCAGGATTCTAGGTAACTGCAGTTTGTTGGAGTCAAATGAAACTCTGGAGACAGTTTGCAGAGAAAATGTCCCATGACAGCCCAGAGGAAGATGAGACCCAGACGGTGGGCTGCTGCAGCCCCTCCATGTTGCCTTCTCCTAGGCGCCCCACTGGGAGGCCCCTCTCAAGAGGTGACACTGGCATGGCTAGCACTGTATAGCTCAAAGACCTGGGCAGGGCCCTGAGGAGCCATACATGCTCAGGGTGACTGGAAGGAGCAGCAGGGAGGGCCACACCAAAGGGGCACAGGAGGGAGCCCTGTGAGAGAGGAGACTGGAGGGTGGGAGGTGGAATCACTAAAATGCAGCTACAGAAGACAGAGGGAGCTTGTGTGAGTGGTGTGAGAGAGGAACCAGCAGAAATGACAGAGACGCAGAAGAATCCGGAAGCAGAGGAAACAGGAAGTGGGAGTGGGTGTGAGTCAGGCTCCACCAATGAGAATGGACATGGTGTATTCTTAAACCAGGAAAACCAGGAGAAAACACGTGGTTTCAACTAAAATTCAATTACCAAGACCCCAAATGTTTTAAGGGGGAAAGGCATATAAATCAAAGCAGGCTGAGCAACATGTCCAGAACTGGAGGAAAAGACCACCTGCAAAAGCAGTCCTGCGTCTGCACATCTTCCCTCCACACACACAGGTGGGGCAGGGGAGCACTTAGGAGAAGCTGTGGCAAGCTGAGCACTGACCTGGTGCAGGAGATGCCCACTTTCCCTGCATGGCCAAGGTCCAGGAGGCCCTTGGCCAGGTTCTCCTCAGCAATGGGACACTCTGCACTGGGCACCAGTGCCATCAGCCGATCGTTCACATCCACACAGCAGGGCGCAGCAGGGAAGGCCCGCATCTGCCGCCTCAGCTTCTTCCGGGCTGCAACGGCTTCCCTCCACCTGGAGGACACACCAACATATCACCACTGGATGTGTTAAAGGTTCAACACAGGGACAAATGCAAAAACATACTCTGGCACCATTAACACAGAACACATTTTTTGGAAATACGTTCAGTCTTTCTCAGCAAGTCCTGAAATTAAGAAATTAGAATTAAAACTCAAGGAAAAAAAGTTTAAAAACAAAAACTCAGGCATGGGGGAGGCCTGAAGCAAATGCATGATGGTAAGCAAAAGAATTACTGAACCTAAGAGCTAATGCTGACCACCCCGAGGACCAGTTTAGCAATATGGACACAAATACAGCGTACATATACCCTCTGACCCAGCAACCACCATGGACAGAAACTTATCTCCAGACCTTTGTGCACTGTGTGTACAAAGACTGTTACTACAGTACTCTTTGTCACAGCTAAAGAGAGAAATCTACATGACAGTCCATTCACAGGGGCCAGGTAGGTCATTTACGGTGCCACAGGCAACAACTGGGAAAGCTGACACACTGCTGTGATCAGGCCTCCATCTCCTAGCAAATGGAAGAGAGAATAGCTGGGCACAGAGCTGAGAACACAGTCCCAGCAGTGCTAAGAACTACAAAAAAGGACAGGTGTCTGGAGGATGCACAAGCAGCTGCTGCTTCTGAGGAGGGAAAGAGTCTCCCGTGGAATGGAGACTCATTGCTCACTGTGTTCCCTTTCGTGCAGCTGCAACTGCCAAGGAACACTAGTATTTATATTAAATTTGACATGAAATGCATCACCACACAAAATGAGTAACACATACATGCCCAGTTTGAAAAGTAGTGATGAGTCAATCCCACGTCCTTCGATCCGTGGTGCCCATGGATCCTGCTTAGTCACATGCTCTCTCGTTCCCAAAAGTAACTACTATGCTGAGTGTATGTTCATTATGTTCCTTTTCTTTAGGGTTACACTACTACATATAAATCCAAAGCAATCTATTTGAATGTATACTGCTCGTATGTTGTGTACATTTCCCTAAGAACTGCCTTTTTTCATTATAAATTATGTTTTGCACAGTTATAATTTGCTTGGCTTGTTCATGGCCATCTCCCTATGTCTAGCATAAAGGATAAACCACAGAAAGCAACCTATAAATATTTGTCAAAATACAGAACAATCCTCCCCAATCTAATTCCTTACTTGTCCCTTTACTTTATACCCTTTAGGAAGGAACATGTAATGTATGTGTGTGCATGTGTGCACACGCATGTGCATAACTGTTTCTAAAAGTATCACCTTTGTAAAAAGACTCCTGTGTCTGTAAGGACCCGTGACTCACCTCTGAAGATACTTGCAGTAGCACTGAAGTTCCTGGAGGGTCTCCTTTGCAGTCTGGAAAATCTCCTCCCCAAGAAACAAGTCCACTAGGTGGGCACAGACGTCCTCACAGCAACGGGCCATGCGGACCTTCCGGTCTGTCTCCACTGCACTCCTAGAAAGGGCCATCAGCATGAAAGCCACTGCACCCAGGGCCCACACACACTGAGGGCTTGCCTTAAAAGTACAAGAGTCCATATCCTTTATATTGAAATGTAATAACGTCTTGGCTTCAAAAGAAACTTTAGGATTTTCATTTTACTTAAGGTACAGCCAAACGGAAAGAATCTCCGACAAACGTGAACAGAGATAAAGAGCAGGAGTGGCACAAGTACCAGATCACCAGTCCAATGGGGCCCTTGGAAATCGTCCAGAAATAAACCTTTATCTTAATAATATGGTTAGAAATTTTAGTTTTTAAATGACCACTAAGCAATCTCATCATCAGCAATATTTGTTGTTTGCAGTTAGAAGTGTCTTAAGTACATAACTGGCAGCCTGTGGTCAAATAGCGGTGGCCCTCAGATAAACTAGTATCTATAGGAGAGATTTTTACAACAAAATTCTATCAACCAAGGGAGTAAAGAGGACTTTATCAAATACATTTAGTCACAAAATCAAAGCAGTTCAAACAGGCAAGACCCATTTCCAAAAGCCACCCTCTTGGGTAAGGTGCAGTCTAAGTCTCCTGGAAACAAGGAGAATAGCATGTTCCCTGCACATCAATGAGTCCTGGGTTTACTTATCTCCTAACACCCCTTCCTGGAATTAAGAACAGAAATATATTCATCATTTGTGAGGTCTCTTACTTACAGTAAATATGGAAGTAGATTCCCAATTAATAGAGATGGAAAGAAACATAAATACACTCTGCCTTCTGGCTCTGGTCCTGGTCTGCACTGGGAGCTGTGATCAGTACTAAGTATAGTAGTCCATCACCTCTGGGGCTCTCTTGGCACGCTTAAGCACGAGGACAGAGTTCCCTGCACAACTGAACCTGTCTCCCCTAAGTTTGGCATGGAAATCAATAAAGTTCTTAAATGAGATAGCACCAAGAAACATTTTAACATATGAAATAAGAGAAGGATCTTTTACTTGAGGAAAACTAACGATAAGTAGCCTGGTATGGAGACTACAGTCAATTCTTTTGCAGACACATCCCCAAGCCCAGAGAAGGATGCCCAATGAGGATAACAGTGAAATTGAGGCCCTCTCTGGAGGCAACAGACATAAGAGGACAGGGTTCTAGCGTTTGGCTATCCAAAGACATGTGTATGTTCCTTGTCAAAGTGAAACCCAGCTAGCCTGAGCTGCCCCAGCCTGACCATGTGCCTAAATGACCGTCCCTCCCTCCTGCCAGACCACTCCTCTCGCATTGCAAGACCCAGCATTTCACTTACTTCAGTTCCTGGGAGCAGGTTTCCCTCACACATTCTATCACCACCAGTTCTGTCAGCTCTGCAGCTAGGCCCTGACTTATCTGAGTTAACACCAGTTCTCTTTCTTGTTTCAACCTAAGGGTTTAAAAAAAGAAAAAAGCCCACAGGTAATGTTTAAGAATAAAAGTAAGTGGCATCACACTCTGTGACCTCACAAGTGGAGATGTGAGTTGTGAGAACTAACCTTCTAATCCCACCTGACACCACACAGCTGCCCCCACTCTCACCCCACTGACCACCACCCTCCCCCGTCCCCCACTGACCAGGGGCTGCTGCTGCTCACAAGGTAGGTATAACGTCAGAACACCCATCCGCTCCCTGGGCCAAAGTATGTGAAAGCACCAGGTGGGCCTCAGGTCTGATGCAGTGGACAACAGCAAGAGCAAGACAGGCCCAGATGGATTCTCTATGTCCACATGATCTGGCCCCATTTGAACTGCCAGGACAAGACACACTCACCTCTCTTCTTCAGCCTGCCGCCTCTCCTCCTCCTTTCGCTCCCTTTCTTTAGTCATTTCTTCAGCTGCAATTTGCCTCAAAATGCCTGTGGTTGCAGCTGTTAACAACTCCTCCATTGCAGCATTGGAAACACTAGATAGGGCAAAGTGTATAGTATTCTAAATAAATAAATAAGAGCCAAGCAAACCACATAACTAGACTTTTAATACTGGCAAGGGAAAAAATGCTTATTTGGCCTGGCTGGGTGTGGTTCAACAGTTGATCATCAACCTATGATTCAGGAGATCAAGGTTTGATTCCAGGTCAGGGCACATGACCAGATTGCAGGCTCGATCCCCAGCAGGGGGCATGCAGGAGGCAGCCAATCAATGACTCTCTCATCACTGATGTTTCTGTCTCTCTCTCCCTCTCCCTTCCTCTCTCTGAAATCAATAAAGATACATTTAAAAAAAAAAACTTATTTAGCTTTTAGCATAAAAATTAAACCCATGGTTAGATACATATAATCTATCAAAACGGACTCATGAAGAAACAGAAAACCCAAAATATACCTACAATTAGTAAGGAGATTGAGTCAATATTCAAAAACCTCTTCTGCCCAGCTGGCCATGGCTCAGCGGTTGAGCATCGACCTAGGATCCAGGAAATCATAGTTCGATTCCCAGTCAGGGCACATGCCCAGATTGTGGGCTCAATCCCCAGTCAGGGGCGTGCAGGAGGCAGCCAATCAATGACTCATCATTGATGTTTCTATCTCTCTCTCCCTCTTCCTTCCTCTCTCTAAAATCAATAAAGATATATTTTTTAAAAAAACAGAGAAGATACCATGTGCTGGCAAGAACATAGAGAAATTAGAACCTTTGAGCATTGCTGATGAAAATGTAAAATAGTGCAGCCACTGTGGAAAATAGCTTGGTGGTTTCTCAAAATATTAAAAAAAGATTATATGATCCAGCAATTCCACTCCTAGACATACACCCATAAACTGAAAGCAGAGACTCAGTTATTTGTACACTCATGTTCATAGTATAATTCGCAATAGCCAAAAGGTAGAAACAACCCAAGTGTCCATCAACAGATGAATTAAAAAAATATGGTGTATATACATGTGAATGTGTGTGTATATATTTAATAAAGTACTGCTCAGCTACAAAAAAAAAAAAAAAAAAAAAGAAATGCTAATACATGCCACAACATAGGTGAACCTTGAAGTCATTTTTGCTTCTGAAAGAAAACAGACACAAAAGGACAAATATGATTGCACTTGTAAGTGTTATGATTGCACTTATATGAGGTACCTAAAAGAGACAAATTCATAAAGACAGAAAGTAGAACAGAAGTTACCAGGGGCTAGGGAAAGAGAAGAATGGCACATTACTGTTTAATGGGTATAGTTTCTGTTTGGGGTGATGAAAAGTTCTAGAAATAGATACTGGTGATGGATACACAACACTGTTAATGTACTTAATGCCACTGAACAATAGTATACTTAAAATTGGTTAAAATGATAAATTTTGTTATGTATATTTTGCCACAATAAAAAAAAAATTAAGCCCATGGAAATCATTTATTTTTAGTTCTATCAAGAAAGTATATATATAACTCCAGTATAAAAAAATGAATCAAATCTACTGAAAAGATTGATCCTTTTGTGTAATCTACATTTATACAGATAAAATAATACCTTATCATTGTATCAATTTATATATGAACTAAGATTTTTTGAGATCCTTAAAAAATCCAATTTACTAAATTTATTAGATTTTAATCAGCTTTACAAAAGTTGCTTAAAGGCTTAGAAGTATTTAGAAGTATTTTTTTCTTCACCTGAGGGTATGTTTTTATTGATTTTAGAGAGAGGAATGGGGAGGCAGATGAGAGAGAGAAACATAGATCTGTTGCCTCCCATACCACCCAACTAGGGATCAAACCTGCAACTGAGGTATGTCTCAACCAGGAATGGAATCCACAACCTTCTGGTGTACAGGATGACATTTCAACCAACTGAGCCATCCAGCCAGGGCAGAAAGATTGTGATTATCAAATTTATTAAGAGTAGCTCTGGCTAGTGTGGTTCAGTGGCTAGTGTTGGCCTGCACATTGAAGGGTCATGGGTTCGATTTCTAGTCAAGGGCATGTACCTGGGTTGCAAGTGCAATCCCCGCCCCAGTCAGGGTGCATGCAGGAGGCAATGAATCAATGTGTCTTTCTCACATCAATGTTCTCTCTCTCTCTCTCTCTCTCTCTCTCTCTCTGTCTCTCTCCCCCCCCCCTTCTCCCTCCCTCCCTTCAACTCTAAAAATTCAATGGGAAAAATATCCTCCAACGAGGATTAACCAAAAACAATTATTAAGACTAGATGTTTGAAGTATTAGACAGAATCAGATATATAAAATCTGTAAATGTAGTTTGAAATCTCTAAGGAAATTTTACCATGGTATAAAACACAAACGGTACAAAATGTTTAAAGGAATTTAATCTGTCAAATTTAGAAACTGAAACTTAATCCAAGATCAAATAAAGTATTTTTAATTTTGGTTAATAAAATTAAATAGGTCGCACTGGCCGGTGTTCTCAGTGGTTAGAGTATCGGCCCACACACTAGAGGGCTGCAGGTTCAATTCCCAGTCAAGGCCATGTACCTGGATTGCAGGTCTTATCCCAGTCCCCCTTCAGGGCGTATGTGGGAGGCAACTAATCAATGTGTCTCTGTCACATCAATGTTTATCTCTCTTTCTCTATCTCAATCTCTCTTCCCCGGCCCCTCCAAAAAATCAATGGAAAAAATATCCTCACTCCTTGGGTAAAGATAAAATTTTTTTTTCTAATTATACAGGTTTTAGAGGTACAATTCTGTAATAAATCCTCTGTATATTGTAGTGTGTGTTCACCACCCCAAGTCTCCTTCAAGTATTTTTAATAAAAAATGAGCTAGTTTTTACTTGACTAGAACTTTAAGTCGTGTTTAAAGTTTAAAGAAACATAGCTTAATTTACAACTTTAATGAACCCAATGTTGCTCAAAAAGCAGACATGAATGGAAACTACATGCCAGTGACAAACAGGTCAGAAACAGAATTACAACCACCTAGAGAACAGGACCAACGTTCAAGCCTGTACAAATGGGAAGCTGCAATCTCTTTCTGAAGACTGAGAGCAGCTTTATCAGAGGAAATGTCTGGAGGGACAGAGTGTGGTCCCACTGAGTGCAGACAGCTTCAAAGCAGAAGGGGTGCCCCACTTACCCCAGAGCTGTGGCTGCGAAGGCTGCCCCAGCGGCGCCTACCTCCTCACAGTCCCTCTGAAGAACCTCCTGGATAAGCTCATCCACCACCTGCACCAGGTCCTAAAGAGAGGTCAGACGGGGGGGTCAGGCGTGCCGTGCCAGCAGTGCCTCAATCCAGACCGAGCTTGTAACCAAACAATCTGAATCCACAGCCTAAGGGCACTGAAGATCTTCACAGAACCATCAAGGTCTCATGGAATTCGTCCAGGGCAGAAATCCCAAGACCGTGTCAATGGACACTGTTTAACCCTTTGCGGTCATATTAAATTTGGACATGGGTGTCATACTGGTCCGAATTAATTTCCATTGAAAGAGCAGTGATACATAACATGCAAGATTATGAAGGATAAACAAGAGAAATTATGAACTGATACATGAATGAATAGTTAAGATTCGTACGGTTCCTTGCTGTGGTGGCTGAGAGCAGACATATGACCGGAACGGTAAAAAACCTTTGGTGGCTGAGAGTAGACAAATGACAGCAAAGGGTTTTAAAGATGTTTTAATGACCCTCACACAGGGTTAATGATGCTGTTTCTGGAAAGTTTTCCTGGTAATGAACAGAGAGGAGCCTTCTAGAGAGGATGGGGCAAGGCTGCTGCCGGCTCAAGGATTGCTGCTCAGAAGGCCCACAGTGCCACCTCCTCACATCAAACATGCTCAGGGTCTGCAGCAATTCTTCACATTCCTCCTTGACCCCCTGGCTGGGGTGGTGTCAAGCACCTTTCCAAACAAGTGGCGAGACCAAGTCCCACACTGTGGTGGACAGACCCTGCTCGACCTCAGGACCATGCCTGTAAGTGGGCATGCAGGGCTACCTGTGGTCCTCATATCCCTAGTCAATGCATCCACTGGTTTTTGAATGAGCTTGTTGAGCACCATTCAGAGCAGACAAATGGGGCACAGGTAGCGCTGGGATAGGATGACCATGGACACCACATGTCTTCAGAGCTCTTGGCACAGGAAGTCCTCCACACAGGGCAGCACTTGTTTTATCAACAGCATTAGGTCCATAAGAACCCTTTAACTCATTGTGCAGATTCACCTGTGACCTTTCAAAGACAGACATGGGCAACAAGCTAGAGACCTGCAGGTCATCCCTGCTCTCAGAGCCTCTGGCTCCTTGTCTGAGACACAGACTCAAGCCTTGTGGACTGGGTCCCAAAGTGAGACCTGCCATGGCTAGTTCAGAACATTCTAAGGTGACATGTGCAACCGCTTCAGTGGGTTTTGTCTACAGACAATGGTCAGGCTGGACATCAGATGCCGCTGGGTGCTGGCGCTCAGTGGGCTTCTTGGAGCCCAACCTGGAAGACTCCTTACCGCGTCAGAGTACACAGGCTCAGGCTTTGCAGGAAGAAGCTCTGGCTGCACAAGGGGCTGCACAGGGGGTTGGAAGAGACTGGGTGCCGCACTCGGGGTTGCTGCTGGGTGGTGAGACAGGTAGGGCAGTGCAGGCACCGAGATGGGAAGAGGTTGGGGGAGGAGGGCAGGTGGGGACACGTCCACCTCAGTACCACACTCCTCTCCTCTCACCCCACCTGGAAGAGAACAGGAAAATGTGGGCACTGAGGACAACCTCTAGACCATCCACAGTGACTTTAAAGACTGGCCACCCTCCCTGAGCTTCATGATGAAAACCAAGCACCGTGAAGCCAGGGAGCCTTTCAGGCCAATCTCAGGGTGAAACACCTGAGTACTGAGCCAACATCCACACCTGCACCCCAAAACAAGACAGATGCTTCTGGCTCCCAAGATGCTTCCTAGAGGGACAAGCAGCTAGTTCCCTCCCACAGCTGCAGCTCCACTCACCTGCTGCGTCCAAGCTGGATCTCTGAGTGCCCACAGGAAGCTCCGCAGCCAGGCTCTCCCCGACGTACTTGTTCTGGGAGTTGAAGCTGCACACTGGGGTATGACGAGGAACAGGGGGCAACGGCCCTCCATTTACAATTTCTCCAACAGACACCATCAGCTTCCTGGTAATAAACACCGACTTCCTGGCCTTCAACAATCCTTCTGGTTCCAAGAATGAGGACCGGTTCAGCTCGACACAGCTACCGAGACCACAAAGAACCCACAGAGTAAGAGGCCAGCCTTCAAGTCTCAGTGCCCGGCAACAATGCTAGAAGCCCTAACCCTGTCATGGAGTCACCACACAGCCACATGGAAATTAGGAGGGAAGCAGCACCCACTGCTGCCAGCCTACATGGGAGCCACCTGGCCTGTTAACAGCCACACATGCACACTCCTGGCTCCCTCCAAAGCTGCCATGTCTCCGTATGGACAGGACTGCAGGCAGCACAAAAGCAGTCAAGTTAGAGGGAGGGGCTGGGAAACACAGCTCCAGGGCATGCCTATTATGCTTTGTATCATGATGCCATTTTCTGAGAGGGTCTGTGAGCCTCATCAGGTTCTCAAAACACTCAAGAGTCCAAGCAGAGAAGCCCCTGGCCTGGCTCCCTGTCGTCCGTCTGGGCCATCAGAGTTGGGTGGTGGCCTGTCATGGACCAGCAGAGGCCATCCTCAAGGAACAGAATAAGGAGGCCCTAACCTTTACCTTTAATTTCTTCAGTGACTTGTGAAAAACACTGATTTTGGAGTCACAAATTACTGGGTCTGAACCCAATTTGCCAACAAGCAGCATGTGACCTGAGGACGTTCCCCAGACACTCTGAGCCTCGCTATATAGACCAGGGTGAGGCAGCACATGAAACGTGCCTTCTCCAGGGCCTTGCGCGTTGATGGCACTTCACAGCTCTTTGTCAGAATTAAGACGAAAAAGAGAGAGGCCCTGCAGTTTCACACTCAGCTCCTACCCATCAGAAACGGTGAGACCATGGTAGTTGAGGAAGTCTGTGGCCTCTTCGCAATCTCTGAAGAGCAGCATGCGCACCACACCGTCCAGGGGAAAAATGGTGGATCGCTGTGTGCTCACAGTGTACGCGATGTTGAGTGCCCGGAGAGCATCCCTGCGGATCTGAAAGGAGAAGCCAATCTTATTGCAGTCTCAAAGGGTCAGTCGCCCCAAGACCACAGAAAGGCTGGCATGGGGGACAGGGCTTATGCTGTAAGCTCAGTCCGTCTAGAAAGCAACTTGGCATTATGGTCCCAGGCTTGGCAATCTAAGGCCATTTGCTCAGTGGAAGATGCCCAGGAATGCATGCAAAGGAAATAACTTAGTGCACAGAAAAGATTAGCCTGAAGGCCTTATTTGTAAGAGAAACTAGAAAACAAACCACCCCACAGCAGGAAACCGAAAGTAAACTGTGCAGCATCCACTCAATGAAAAGTTGTGTAAATGCTAAAAATTATCACAAAGATATTCACAAAAATTATCACAAAGAATGCCATTAACAAATGCATGACATGAAACTAAGTAAAAGAATCAAAAACAAAATTGTTCCAAAGCATTATAACCAGTGCTTTAAAAAAAGAGGACAAATGGAAAACACAAAAATGCTAATAAAACTTGTGTTGGGCGACAGGACTCTGGGTGGCTTCTCCCAGTGTTCCTGAATTAACTCCACCAGTATTTATCAAGTGTTTACTTCATGCGTGGCATTGTTAATGCTGAGACTACAACAGACTACAAAACAAAATCCCCATTCCCACATAGCTGATGTGCTGGAGACCAACCCTGAATAAAATGAACATATAAAATACGCAGTACAGCCCGGCCGGCGTGGCTCAGCAGTTGAGCATCAACCTAGAATCCAAGAGATCGAGGTTCGATTCCAGGTCAGGACATATGCCTGGGTTGCAGGCTGGATCCCCAGTTGGAGGGCGTGCAGGAGGCAGCCGATCAATGACTCTCTCTCCCATCATTGATGTTTCTTTCTCTCTCTCTCCCTTCCTCTCCCTGAAATCAATAAAAGATATATTAAAAAAAAAAAAATACTCAGTACATTTAATGACAGTGCGATAGAGAGAAAGCAGAGGACAGAGCACTGACAGGGTGGGCCCAGCCAAGAACACAGTAGCCAAGATATGAAGGATGTGACCTTCGTGTGGCTGTCAGGAGGAAGAGCAGTGAGAACAGCAAGTGCAAAAACCCTAAGGCAGGAGGGTGTGGGACCTGGAGGGCGGGAGACACCATTATAGTAGAGGGACAGTGTGGGCTCCAAGTTATTAAATAAAATGGGCACAAATGGTGAACATTCTTGTAACATGAAATAATCATTTTAAAAATATTAACTATTAGTTTTATTTATCAACTGCACGGAGTTCCCCAAGTGGCACACTGTTAAGAAATCTTTTCACTTGTTCCAGAATTTCAGTTCTGTTGGCAATCATCAGATCTGACAATGAGCACACCTGCAAAAGATTCTTAGCCTGGGATATGACTTTGGGTTTAGTCACTGTTTACAGGAGGACTTGGTATGTTACCAAAGAAGAAAAATAACTTGGAGTCTCAAGAGCCAGCCAGCAGGTCCCTGAGATCTCCTAGGCAGCCTCCTCTGCAGCCAGTGGACCCCAAGAGCTCTCAGCATGGACTCCTGCTGGTGGCATCCTCCACCCTGTGGTGGGGGAGCAGCATAGAGTGTACACCGTGAGATAGGTGTGGGCTACTCTGTCATCACTCCCAAGTGCCCTTGGGCTGGGGCTGAAAACCTGATTGGCGATTCTGAGACCAGGAGCTCACACTCTAGGCAAAGCCCCAGGTGCCTGCCTTTGTAACCCCAGAGCACAACACAGCATCAGCAAAAAGCAGGCACTCAAGATATTTATTGAAATGCATTTAGTTACATCGGTTCACTCTAAAAATTTAAATTGGTAACACTAAGTATTTCATTTCTAAATTAGAGACTGTGTGTGTGCAGTTTTTTGCTTTCTATTTTCAGGGAAGATAAAGTGCTAAACTCTAGTTATATGGTTCTAAAGAGATTTATCTAAACTGTAAGAACAGTATTTTTCATTGCCTTTGGTGATCAACGATGCCAACTCTTGCAGAATGGGGTAACACCAGTGACCCTGGGGGGCTGCCGTGAGGGCTGCACAAGTTCGTGGAATAGAGGACTTAAATATCACAAGTAACCACCTGCTTTCTTCTAATTCTGCAAGTACAGTAACATTACTCACCTGATTAAAGTAGCAATGTAAAAGACAAGCATTCAGGTACGAAGCTGACTGGACCAGTTTGAAAAATCTCACAAAATTATTACTATTCAATGCAGCAAAAGCCTGAACAGCAAATTTCACCTCAGAGGAGTTTCTAACAGCAGGATGGAACTGTTGTACTTCTCTGTTAATTAAAGGAGATAAAAGAGATTAGACTTTTATTTGTAATTAGACAAAACATCCATAAAAACAGATCTGATAAAAAACTAGATTTCAACCACACTGAGAAAGAGAGTCTTAATGGTGATATGTGCCATCACATTCAGTGTTTCCTAACTTCAAAGCTGCCACTCTTGGGCCATGTATATAAAAAGGTTTTCTTCAAGATGATGATAAAGTAAATAAACTCAAGCAATTTAAGAATTGATTATCTAAGAATTACTTTAATTCCAACTGACTGCCAGCTGTGTTTGATGACAATGTCTAAGAAACAAAATTTAACTTTTTGCTTAGAAATAAACTGATTTAACTAAATTACTCAAAACAGAATACATACGCCTATCACATGTGAAACGACTACACAGCCACTTTCCATGACAAGTTTACCTCCAAGACTTAATTTTAAAACTTAAAATCAATCATACATCTAGATATTTTGTGACAAGGTTCTTGGGGTTATACTAAGCTAAAAAAGAGCCCTGACTGGTGTTGCACAGTTGGTTTGGAGCATCCTCCCACACACCAGAAGGTGGCAGGTTCAATCCCCAGTCTAGGTGCATGTGGGAGGCAACCGAATATTTCTAATGTCGATGCTTCTCTCTCCCTCTCCCTCTGCCCCTTCTCTCTCTCTCTCTCTCCCCTTCCTCTCTCTAAAATCAATTTTTTTTTTTAAAAGCTTTTAAGCTAAAAAAGAGTTTCAGCATAAATAAGGGAATCTGGAACTAAAGGAGACACTGGTTGTTATTAAGTCCAGTTTACCAGAGACTGGGATTTAAGAATTCATTCTTTCTTAATATCACACCCTTAGCATTTGCTTCACACAAGTTTTATTACTTAGATCTTTGTTGAGGTATGTGTGCATACATGTACAAGGAAAAACGCCTGCATACAGTGAATTGCTAACAGCTCTGATAGGGTACCCTGAACATTGGTGTCCTGGTTTCACTCTCTTATTCTGCTCATCCATCCAATTCCTTCCTCATTTTCTCTCGTTGACATGGAGAAATTATTCTCAGGAAGGATTTGGAGCCAACTTTAGATATGCTGGTATCAGCGCACATCCCCATCCTACTCCCAGTGGCTCAGCTCAAGGGACTGCACAGCCCAGCCCAGCCCAGCCCAGGTGTCATCATCCAGGCATTAAGAACCAGAGACAACTCAGCACTATCAGGTACTGCTAATCCCAAAGCTCTTTTCCTGTTTACACCCTACTTTCCAGACAGCTTAGGCTAGCTTCAGAATTTGAAAATTCACCTTAGGATGTCTCCCTTGTTGAGATTGAGCAGCACATTGTAGCCCTGGAACTCAGCTTCGCTGGCACAGAACACACCCTTGTTCCTCAGGTCCTGATACATCTCCTTCAGGCTCTGAAGGCACTTGGTCATATTCTCATTGTTGATCTTGGCATCAAAGGAGGACATGGGCTCCTCACACATGAAATGAGCACAGTGGATATGAAGCCGGGCACACTTCTCAATCAGGGACACCGTCATGGGATCACACAGGTGCTGCTGTGTGATGTCCTGGCCACGAGCAAGAGGGGAATATTACACATGTATGCACACACGCACACACACACCTTACATGCACGTGTCTCATATGCACAGATCCCATGCACATACTCCCATGCAAAGAATAAACTACTAAAAAATCATGCTTATTACCTGAATTTCTCCTATTTCAATTTGAATAGGACTTTGTAATGACTTTACATAATAGGATACTTTTTGTTACAGATAAAATATAACTGAGTAAAATGACAAAAACTCCCACTTTCACTTTGGAATTCACATATATTTTCTACTTTCCTAATCAGAAGAGGCTGATACCTTCCGTATGCCCCGTGTGCGGTTCCACAGGAAGTCGTACCAGTCTCGTAGGTTGCCCTCCTTCTGGTCCATAATCTGGGTCACCAGATAGTCCATGGTCCTGCTGAGCACTGCTGAGGGCCGCAGCTCATGCGACAGGGGCTCCTCCTGATCAGCTGAGGAGCGGCTATACTCCTTGACGGCTGCTGCATGGTCCACCTGAAGACACAGAGTGGGGACAAGCAGCTGAGTGTCAGGTGCTGGGCCAGCCTCCCAGCAGCTGTGTCTTAAAATAAGGGGGGAAATCACACACACACTCACATAGGATCAATACTACAGATACAATTTTTATATATAAAATTTCTGTTTGAAGGTGACAATCAACTGAGAAACATTTTGAACATAAGTGGCCATAACATCAAGAAGTGGAGGAACATAAGTGAAGACACACTTGCTTGATTCCAAGCACAATAGTGTGATAGGTGAAGTACTTTAAAGCACTTTCAAAGGTCTTAGCCATGTTCAAACACCAGATTAAGTCTACGCAGACCAGGAATGAAACAGAGACAACAGTGAGGACTGGGGGGCATAGCAGAAGCAGGGGCCTGGTGGCACCAGGCCCTATTGACCACTAGAGGCTTTGAATTGCATCTTCCACCTGCAAAAAGAGGCTGAAGACATGTGGCCTAGGGCAGAAGCACAGATGTCCACAGACCTAGGCTCTGGACATCCACTGCAAGCTGTTGTTATTGTCCCCTGGGATGGGAGCCCAGAGCCTCTCCCATGACAGTTGCTGCCTGACTGAGGGCCCTGCATTAGGTAAAGGCAGGTATAAAACCACCAGCAAGAGAAAAAAAAGCCCAAAAGCAAAACTAACAGATAAAAGGACCTAAAATGGTGGTTTCTGGGGGAATAATTTGGGGACATGAACTGGCACATGTTCAGGAACCTGAAGAAAGGTCATACCCTTTGATGCAGTTAACTATCTGAAGGAAATAATCTAAACACCTTAGAAGCATTACACACAGCATGCCCAACTGAATTATTAATACAATTAAAAAATTAGAAACAGTCTATCTAATGACTGCAAAATGGGGAGTTTTGACAGAACTACATAATTAAATAATACTGCCATTTAAAAATGTTTATAAAAAGTTCGTAACAAAAGAAAATGTTGATGATATAATTTTAAGTGAAAAAATTTCATACAAAATTGTATCTAGTACATAATCTCAAATGTGCAAAACATAAACATAGGAAAGAATAGGAATAAAATTGTGAAAAGAAAAAACAAATGCAGAAAAGTTTTTTAATCTATGAAATAAAGCTGCATCGACATCTATACTTCAGGGTCCTGTATGGTCCTGGCACCTTACACAAGATTGCTTAGTACACAACTCACAATATAAACAATGTAGCATTACTGTTAATAGCACATTCCACCACTCTCTAAAAAAGTAAACACTCAGATCAAGTATCAATATGTACAGAAATTATGAAAGAATAAGCCTCTCCTCCCTGCCCATCCACCTCCAGCCGATAATCAGTCACAGACAGTGGCCTGCAAGGGACCCGGGGGGGGGGGGGGCACAGGGCTCCACCTGGTCAGTCCCTGGGATCACTTCAAATACACTCAGCTGGCTCCGCGTCTCCCGCATGTAACGTTCCTTCTCAGGACACATGTCAGGGCATGTCCCAACAAAAGTCTTCGCTTTGTCCAGGTCTGTTCTTTTCACTCGAGCTAAATGACATCAAACAATAAAAGCATACCACACAGTTACTAAGAATTCAGAGAAGTGTGTTTTCATAATGATAAAAGGAAAAATAAAAATAAAAACAAACATCACACAGATCACACAAAAAATATTTTTAAAACACTGGGCCTCAGGAAAAGAAAAGCATGGCCTATCACGAGGGGGCGGCATCAAGGCCTATAAAGACCCCCAAGGCCTTCTTGCCTCTCCAGATGGATCTCTTCACTGCACACCACAGGCAGAGGGGCACACATTGCATTTAAGGCTCCTATAATGACCTCATTAATAAACACTCATGCTACAGTATGTTTGTTAAAAGAAACAATTTGTTAAATGTAAATATTCAAAATATATCATTATCCTAAAGTATTTCATCACGTTTTTAATATAACAAGAATCACATAATGGAAGTTACCCGGTCCTGACTTGAATAAACCACTATTATCGCCCACAGAATTAAAATAATTACAAAAGCATCTTCTAAATGAAATGGAATGAACAACTTCACAACTCGAAATATATACATCTTATTTTTGTTTTTGGAAAATTGGAATACCTATTAATAATTTTATTTGGAATATAAAAATCACCATGTCAGTGACATAATTTACAAAGGCAGCTTTTATTACAGTGTTAAGGAGGCACTGGGATTATTCACTGATTCACAGTGTTTTTTTGTTGTTTTTTAAATACATCTTTACTGATTTCAGAGAGGAAAGGAGAGGGAGAAAGAGAAACATCAATGATGAGAGAGTCATCATGGATCAGCTGCCTCCTGCACCCCCCCAATGGGAATCGAGCCTGCAATCAGGGCATGCGCCCCAACAGGGAATCAAACCTCAATCTCCTGGATCCTAGGTCGATGCTCAACCGCTAAGCCACACCCATCCGGGCCTGATTCACAACTTTTGAAAACAGAAAAATCCTACAGCTAAAATTTAATTTTAAAAAAGCTTTGCAAAGAGCACATGTGCCTTTTTCTTTTTTCACTACATATAGTTTTAATGTTAATAGAATGCTTACTTTTGGAATAGGTAACACACTCACATGGTTCAATAATCCAAAGGTATAACAACATCCAAAACAAACACACCCTCACACTTTGTTCCCCTTCTCCTGACAATCAGTGTGAGCAGATCCTTTCACATCTCCCGTGACTATTTTATGCACACATAATACAACTATGCTGACATATGCACACACACACTCCCTCCTGCTTTGTATACAAATGGAAGCACACTTCAGATTTCCTGCACCTTGCTTTTCTCACTTCACAAAAAATCTTGATGAATTTCTACAAAGAAGACCCAGTCTTCTATTAAACTGTTTACAATCCCACTGTGTGTACAACCAGTGTCCTATCTTTGCCGCCACAACCTCATGTATGAATCACACATACTCCCTATGGGATACAATCCCTGGACATGGAATGCTAAGTCAAAGGCATGAGTTTTTTTGTATCTCACAGATCCCACCCACCTGCCCTTCTCTGCAGGAGTGTGAGTTCCCAGCCTGCCCAGGATATATCTCCATGGGGTGTCATCTGTATCTCACTGTGTGATGGGGTGAACATCTTTCCACATAGTCAATTCAGGATACTTCCTTTCCCCACTCCAGTTCCCACTAGGTTTGGACTTTTTCATACTGACATGCACAGGACTTTCTCTATGAGAGAGTCAGCCCTTTGTCTGAGTTACAGACTTTTCCCCTGGTTGAAATTTCTTAGTTTTACTTGTGATTTCTGTCAAAATTTTCATTTTTTCATGTGCTTTCTGAATGTCTAAAAATTGCCTTCAAACTGTTTAATTTAGCATGGATCAATAATTTGTAGACTTTATTCCAAAAACAAAATAAAATCAAAGACGTATCTGCATTATACCCATGTCTACATTCACCTCCTCGGGAGACTGGTAAACAAAGACTGCCTGTGGCTCATCACAGGCCCTGAGACTCAGCAACAGTGCAACCATGCTCAGGGGTCGCCCCTCACAGCTCCTGAGAAGGCCTTGTTATGACCCTTTACAAGGGTGTCTGGACCTCTGCAGAGAGGCAGCCATCATACCTTGCCGCATGATTCTGTCCCTCTGGTCAAGCAGCCGGTACTTCTCTTCAGATGTCTCAGCCACAGTGCCTATCAGCACACTGAGGGAGGACACGCATGGCCCAGGACCCTCAGAGCCCTCAGAGCCTGAGTCAAAAGAGTCTCCCTCAAATGGGTGAGCCTTCAGAAGACCTGGCTTCTTCACTGGAGAGCTACAAAGAAAGGAACACATTAGGGCCTTGCACCCATCCAGCATCTGCACCATTTCCACTTCCGAACACTTCCCTTATCTTTCAAGATTTTCTGCTCCTCTAAAGCTGATAAACTACAAACTTTGCACTGAGATGAGCTTTGATAATGCTGATGAGCAAAAAGGTGTTATTCATATTATTCACTGTCATTTAAAAATTTTGAAAAATTTCATACTTTTAAAACAAAATGAGCCCATTTAAATGGCTAAAATGATTATTTATAGATTTCTATATCAAAGAAATGACATTCAGCCTGGAAAAAACAACTCTTTACCACAATGAGGAAATATCATGCCTATATGTTTTCATACATAACTTCACTTCAGTATAAGACTGTACTATAAAAAATGGGATATTCTCTCTCAGCTTCCCCATTTCCCAGCTGGCACCCAGAACTCTGTGAACTTGAATGTCAAAGAAGATATAAGAAGGGTTAAGTGAGAAAGAAAAAAAAAGCAAAAGTAAATCAGCAACTAAATTGTTAACTGCAAAGTAGAAAGTGAGGAAAACCATACATTGCCCAAAGGAGGTGAAGGAGCTAGCTGGCCCAAGAAGCAATCCTGCTGTGAAAGGGAGGGGGACCTCGGAGAGGGGCAGGAGGAGGGAGGAGGGCATGGGGAGTGGGGAAGGAGCATCTGGAGAGAGACAGCCCCCCACTGGCACACACTATGGCCACCCAGTTATAATGCAGCCTATGATAAGCTGAACCTACAAAAATCCACGTTGGAAATTGCTAGAGTGGCTATTAGGAATACATGATTACAGCCAGTTAGAAGTTTTAAGGGAAAAAGTAACTGCTTATGTATTTACATGTCAGGTAGAACTACATGACAGCAACTGTACCATATGCGGGACCCAGTCAGGCTACAGGAGCCCCAGGGCCTCCTTGAGGCACTGGTAAGTGGCTCTCGTTGTCAACTCTCCTGTGCCCGCCCCCCGCCGTCATCCCTTAGCCCCTACTCTGGGGCCAGCTCATCACCCACTTCCCTTCCATGCACTGGCCGGACTGCCGTAAAGTCCCTCCTGTTTACTGACACTAGACATCAAAGAACCCATATGCCATGTCAAATGACCAGCTGTACCTTTTACTCATGAGGCCACAGGCTGCAGCCCTCCCCATGGGCTTGCCAAGAGGGGAGTGTGGAAAGGATGTGTCCTCAGTGCCCTGGCCAGCTTCACCTTCACCTGGTTTCTTCTCCTTGAGGGAGAAAGGTTTCTTGTTGGGACCTGAGGAGCAAGAGTCAGAACAGAGTTTACAATATTACATGTCACTTGACACCGGATTTTTACTTTTTTTTTGAGAAAGTAAAACTCTTATAATTGATACGTGAGGTTACAAAGGAGCCCAAGGAAACTCTAAGAAACACAAGGATCGATTTGGATCCAGCCCCCCATTGGCCTTGGGGAAGGGTTCCCACTCAAAGCTTAAAGGGCCCTGCACACAAAGCATTAGAGACTGTGCAAAGAATAACTGAAAACTCACTTATTTTCTTCTTGTGCCAAAAGATAGATATGTCTTCATGCAAATTTTTCCCCTTCTTCCTGGCCAGGGCGGCAGAAGCCTGGAAAATAGTCAACCAAAGTGTGAGGCTTCAGGAGACCACAGGAAATGAGATTCATTACTCAAATGCAGTCAGCAAAAGTACACGCAACAGAGCAACACCTCTACCCACTACACGTCTGACCACACTGTCGGCCTCCAGCGTTGGGAGCCACAGTCCTCGCCTCCCTTACCTGTCTCACACCTGATATTTGCTCTTCTTTTTGAAATTAACTACTTTATTGTGATAGAACCCATAACCTTGGCCTCACTAGCATTTGGTAAAATGATTCTCACCATCTGATAACACATACAGCAATGGTAAGATACAGCCAAGTCAAGAGAAGCTGCAGAATGATACACAAAGAATACAATGTATCACAAAACACATAAGACCAGGTACTTGTTAGTATACCTACAGATATACCTATGACAATCTCCAGAAAAATACACACTACACCAGTAACTGTACTGGCTCCTGGGTAACGGAAAAGATGGGGATGATCAGGGACCTCAGCTTTGTACATATCAATGAACTGCTTACGACGACAACATATTTATATGTGTTATGTATTTATTATATAAATATTTTTTAGGGTTCAGCTGGAAAAGCACACTGCCAAAAAATAACCATAAAAAAAATGAGGATTATCATATGATCAGCAATTCTAAGTATACACCCAAAAGAACTGAATGCAGGGTCTCAAGAGAGATTTGCACACCACATTCAAGGTAACATTATTCAAAACAGCCAAAAGGTGGAAACAACCTGTGTCCATCAACAGATAAACAAAATGAGGTCTATCCATACGAATATTATTCAGCCATAAAAAGGTATGAAATACAACCACATGAATTAAAACATACTAACTGAAAAAACCAGACACGAAGCGACAAACTGTATGACGCCACTTACTTGAAATATCTAGAATAGGCAAATTCACAGAGATAGAAAGTAGATTAGAGGTCACCAGGGCCTGGGGATGAAGGCAATGGGGAGTTACTGCTTAATGCTTACTGAGTTTCTACTTGGGATGATGCAAACGTTCTGGAAATACATAGTGGTGACATAATGCACAACACTGTGAAAGTAATTAATGCAAATGAATTGGAAAAAAATCAATAGGAAGGAAGAAATAGCAAAAGCCCTAAAACTGTGCGTACATTTTTTTTTTTTACTATATCTTTATTGATTTCAGAAAGAGGAAAGGAGAGAGAGAGAGAAACATCAATGATGAGAGAGTCGTCGTTGATGGGCTGCCTCCCGCACACCAGACTGGGGATGAAGCCCACAACCAGGGCATGTGCCCTGACCAGGAATCGAAACAAGATCTACTGGATCCTAGGCCGACACTCAACCACTGAGCCATGCCTGGCTGTGCTGCGTACATTTTTGCACAGAACTTCCTCTCTCAGAAGTTTAAACAAAGGATGTAAACGACTCAGAAATATATGCACAAAAATGTCCGCAAGTAGAATGCTGGCCAAGTAAGTAAACAGGATAGAAGGCCATCAGCATTTCACAATCGCATTCTAATCTAGACTGTTTATTGACTTCAGAAAATACTAAAGATTGCTACATGAAGAGATTACCTACAGTATGATCCTATTTATGAAAAAACAGTGTGCCCAAGGACACGGACAATGGTGAGAAGAGGGACGGGGGAGGTGGTGGGTCAGGGTGGTCATTGGGGAGAAAAAGGGACATCTGTAATATTTTAAACAAAAATAAAAATTTAAAAAAAGAAGAGAAAAAAAAACAATGTGACTATGCATTTGCAAAGACATTAACCAAAATATTCAGCTAATATCTTTTTTTATAAAAAGTTCTTTTTTTAACATATCTTAATTGATTTCAGAGAGAGGAAGGGAGAGGGAGAGAGAGAGAACATCAATGATGAGAAAGTCATTGATCGGCTGCCTCCCGCACGCCACCACCCCTTCCCACCCCCTTGGGGATTAAGCCCACAATCCGGGCATGTGCCCTGACTGGGAATAGGAATTCTATCTCCTGGATCCTAGGTTGATGCTCAACTGCTGAGCCACGCCCGGCCGGGCTTCAGCTGATATCTTAAGAGGATAGAATTATGAGTGATTCTGTGCTCCCTCCCATAGTATATTGACAGGCAATACTTCTACCATTTAACAAAAGTATAAAAACATGCTTTCTACTTTATAAATTTCTATAGAACTTAATTTCTCCCAAGAATATTTTTGAAAATAATTAAGATATAAAGCTACATAATGTGAGCTGTTAGTCCATGTATGTGAACATCCTACAACAACTGTGTTATACATAGGTGTACTTATACACATACAGGGTGGGGCAAAAGTAGGTTTACAGTTGTGAGTACTCGAAAGTTTATTCTTATATTATTATTTATGTATTACTGTATTATTTTCCATACAAACTGTAAGCCTACTTTTGCCCAACCCTATATTTAAAGTTAGGGTATAAACCAAACATAAGCAGTTATCTCTAGAAAATGAGATTACAACGGGATTTTACTTTTTCTGTATTATTTGAATGTTTACAGTGATCATGTACTATGACCAAATAAAACAAAATAAAACACGAAACAGAACTCAAGTTTGGAAAAGTGCTGTGCGGTTACAGAGCCATTTCCACATTTCAGAAAAATCTGACTTCACAGGACTCACCACTGCATTCAGTCGGGGCTGCAAGCTTTTCACTAATGACTCCAGTTATGAAATAAAGTGGTATTCTAGCCTCTCCAAGGTAAGAACAAAATACTCTAGTACTTTCCTACATTCTAGCAAGTAAATAACCAATAGGTTAAAAAAATAGGTTTTAAAGTGATGAAGTTCACTCCCACTTTATTACACTAAAACCTAGTTTTTTTCATTCACATAAACTCAGAGTACTCACATGATCAAAGAAATACACCACCGCAAGCTTTTTGTTGCGCCTGGTGTAGATGCGCTGCACTTTAGCAATTTTGCCGAAGTGGTTCTCCAGAACAGTCCTGTTATTAAGATAGTCAGGAATGTTCTTGCACTGGATCGCTGTGACTTCAGTGGGAGAGAAGCCCCCAAGACTGTCTGTGCTCTCACTTCTTTTACTCTGACGCCCAGGAGTTCCTCTTAGAAAATCTATGGGATGAGAGAATGGGCACAGAACTGTAGTAGATGTAATGTTTTCAAACAACAGGAGGCACCAACTATGTAAGAGCAAAGAAAATTTCCATGGATGTGAGACCTGCTCCAAGATCGTACCGATATATCAATAACTCTAATGTTTATGGGGTACTTAACCAAAAAAATCAAGCGAACATCCAGGGAAATTTACCAAGAACTTTCCAGCAGGATTTACTGTGTTGTACTTTTTAGAGCTCACCTTCTTTATTTCTACTTTCAGTTTCTTCCTCTTTACTCGCACCTGGAAGCCGGGAAGGTGCCAGAACAGACTCCCTCCCTCCTGGGATGACCATGTGGTCATTTTCCCCAGACTCAGCACAGCCAATTTCCTTTCTAGATTCCTTGTTGCCCAGACGACCGACTTCTTTATTGCTTTTGAAGACATCCTGTATTGTCCGACCAAACAGAGTGCCTCCCCTGGGCCGATTCAGGCGGACAGGCCGCTTATCAGGAGGATGATCACCCCTCGACAGAGGGTCCAAGTCGTCCACTGCATCGTGGCCATGTCTCCTTGGGGAGCGGTCCTGATCCTCCTTCCTTTTCAGTCCTTTCATGAGGCTGGGAAGTGGCTCCACTTGGGAAACAGCTTCTTCACATCCTTGTCTGACACCTGTTTTGCTAACTGAGAAAGGTTCCCCCAAAGATCCTGAAGATGTGGGGAAGCTAGTGAAGCTACTATTCAGACTTCCAAAGAGCGACTTAGGACCTCTCTTCTCTTCCTCCACATTTTGGTTTGACAAAGCAGGGGTAAAGGGTGATGATGAATTACTACTATCAACTGGTTTCGAAAAGGTAAAATTTGATTTAGTTGCTGAACTTGTCACCTGAGTAAAAGAAAATGGAGTCAGTCCCCCAGGTCCACTACTAATTGGTTGGGAAAATGTGAAAAATCCAGAAGTAATTTGGCTTTGAGTTTTCTCTGGCTCGGATTCAGCCCCCAATATTGGTCTGAACACTGAATTTTCCAGAGGTTTAAAGCTGAATTCTGTTTTCCCAAAACCAGAGCTTGCTACTTCTCCAGTTTCTGGTCCAAAAATAGAAGTACTTGGGAAAGCCCCAAGGTTGGGTGATTTAAAATTAAATCTTGGGTTTCCAGGCACACATGAACTTGAAGGCCCAGAGGTAGCTACAAAGGCTGGAGTGTGTTCAAGTCCAGGAAAGAGTCCAGCATTCGAGGTTTGGGAGAATCCTAACGTTTGCGCTGAAGAAGAATGACCTATTCCAGAAGATGTTGGAAAGCTAGATACCTGTGAAAACATTGAGCTTTTCCCAGGTGCTGTATTGCTTTGTCCAAAAAGAGAAGGCTGACCAAATCGAAATGGTGGCTTAGCCTGAACTGTTCCTATGGAACTACTGGAAGATGTTGAAAAAGCACTAGGCTGCTGCCCACTGAAAGGGTTAGTTGGGTTCATCTTCTGATCCAGTTATTGGAAGGTAATAAATACTCCCCATACAAAGCAGTCCTCTTCCTTAGTCTGTTGAAATAGAGAGCTCTCCTTCATTTCATGTAAACTGAAAGACAAAAATTCAGATCATCAGAGCTACGTGCTGCTGGAAAACTAAGGAAAGAATTTTTAATCATGTCACACTTGAATTATTTACTAGGTGAGAAAAGCAAAGGGCTAAACATTCTTATTTCCTGGTTTGTTTTGGAGTATGAAGTGGAAGGTGATACAAACAAATTACTTTGCTAGAGGTTTAAAGCATGACTAAAAGTCAAATCATTTTACTAAACCGGTAATTCACGAAAAACCTCAACTGTTTAAAAAAATGAACGTCGTTACACTTTTTAAGTTAAAGAGAGGAGTTTCTCCTGACTTCTTCCAATCTCCATAGCCAGATGACTACACTGTAACACACTCAAAACCAGTGTTCCAGTTCCTCCCACCTAAGTTTTCTCCAAGTAACCATAGCACGAAACACTCTTTGCAGACGCAGACATAAAATGTGTTTTTATACCAGGGCTATTGCCCGAACGAACCAGCTTATAGATCAAGAGTACTCACGCGGAGAGGCCGCCCTAGACAGGGAACCGGCTGGAGCGGAGCCATCACATCCCCCAACTAGCAGGCCGCGCCCTGGGCCCGACGCCCGGCCATCCAGCCCCGTTAGGGACGCGCGGCGGGGCGAGGGAGCGGCAAGGGGGAAGGGGCAGCCTCCGCCCAGCCCGGACCCCGTGCAGCGCTCACCGTCCGGCTCCAGGACGCCGCCGCTCCGGGGTACCTCGGCGCCTGGCTGGAGATGCAGACAGACCAAGACCGCTGGAGCCAGCGCTTCCTTGAGCGCCGCGGACCGAAAAAGTGGTGGACCGACTTCCGGTCCTACCAACGCGGCCCGGCCCCACCCGCGGCCCTCCGCGCTTGGGTTCCGCTCTCTGGCCAAGCGGCGGGGTTGGATCTTACGGTGCGGTATACAGGGTGGGACCCGCCGGTTTCGGCACCCGTACGTACGCGCGGGGCTTCTTCTCTCCGAACTGGGGGGACGTCAGCCCACCGGCGTGCTGTCCCGGGCTTGCGTTCCGGGGCTAGCGCTGAGCGGTTCCTGGGGAAGCCAGACGCGCCCCTTCCACATACCTCACCCTCATCCCCTCCCCTAGCTCCACCACCCCTCCCCTCCACCCTCCCCTCCACCCCTTCCCTCCCCTCCACCCCCACCACCCCCTCCCCTCCATCCCCCTCCCCACCCCCTCCCCTCCCCCACCTCCCCTGCCCTCTACCCGGCTCACCCGCTTTCACTATTAAAGGCCCTTTCTCTCTGCCAGCTTTAATTTCCTGTGGCTACTGTTGTTGCTATCCATTCTGGCTTGCCTGACTTTATGGCTTCGTTTCATATACCTTCGTTTTTATATCTTCTTTATGGTAAAATGTACATTCCTGTAAACTTTTTCAATGAATTGAACCTAATAAAATTACTTGATTGTGTATGTGTGTGTTTCACTTTCTAGGACTCCTTTGTCTTCTCTTCAACTTTAAGCACAAGTTCCTTTACAAAAGTTTTTAAAAGTGCCCCTGTTGTCTTCCTGAAATGAGTCTGGTGCTCAGAAACCTGCAGCGAGCTATCCCCCTCCGGAGAGTGCCCCTCCGCCGGAGGATGGAGACAGTCAGAAGTATTTTAGGGGTCCAGAAATTCGACCTGGCAATCATCTGTGTTGACAACAAGAGTATTCAGCACATCAACAAGATCTACAGAGAGAAAAATATCCCAACTGATGTGCTTTCTTTTCCATTTCATGAGGTAAAAAGTATTTTCCTCCTCACTTTGTCTAGCCTACCAACCAGTGTAAATTTCCTGTGTTAATTATACTACAGCCATGGTTTTTTAGTTTTATTTTGAGTACTTTTCAATACTCACAAAAGTAGAGATAAACCCTATTGATCAATACCCATTACAGTAGAAGAAAAGGGGATTGGGCTCCCCTCTCCCCACCTGAGGCCTTCAGTGAATAGTTTTGGATGTGAATCAATAGTGAATATGCATGGTTGGAAATTTTAAATAACACTGAATAAAAGAAAAGACTTGTGTAAATATTTCCTACAAACTTGTGAGAGCTGTCAAGTTACTCTCAGTTATGTAAATGACTGAGCTTCACACATATATTAGTATAAGTTGGAAAGCAGCTTGGCAATGGTACTTCAATCCACTAGTGTCACAGGAAGGAAGACAATAAAGTGTTAAATGTGTAATATAAAAATACATTAAAATGTTCACTTATTTTAGGAAGAAAAAACATTAACAGTGCTAAGTAAATATGCAGCTGTGGGTGACAGGCTTAGTGTGAACAGAACTCAACTGAATGGACTGGTCTTTATAGTCTTTAAGTAAGAAAATGTGGAAGGCTGTTTAGGAGAAAATACCAAGAGGAAAGAACAGAAATATAAAATTGTATCAGTGTGGTGATTTAATTCCTAGAATTGTAATCTGTGATTGCTGCATTGGGAAGGATGAAAGAAATGGAAAGTAACTCATTTGACAAGATGGAAACATCTTAAGTCACTTGTGTGTAGTGGCTTTGCAGCCCACCACCCCTGCTTAGGACTAGTGAGAGGACACTGCCTTCCAGAATGAAATCTATAGGCCCTGTGGTGCTGTTAGTGTTACTGAGGTCCTGTTCTCACAACCTGTGTTTCCTCATTTGCAGAACCTGAAAGCAGGTGAAATTCCCCAGCCTGATTTTCCAGATGAGTATAATCTCGGGGACATTTTCCTAGGAGTAGAGTATATCTTCCAGCAGTGCAAAGACAGTGAAGATTATTATGACATCCTGACTGTAAGTGGGAATGCTGAAATGACAGGTTCTGTCTAGCAAAGTAAATACCTATCCTTCATCCAGGCCATAAAGAGGTTGACGATGTGCCACCTGTGTCCACGCTATTACCCACGTTATTCCCCATGTGAAGAACTGGGTCATTGAGGGAGACCCACAGAGAGGGAGATCCACAGACAGGAAGATGGCCTAGTGGGATCTGCATGCCCTGTGACAGTGCCAGGGGGCCGGGAGAGGAGAAGGAGCTTCTCCATAGCTGAGATATAGGGAAGCTCCCCATAGTGAGGTGGTTTTAGCTTTTACCTTGAGCTCAGCAGGCTGTGTAGTTAACATAGTCTTGCAGAATAAGCTTTTTAGGAAACTGCCCAAAGCGTGGACAAGATTCTAGCATCCAAGACCTTCCAGGCTTATCCTAAGTTTAATATAAAAAGCTTTCTGAAAGTATTGAGTGTGATATACACACTCAAGTCATATTTTAACTTCCCAATAGATTCAATTGAGGGATCTTCCTTTGGCCAAATAGCCTCACTGTGAAATATGTTGGGGGGGGGGGGTCCTAGTGCTTCCATGTGAGACCCAGTGTGAACAGGTGTGGGGGGAGGAAGAGGAGGTTTTCCTTTCTTCCTGAGTGACAGGAACCCCAGTGTAGATAGGGCTGGTCAGCATGGTCCAGCTCTGGGATCCCTATGGCTGGCATCTGTGCATCCCTGGGAGGAGGGTGATCCAGGGGACAGTTGTGGACATCTACTTTCACTTCCCACGCCTCCTGAGGATTCTGTACCAAAGTAGAGGGGATTGGGCTCTGCAGTCCACCACTCCTAGGACCCTCACCCCCTGCCCTTGCACAGGGCCAAGCCAGCCACTCTCCACCCTGCTGGCCCCCAGCTGCTGCATGTAGGCACCTTCTAACAGTTCCAGGTACCTTCCAACTACCCACCTATCCTCCACATCTCACCACCCCTCCGCCCCTTCCCTCTGTCCTGAAAAGCTGGTGTTTTCTCAGGAAATAACCACTGACCCTCCCCACCCTCATATTTCAGGGTGAGGCTATTTGACTAGAGATCCTGGTCTTCATACCCTTAACAGGGCCCCGGTCCACCTGCTGTTCCCCGAACCCCACCCGTGTCCTCATTGCCCATTCACACCTCCAATGCTGCTGCCACTGACTCCTGAAGCCCTGCCTGCGCCCAGAGGAGGGTTCCTAACCTCCCACCAGGTGTGGGCTGAGCTCTCCCTGCCTTCCTCCTCCCTTGGCTCCTGGCTTGGTCACGATCAGCCCCTGAGGTGGCTTTTTAATTGTTCCAACAGGTGACTGCCACCCATGGGCTCTGTCATCTACTAGGCTTCACACATAGCACAGAGGCCACATGGCAGCAGGTAGGTGCCATCCCCCGACCTGCCCAACCTGCCTCTTGCAGTTGATGAAAACCAAAATAGGAAAAAAACTGTAAAATAAAGAATTTTATAAATGCTTTATAAGAAATGCTAACAGTGTTTGTTTTAAATATTGGGCTCCCTAAATGCCGTTAACTGTATTATTATGTCAGTGTT
This sequence comes from Miniopterus schreibersii, assembly GCF_964146895.1. NCBI lineage: Eukaryota > Metazoa > Chordata > Mammalia > Chiroptera > Miniopteridae > Miniopterus > Miniopterus schreibersii. The sequence continues at coordinate 9,035,553 of NC_138106.1, forward strand.
GAAAGGAAAATCTGAGCAGAGACTGAATTCTAAAAATCCTATGAAATTCTAATGGCTTAAAGTTAAATCTTTACAAGAGAAATTGTGATGATTTTTGTCAATTGGGAACAGGATTTAAAATGTGCGGACATCTGATAGAGACATATTGTATAAAGTTATGGAGCAGTTGGTTTCCTCGAAGGGTGCCAATGTTTACCTACTTGTAAATGTTCATGTAGGTATATATATACCATATTATGTTTAATAAACTCAAGCTATATTTGTAATTAAATAGATTCTCTGAAAGGCATAAAAAACTTTTTCATTAACAAAAGTAGTCCTTGACGCACTTGTCCTCTCCCCCGGCCATCCTAGGCTGGTCCACACCAGACATACCCTGGCTCTGCCTCCGCGCCTGATCAGGTGCTGACCTACTGCAGCCCCTTCGGCCCTTCCTCCTCAGCCCCCCTGCCTCTGCAACCAACAGACCTAAGTCAGCATCTTGGGGAAAGCCTGCGATGTCACCTCCAATATGCAGTCCACCAAGGACCCCAGCCCCCCCAAGCTCTGACTACCCTTCCCCCGGGAGAGGCCATCTGCACCTCCTTCTTCCCTCATGTCCTGCACCTATTCTTCTGTGACCCCAGGCTGGCTCTCCTCCTCTTTCCTACCCAAGATCACCACCTCGGCCCCAGCCCACAGCCTCTCCTGCTGTCACCATTGTTCACCCTGCAGGCAGCATTTTTGCACTCCTTGTGCACAGGTGCTGGGCTCCCATGAGCAGAACCAGGACATGCCCTTCAACCTGTGTGGGAGGCCCCATGGCCAAGGCTCCCCATGCCATAGCCATGGATACTGGCCTCGGGGAGGGATTTCCTGGTTAGAGGGCAGAGCCAGGTACTCCCCAGGGCCTGAGGAAGCCAGCCCGCTGGGCAAGTCCACAGTTGGTTTTTGCCCCTTTGTTTCAGATGTACCAGAAGGAGAAGCAGGTTCTCGAGGAGCTGGGCCAGCGCACTGGGGCCAGGCTCCAGCCCCTGAGCAGGGACCTCTTCTGATGATCACAGCCCATGACGCAGGTAGTACCTGAGGAACCTTCCAGAACACAGGAACACCGTGTGGATGGGAGTCGACCCCTCCCTTTGGGCCCTGAGGATCAGAGGCTTCGCCAAACTGAGGGCCCTGCTGGTCAGTGCCCAAGCTGGGCCTAAATTCCATGAATGGAACTGATCATTTCTTAAAGTACAAGAGGAATTTCCATTCATGTGTTTACTTAGAACACAGCAAACATGTTATTTTCAGTATTATAAATAAAACAGTTCTAAACTCTGAGAGCATCTAACCTCCCCCTCCCTGGTGTTCTGCCTTTGGTAATGAGGCCTTTCTCACACCTCTACTTCCACTCAGGAGGATGAAACAAGTGGCCTGGGGGCATATGTGTGGGAGCAGATGGTGGACAGGGCAGGCACTGAGCCAGCCAGGGCCTCCATCACCTGAACCTGTCAACACAAGGAGCTCCAAAGAGGTAGCGGCAGTGACACAGCCTCTCAGATATTTTTTGGCTCTAAAACCCAGAATGCTACAGTTCTGAGAATTTGGTGTCCCCTGTGAGTCTATTTTAGAAACATGAGAACACATTTCCCACTGGATTTGTGTCCTGTCTCAGTCTGCATTTCCCCCGGCTCTCAGGGTAGGGACTTGAGCCGGTTGATATTCCTGAGTCGCTGGTGGCTACATGTGACCTGCTTGTAGTCACAAAGCTCTTGGCTCTGAAATCCTTCTTAAGAGACTAAGGGAGTCCTGAGACCTGCTGGTCTTGTCACTTCATGTGCCCTCAGTGATCACCAGGTGCCCCCACGAGGCTTTCCACATGACTCCCACGTGACTGCCCCCCCCCATGATTTCCCCTATGCAGGAGGTGCAATGAACTGAGTTTTTCCAATTTACCAGGCTTTCAAATGACAGTCAACTTGTCCAATTTCTTCCCTCTATTAATAATGCTGAGAAATAAAACGGAAGCCATGTTAGAAAAAATTAAGGTGAAAATAGGAAATATGGCTAGACCTTTCATTGGTGCATTTAACAAGAGACTGGGCTGTGAAACAGGCCGGCCCTGACATCAGCCCAGAGGGAACCTGCGTGCAGCAAAGCGGGCACCGTGCTGCCTCTGACATCCTCCTGCAGAACCCAAGGATGCAAAGACAGTGTTCTTGCTTATGAGGAACTTAGGGAACCTGATAAGGTACCCCCGAATGGGCCATGAAAACATGCCTACTACTGAAAAATGACATTCACATGAAAACAATATTAAAAAGCAGAGCCTAATCCCACCAAGAGAAGAAAATTTTAAAAAGTACAGAAAGAGTGAAGGTAACAATTCGTCAGGTGAGAAACCCAACAGAGCCAGAAAAGCCTTGGTCCCCAGGCCCCTCTTCAGAAGGAGCCATGTGCAGCTCCTCGGGTTTCACTCGCAGGAGAAAGGCCAGGCTAGCAGATGGATCTGCCCAATACAAGTGCTTCCTCCCAGGACAGCACATCACAGTCTGCAGCGGCTGCTTTCCATCCTCACCTCAGCCGCCGTGGGGCAAACATCTCCAAGTATCATTAGGTTTAACTGTGGTATTTTTCTCATAGGAAGGTTTATATTTTCGTGTGGCTAAATCTATGATCTTCTCTTGGCTGCTGGGCATCTTTTCTGACAATACCCCTGTATTTCCTTGTGATCCTCAGAGTCTGGTGCCCAGGGACCGCTGCTGGGCTTTAGCCTGGTTTTTCCAACCGTGCCCGAGGAGGACGGGGATGGGGGCTCACTGGCCTGGAGCTGGAGCTGGTGCAGGGAGGAAACCTTCAGGCACAGTCCTAGAGGAAAGGCAAGAGTCTGGGTGTTGTTACTGCCCCGTAGGGCTCGCAGACTCCAAAGGGCGGGTGAGTTCTACTCTGGGGTTTGGGTGGGGGCCCTCACAGCCGTGCTTGGGCTGGACACACCCAGGGTCATCTGTGCTGGACAAATGACCCAAGCTGCAGACAGTTTCCCCAGGAGGTTGCCGTGGAGTCCACACTCAGCTGGGGTGATGCACAGGTGGGGGATGAGGCTGCCATAGTCCCACCTGTGTCCCTCTGGGAGATAGCAGTGCCTTTCCAGGCTCCTTTCCCAATTCCCTGCTGCAGCCTAGGGACCTGACAAAGACCTATGTCCAATGGCTTCTCAGTAGGAGTAGGAAAGGGCAAAGGGGCCCTGGCATCCTTACGCGCTAAGGGCAGCAGCAGAGGGGGTGACCAAGTGGCGCATGGTGGGCAGGAAGCTGGCGGCAGATGGGAGGGCGGTGGCTGAGACCACTGCAGGCCACGTGGAGTAAGCCATGGGTGAGCCAGGCGCGGGAACAGCCTGCAGCGGGGCTGTGGGCGCATAGTGGTGGTGGTGGTGCACGGAGGGCGGTTTCTGCCTCTCAGCTCGCAGGACGGTGGGGTGAGCCCGTTGTGGGTCCTCAGCACAGCACAAACACCAGCCCATTTCAGCTGGGAGTGGCTGCTCCAGGCACCCCTCTCCCCCACCCCTATCCCTTCTCCTGTTCCTGACTTAGGGTGGGCTCAGATTCCAGGAAGGGCAGGGAGGGGAGGAGAAGGGAGGGAAGGTGGGGGAGAACTCATCCAGCTCAAGGAGGAAGCTTCTGGGCCTCAAACTACACAATCCATTCCTCATCCGAGGGGACAGGAGAACTGGAGGATTTCACAGCTGGATCACAGGCCCTCAGAGCCAAAAATGTGCTTTTCAGAGTTACACTGATGCACAATTTCCAGAAGAGAAGCTGCCCAGGTCCTCTGGTGTTGATTTGGGTGGCCTCCTTTGCCTGGTGTCTGCTCCAGGCTGAGCCTACCTGCCGGGTGGGTTGCAGGGGTGTGGCCTGTGGTCCCCTGGAGGACACGGGGGCCGTCGGGGGCACAGCTTGGAGCATCAGGTTCTGCATGATCACCTGGTGCATCTGTGCATTCTGCAGCAGCATCATCTCCACCATGTCTGAAAAGACGGGAGGAGTGCTTGGTCATACACAGAGGGCTCACCCCATTAGGGGGTCTCACCTGAGAACAGAGCTTTAGAGCAGCCTGTTTGTTGAAACAGACGTAGCATATTACAGATGTCTGTTCCTCCTGAGGGGGGGTGTCACATTCCCAGACATGTAACTTCAAGAGCAGAGGGTGTGTGTGCTATGAAGTGTGTGGACGGTGTCCAGTTGGGCTTCCAGGAGGTGGCTCCACTTGCCTTCCTGCTAGTAGATTCCTCAAGCTCACCTGAGCTGTATGATGGCCCCAGAAATGTGTGTCCACGTCCTACCCCAAGAATGTGGCCTTATTTGGAAAAAGGGTCTTTGCAGATGTAATGAAGGCCTTGAAGTGAGATCACCGTGGCTTATCCAGGTGGGCCCTGAGTCCAAGCACAAGTGTCTTTATAAGAGACAGGCCGAGAGAGATGGAGACCAAAGGGGAGACAAAAACAAACAGACTAGCAATTTGGCTACAGCCCAGGACTCCTGGAGCCACTGCTGGAAGAGGCAAGAAGGACCCTCCCTGGAGGGAGTATGGCCCTGTGACACCTAGATTTTGGACTCTGGCCTCCAGACTTTGACAGAGTGGGTTTCTGTGGTTTTAAGCCACGTGGCTTGTGGTGCTTTGTTATGGCAGCTCCAGAATATATTCACCAACTTTGGATGCTATAAAACGTATAAATTTTGGCAGTGTGAGAGGTAAATGAGTTCTTACCACAGCAACTAGGTCCTGGAAATTAAGCATTACCTCCAGGCTCTGTCAGCCTCACCAAAGGCAGGCAGGTCCCCTAGGACCATTCATATTCCCAGGCAAACGAACAGGAGCCTGGAGACCCAGAGGCAGGGGCCCCCAACAGAACACAGGACACCAGCCAACAGCCTCTGCAATCACACTGCAACTCTTCCCTGGGTGCCCAGTGGGCCGGCCCGCCCTGCAGATTTTGGACTAACCAGGGCTCCATAATCACACAGGCCAATTCCTTAAAACACACCTTTCTCTCTGTATTCACAACCTATTGGTTCTGCTTCTCTGGAGAGCCCTAATAGATTTTGCCACAGAGTTGGGGCACTATGGGAGGTGGGGGCCCAGAGCCAGATTCCTGCAGCAGCACAGCTGTACAGCTGTGGGAACTCTGATCCTGCAAGATAAGCAGTTGGAGAGGCTGAGTCTGGCAGCCCCATCTGGGAAAGGCCCTTGAGGACACTCTTGGGTGCCTGGTTCGGGGCAGCCCCCACTTACCAGGAGCAGCGGGAGCCCTCTGAGGGGACACTTCCCCAGTCAGGCTTGTAGCACTCCCACTGATAGAGTCAGGAGTGAAAAGATTAGATTAGGCAACAGGGCACAGAAATGGACACATCCTGTTTGCTAAAGAGATGCTTCATGCCCGGCCGGGCGTGGCTCAGCGGTTGAGCGTTGACCTGGGATCCAGGCAATCAAGGTTCGATTCCCGGTAAGGGCACATGCCCAGGTTGTGGGCTCGATCAATGACTCTCTCATCATTGATGTTTCTATCTCTCTCTCTCCCTCTCCTTTCCTCTCTCTGAAATCAATAAAGATATATTTTAAAAAAAAAAAGAGAGAGATCCTTCATGACAGAGGGACACGGTGCAGTGGGAGAGTCTTCAGTAAATGGCACAGGGTCAAACATGTCCATTGGCCAGGGCTGAGTGCATTCTTTTGGGGGTTGGGTGTGTAAAGGTGTGGTAAATTCAGTGTTTTCTGTATGAAATTATACTAGTGTGTATTTCTGTGAAGTTTTCGTAACAGGTAGAACTACGAAGGAGAACAATGGGTAAGTCAGAAGATGAAGAGGCTGCTACCGTGTTCCAGGTTCCCTTTGTTATAGGGGGAGCCAGTGGCTCAAGACTGTGTTTAACTTTATATTGAACAGCCCAACAGTTCTCCAAAGTGGTGGTTATACTACTTTTGAAATTTAATCTTTTTATATTCAAATATTTGATCCAGTTGGAATTCATTTTGTATAAAGAATGGGGTAAGGAATTTGGCTTTACTTTTTCTAAATTGCTAGCTATGTATTGAATATTTCTTCTTTTAAGAATTCATTTTTTTAGTTTTATTTTTTTATTTTTTAAAAATATATCTTTATTGATTTCAGAGAGAGAAAGGGAGAGGGAGAGAGTTGAAACATCAATAATGAGAGAGTTATCACTGATCGGCTGCCTCCTGCACACGCCCAACTGGGGATTGAGCTCGCAACCTAGGCATGTGCCCTGACTAGGAATCTAACCACAATCTCCTGGATCCTAGGTCGATGCTCACCCACTGAGCCATGCCCGGCTGGGCAAATATTTCATTTTTTAATCACTGATTTGAAATGCCACTTTTTCTCTTTTAAGGCATACAAGCATTTGTACACACATACGAGCACACACACAGTTTGCTCAGTTTGCTTCTGGAACCCAACAGCCTATCAAAGTTCATTTGGAAAAACCAACTAGGAGTAGTGAGAAAAGGCCAGGCCCTCTACACCTCCAACGCAGCTCTGTGCACACGGTGTGAATGGCTTCCCTGGGAGAGCTGCATGGCAGCCTTGGCCCCATGGCCGGGCACATATTACAAAGACTATGCACTACAGTAATTAAACAAGTTGGTTTTAGCCACTGGGACAGAATTGAAAATACTGGTCAGATGATCCTAGGTCTGTCTGCCCCTAGGCTGCCGACACCATCAGTCACTAGGGAAATGCAAATTAAAATGACAGGGAACTACCACTACCCATATTAAAATGGCTGAGCCTAAAAAGCCTGACGTGCCATGAGAGGATGGGGAGGAACCGGCCCCTCAGACACGGCTGGTGGAGATGTAAAAATGTACAGACACTATGGAAACAGTTGGGCAGTCTTTTGAAAAAAAACACACCTGCCACATGATTCAGGCATTCCAGTCCTAGATACTAAAGAGACGTGGAAACACGCTCACAGGAGACTCGAACATGAATGTCCACGACTCACAGCCCAAATGTCCATCAGCAGGGGAAAGGATAAGATGTGCGAGAGACTAGTGCAGCCATGCTTAAAACAATTATGCTGAGTGAAAGGAACCAGACAAAACAGTGCGTCCTCTATGGTTCTGTGGACGTAAAACTCTAGAAAATGCAGATTTACACAGTGACAGAAGTTGATCAGCAATTGCCTGTGGGGCTGGAAAGAGGGAGTGAGAAGGGATATGAGGAAGCTTTTGGATGGTGGGTGTGTTCACTGTCTTGGGCTTGTGGCTGTATCCATATGTCAAAACTTATCAAATTGGACACTTTAAATATGTGCCAGTTATTCTGTCATCTCAATAAAGCTGTTTTAAAAATCAACTATTTAAAAGTTATTTGAAAAGAAGAAGCAGCCCTAGCTGGTTTGCTCAGTGGTTAGAGTGTCAGCCTGCAGACTGAAGGGTCCTGCATTTGATTCCGGCCAAGGGCATGTACCTCGGTTGCAGGCTTGATCCAGGCCTTGGCTGGGGTGCGTGTGGGAAGCAACCAATCGATGTGTCTCTCTCACATCAGTGTTTCTCTCTCTCTCTCTCTGTCCCTTCCACTCTCTCTGAAAAGCAATGAAAAAAAAAATATCCTCAAGTGAGGATTAAAAATAAATAATAAATAAATAAATAGAAGAAGCAATTTAACCAAGGTTTTTGTACAGCTAATAATTGGATGAGTTGGAATTGGAGCCCAGTATTCTTTCAATACCTAGTCCAGTGCTCCTTCTCTTACCTCTTTTCTTCCCTCGGTGAGATCCGTCATGGAAGCATTTCTCAAAGTTTCATGTTGGTAACAGGTAGCTTCAGTTGAGTAGCCAGAAGCTGACCCTAAATGACTATCCTGCTTACAAAATATTTTTCCTTTCAGTAGAGAATTTCATAAGCCCATAACAATATTAATATCAAACACTTACCTTCCTTAATACTTCCTGACCTTTGAGCTGGGAAGGCCTGGGGAGGGGGAATCTGGGCGATGAGTGGCTGTTGAGGTAGCTGCTGAATGATGGTAGCAGGAGGCTGGGGGACCTAGTAAGAGCCAGGTGACTAGCTACCTGAATGTGTCCTTGGAGAGAATGTTCTATAGCACCCACTTATCCACACACCCACCCACACATCTTTCCACCCAGCAAACCACCCACCCATCCATACATACATCCATTCACCTATCCACTCACCCACCCACCCAGTCACCTACCCTTTCATCCACCCATCCATCCACTTACCTACTCACCTACCCACCCACTCATGCATCTACCTAGTTATCCAACCATCCCTCAACCTGTCCATCTATTTATCTATCTATTCATTCATCCAAGAGGAACTTTAATGATTAACCCTAGAGGTTGAATTGATGGCTGAACAAATATGTGAGTCTGGGCATTACTTAGGACATGGTATGTTATGGACTGAATGTTTGTGTACACCCTCCCCCAGCAATTCATATGTTGCAATCCTCACCTCCAGTGTGACTGTATTTGGAGACAGGGCCTGTGAAGAGGTGACAAAGGTTAAATGAGGTCATAAGGGTGGGGCCCTGATCCCAATAGAACCGGTGCCCTTATAAGAAGAAACACCAGAAATCTCTGTGTGTCATGTGAGGACAGCGAGATATGGCCATCTGCAAGCCAAAAAGAGAGCCCTCTCTAGGAACCAGATTGGCCAGGACCTTGATCTTGGACTTCTAGCCTCTAGCACTGAAAGATACATTTCTGTTGTTTAAGCCCCTCATCTGTGGTACTTTGTTATAGCAGTCCCAGCTAATACATGGTATTTTTAATGTTTTCCACATTTCCTGGCTTGAGCAGGCTAAGCTAATCCCTGGTTTCATTAGTTCTGCTTTAATAGAGGCACCCAGGAAGCATGTCATGAAAATAACCTCTGGCTTCTCTCCTGAGTTAAATGTACAGGCCCTGCCCAGGTAGCTCAGTCAGAGCGTTAACCAATACACCAAAGTTGTGGGTTCAATCTCCAGTCAGGGCACATACAAGAGTCAAACCAATGAACGTATAATTAAGTGAAACAACAAATCTCTCCTCCCCCCACCCTGCTCCTGTCTCTCTCCAAAAATCAATCAATAAAAAATGTTTAAAAATAAAATAAAGGTACAACAATTTTGAGCATGTGCTGGGCATTGATTGTGCACCAGAAAGACTTTCTATTTTAATCTTTTGTGGATGTGCAAGGCCCTGACCCTGTTGCTTCTTTCTCAGTTCACAGAAGGCATGGTATAGGGCACAGGTGGCAAACTTCTTCTGTGAACATCTCGGCTCTGTGGGCCAACTATTCAGCACAGACACTAAACTAATGAGGCTGGTCCAGTGAGACTATTTATGTACACTGAGGTTTGCATTTCATATTGTTTTCATGTGTTCAAAACTATTCTTCTTTTGATTTCCCCCCCAGACATTTAAAAGTGCGAAAGCATTCTTAGCTTGCAGGTTGTACAAACACAGACAGCAGGCCAGCTTTAGCCACAGCCACAGTTGCCACCCCTGGCATCAACCAACAGTGCTCTCTTGGAGCACTGTGCCTGTCCTGGCTGAGGGACCTCCTACCTCAGGCTCTCTGAGTTCAGCTTCTAGAAATTTAGTGACCTACTTGCCCTCTTGGTGTCACTAGGGCTGAAACTGAAACACCGAAGGATGGCCAGGCCCTGGTCAAGTGCAGGAAGTGTGAACATGTTTGGGACTGGGAGGGGCTACTGCGCTTATACCCCCACCCTCCCGACCACCTGGATGCAGATAGCCCAGGGGCAAAGGGGACTCTGGGGTCTCCATGAGCATGGATCCCTCTGAGGCACCCTTTCCCACTCCATTCCCTCTACCATGTGCTGCCAGGCTCCTCTGTCAAAGAGCAAGTGCCCTCCAGGTCCTGGCTCAGCCAGCCAGCACCATCAAGCTCCCTGGCTAGCCACTGCAGAACCTTCTCAGCTAGGCCTGCCACCTCTTCAGCCATCTCTTCTGCCCAGTCACACCGATCTTCTCCCGAGGCCTCGGCATGCCAGATCCTAGCTTCTGTTCCTCCTCTGAACATCCAGCTGGCCTCTGATACAATCCCTTTCGCTTAAGAAAGTGAGAGCTGCTTTCCACTGTTTGCGACCCAGAATTCTGAATCTCTCAACATTGGAACACTTTTCCCTTTTTCATTCTGCTCTTGCTTCTCCTGGTCATTATGAAGTTTTGAAAAAGAGTGAACACACCTCTTCCCTAAATTCAGGGTCCTCCTGATGCTGACTTTCCCTAATACTTCTAGAGCAAAAGTTAGGACATGGGGCTGGGACCCCAGCCTCTCATCTGTCTTAGGGCACCTTTGAGGATGACTGAGATGAGCCACTGATGTCCTGAGTGCCTGGGTGTGGTAAGTGCACCACCGTTGGCTCTTAGTCAAACCACCGCTTTCAGGGCACTCTCAATCCTGCTGAGCTTGCCGGAGATGGGAGGTCTCTGCCGGCACAGAGCCTTCCCACAGGGCTCTGCCCTGGGGTTCACTGGGAGGAAGACCTACCGAGTGTTGGATCACCCGAGGCAGCTCCAGGGCAGGTGGGGGCAGGGAGGCGGTGGGGTAGATGCCAGGGCCCACCTCTGGGGGCAGCGCTGACCCATAGGCTCCTCGGCTGGGCCCCCTCCAGGCTGGGGCATGGGCTCTGGAGAGCTCTTCCAGGAGGTGTTGTTCCTGCAACGCCAACCAGAGACTGCTGCACCAAGGGGCAGCCACCGAGCCTGGTGGGGGAGATGTGTCCTGGGCTCTCTTACGATGGGTGGCCCATGTGGGACACCTCGGGTTTCCCTAGCTTCCTTGCAGGGCTTCCCTAGAACTGGAGCCAGGCCTGAAAGCAAGGCCCAAGGGCCCTTTAAGGAGATTCACTTGAGAATACAGCTTCTTTTAAAATTTACCAAATCATGTGAACTAGTGTCTGGTACCGGCTGCCTCAGCATCCCCTTTGCTACAAGTGCTACGTTGATCATAACTATTTGTGTGGACTTTGAGTGCTCCTTCCTGCTGCTGGTGGACAGAGTTGGGACCAGGCCTCTGGGCTTCTTGGAATTCCACTTCCTGTGGGATTTGACCCTTTACTCAGCATTTCCACCTTGGGTAATGTGCCACCAGAGTAGGTGTCCTAGCTAATCACATGCTTGTTAGAGCCCAGACCACAGACAGTGCAGGTTCCTTTCTCCATTTAGTCCATTCCATGCCACAGGCGGGATGTCGCATAGCTGCTTAAAGTTCGCCAGCTACCCGTCTACGAGTCACAAACCTCAGAGAACTGGCGTTGAGTCCAGAAAAACATGACACCCCCACGGCCGCCCCTCCCCACTCCCACCCTCCAGCCCCCACTCCCTCCTGCACCCCCACTCCCCACTGGAGTCTGAGTGTGTGACCAGTAGTTTCAGCCACAGACAGCTCGGGCCAAGGCTGCTGACGCCGGCCTACCCAGAGTCTCTGCAGAAGGTCCTTCCTCCTCCTCAGAGCACTGTGCAGGGCTGCGTCTGGCCTGTCCTCAGGTCCTGGAGAGAAGCCACACTGAGGAATGTGCAGACCCATCCGAATGCCCCCACCTCACCTGCCAGGACCTGGGGGTGACCTGGGCCTCCATTTTCTCATTTGGAAAATGGGGATGAAGGATATTCCTGACTTGGGGTTTACAGATAAAGGTGACAGGATGGGATGCGAGGGTGCACCCAGCAGAGCACCTGGTGTGTGTGTGCGCATGTGTGTGAGTAAATGTGTGTGCATGTGTGTGCATGCGAGTGCAGTGAGTGTGAGTGTGAGTGTGTGCATGTGTGTGAGAGAGTTGTAAAGATGAAAACAAAAGCCTTCAATCCTGGATGGAAGGAACAGTATTAAGCACAGTCTTTGCCAATGACAAGAGGGAGGGACCCGAGCAGGTGGGTCTCACGCCTGCCTGCAGGGCTCCGAGCAGCCCAGCTCTTACCTGGCACAAGGTAGGGGTCCTCAGAGTCCCCTTCCACATCCTCACGCTCCTGCTCCAGTTTCTGTGAAGAAGAGCGGTGACGGCACGGGCTTCAGGCACAGCTCCATGTGAGTGGGCACGGGCTTCAGGCACAGCTCCGTGTGAGTGGGCACGGGCTAGCACAGGGCACCTGCCTGTGCTCCTGCCCGTGGCCCAGCCGGAGGGGCTGGAGGCGTGGGGCAGGCGTAAGAGTCATCATGGTCTCTTAGGGACCTCCTCCACACATGCATACGTCCCTCCAGAGCTCTAAGGATGGGCGCTCTGACGTGTGCACCCCCTTCAGACAGCTTTCTGAAGAGCTGGACCCAGGCTAACTCTGGCCCTGACCACCCTGACCGCCCCACCTGGGCCCTGGGCTGGGCAGGCACGGTCTGGGGTGACCCCTGCTGGCCCCTGAGACCAGGTGGGGAGGGTACAGGGCAGAAGAATAAGGCAGGTACGCTGGGCAGTCTGTGAGGACAGGCCCGCCACGGACCGTGCAGACACTCAGGGGACAAGAAGACGGGAGTGAGGCCGAGGCCGCTAGGCCCTGCTCAGGCCCGGGCCCGGGGGCTGTGTCCGACACCAGGTGGCTCTCTGTCTTCCCTTAAACACTGAAGCCCAGGGCCTCCTCAGGGGACCTTTGTGGGGCCTCGGAAGTGCCAGCCAGTAGGTCATGCCTCTGTCCTGGCTGCGGAAACTGCCAGAAGAACCTACTTGGTTCTGTATGAATGAAAAGAAGAAAAACCAAGAAACCACAGTCCTTCATTACAAGGCTAAAAACCAATGGAGAGGGCTTTGCTGGGAAGCAGTAGCACTCACAAAAATATCTTACCTTTTAAAGCTGTGCCCCTCTAACCAGGTGTTAAAACACGAGTGCCTGGCTGTCTTACCTTCTCCAGGAGTTTCAGGGTCAGTCGGGCCATTTGATCTGCCACAGAGGAGTCCAGCATCCCAGGACCCTAGGAGAGGGCACTCTGCGGGCCCTCTCCCTCCCTGGTTGTCTGCAGGAAAGCACAGCTCAGCTAGCTAGAGAAGCAGCCTCAGGTCTGCTGTCACTGAAGGATTGTGGCTCTGGGCTCAGTTTCCCTCCTGGAGTCTGGCCTCTGCCAGGGAGCAGCGGGAGGGCCCCACATCCCCCTGGACTGCAGTGTCTGAAGCCAACACTGGCATTGCCAAAGCAGTTGCTAGGAGCCAAAGACAGGGAGGCCCCAGGTTGCCAGGTTTTTGCTGAGAGTCCTTCCCCAGGCTCCGCCTGGTTCCCATGCAGGGGTTACTTGCAAACACCACCATTCCCAGGTGTGGCAGGCCAGGCTCCTTGGGAGGGCAGAAGTGGACAGCAGGTGGGGCCAGAAGGGCAGAGCGGGAGATTCTGAAGTGGGGACAGTCCCCACCCCATCATGCACGGCCCCCACCCTCAGGACAGAGCCCAGAAGAGCGTGAGGCAGTGAGAGGGATCAGCCACATCCATCTCCCACCCTGCAGGCAGGGGCCTGCATCCTTGATCCATTACTGCCTCCAGGAGGTCAGCAGGCCCCTTGGCCATTTCTAGGCACCCTCCGAGCAAGACAGGAGTGAAGCCCCAACACCAGGAGGACAGGGTGGGGGCACCAGCTCCCTTCAGAGGGAGTAGCACCAGGGAGCTGGCCAAAGGCCCGCCTAGGGGCTCCCCTGGTGGGGCTCCAGGGCCCCTCCCCCTCCCTGTGGGACATGAATCTAGCGCTGGGACTGCCAGGGGAGGGCCCCGCCGAGGCCGGGGTGGGCATCCTGGTGGCTATGCAGAGAGGGCACCTGGGGCAGGTGTGAGCAGGAGGGTTTGACCAGCAGGGGAGACCTTTGTAGCCAGTCCATGGCAGGGAGGGCAGGGCTCGGAACAGAGGAAGTGGTCTTTCGTTCGCATGGCTTTCCATTTCAGGTTTACAAGTGGGTCAACTGGACTGACGAAGAGATATAGTAGATTTGAAACTGAAGCAGTGACCACGCAGTCCGGGGTTAAGGTAGAAGCAGGGCTCAGCAGCTTACAGCTCTCTCCTCAATGCAGCCAACCCAGCAACTTGCATCAGGTGGCCAAAATTGGGCTAAAATCTCTTACATTGCCCTTTAGTATTTAGGTTTTATATGTGTCATGACGCTGACGTTCAAATAGGAGGTCTGATTGTGTACAAAAACTAGTTAACTTAGCAACTCAATGTAGATAGGAGGTGACTCCAGGGGTATATACATCCCAGGGAGTATGAGCTCCTTTGGCAGTTCAAAATAAAACAAACTATTTTTTTTAGAACAGTTTTAGATTCACAGAAAAATTGAGAAGATAGTAGAGATCCCACATGTGGTTCCCATTTGTTAACATCTTATATTGGTACGACACATTTGTTACAATTCATGAACCTATATTGATACATATCATTATACTTCATTTCCTTTCCTTATTCTTTTGTCTTTTTTCTGTCCCAGGATCCCATTCAGGACACCGCATGACATTTAGTTGCCATGTCTTCTTTGTCTCCTCTTGCTTTTTGATGACCTTGACAGTCATGAGGAAACTGGGTCAGGGACTTTGTAGAATGTCCCTCTCTTGGGATTTGTTTGATGTTTTCCTTCTGATTGGACTGGGTTTATGGTTTGTTGGGAGGAAGCCCACAGAGGTGCAGCCCCCTTTCCATCACATCCTTACCAGAGTGGCTGCTGTCAACATGACCTGTCACTGTTGGTGTGGACCTTGATCACCTGACAGAGATCGTGTCAGCCAGTTTTTCCACTCTATGTTACTGTTTTTCTCTTTTCCCACACTGTCCTCTATGGGGGGAAGTCACTATGCACAGCCCACATTTAAGGAGTGGTGAGTTATGTTTCCCTTCTTGAGGGTGAGGGAATTACAGAATCTGTTTAGATTGGTCATAGACATGATCTTGGGATTCTGAGGAACACAATTTGAAAACCACTGACCACTGACCAAACCTGTGTGGGCAAACTGTGAACATGGGCCCCCACAGAGTTTTAGGTGTATTGCAACATGTAAAGTTTGAGAGATTTAGGCATAGATCTGGGTCTCTGACTGCTCTTGGAAAGTCTGACCCTGTGGTCAGCCTGGCCCCTGGTTTTATGAGCCCACCACCTCATTTTTGCTCAAGCTGTTCATTTCTGTGAGCTAAGGCTGGAAACTTCACACGACACGCCAAGGGCTATGGTCCCATGCAAGAGCATGAATGCTTTCTGGCAGTTGAGTCTCCTGGGCTTCCTGAAGAATATTTGTGTAAGTCATGGTTGCTTAGAATCACACATTCTCGCTGAGGTTGAGATGAGCTGTGTCAACCAGGTGTCATCACAGCTTGTTAATGGAAAGGCATTATTACTGTTAGTCCACCTCAGAGAAGGGACCAGACAGGAGGCACACAATCTCCACACAAACCTCTTTCAAGTAAAGGCACAGGAAAGGATGAATGAAACAGAAAGAAACCCAGACACCATGGTATGTTTGCCACAATATCCCCTGTACAAGATCACTCACACCAATCTTGTGTTTTATGCCACATCTTTAGTTGTAGGCCACTTGAAGTACTGTCATTCTATCCGGTTTTACAATGGCCCAGATCTGTAACAGGGTGAGTTTCATGGGTGTTTATACTTCTCACAGAAGGATGTCAAGGCATAGCTGTTCAGTGGTCTCCTGTGTCTCCCTGGGAGTTGGTAACTCCCACCCTGTCCTTGTCATCTGCCTGAACTCTGTGGTGTCCTAATCCTGCAATGAAATGTAGTGTATTCTATTGACAGACTCTAACCTTGGGCCTTTGCAAGAGGTGCAGGCCTGATGCTTTGGATTGTCAATTAATCAGAGGCTATCAGCTTCCAATGAGCTTGATTACACAGCCAGCATTTGATTGTTAATCAAAACCCTAGGCTAGGAATAAAAACCTTGCAATGTTTCCTCATCTGTACAAACAGGTTCAAGTGAAGTTTGACGCTAAGGAACAATGATCTCATGAGACTTGATTCCCACCCAGACCATGAATTATTAATTAGTCACATTCCTCTTCTTTTAAAAAAATTTTAATACTTTACTTTTTAGAGCAGTGTCAATGTAAGAAATGTTCAAACCTGTAAGAATTTTTATGAGTTTTTTGAGCCAAACTGACAATTGCCAGGAAGTGAAATCTCAAGGGATTGAAAAAAATGCTCTGGAAAATGGCAGTTTTACCAATTATTTTATACATCAGAATTCAAAGGGGAAGACATAGGGGATTACATGTAATCCACTGGTGACAGATTAGGGAGGCTGGAGAAAGCAAATCTGAGGGGGGCGGTGATCTCTGGGACTGGATAAAAAGTAAAAGGAATAGATATATACTTCTTTTACATAGCGGACTATAGGATAGGTAACAGTTAACAATTAGCATGATAATAACAATGAGAGGGTTTCTGGTCTCTGTTCTGGTGCTGTGGTAGTGCTTTGGTTTGGGGGGAGACATTACTTTGGTATTTTAAACGTATGTTATCAGGTATGTTATTTTAGATGCAGAAAGACGACAGGCTCAGTTAACGTGATGCTTGACCTTTGTTAGGAAAAAGTACTACCCCAGGACATGACTACTTGCCTTGAACTGCTTCAAGTTAGAACGTTTTAATTTTAGACCATCCTATGTGGTTACTTTAGGTCTCTGAGTTTGTAAGACAGCCATGCAGGTCTCACCTAAGCTTGTCAGGTTTAGTACGTGGCCCCTTTTCTGTTCACAGCAGTTTTAGTTTCACAGGAAAATTGAACAGATAAGTACAGCACATTCCTCTTTAAGAACCATTTACAATATATATGGAATGATTTACCCAAACATTTCAAAGACTTAATCCTTTCCCACTTGAGAAGAGACCGGTTTTGCTTTTCACTGAACCAGTGCTTGCTTTCTAGTGATCTAGAACTGGGTACAATTACTGTATTATTTAAAACTGAATCCTCACCGAATTTTTCTCAAGACCACAAGCCATCTGGTAGGTCAGCTTATGAAGCCTCCTCTTCCATCCTGGGGTTCAAGAGACTGTTCTAACAGCAAGAGATGCGCATTACAGGTATGGGTTTTCCCTTCTTGCCTGCAGGGCCTCAGCGTGCCCCTCTCTGCAGAACTCCCCACCACCCTCGGGTCCCTCCTAACATTCTTTGATCCAGAGGACAGCTTTATGGCAGAGAGGCTGGAGTGGACCCATGACTGTGGGACCCTCTGGTCAAAGCCTATGTGGCACTACCCAGAAGCTGCAAGCTGGAGGAAGACACATTAACTCAGACCTCAGCCTGGCACTGTTTTCATTAGGAAGAAGACATTCGTCCAGGAGTGGCGCCAGTCCCAGTAGCTACCTGTCCCTGCAACTCTGGGCTTTGGTTGGATGTCTGGACCCAGATCCCCACGGAATTCCTAACTGGCCGCCCGGGAAGGTATAGGAAAGGATTCAAGTAATTTTGCAGGCTGGCTGACTGTGAAATGAACAAAGACAGGATCCTGACGAGGAAGGGCTCAGCGACCGGGGCTCAGTCCCGAGGAACCGAGGGTGAAGGGACCTTGACTGACAGCAGGGGCGAGATCTGAGATGCCCACTGCGGCGCTTTGGCCAGTCACTGCTTCCCAGGCAAAGGGGACCGGCTGCAGGAGCTGGGCCCTGGGTGATTGCGGAGCAGATGCGGGGGGAGACAACAGTGGGCAGCCTGGAAACCCTTCCTTGAAGAGGAAGGTGGGGTTGCCTCTGCAAGCGCCCCGGCTCCTTTGGGGGTAGGTCTCAACTCCCTAGGGATCCACATCCAACAACGGAGTAACGAATAGGGATGAAACTGACGGCAACACTCGGTCCAGAAGCCTTGCCGGGAGAGCAGCCGATTCTGGATGCATTGGAACAAGATGCTCAGCAACGGTGTCCCCGAGCAGGACAGCAGCCCCAGCGCCTGCGCAGACAAGGCGGTGCCTCGGCTCCTTTAAAATCGACCAACCACAGCGAGTGCCGAGGCCACCGCCCTCCGCTGATTGGAGCGTTACTATGCCAATCGGTGGCAGGGGCGGAGTTCCACTTCGGCCGCGCCATTCCGAGCGCGCGTGCGCGAGGGCAGGAACTTGACCCCTGATTGGCGGCAGAACCGGCCGGAAGAGGGGTGGGCTCACGTCTGCGTGACAGTTGTCGCGGGGGAGGGCTGATCCCGGGCGAGGGGGAGGGAGTGTAAATAGAGCGAAGGCGGCGCCGCGTCGGCCCCGTCACCTCCCGGGCAGCCCCGCGAGGAGGCGTGGAGGGAGATGGAAGAAGATGAGCAGGAGCAGCGACGCAGAAAGGTGGAAGCTGGGAGAGCGAAGGTAAACGGTAGCGCCGACTTTTCCCGCTGCCCCGGTGTGGACTCCTGAGGGCGGGCTCCTGGGCCTGCCACCCCCCCTGCCAGAAGCGGACGCGGTCACGCGGAGACCGCCGCACTTTGCCCTTTTCGTCTACTCGGCTGGTGGCCGCCTCCTGGCCGCCGCCATCTTGAATCCGCCGCCCTCTGTCCGACCCCGCCCCTGCCGCAGTCGCTGCCAATCAGCGGCGGGGGACACGCTTGGCGTCTCGCCGGGAGGCCGGGCGCGGGGCACGCCGGGACTCGAGGGGCTGCTCCAGGGCGCGGAACGGGGGCGTGGCGACTGTGGTTTTCCCGGAGAGGCTGTGCCGTTGGTCCGGGGTCTCTGCCAGGACCCAGCCTTCCCGCGTTTCCAGGGAGGCTGCCGTGGAGGCCTTTATCGGATTCGCGGTGAAGTCCCCGCCCAGCTCTGAGACGCTCTAACGCACTGTAGTGGCTTAGAAACGCGTCGCGTCCCTGACTGCCCACCCACTGCCGGACCACAATAGAAAGTGAAGGGTAGGCGGGTAGTGAAGGGAAGGGCGCTCTCACCACACCGTGTGTCCTCATTCTCCTGGGCCCCCACGTGGCACTCCTGCACACCTGTGCACACCTGCGCACATCTGCACCTACCTGCACCTCCCAGCACCTGCTGCGGCTCCACCTCATCACAGCTCAGGTTTACTGGAGGACTTCTAGGACCTGTGACTTATTTGCAGCTCTGAGCGGCACAGGCGCACTCCCTAGGGCTCAAGGCTGCTTCCATCCGTTTAAAACTACAGGCAGATTTTCATTTTACTTGGAATTCTGCAGTATTTTTTAATGTTTAAAGGTCTCCGAGCCCGGCGGCGTGGCTTAGCGGTTGAGCATCCACCTGTGATCCAGGAGACGGAGGTTTGATTCCCGGTCAGGGCAGTTGCCCGGGTTGCCGGCTGAATCCCCAGTGGGGGGCGTGCAGGAGGCAGCGGACTAATGACTCTCTCATCATTGATGTTTCTCTCCCCTCTCCCCTCCCTCCTTCCCCCTCCCCCCTCCCTCCCTCCCTCCCCCTCTCCCTCTGAAGTCAATAAAAATATGTATATATTTTTATAAAAGGTCTCCCAGTGGTGTTCCAGGAGACTTATTTACATTGCGAATACTACTTCCTGCTGACTTACTGCTTAATATTCTCGGGGTCCAGAAGTTCTTGTTCTTGCCTCCTTGCCCTTTGGGACTTAGGTGTACAGTCTTGAGCCAGGTGAGGGTGGTGGACCTACCTGCCCAGCACTTGACCCCAATGCTAGATTCCTAGGGAAGCTACAGACACCCTGGCTCGAGCCTCCTGGGAGGAGTGTTGTGTCCTAGGGTTGTGGATGATGTCCTAGTGAACTCAGTGTTCCTGGAGTCATGTGATTCCAGACTGGCTTTAATCACCTCTCTTCTGCAGAGGTTTTCACAAAATGCCTTCTGGTATTCACTGTTTTGGGGGCATATTGTCGGGATTACACCACATGCTGAATAGACCTGGGCTCTAGAGGCAGAGTGGAGCAGGTATGGACATGTTTGCTGTGACTCCTGCCCCACCCCATTCTGCTTGTGGGAAGTGACCTGCTCTGTCAGGAATGAAAGAATGAGAGCTGGTACAGTGCCAGCTAGTAGTAAGGAGAGCCACATGAAGTTGCTGCATTTGAGGTCGGATATGGCCAAACCTTGGGGATTTCATATGGATTAGCTAGTAGGAAGTATTCAGTGCTAGTTCCTTCCCTTGAGGAAACC
Source organism: Miniopterus schreibersii (assembly GCF_964146895.1). Lineage (NCBI taxonomy): Eukaryota > Metazoa > Chordata > Mammalia > Chiroptera > Miniopteridae > Miniopterus > Miniopterus schreibersii. The sequence continues at coordinate 9,055,601 of NC_138106.1, forward strand.
ACAGGGCCACTGCATTAAAGAAACCATTCACAACACAGTGATTGGTGTGAGGCAGACAGGGACAGTAGTGTTTAATGGCAGGATGACGGGCAGAGGACAGAGTGGCCTAATTCAGATTTCCTGTGAAGGTGAAACTTATGACTAGGATTTGAATAGGGAGGCTATGGCCTGTTTTTTGCTCCCTTTCCTTGTGCCTGGCACACATGGGAGATGAAAGTGATCCTAAGTTTAACTCCGTGTTCCTGAGCTTGCTATGGTTTGTAAATGTGAGGAAATGTGCTTGAAGGAGCATTGAGGGTGGTGATTAACTTCATCTTGAGAAGAAACAATATACCTCTTGTTGGGCAACTACAGGCCAGAAACGAGGACTGATGCTGGAAGGGATCTCAGATGGCTAGATTTGACGGAGTGTGGCATAAAACAAATGAATTAAAATAAAATTAAATAAATGAGGCTGGTTTTGAAGGCACTGTCTGACCTTGACAGACAGCTTTTCTCATGTGAATGGCTTATGTAATTCCCTGTGTCCATGGAATTGTGCACAAACATTTGTTAAATGCCTTTACTTTTATGACCACAGTTGTCATTTGAAGGAACAGATGTCCCCCTGTGGAAAACTGATTTTAGATCTCATACCTTTTGAATAAGCTGTTAGTGGGAGAGGGAGCGTGAGAAGAGTCTGAAACCCTCAGATTTGAGGGACAGAATGAGCCAGGTTGTGCCTTATGGGCAACGTTCTGTAGAGTCCCTGGTGCTTTGGTGAGCTGTGTCATGAAAACTAGAACATCTGATTCCATAAAGGAGGATGTTAGATTGACCTGGCTTAATTAATTTTTTGCTATTTCTGCACCTTGTCTCAGAATCTATGGCTAGGAAGTTTTGGCTAGGCTATATATTTTCTTGATTGGGGGAAAATGGGGACAAAAGGGAGAGATTTAGCTTTTATCTAGTTTTAAACCTTAAACATGCCTTGATTGAGCTATCCATTTTTTAAATAGATGCACTTTTAAAAATACTATTTTTCTGTAAATTTCCAGTGGCTAGGAGAGCTATTCTGTCACTCGGCTGTCTTGCTTTCTTTTGTCTGTATACAGGCATAATTAACAGTCTTCAATCTAGGCTCTTTCGATATAATTCTGAGCTTAGATCCTGGCGTCATAGGTATCAATGAAGGCAGTGTGTGGGGGACAGGGATCTTTTGGTTGACGTGAATCTGGCCAGGTGTGGCCAAGTGGACTGAGCCAGCCCCAGAGCCTCATGTTCCCCACAAGCTTGCTGACTTTGTGGTTCTGTTACATTTTTCTCACTTACCTTTGTCTTTACTACCTCTCTACGTTTTTGCACAGCTTGCTCACTTCCGACAGAGAAAAACAAAAGGTGACTGTGCGCATTCGAAGAAAAAGACGGCGAAGAGGAAGGGCTCGACTGTCGATGCGCCTGTCCAGGAGGAGAGTCCGGTAGCCACCAAGGATGGTGGATTCCTGGGAGGAGGGGATGTTTGTAAAACCACATCGTGTAGTGACACCCCTGATGGTGCAGCAGCAGCTCAGGTAAGTTTATTTTGCATTATGTTTTTATATTTTGCTCATCTTCTAGTTACTGGTAGCGTAATTTACAAAAAGTGGTCTTTGGTCTGTCTTTGCCTCTCAAAAGTGGGGAAAGAGGTTTTTATTTTAGTTCACAAAAAGGGAGTATATTTTTGTGGTTTTACTTCTAATAAATGCTTTATGTTTGTATGATTGTGAGAAATTTTGGATTGACTATTTGAAGGCAGCGTCAATATTGGTGCTTGCTTTGGTGGTGGAAGTTTTACAAGTATGAGTTCATCAGGTGTGACTGTGTGCATCAGCCCCTCTAACAGGTGTTTTTTTGGGCACTTAAACCATAATACCCCTTCACCTACTCTTAAATCCACCTACTTTTCATTTTTTGTCCTTGCCTTTCTTTCTGAATGTGGGAAGAGGAGGGAAGGGGTGAAGGTGTGGAAATGTGGTCTTGTTGGAGGAGGCACCACCTTCTGCTACTCAAGGCCCTGAGAGCTGCAGGGGTCAGGTGTAGCAGGTGAGTGGACTTGGGCATCAAGAGTGCTCAGGGTGCCGGCCCTGTGTGGCTTCCCTTGGGCCTCCCGATCAACCGTAAGTTGGCTTTCATTGGGGCTTCTGCCTGTGTGCCTTATAAATAAGGGGCCTTGAATTGTAAGTATCCCCTATAGTGTGCAACAGGGCAGGTGCAGGTTTAGGTGTTTACTAGAATGAGCTGGAAAGCTGGTAGCTGAGGGCAGAATTTGACTCAAAATCATGATGTGTCTGGCCTGCCTTATTGAAAAAAATGGAATGATTACCAGTGTGTAAAATTGACGATATACTACCTACAAATCTGGAATTTTGCTTCTTTTGAAAAATTGGAAGACCGAGCCACAGTGCTCTCACCTTGCCAGCTGACCATATGGGGAAGAGCTGACCATTACTCTGGTGGCTTTGCCTGTGGACCAGCTTGTGCCTAGTTCTTTCTCTCTCTATTCCCTGTCCTCCTGAGGTCTGAGGTTGGATGTCAGTTGCTGTTCATCAGCATCGTCTTGTTTCTCTTGGGGTAGAGTAGCAGTTCTTAGCGGCAGTGTCTTGGTCACAGAAAATGAAAGCTGCATTGAGAGGCCTAGGCATTTACTTCCAATGGCTTTTCTCTGTATGTTCCCTCCTGGGCTCTTTGAAGAGAAAAGCTCATAGTGTATAATTAACATTTATTAATTTTTTGCTTTTACTTTCAAATCAGAAAAGTCTAATTTTAAATTAAAAATTTTATATTTTTAAAAATAATGTCAGACTTACAAAAATTTTGCAAAAAATAGCAGAATTCTTGGATACACTTTACCTAGCTTCCTAAAATGTTAACATCCTGTGTAATCATTGTATAATTATTACTATCAGTTTCATTTACATTGCAGCAATGGATAGAGCTTCTTCAGATTTTCCCCATTGTCCCACTAATGCCTTTTTTCTGGCTTAGGATTCTATATTGCTTATCTGTGCCATGTCACTTATCTGGGACAGTTTCTCAGTCTTCCCATGTCTTTTATAAGTTTGACATTTTTGAAGAGTACTAGCTAATTGTTTTGTACAGTACCTGTCAGTTTGGGTTTGTTTGATGTTTCCTCCTGATTAAAATCATGTCTTGTGTTTTGGCAAGAACACTGTGGGAGTGATGATGTTCCCTGCTCAGTGCATCACATGAAGAGGCACATGGTATTGATACTTGATATGTCTTCCTGCTAGTGATGCTAACTTTGGTCACTTAGTTATATGGGGCTTGCCAGATTTTTCTTGATAGAAAAGTTTCTGTTTTTCCCTGTGTAGTTAATAAGTATATTGTATGGAGATACTTTGAGATTCTGCAAATATCCTGTTTCTCATCATACTTTCTTACATTAAGTTTAGCTTCCATTGATGATTCTTGCCCACAGTAGTTATTATGGCAGTGTTGGCCAAGTGATGACTCTGTTTCCATTATTCTATCTGCGTGTGTTAATTGGCATTCTACCTTAAGGAAGAACTGTTGCTTCTCCCCCTAATTTATTTAATCAATTATTTATCTCAGTTTGAACTCAAGAGTTTTTATTTTATTATGTGGGTAACTTAATCAATCATAATCATCTATATTAATGTTTATTTTGTTGCTGGAGTACATAGATTTGACAATTGGGAGAACTTTTGAATTGGCTTCTGTGTCCTTTTAGCATGTCCTCATCATTTCTGGTACCTCAGTTCCTTACTTTCTGGCACCAAAATCCTCCAGGCTTACTTTGTTCTTTCCCTGCTGCAGCCCTGTAATCAGCCATTTCTTCAAGGAGCTCTGCTTAACAGCCACAAAGGCGTGAGATACTTAGGAGTGGAAGTTCCTTTGACTCCACATTTCAAATACAGATCCTCTTTGGGCATACTGAGATTCTTTGTAGATAGAGTCATCATCAGCTCAGTTTGCACAGCAGATTAAAAGCCCCAAATTATTGTGAATTTACAGGTCAAGAAACTATTGGTGGAAAATTTTATTGGAAAACTTTAAAGTTTGAGATAATTAATTGAAATAATTAAAGATACTATTTCTATAAATTATTAAGGGAAAAACTTATGTAAAAAAGGAAGATCTTGAAGATAAAATATTTGTACTTATATAAAATTAACAGCTTGGAAATTAAAATTAAGTGCATGGGTCTGAAAGACTAGAATTTGTTGAGAAACTAAAATTTAGTAATTTAGGTGTCAAGTACACAGTGAAATACTTAAGCAGAATTCATTGAAGAGAGGGGCAGCAGCAGCACTAGGTAAATGAGTTGCATAAAAAGTGTTTAGAGCTTGAGAATGGTTTAGGAGGAGAGTGCAGATTTGGAACAGGTGGGGTGGAGTTGGTGTGGCCAGCAGGTGAGGGGGCCGGGAGGACCAGAGGCTATGGCCCTGAACGTTGCTGAACTGCTTTTCTCTGGCCCTTCCCCTCTTAGCTGGAGAACCCTGATGGAGCAAGGACGAAGGACTTGGAGCAGCCGCTGCAGAAGCTGGATGGCAGTGGTTCAGAACAGCCTGGGGTCCTCACAAAGGTATTCATCTTTAAGGTTCTCTTGCTAAGTTGTGTTCCTTATCAGAGAATTTTTCCCTGCTGTAGAAACCTAAACCAGAGAGAAGACTCAGTCTTTTAAGGACCCTTTCTCTAAAAGTGGAAATTGAGGGCACAGAGACTTGAGGCAGAGATGCCTCTGCAGGCCTCAGGTCCTTAATGCTATTCCTGCATGGAAGGTCTCTCCAGACCTTCTGTTGAGCCCAATTTGGCCCTCCTTGTGATCTTTGGCCTTTTCTCCTGGATGTTGAAGAGAGAAGTTTTCCTTTCATGCATGGAAGATAGCTGCCACGTTCTGACTTTTCCCTGCAGAGTGCTTCTCTCGTCTCACATAGTTGTGTGCATCTGTTCTCCAGCATGGATCTGTGAGGCAGAGCCTGTCGGGAGGGTTGGTTTGCGATCAGTCTTAATGTCGCAGTTTCTGCCACAATGACCAAAGGGCGCACAGGGGTCTGCTCACCCAGTAACAATACCTGCAGCCTGTTTCTGGGATTTCAACTTTATATTAAGCCACTCAAACAGGTTGCATATTCTTTTATAGTTATATTTATTGAGTTGTAATTCACATAACATAAAATTCACCATTTTTAAGTATATACTTTAGTGGTTTTTATTACATTCAGTAGCTTATGCGCCCACCACAACTAATTCCAGATCATTACCCCAAAAGGAAACCTTTCCCCATTATCTGTCACTCCCTACTCCTCCCTCCCCCAGCCCTTGGCAACCACCAGTCTACTTCTCATCTGTGGATTGCCTGTTCTGGATGTTTCCTGCAAATGGGCCTGTGAGTGTTTCTGGTTTCTTTCACTGAATGTGTTTTGCGGTTCATCAGTATTGTAGTGTGTCCTACATCATTGCTTTTTGTGGCTGGTGACGTTGAAGTTCTGTTGTGTGGGTGCACCACGTTTCTTTGGTCACGCATCGGTGGACACTGAGTTGCTTCCACCTTTGGCGGTTGTGAATAGTGCTGCTGCGAACACTCATGGCACATTTTTAACAAGGATGTATGTTTTCCATTCTCTATGTCATATCATCGTTATTTTTTGTGACTGAATTCTCTGGGTCACGTCTCTTGTTCTCCTTTCTCAGGAGTATGAACAGGAATGTAAACCTGGAATTGCTGAACTGATGAGCAGACATGAAGACAGGACTATCAGGGAGCAGTGGGCAATGTTGGGGCTGCCGGCAGAGATGCAGCAGGTACAGCTGCAGACCCAGGTGACTCAGATGCTGTCACTCACACCAGGACCCAGTGGGGTTTGGATCTGGGAGGGTAGCAGGTAGAGAGATTTGTCACAGTGGATGGATGTGTGCTGCTGGCTTACTGTGTCTGCTTTCCTGGTTTTGTTTTCACATCTTATGTGGGGCCATTGAAAGTGGAGGAACACATGTGGACATCTGGTAGCAGCAATTTGGGCCAGGTGCCAGGGACACACTCCCTGCATGGCCCACACTTCCCTGTTGGTGGCCAATCACATTTACACACAGCGGTGCTGTGGCAGTGAGGGGGCATTGAGGGATAAGAAGCCCTGGTCAGCGACATCCCGGGAACATCTGACTCCCCTGAGCAGCTGCTGCACCCTGGGCCTTGGGGTCAGGGCCACGTCTTAACCTGGCTCCTGCTTCCCCAGTGCCACCCAGCTCTGACTTTCTCTTTGCAGCCGGTGCCGCCCCTGGAGCTGGAGGCGCTGCGCTTGAGTCTGAGTAACATGCACACAGCGCAGCTGGAGCTGACGCAGGCCAACCTGCAGAGGGAGAAGGAGACGGCTCTAATGGAGCTGCGGGACATGCTTAATGGCCGGCATGCCCAGGAGCTTGCCCTGCTGCAGAATCGCCAGCTGCTGGAGCTGGAACTTGTTAGGGAGCAGCATGCACGGGAGCGGGAGGAGGCCGCACTGCGGTGCACCCGGGAGACAGGTACGTGTGTGCGGGCAGGCATGGGCGTACAGTGACTCTCCAGGAAGAACTGATCCCATTTCTTGTATTTGGGGAAGCAGGTGTCCCAGAGGTGCCTCCAAGGTGAGGCATTCACTTACTGATCTCCCTCCCCATGTGGAAGCTCTGTGGCATATTCTATGTGTGGGCACCTGTCCCTGACCATTGCTGGGCCCATGTTTACCTCATGGCTGATGGTGATGCATCCTGCTCTGCAGGCTTTGTGTGGCTTTATCCTGCCCTCAGTCCCCTTGCCTCTTTCCAGCTCTCCAACAGGCTTGTGTTAACTTTTGAAATGATATCTTTGGAGGTGATTTGCTTATGTACTGGAGGTTTCTACATCATTTACAGCACTATGTGGCCAAGCTTTGTCCAGCCCAACTCAGATGCTCCTGGATATAGACATCCCACAGACATTCCTCTGTGCCCAGTGGGGCCACCGTGCTCCTGGTGGGCAGCCCAGGAGCCTCTTTATCTCCTGATTCGCTGGCCTAGACTGGCCTAGACTGAGCTTTTTCTGTCCAAAATATACTTTTGTGTTTTTATTTTAATGTATTTTGTACATTTTTTGTTAAAGTAGTTACTACTTTTTGTAAACATGTTTTTTAAATAATAGCTTTACTGAGCAGTAATTCTCATGCCACACAGTTCACTCATTTAAAGTCTGTATGTCAGTGCCTTTGAGTTTGTCAGAGTCGTGCAGACATCACAGTCTGTGATAAGAACATTTGTCACCCAAGAAGGAAGCCCACGCCCCCTGGCATTCATCCCACTTTCCTGCTGGCATGAGCACCTAATTATCTGCCCTTGTGCTGAGTTTTTTGTTTGGGGAAAAAAGCAGCATGCTGGCTCTAGGTGTGAAGTCCTCCTCTTTCTGGGTCTCTTCTCAGGTTCTTGTAGTTCCATTTGTGTGTCTTCATCTAGATTCAAGCAAACGTAAATACGTTATTTTATTTCCACGTATGTATATACATATTCCTGTGTGTATGTGTATATATATGTTTTTAATGATTTTTCTTTTTTGTTTTCTTCTTTTCCTTTTATAAATGTTTTTATTGACTTTAGAGAGGAAGGGGGAGGGAGAGAGACAAACATTGATGTGAGAGAGAAACATCAATCAGTTCCCTCTGCCTGCACCCCGTCTAAGGATTGAATCCACAATCTGAGCATGTGCCCTGACCAAGAATCGAACTGGCAGCCTCTCGTTGCATGGGATGATGCTCAGCCTATTGAGCCACACCAGCCAGGGGTTTAAAATAAAAGATATTCTGTGCCTTAGGCCCCTCCCAAAGTTGTCTTCTTCTCTTCTCCATGGCATCCAAGAGCAGGTCTATAGAGAGGCCCATGCATGCCCTCTGCTTTGAGAGGTTCTACCATGGCCTGGCCCCTGTGGACAGTGTGGTACCTGCCTTCAGAGTGGCTCCTGGCCCTTTGCCTTAATTCTGGACTTGCTCAGGCCACCCTCACTGTGCATGTATGGCACCCCCCTCCCCAGCTCCACCTTGGACCTTTCCTGAGGCTCCTGCCATCTCTACCTGGCACTCTGATCTCCAGGTGTGCACCCACATTTCAGTGCTAACTTGGCTGTGCTTACTGTTCCAGTCAATCCTCCTCCTCCACCCTGCAGCACCTATTCCTCTTGTCTTGTGCTTCTTCCCTCTCAGGGTTGGGAGTTGTTGGGTCCTAGAATGTCTTTACCTGTCTTCTAGCACCTAGCCCCGAATCTGGCCTGGTGTGGAGTGGACAGGTCCCGTTACCAGAGGAAGAGGTAGGTTCAGGCTCTCAGTGACTGCAGTCCAGAGCCAGCCTGGCCTGCTCGTCTCAGACTGTCCTGCTGGCTGGAAATCTTGCAGTCCTTGGTTTGGGCATGAATATGATTTGTTAGTTAAGCCAGACATGATTGTACTCTTGCTCCCTCACAGATGTGTCTTGTCAAGGTGATGCTGGTGGGTGTCTGTGGAGCAGCCACTAAGCTGGGAGCCATCTCCTGGGTGATCAGATTATGGAAAAACCTGAGACTCAATGATCTGAGCGACTTTTTATGTTTTTCTTGCAGCTGAGCTGAAAGAGAAGTTACAATCAGAAATGGAGAGAAATGTCCAGATAATAGAGGTACCCGTGATTAGAAAATGCCATTCTGTATGTGCAGGATTTTTCTTTTTTTGCCCGTCCCACCAGCTTGCTCCCTCCACTCGGAACCCCCACAGAAATGACCCTCATTGACCTTGATACAAACCAAACCCAGTCAGAGCTTTAGTGGGCTGTGTTAGTAGAAGTGTGTTGTGTTTTCTTTAAGAGGTAAAGTGTGCTTTTTTACAATTTGAATTTGTCAGAACAACTTGTGTAACATGAGTCTCTTCCATCTCAAGTTTGGGTTTTTGAGTGGTTGCTGTGTTCTGGCCCTTGCTGTGCTTGGGACACAGACCTCTGTCCTCACACAGGAGGTGTGGACTCCGGCATTTGGCAGTTGAGATGTGGACAGTGTGGGTGCTGAGATGCTGCAGGGATCCTCAGGGAAGAGCTGTGCCTCAAGGGCGAAGCAGCTAGGCAAGGGTGTCCACCCTTGTGCACACCATGGTTGGCTCTGTTCACAGTGCCGACCTCATTGGCCTGGCCTGTAATTATCTTGCTTTTCCCACCCCACACCCCCATTTTGGGGAAAGAGTTATGTTTTAGGGTATAATAGAATTAGCTCTTTTCTGAGGAAGTCTCTCACTGGAACTTCTGATTCTTTTAACCTGTCCCTTTCTGAAAGTTACATTTGTGGAGGGGACATTGGCACTGGTGATGGTAGAGGAAATGGGTGACATCAGGGCACTTGACCGTGCTATGTTAGGAGATGTGTGACATTGGGGTATGTGGGTGTTTCTTTCCTGGTCACTCTGGTCAGGCAATTGGTGGAAGATGGCTATCCTGGGTTGGAGGCCTGTGTACTAGCCCCTACTCCCCTGAGCTGGGTAGTGGGGACTTGTTCCTTAGGGCATCTGGGCAGCCCTCCCACAGAGGTCAGTGACACTATTGTAGCACCCCCAGGTCTTTGTGGGGGCAAATGCATGAATTCCTGAGAGTGACCGTGCTCCTGTGCATATATTCAGAGACAGTTCTATTTCTGAGCAGGTGGGCCTTGTTTCTTTTCATTTGCTGTTTGCCTTGCGGGTACATAGGGTCCTATACTGTCAGAGCTGGTTTCCTATGCTGACAGTCTGGTCTGGGCAGGGGCTCACTGCCCAGTTTTCATACGTGTGATTAAAAATTTTTTATGACAGGTAATCAACTGTTGGTTATACTCTTTTTTCCTTATTTAAATTAGACCCTGAAGCAAGACTGGGAGTCTGAGAGAGATTTATGCTTAGAAAGCCTGCGCAAAGAGTTATCTGCAAAGCATCAGTCAGAATTGGAGAATTTACAAAGCCAGTTTAAGAAAGAATTGGCAGAACAGAAAGCTGAGCTGGAGAAGATCTTTCAAGCCAAAAATCAGGCAGAATGTGAGTATCTACTTAAGATGAGTAAGTCTCAAAGGGGTACTAAATTTTCCTGTGTAATTCTGGAATAAACACCCTGTGATTTGTCAGATTTGTGGTTGACTGCTAACTGTTTATGTGTTCAAATGCCAGATAACAGTGCATGTGACACCCCCGGCTGACAGAGGTGCAGGGCCGCTGGGAGACAGAGTCAGCCACAGGGTCTCCCCTTGTTGACCACAAGTTCCCTAAACCTTCCTGAAACTTCTGTTTCAGAAATAGTTTTTGCATGTTCCATTATTAAGTTGCTACCAAAACAGTAATATTGGGATTCACTTTTTATGGGGGTTGTTGCCTATTACCTGACATGTCAGAGCAGCTGTCTGCTGGTTGGCTCGCCTGGGGGCCTCGAGTGGGAGGTGGCCCTCTTAGTGCTCACTGTCATTACTACTGAGACTGCTGACTAGTGATACTGCTGAGGAAGAAGACTGCTGTTGTAAACTGAGCGCGGTCTGTGCTCTTCAGTATCTCTCCAGACTCTGCAGTCTCAACATGATGCTGCTGTGAAGAAGCTCCAGGAAGACCTGCAGTCTGAGCGTTGCCGGCACGCAGAGGACCTGGACCTGAGGGTCAGAGAGAAGGAAAGAGAAAAACAGCTGGAGGTGGGCGATTAACTGTTTAATTATGTAGAAGGTGTTAGATTGAGGTCATTTCACATTTTGTTATTTGCTAAAATTTAAGTATAATTTAAGGTGACTGTATTTGCTGGAGCTGGTAGATGAAGTGAGGGTAGAGTTTGTAAGTTGATTTAACAGTTATGTTCGATCTTAGATACAGAGAATTTGCATTCTTTACAAGTGCCCAGAGACATTTACAAACTCTAGGTAAGATAGGGGTGGAGAGCCACATGCTCTAATCACAATTTAATAAAGAAGTTTCTAAGAAAAGTTAAGCAGAAACATTCCTGCTGCTTCTGTGTTCAAAACTTTTTTTCAATGAAATGTCATATCAGGATGGGGGCGATGTGGTCAGGCTGACGACCATGCTGACCCTGAGCCCCTGTGCAGGTACACAGGTTGAAGCTGCTCTCAGCTTTGTTGGTTCTCTCTCTCTCTCTCTCTCTCTCTCTCTGTCTCTCTGTCTCTCTGTCTCTCTCTCTTTCTGTCTCTCTGTCTCTGTCTCTGTCTCTGTCTCTCGGTGGCTAGCGTGCAGCATGGGTTTGGTGTGCTAGCTTTGTTCACCCTTGAAAAAAGCTGCTTCCCAGGAAGGTTGACCAAGAAATGCAGAGAACACCCACATACCAAGGGATGAGGGAGGTCTGTAGTCACAGATGAGAAGGGAAGGCCAGTGGGGCAGAGCATGTTAAAATTGACAACTGGAGGACCTCTTGGAAGAATGAGTCATGTGGTCGGTGCCAGCTGGCAGCCTGGGAGGGAGCCAGTGCACCCACCCATTGGCCCTCCCCTGACTACCTAGAGGGACAACAGAGAAGGTTCTTGTCCTTGGTTAGTGAGAAGACATGGTCTCTGCAGGGAACAAGGTGATCTGTGAGAAATAGCAGGCACTTACAGGACTGAGATTGGGAACTGGCACCTCTAACATGAAGACTGGTAGTTTTCCTCTGGTGCCATTGTTGCTCGTGTTCTCCAGGCTGGATGTTTGGGAATTGAGCTTTTACTCCACGTTTTCTCTTGTGCCTGTCAGTCGCAGGGCTCGCTGTCATCAGTGTCTCACTGTGGCCTTCCTTTTCTAGTTGGAGAACCTTCAAGCATCTTATGAAGAGCTGAAGGCTCAGTCACAAGAGGAAGTCAGACGCCTGTGGTCCCAGCTTGAGTCCACGAGGACTGACAAACAGGAGCTGAGTGGTGAGGAGTTTCATGTTGAGGATTCAGAGCCTCAAAAGCTGAAGCTGTGTGTTGTTTTTTTAATCCTCACCCAAGGATTGCTTTGTCAGAGAGAGTGGGGGTGGGGGGGGAGAGAGAGAGAAGCATCCATGTGAAAGAGACACATCGATTAGTTGCCTCCTGCATGCCTTCCCTGACCGGGGCCAGGGATCGAGCCTGCAACCGAGGTACATGCTCTTTGCCAGAATCAAACCTGGGACCCTTCAGTCAACAGCCGATGGTCTAACCACTGAGCAAAACCGGCTAGGGCTGAAGCTGTGCGTTTTTAATTGTTGGAACTCCAAATGAGGGTGTAGCAGTTGTAGTGAGCGCAAGGAGTGATTTGTGTACTTCCTGACGATGGGTGCATGTGGTTTGAAGTGGAGTTTGCTTGTTGGTGGGGAGCCTTGGTTTCATGCTGAGCAAGCTGACTAGCAGCTGCCAAATCGTGTTTGTGTTGATGTCAGGCACCTGTCAAGATTGCCTGCCTCTGCCTGGAAGCTGCTGGCACCTAGGGTCACAGGTGTACCTTCCATGTGGATCCCATGAGCTCACCTGGGGAGACTCCTATTGCCCCAGCCTCTGGTGTTGGAGGGGGGTGACTCCCAAGTCTGCAGACGCTGTAACTGCGGCCACCTTTACTGAGGGCAACTCACTTGAGTCCCTTACAGGACCATGTTAGAGCTGCCTCTGCTCTCTGGCAGCACCTTAAGCTGGGGGAGGTCAGGAGACATGATGAGGGGAACACAGACCTCTGCTTTTCTTCTGCTAATCTCCAGACAGAGCCTTTTAAACCTAGTGATTGCTCTTACTGGGTGAGTGTTATTGGGAACAAAGACCAGAGTTAGGAGAAAGGATCAGAAACAGCCTGTCAGCTGCATGGTGATCTCTGTTGCCCCTTGCTCTGTCAGCCCATCACTCAGTCTTCCCTTCAGGTCCATGTGTCGCTGATGGAGGCCACAGGTGGCACTGGTGGACTTACCTGTGTGTGACTTCATGCATGCTTTCACATGTGTTCCAGGTCTAGCATGTAGTCTTTATCCTTACATGTAAGGACCCTCACAGGGAATTCTGATTTGAAATCTCTGGGATAGTGAATTATTTATGTCACTTTATATGAAGGGTGATTATTATTGTTGACCAGCTGGCAGTCATCTCTTGATCAAAACAATGATGGCGACTTTTCTCTTCTGGCCTGTGTTACTGTTGCCATTAATAAAGTATCACAGACTTGTTAGCTTAAAACCACATATAGTCATTAGCTTGAAAATTTGTGGGTCAGAGGTCTCAGGCAGCATGGCTGGGCTTTTTGCCCAGGGTCACCCACAGCTGAAATTGAGTTGCTGGGCTGTCCCTTGACCTGGTTCACTCGGGAATGGCAGAATCCAGTCTCTGGTTGTAGGACAGGTCCCATGTTATTGCTGGCTGTCAGCTGACCGCTCTTAGCTCCCAGAGGCCACCTGTACTCTTCCCCATGTGGATCCTCCATCTTCAAAGCCCAGCAGCACATGGGGTGCTTCTCACATGTTCAGTCTCTTTGGCTTCTCCCTCCAGCCTGAGAAAACTGAGGCAGCTGGTCATCTCCCTGTGGAGGCCCGCCTGTGTCATGTAGCATTAGCCACAGTCACAGGTTCTGGGATTGGGGTCCTTTAGAACTTGGCCCCCTACACCATGCTCCAGGACCTTCAGTATCTCCTGGTTTTTCCTGAGTGTTTCTGTTTAAGGTGATTGTGTAATTTCATTCTATTTAAGACTTACGTGAGCAGCTCCTGGCTCGAGCATCTCATGTGGAAGAGTTAGAACACCTGCAGCGAGACTTTGAGCAGCAGCAGCAACAGGAGAAAACTGAGCATGAGTCCGAACTGGAGCAGTTGAGACTTTACTTTGAAAAGAAATTGAGGGATGCTGAAAAAAATTACCAGGAAGACCTGACTCTGTTACAGCAGCGGCTGCAGGAGGTGAGGGAAGACTCTCTCCTGGAGTCTATGGAGATCAGGTATACAAAGCAGTTTTTATCTTGAATGTGTATTTAAAATATGGAAACCTTGAACTGAACTGAAATCTAATTTGTTTTTTTTTTGAGCTTACCCTTAAACACCAAAATATAATAAGTATATATGTGTAATGAAAGTTGATTACAGCTGCCCTGACCTTTGTACACTTGAGAGATGTTGCCTTCCCCAGGGAAAAGGCATAAGAATTTGTCTCTCTGACAGTCTAGTTTTAGTACTTCAACAGTTTGACCTTCCTTTATCCTTTGATTTCATCCCTATACATTTAAGCTAATTTTTTTAAACTCTTATTTTTTTAATTGAATTTATTGGGGTGATATTGGTTAATAAAATTAAAGGTTTCAGGTGTATAATTATAATACATCATCTGTATATTGTATTGTGTGTTCGCCACCCCTGAAATCTAATTTTGCTTGTGGATTTAACGCCAATACAGATGAATAGCCTCATATTCTGGAAACACATTTTTATGTTAGGAACTCAAAACAAGAGGACATTAGAGCTAAGAGCTGAGTCTGACTCGCACGACAGGCTTCAGATGATGTGCAGCCGGTGGAGGTGGGCGTAGGCAGTCGGGATCTGGGTTGCGCCAGGGTCCCCGCCACTGTAACACTGGCTGTGGTCACTATTACAAACATAGTTCAGTCAGCTTTGGTGTCCTATCCTTGACGCAAGTAGGATTGTGATGGAAGAAGCGGGAAAGGTTTTCTTTCATGTGGTCAGATCCCAGGGATGGAGCAGAGTTCAGATGTGAAAGTGCCATGTATAAGGTTTTCAGGATGTATTTTCTCTCTTAGTTCATCCAGTGTGGTTTTAGAAGAGACTTCCGAAAAAGAAGGAAGAGACCACCCTGATCAGCTTGGATTGCATGTGGAGCAGCATGAGGTGACAGGCTAGTTTTGTTTTATTAGCTTATAATTGACATGTAATACTGTATTAGTCCAAAGTGGACAATGTAATGATTCGATGTTTGTCTATATTGTGAAATGATCACCATAGTAAGTCTAGTTTGCATCACCACACATAGTTACAAATTTATTTTCTTGTGATGAGAACTTTTAAGATCTACTCTCAGCAACTTTCCCCAGAAGTCACCATGCTGTACAGTAAATCCCAGGACTTACTGGGATGACCCACTTCACCCATTTCTCCCAGCCATGGCCTCTGGCAATCATTAGTCTGTTCTCTGTATCCATGAGCTCAGTTATTTTATTTTATTTTTTTGTCTTTTTCAGATTCCGCATATAAGGGAGATCATATTTTATTTGTCTTTCTCTATCTGACTTATTTTACTTACCATAATAGCCTCCAGAGCCATCCAGGCTGTCACAAATGGCAAGATTTGATTATTTTCTTATGGCTGAATAATATTTACTCATGTATATGTACACAGTATACACACACACACACATATATCACATTTTTTTTACTCATCTATTGATGACAATTTAGGTTGCTTCCACATCTTGGCTATAGTAAAAAATATTGTGATGAAAATAGAGGTGCATGTATCTTTTTAAATTAGTGTTTTTATTACCCATAAGTGGAATTGCTAGATCATAAGGCAGTTCCATTTTTAATTTTTTTGAGAAAACTGCACACTCTTTTCCATAGTGGCTGTACTAGTCTGCATTCCCACCAATAGTTGATGGGAGCCATTTTGACAGATGTGAGGTGATATCTCACTGTGGTTTTAATTTGCATTTCCATGATGATTCAAGACAGTCAGCATCTTCTCATATGCCTATTTGCCATCTGTATGTCCTCTTTGGAGAAGTGTCTAGTTAGGTCCTCTGCCCATTTTTTAATTGTATTGTTTGTTTTTTTGCTGTTGAGTTGTATGAGCGAATTTTAATCATTGAGAAAGGTGGTTTTAATTTTTAATTGAGAAGTGGTCTGTCTTTTGTGTATAAAATCTGAGTTTTTGTCCTTTTTAGACATCACATAGAAGTGGGCTGGCTTTGTATCTTGCGGATGAATTGCTTTGGTGCCTTACATTGCATTGTGGTGTGTTTGTTTACAGTGAATGTGATTGGGTTCAAGGGAGTAAATTGGAGCTGGATGGCTAGGAGAGTTTGCTGTCCTTCCCTCAGTCCTGCCAGGCTATTGCTCCACCTGTCATAAGGGCCAGCTTTCTGTGTCTTCCATGCGCTCCCACACTTCTGACAACTGCAGAACGTGAAGTGTGTTTTGCTCTGAGTTGCATGTTGAGCATCATTCATTGACTTCTGTGTTCTTCCTTGAGTTGCCTCCATGGTATTTGTTTCTGTCGTTTTAACCCTTGAGGCCGGCATTGTCCAAACAGGGCTTTCTGCAGCTGTGGGAACATGCTGGGTCAGGATGACTGGCGGGGAGCACCTGAGTGTGACTAGCACTGAGGACCAAGGTTTCCTTTTATCGATGGTGACTACTTGAAGTGTTGTCTGTAGCCCTTGGGTCTGGTGGTTGCTGTCCTGGGCAGGCAGCGCTCATAGGTGGTAGAGCACCCGTGGTCCAGTGCAGATATGCTCTGCAATGTGTGAGCACTGGATTTAGTCTACATGTCTTGGTTATTTAGGTTGTTTCTCATTTGGCCTTGCGCAACCATAACAACAGGCATTTATCGCCTCACAGTCCCTGAGGCTGGAGGTCTGAGAACAAGGATGGGTAAGGCTGGTTTATTAATGAAGTTGAATATGTTTTTGCTTCTTTACTGACCTTTCTTTTTTATGATCTGCCTTCCACCCCTTTGCCTGTTTTCTCTATAGTTCGGGTAGCCCCGCCTTGCTTGGCTCAGGATGTAACACTTTCACACAGCTGCTGGTGGGCCCTGGGCTTGGAGTTGCGAGTTCTTCACCCCATCCTCAGCTCTTCATCCCTATTCTCAGCATAACAGTATTTCCCTATATTTTTAGCTTTCACTATCTGGAACTTAGCTCTTGTCTGGTGGGAGGTGTAGGCTTTGTTTTGTTTTTTTTCCCCCCAAAAGGAGAGTTACTTTCCAGCCTGACTCACTGAGTTTGTCCTTCCAGTTTGGAACTTGGCCCTTTTGTGTGCTCAGTTGTCACAGGGGCAGGAATCTTGAAGTTTAGGTTGATGTGATTCCTCTGATTTTTTAAGGAAAATGGGCTTACTGGTTGCAGTGCGAGGCAAACAGGAAGTGTTTAAGCATTGAGCCTGCTTGCCTGCTTTCCTTTTCTCCATAAGGATGCTCAGCTGGGCCCATTGTCAGGGCTGCTCACAGCAGCAACCTGAGACCCTGCCCCTGGCAGCTCCCAAGCAGGCCCAGCATCAGACCAAGCACTGGCTCTGGAAGGGAAAGTGCGGCCCGGGTAGAGTGGAGGAGGGAGTGAAGAGGCTCAGGAGTAAGTGGGTGTAGAAACCTGGGAGCCCTATAGCAGAGCAGGGCCCCTTTGGCTGAGGCCCTGGCCTGTGAGGCTGGTCAGGGACGCTGAGTGGCCTGTGAAGGATGGAAGGGAGTGAGTGGAGGAGGCCTGTCCCTGGGAAGGGGAGGTGAGGGCAGGGGGTCCGATGAGCAGGGTCTGCCTGGAGCCTCTCTGGCTGGTGCTCCATGTTGGGCCTACAAGCACAGTGCAGCATGAGGAGGACTCCCTGACTGCGGGCCCTGCTCTTTAGCAGAGCTTGCCGTCCGCAGGGCCACAGTCAGCTGTTTCCCTCTGGATGTGACAGGCAGCACAGGAAGACGGCATGAGCCTGTGCTGCTCATGGGGCATACCTGGGAGGCAGTGACCAGGCCATGAGGCAGAGGCTCACTGAAATGTTTCTTCTGTGTGACTTCCCCAAAGGAGGGCCTGTGTTTGCACACACAATTAGAAGAAAGCCCCCAGCACCAAGTGGCAGCCCAGCAGGAGGTGGACCTTGCGGGGACCCAGGTGTTGACACAGCATGTGGGGCTCTCGGAAGAGCCTGGCCAAGGTGGGTGTCCCTCAGCAGCCCAGGCTTGATTTGTGGGAAGGTTGGGAGCCTCAGCCATGATTGAGTCTGCCTGAGTCATCTGGGTATGCTATCCCTTTACTCTGCAGTGCTGGTGGTCAGCTCAGGGTGTCTGCACACGGGTCCTGGTGTTGAGGGGTGGGGCATGGCCTGGGTATGTCAGGCGAGGACCTGACTATGCAGTAGCATTAGGAGTAACAGGAGGCTGGGGCAGCCAGGAGGTAGCAGGTGGAGGAGCTGTGGTCATCCCAGGGGCGCGGCAGATGGGGACAGGTAATGGCCTTGCTGTGGAGGAGAGTGAATGTAATGCCAGATACGGATTCCAGAGGGGACCTTGGGACAGCCCTGGGGATGGGCTCTGTTGTGTTCCATGTGGAGCTGAGGAGGTGAGGCAGAGGGTCCCACACGAGGGTATGGTGGGGTCAGGTTCCATGCTCTGGCTTGTGCTCTGGCACAAGCGCCTGTCTTGACCTAGGCTCCCTCAGAGCTGAGGGGGCATGACCCTGAGAGCCGAGGTCACACTACACTTGGCTTCTACTACTCATGGGTCTCCATCATGCGTGAGAGGTGCCCCATGGCCACTGTGTGGCACATTACAGTCATTGGGCATGATGGACACCTGTGATTACAGTCACCTGCTACCTGAACTGAATGATCAGAGTGGGTGGCTTGGACAGGGTTTGTACAGGGGCCGCATTGGATGTGGTTTTGCACATTGACTGCTGGGTTGTCAGTTGTGTCCACTCCTGACACCAAGTGCACACAGGAGTTTTCAAAATCTGAATGTCTGTTGTTGGAGGCATCTAAATGTAAGTGTCCTGTGCCTGTTACATGGGTTTCCCTGTGGGTCATGCCTGACTGTCTTTCCTGTCTCCTTCCTCGCAGAGCTTGCTTGCGTGTGTTTTCAGGGTGCACAAGATCCAGCCGTGGAGGTGGAGACCCAAGTGGCGACGACAGTCTTGGGTATGGAAACTGAGCACAAGGTTAAACTCTCACTTCAGACAGAGCTTCAGGAGGAAATCAATCGCTTAAAAATAGAAAACCGAAATTTACACGAGAAGCTGCAGCGGGAAATCCGTCTGAAAGAGGACTTGGAGAAAGTGAGTAGTTGTGAGTCCTGGTGGAGAGGCACTACTGCCACTTCCACTGTGACCTGTGGGAGCAGTTGCCTGGGCCAGAAGGTGGTTAGGATGTCAGGCTGCACACGTGCATGGCCAGGAGTGGGTTGGGTCAGTGTTTCCCTCAGTTGGAGTGAGCCTGCTCCCCAGCTGAGGCCAGAGCTTTGCTTCCTCTTGCTCCGTCCACCAGCCCCCAAGGGGCTGGGGAGCAGCTGGGTGTCTTCAGAGGACGTAGGAAGGGGCTTGAGTCACGACCACCTTCAAGCCTTGTTCCCCCAGTGCCTTCAGTGGTGTTGCCTCAAACCTCCAGGCTCTTCCTCTTGTTGGTCATGCAGCTGTACAACGTTCGTGGGACTCTGCATGATGAGCTTACTGACAAACACATAAACATAGACACACTGAATTATGAATGGGCCTCGTTACACAACGGCACAGTTTTATCACTTTGTAGGAATATTATAATTAAGGTGACTGGAACTTTTAAGTCTCTTCCACATGTATTTTGACTCCACCGTATTTCCTGCACTCTGTCCTTCTGGCCCTCTGCTCTCACCCCGGGTTCTCTGTGAAGGCCTTTTTGGATTTTCATTGTCCACCAAAACAGTTTCATAGGAAGTTATTAGTAGCTGCAGGTTTGATGATGTGATTCTCTCTAAACTAAGGCATTAGTGGAGCAAAATAGAGGCAAGGAGAGAGCTTTGTGGAAGCCAAGCTGGCAGCCCTGTGGGCCATGGTCATCCGACATGACCTTCAGGTGCTCTTCACTGAAGGCAGACTTTCCTCATTGTCTTGATGTTTACATGTGTGTATGTACATATGTACATATATATTTTTTGAGTATCTTTTTTGGACCATTTATTTACTTGTGTCAGTTATTGGGAGAGGTGTGTGGGATTATCTGTCTCTCCCTTTAATTCTGTCCAGTTTTGCTTTAAGTGTTTTGAAGCTCTGTTATTACACACATATGTATGGTGTCTTCCTGAAAAATGTATCCTTTTGTCATTAATGAAATATCCATTTTCTCTCCTAGTTAAAACCTACTTCCTGTTTTACTAATATAGACACTCCAACCTTCCTTTGCATTTTGTTTGCATGGTGTACCTTTTTCTGTCCATTTTACATTTATTTATTTTTTAATCCTCACCTGAGGATTTAAAAAAAAAAAAAATTTTTTTTTAGAGCGAGAGGAAGGGAGAGAAACACCAATGTGAGAGAGAAACATCAATTGGTTGCCTCCTGTACGTGCCCAACTGGGGATCAAACCTGCAACCTAGGTATGTGCCCTGACTGGGAATTGAACCTGCAGCCTTTTTGGTGTACAGGACAACACGCCATCCAACTGAGCCACCCGGCCAGGACCATTTTACTTTTAATTAATTGAAAGAAACTACCTGAACTTAGTGTCCAACCCCACAGGTTAAGAGCTCAGTCCCATGAGACTATCCCCACTCCAGAGGCTAGTTGCAAGTATTGGGTCCCCAAGTACCCCATACTTCTATCTGACTTGGCTGCAAAGCCAGAATGTTCCCATTGCCCCTACCTCCTCAGGTTCAATAATTGCTAGAGCTGCTCTCAGAACTCAGGGAAACAGTTTACTTACTGTCACCAGTTTATTACAAATGACTTAAACAAGAACAAACAGGAGCAGATGCACAGGGCAAGGTGGCAGTGGCGCAAAGCTTTTGTGCTCCTACATGCCACAGGCCCAGAGGCTCTCCCAACCCCTTCGTTTAGGGGTTGTTATGGAGGTTCCTGTACAAAGGCGTGATTGATTAAATTACTGGCATTTGGTGGTTGAACTTGGTCTCCAGCTGTCTTCCCTCCCTGCAGGTCAGAGGGGTGCTAAAAGTTCCAGCCCTCCACTCACACTGTGGTCTTCCTGGGAACCAGTCCCCATCCTGAAGCTATGGAGGGGTCCCGTCCACCATTCTTATGAAAATAAATACAAGACCCTCTTAGCACTGCACATATATCAGGGTTTTAACAGCTATGTCAGTAGCGGGGGGGGGGGGGGGGGGGAAGAGAACATATTTTTTATTATATTACACACATGGACAGCATATAGTGGGGTATTTTTTAAATCTATTCGGACAAACTCTACCTGTTCATTGGAGTGCATAGTCTGTTACCTTCTCATGTTGTTATTGCTATGGTTGGACTGAGGGCTGCCATTTTACTGTTAGTTTCTACAGGGTCCATCTGTTTTTCTTTGTTCTTTTTTGTTGCTGTTCCTCTGTTTCTTTTGCCTTTTGGATTTTTTGAATTCTCTTTAGAATTGATTTTAATATATCTGTCGATGTCTGAGTTGTGTCTCTTGCATTACGTTTTAATGGTTGCTCTAGGGGTTAGAACAGACATTTTTAGCTTCTCAGTCTTCTTAGAGTTAATATTAGTCCATTTCATAAAATGTAAGAGTTTATAATTGTGTAGGTGCGTTTAACATCTCTTCTGTTTCATTTATGCCAAAATTTTCATATGTATTATGTTCTGTGTTGTAAATTCTGCAGTATGTTTTGCTTTGAACATTCATATGTACTTGAAAGAAATTAAGGAAAAATAGTCTTACATTTACCATTTGCAGTGCTCTTCATTTCTCCCTGAAGATCTAGTTTACAGCTGGTTTGATCCCTTCAGCCTGAAGAATCCCTGTTAGCATTTCTTGTGCGGATATGCATGTTTTCTCTTAACTGAAAAGTCTTAATTTTATTTTTTTTCTTGAAGAATATTTTTGGTGCATATAGGAGTCTGGGGTGACTGGGTTTTGTTCAGGATTTGAGGGCATTGTTCCTTCTGACCTTGTTTCTGATGAGAAGTCAGTCGTTCAAATCAGTGTTTCTCTGAATGTCACGTCATTCTCTTTTGGCCCCTTTAAAGATTTTCCTCTTTATGTTTCATTGTCAGCCATTTTACTGTGAATGCCTAGGCTTGATTATCTTTGACATTGTTTCCTCTCTTGACAGTCTAAAAATTAGTACATAAAATTGATTGTGAATATTTGAGAAAAGGAAACAGGGATTCTAAGAAAAATAGTTACTGTTAAAAAATCTAATACTAGCCCTGGCTTGTGTGGCTTAGTTGGTTGGAGTATCATCCTGTACACCAAAAGATAACGAGCTCCATTCCTGGTCAGGGAACATACCTGGGTTGCGGGTTTGATCCCTGGCCATGGTGTGTGCAAGAGGCAGCCAATTGATGTTTTTTTTTCTCTCACATTGATGTTTCTCTCCCTTTCTCTCTAAAATCAGTTTTAAAAAAATTTAAAAAGTCATAGCACGGGCTTAAAAAAAAACCAAAACAAACTTATACTAGATTGACATCATCTTTTTAAAATTTTATGATGATATTGAACTGGTGGTCATTTAATAACAGGAAATCCTGTACATTTATGTCTTTCACTAAATTTGGGAAATAGTCACCAAGTATTTTTTTTAGTTTTTATTTCTGTCCTGTTCTTTTCTTTCCTTTTAGAACTCCATTAACATAGATGCTATATCTTTTTGGTTCCTGAGGTCTGTTCATGTTGTTTTTTCTAATCTTTCCCCTTCTTGTTGGTTAAATTCTGTTGATCTTCAAGTTAGTGACTCTTTTGTCATCTCCAATCTGCTTTTAAGTCTCTCTGTTGAATTTAAAATTTCAGATAGTGTGTTTTTCAATTAACAATTAGACTTTTTATTGGGTTGTTTTTAATAGTTTCTACATTATATTTTATCCAGAGTTTATAGTTGTTATCTCTGAGAAGGTTGGTTCTCATTAGAGCTTCTCAGCCATCATCGGAAGCAGGGCCCTAAACTTTATTTTTGATACCTTAACTTTTAAATAAGGAGCTGAGGTTAGTCTTTCATACCTGTTTTGGTTTGGTTTAGTTTGTTTTTGATTATGTTCAGTAGTTTGTTGACTTTCTTTCCCTTTTTTTGAAAGCCAGGATATTTGCCTACCTTCAGCTTTCGGATTCATCTTCCGTTTCATAAGATACCTTTAAAAATACTAGTTTTAGTTCATCAGCCTCTTGCTCAGGTTCCTATCTATCCTGGAATATAAATTGTGCACGTTCAGAGACTTGAACTCATGACACTGTCTGCTGCTCTCATCTCCCTTAGACTTCTAATCTCCTTGCTGTTGGTGGTTCCGTTCTGTTGGGGGTCCAGTTGGCCTTTTGCTCAACAGAGAATGCTTAACATCAAATTTTCCCCCCTGTTGCTGGTCTTGGTGCAACAGAGAAGGACTTTAGCCCATCTATGTGTTCAATTAGTTTTTGTCCAGGCTTGCTGACTCCAGACATAAAGAGCTGTTGGTTCCATGTGCCAGGATGTGGACACCTTTTACTTAAACAAGTAGTTCGAGTTTGTTCATTTATTCTGTTCCCGTCAACACACAAAGCAGTCCCATTGCTCTGCTCAGCATAATGCCTACATGTTGTGGAAGCTTCTCTGTCTTCAGAGATGGATTTGGGTTTTTGCTGCAAATAATCTTTTCCTTTAATTTCTTTCTTCTTAAATAAAATTGTTGTCTACAGGTAAAACATAATTTAGTTGAAGATCACAGGGAAGAACTGGGGAAAGTTAAGGAGCAGATTCAGCTAATGAATCAAGAACTCAAAGAAAGAGAGGCAGAGTGGAAAGGTACAAGTGAAGTCCTAAAGAGAGAAGCTGAAGAGAAGTTAACCCTGATGCTCCTTGACCTGAGAGAACAGGCTGAATTGGAGAAACAGTCAATAATAAACAGGTTTGAGCTTCGAGAAATTGAAATGAGGCAACTGCAGGATCAGCAAGCGGCCCAGATCGTGGACCTGGAGGGGTCCCTGATGGAGCAGCAGGGCCGCCTGCGACAGCTAGAGCTTGGCCTTGCTGGGGACGAGTCTCTGCAGTGTGGCCAGGGGCCGAGCAGTGGTCTGGCCCCTGCGAACCAGGACCAAGACCGGGAGCTTGCTACGTTCCATCTGAAGGAGGACTGTGCCCTCCAGATGATGCTGGCCCAGAATAGGTGGGTGACTTTTTTTTTTAAATTATTTTTTTTAAAAGATTTTTAATTGATTTTTAGAGAGGAAGGGGTGGGGGGAGAGATCAATGTGAGAATAATACATCAATTAGCTGCCTCCTGTACGTCCCCTACTGGGGATCGAGCTCACAACCCAGGCATGTGCCCTGACCGTGAAACGAACCAGCAACCTTTTGGTGGACAGAACGAAATCTAACCAACTGAGCCACACTGGCCAGGGCTGGGTGACATTCTTGTAGCAGTTTGTCAGTATGACCTTGTCTGCCATGTTCCCATGTTAGATCTGACCCAGGACACCTGGCAGAGGGTGGGAGGCGGATCTTCTGGGAAGATGTGCTATGGGCTCTCAGGGACGTCCTGAGTCCTGGACACTTGGTCTTCACCTTAAGATGAGAACAGGATATGTAGCTCTGTAAACGACGGGCTGACAGAAAGATGTTCAAATTCTTCTCGTGCAGTCTGATGGGTGCTATACTATGCATACGTCATTCACATCCTTTTTGGTATTTGGCACATTTTAAATTTTCAGTAGCAAAACTTTAGACCTCATTTATTATAAGGACATGTAGTTCATCCATGTAAGTTTTCAGTGATTTAAAAATAGATATTTAAAAAAAGTTAACATTTTTACTAAAATATTTACATCTCCAGGCTTTAAATAGATTTAGAATGTGATTTGGTTCTTTTCCTCTGTTGGTGCCGACTTTTTCTGTAAACCTGGCCTGTTGTGGCTGTGGTTTTTGTAATGAATTTTGGGGTTGGTGGACATGCTGTTGGTTCTGCTGTTTCTTGTGTGTCAGCTGCTCCCCAGCATCATGAGTGAGGTGCAAGAGCTTCTGCTCTGGGGTCTGACAACTTGAGTTTGCTCCTGACACACCACATGGGCAAGAAATCTGAGTGCTCTCAGATAAAGGTAAAGTGGAGTAATCCATGGAAATGCCTTTATAGAATCTGGTAGATAGCTCCTAAAACTAGACACAGCTTTTGTTTCTGTGAGCTCACAAAGCAGCGTCACTGATGTAACCTGTACTGGTAGAGGTTCCAGGCTCCTCCCTGTTGGTGGGATTCTGGGCACTTTAAGGAGAGTACATCTTGCTGCCCCTGCTTTTGTTGGCCAGTGCCTCCTGGGCCCCCTGTAGCTCTTTTAATTTACGTACCTTAATTTACCACTGAGGAGTGTTTCTGAGGTCTTTTGAGTGCTCTTTGTGATCCTGTGGGCTCCTGGGAGTGGTCCTGCCATGCCTTCCCTGTCCAGATCCTTCTCTTGTGGTAACAGTCATGCCTGCTTCTCCGCGGTGCCTGTCGGGAGTATACATGTGGCTTCTTGCTGTGGCTCCTGTGTCCTCCACTTCAGGCTGTACCAGGGATGCCTGGGCCGTGGCCTCTGAGTCCTCTGGCTTCACATGGCTCCTTCACCCCACTTACTCCTGGTGGTGCTCAGCCATTTGGGGCAGAGGGAGGAGGAGTAAGGACAGTTAAACCAGGAAGGACGACTGTGTCGATAGAAGCGGTGTTTCCTGCAGGAAATGTGAAGAGGTGCCTGCTTTTACAACTGCATGGTTTGCTGTCTGTTCACTTTGCATATCATCTCAGGTTTTTAGAAAAACGTAAGGAAATCACAGAGAAATTCACTGCAGAACAAGATGCCCTCCTGCGGGAGGCCCAGGAGAAGCACGCCAGTGAGCTCCAGCTCCTCCAGGAGAGGCACCAGCAGCACATTCTGTCCCTGACAGCGGAGCTCGAGGCCAAGCACCAGGCCAATGTCGAGGAACTGAAGGCTGTGTTTCAAAGAGAGCAGTGGGCTCTTTCAGAAGCTCGTGTGGCCGAACTGCAGACGAAACATGCTGCTGAAATCCATGCTCTGGAGACAAGACATTTGTCACACCTGGATTCTGTGGAGTCTTGTTACCTGTCTGAAATTCAGACCCTCCGGGATGAGCACAGGCAGGCCCTGGAGCTTTTGCGAGGAGACCTTGAGGAACAACTGCAGAAAAAGGACTCTTCTCACCAAATGATTTTGACTCAGGAGTTAGAGAAACTTCAGCGGAAACATGAAGAGCTAGAATCTGCAAAGGGCGGCCAGAGAGCTGGACTGAGCACTGAACACACCGAGAGTTTGAGGGCCCTGGCCACTGAGCTTCAGGGAGCTCACCAGGTGAGGACCAGGCCCTTTTCCTGTCTCAGGACAGGTCTCTTCACACTGCCTGTGTGATGCAGTGCACTCTTGTGTATCCATGAATGTGCTCCTGCATGAGTGTGTCAGTGTCTGTGCAAGCCCATGTCTGCATGTGTGTGTGTGTCTCACACTGTTCCTATCAACGGTGACTTTGGTTTCCTCATGAGGTAGGTCTAGAACAGTGAGTTTTAAGGGTTTCTTTGGTCGCATGATCACAGACCCTTGGGCTCTGTGACCCTGGGGAAGTGTGCAAATGATCTCACTTGGTCAGAATGCTTCTCATGGCTGTGCTGGCTCTGTGAGCTTGGCATTCCAGGGCCTCAGCTTGGTTTTCCTATTGTGCATATGTAGCCTCGGCTTTCCTTTGTGGGTGCTTCATAAAATTAAATCCGCTGTCCTGTGTCAAGAGCAGTGGCTTTAAGTTTGATATGAAAGGGAATTTCTGGAGAAGGCTCAGGTGCCCTGGGCTGGCATCCACTTGTCACCACACCTGTGTCTCGTGAACAGGACATGTGTATTTGGTCTATATATAGAGTCACTGTGGGTTTCATCTCTTTGCAGTGGATGGGGCTGCTCTGCCCAGTTTGTGGGCCAGGTGGGCATGTCAGGCCCTCAGGAGCAGACTGTGTCAGTTACTGCCCCATGTAGGGTGGGACATGTGCCTTCAGTTCTAGGGTGTGGGTGCTGAGATGGGGTGGGTGGGGTGCAGTGCCCTGTGGACTCTCTTGGCAGGAGGAGTTGGCTGCAGCCCTGCTCGATCAGAGGCACCTGCTGGAGGAGGGGAAGAGCGTGGCCCTGGACAAGGTACGTGCTGAGGTCTTGCTCATGGAGCAGCAGCACCAAGCAGCCCTGCAGGAGCTTGGTGACATGCATGCAGCTGAGATGCAGAGGCAGCGGGCAGAGCAGCAGGCACTGCAAGAGAGGGCCATGCAGGTGAGCCGCTCCGAGTGTGCCGTGCGGCCCCTTCTTGGGCAGAAGAGGATTCTGGGAGGGCCAGGGGGTGGACTCTGGCCCTCACAGGGTGCTGTGCCTCCTGGGGCTTCTCAAATAGAACAGTTTAGTAAAACTTTGTATCTGGCTACATGGTGGAGTATGTCGCAATCATAGTGCATCACCACCCTCACCCCAGTTATTTGAAGCACATCCCAGACGTCATGTGTTTTCAGTATCTGTCTCTATCAAGTAAGGTCTTTTTCTCCCCAATTTAACATAACCATTATTCATTCTAACCTAAAAAATTAAGTTATTTTAAAATTTCATTCCATATCCAGTCCAAGTTGTTGTCTTTTCCTCTGGTTGTTCATGTCAGGATCCACTCAGGGTCCCATTTGCACTGGGTCTTTTTTTTTTCCTTCCTGGGGTATCGGCTGTCATTTCCCCCTCTTCCCTGTAAACATGCCTACAGACCTTTACATGTGATTGGGTTCATGTATGTGACTTTGTGGGAACACTTATAGGTGCTGGTATGTTCCTGTGGTCTTCCCTCAGGCTTTACTGCAAACAGATACTACATAAAACCTTGCTGGGCATTTCTTGGGATGCCAGGATCACGGTCCCTAAAATAGCAGGGACACGCTGTCCTTCCTCTGCAAAAAGTTTTTTCTGGGCTACAAATATCTTTGCACCTGTTTGAAAAGCAGTGTCACTTATCAGAAGTTACTTAATGTGCGTGTGTGAGGTGATTGGGTCACTCTCCAGGTTCCCTCCCTTTGGAGTGTGGTGGTGAAAAAAGTGCTCTGAAAATGTAAGCTCAGTTTTCTTTTCTTGGAGATGTGCCTCCGTGAAGGACTCTCCCTCGGGTAGTAACACAAGCAGGGTCTGGAAAGAAAAGTAAACTGTAGTGTTACCAGTACTGATTGCTTAAGGCAGTTTCATTTTTTCTTGGTAAATAATACATATATATTAAAGATCTACTTATATGAAAGTTTTTGAAAACATTAAGAGAAACTGTGGTAAGTTTAGATATAGTTTGAATGTCTTTAATTCATTATCAGTTGAATTTGTCTTTATTACTATGTTGATGTTCTTTGTGCAGTACTACTTATTATTTTTCTCTTCCCTAGGCATATCTATTGTGTTTTCTTAATGATTTACACACACACACGACATTTTCCCTATAATTCAGTGGAATTTTAGAAAGACCTAAGAACATCTTTTTCTTATATTGGCCTTACCATCAGAACATGGCAGATTAAACACAATTTTACACAAGTCTGGAACTAGAAGCAATTGTAAGAGATCTGATGAGTGGATAGTCTCGAGAGTCAAACCTTCTTTGATCCTGTCCAGTCATGTTGCGGGGTGGCCTGAAGACATGCACTCCTGCCCAATGTCCAAAGCTATCCCTGGTATTGGGTCTTCGAGGTTGCATATTGGGTGCTCTCTGCAGCCTTTCCTGAGTGTATTTTGGACACCCTCCTGCATGGGTTGGAAGGGCACACTCTCCCCTACCCTCAAAACTGCCTTGCCAGGCTCCTGCATGTCTTGCATGGATGTTCTACCACAGGATATTGCCATGTTTGGTCTTGGCCTCTGTCATGGTGCACTTCTGCAAGGTCCTGCACCAAGCCTTGTGGCACACTGGGCAGCACAGGCACACAGCATCCCCACTGTTCCTCGCAGGTGGATAGTTGGGATGGGTGCTTTGAGTTTGCTGCTCTTCTGTCTAGTTGGTGTGTCTTGTTAGACTTTGTGTGTCCCTGTCAAGTGCCTTAAAACCCTTTCTAAAACAAAGTGAAGGTTAAAAAATAAGTGATATGCTTAGCTTCTAAACTGCCCTTAGGAATTGCAGTTCTGCGTTGGGGGTGAGACGACAGAGGGGCTTGACATCATTGGGGGCTGGTTCTTTGGTTTTTTTGCCAACTTAATAGTTAATAGTTTTAAAAATTATTCTACATATATAGCTTCATTCCTTCTTCTCTCCTTTGTGCTAATGTTGTCGTGCAAAGTACATATGCATATTTTATGCTCATTGCTTTATGCAGTTGTCTTTTAAATCAGGTAGGAGAAAAAAGAATTACCAGCAAAAACTACATTTGTTTCGTCTTTTATATTTACCCTTTATGGTTACCTACACCAGTGTTCTTTATTTCTTCATGTGGATTAAAGTTACTGTCCAGTGCCCTTTTATTTTAACCTGAAGAACTCCCTTTAGTGTTTTCTTCAGAGCAGTTTAATTAGTGATGAATTCTCCTAGTTCTTATTTATCTGGGAATATCTTAATTTCTTATTCATTTTGGAAAGGTAGTTTCTTGGATATCAAATTCTTGGTTGATAGTCTTATTCTTTCAGCGCTTTAAATATGTCATCTCACTGCCTCTTGACTGAAGGTCTCTTGTGTTGTGTTGCTTCCCTCTTGCTGCTTCAGGATTCTTTCTTTGTTTTTCAGCAGTTTGCTTATTATTTTACTTGGAATTCATTGAGCTTCTTGTATGTGTAGATTAGTATTTTTTCATAAAATTTGTGAAGATTTTGGCTCTTTTATTTTCAAGTGTCCTTTCTGCCCTGTTGGCTTTCTCCTCTTCTCTGAGATTCCCATTGGGTGTATTTTGGTCTTTGATAGTGTCTCACAGGCCTTTGAGGCTCTGCTTTTTTTCATTCTTTTTTCTTTCTGTTCCCCAGGCTGAGTAATTTCATTTGACCTGTCTTCATGTTTACTGATTCTTCTGTCCACTGGACTTGAATCTGCTGTTGAGCTCCTCTAGTGAAGTTTTCATTTCAGTAATTATACTTCTCAGCTCCAGAATGTCTATTTGGTTCCTTTTATAATTCTCTTTGTTGCAAGGGGCTCTGGTTGGATCATGCTGTCAGTACTCTGGCAGACAGTTAACTCTGCCTCAGCTTTAACTCCTTTGTGTGTGGAGCTGCAAGGTAAGGGAGAGATAAAGGCTTCAGTGCCTTCTCAGGTCTCTCTGGGCAGGTGCACAGTGCTGCATATGCTCATGCCTTCTAAATTCTCAGGAGTATGTTAGAGCTTTTAAAAGCCCCCTGTTGACATCCATTTTCTAGTGTTTCCTTTTAAGTTTTTTGGTCAGCTTCTTTTAGCACCAACTGTTATCACTGCCTCAGGCCATATGATGTTAAGCAGTTGCTGTTGATTGTTTGTGACAAATGGACTGGGAATAGAATTGTTGACACAGAGTGTCCTCTGTCTCAGATCAGGTAAAGACCACTCTGAAAGCGGAGCTTTTCATTGAGCTGTTGGACAGGTCAGTTACTGATAGTAGCTGGGGTGGCACTTTGGGGGAGCTCCAGCTGCAGCCCCCATGGCTGCTGTTTTCAAGACCGTCCCTGAGATTGGAGTAATGGGATTAGGGCAGGTTCAAATACCCCAAAGCTTGGTACTCTGATAAGAGACTCAGCCTTTGTTGCAGGCCTTTCCTAATTTCCAGAGCTCTGAAAAAGTTGATTTTGACAGTTTTTGCCAATGTTCCCCAGAGTGCTTTTATAGAAGAGTAGACTTCTGGAGATCATTATTCTCTCATTCTGAAAGTGTTACCTCTGTAGTTTTTGAAAAGAAATAATTTTTCTTTTCTTTTCTTCTCTTTTCTTTTCTTTTCTTTTTTTTTTCTTTTCTTTTTTTTCTTTTTCCCTTCCCTTCCCTTCCCTCCCCTCCCCTCCCCTCCCCTCCCCCCCTTCCCTCCCCTTCCCTCCCCTTCCCTCCCCTTCCCCCCTTCCCCTCTTCTCTTCTTTTTTTAAATACAGGGTGTCTCCCCAAAATGTATATACACTTCAACAGCTGATAGTTCAACTTTGAAAGTGAAATGTATTTTAATAAACACTGCTTTTATAATTATTCAAAGTGTGTGTATACATTTTTGGGGGATACTGTGTATATGTTTTTACTGATTTTAGAGTGAGAAGAATGGAGAGGGAGAGAGAGAGAACCATTGATTGGTTGCCTTCTGCATGCTCCCTACTGGGGATTGAGCCAAAATCCAGACATGTGCCCTGACCGGGAATCGAACCAGCAACCCTTGTTGCAAAGGACAACACTCAACCAACTAAGTCATACTGGCCAGGCAAAAAATAGCTTATGTCATTAATATAGTTTAACTTGTTAGGTGTACCTTATTTAAACATTTTTTATTTAAGAAAAAACGGTTTATTTTTTTAAAACCAAAGGAACTTAGGCTTCTAAATATTTGAGGTTTTGATGATCATGATACCCTCTTGATGGAGCATTTCTTAATGCGACCACTTGGGAAAGACAGCGAACTGATTCTCTGATATTCGGTATCATAGTGCATTTGAATGCGTGCTCATTGTGGGTAGCAGCCTTGGCCCTTTTGATTACCTTTTATGGCACAGAGTATGGATCAGTACATATTTGT
Source organism: Miniopterus schreibersii (assembly GCF_964146895.1). NCBI lineage: Eukaryota > Metazoa > Chordata > Mammalia > Chiroptera > Miniopteridae > Miniopterus > Miniopterus schreibersii. The sequence goes on from NC_138106.1 coordinate 9,087,052, forward strand.
TGAATGAACTAAGTTCTAGTGAAGAGCAAAGAAATGGAACAAGCATAGTTTTATACCTTAATGACATTTTTTCCCCCTTAAATATACCTTTGTACAGAATGAACTTGAACGTGAAAAGAAAGCTGCTTTGCATGAAAAAAAGGAGATACACAGACTGGAGTGTGAGCAAGCACAATCTCTTCACCGAAAAGAGAAGGAGTCTTTGTCTTTGCAGCTTCAGGAGAAGAACAACCAAATTCTGCAGGTGTGTGGACATATCTTTGCTTCTTACTACTTTTTGTGTGTGTGGTAAAATATGCATAACATGAAATTTTCCACTTTAACCATTTTTAAGTGTACAATTCAGGGGCATTAATCACATTCACACTCTTGTGCAACCGTCATCACCATCCATTTCCAAAACTTTTCTATCTTCCCAAACTGAAACTCTGTGCCCATTAACTACTAACTCCCTTTACCCCTTTCCCAGCCCCTGGCACTTACCACCTACTTTCTGTCTCTATGATTCCGACAATGTGAAATCATATAGTATTTCTCCTTTTGTGACTGGCTCATTTCACTGAGTATAATTTCCTCAAGGGTCCATCCATGTTGTAGAAGGTTTCAGGATGTCCTTCCTTTTTAAGGCTGAATATTCCTTTGTGTACATGTTGATGTAAGAACTGTTCAGACCTGTTGAGAATTTTTATTAGAGTTTATTTGAGCCACACTGACTATACCCCTAAAGCAAGATCTCAGGTGCTCTGGAGAAGAAGAGTTTGTAGTTCTTTTTATGCATTTGGAATTGAGGACGGAAGTGAGGAAGATGACATCAAGGTGGGAGAAGACAAGGTGGGGATTAGATTACAGGATAGTTAACAAGATCATGTCTCTGGAGGGTGGGAGATGTTAAAGTAGGAATTTAAATTTTAATAGAACTATTTCTCTTTTCTATTTTCTCTAGTCAGTTTTGTTAGGTTGTTTATTTGCCCCTATCTTCCTCTTGATCATATATTAGGATTTTCCCCCACCTACTGTGTGCTTTTGGCAGGGGGAGGGAGCAGGACAGGCTGAGGAGAGTCTGCTGTTCCATAGGCCCTCTGAGTACAACTGGCCATCACGATGGCCTGTGTGCCTTGGCCACCAGTCATGGGCATGGCCAACCTAAAGGTCATGGCTGTGGGGCTCAATGCAGTGAGGCCCTTAAGTGTCCGCCATCCACTGACTGCCATCCACTATCCATACTCCAAAGCTGAGGCACAGCCAGGTCTTGAGTGGTCTGGACATGCAGGTCCATGTGCTGGCAGCGTTTGGTGTACACAGTTCATCTTCTGGATTTCTTTTGTTGATTTTTGGGTCATTTTTTGCCATTTTGAAACTTGCAGTTCTCTATTTCATTTTTCCAGCTACTATGTGTCAGTCTGATGTAAACAGTGGTTTAAACTGTTTTTTTCTTGTGTGTGCGTTTTTAAAATTTTTATATGTTTTTATTGATTTCAGAGAGAGGAAGGGAGAGAGAGAATCATCAATGATGAGAGAGAGTCATTGATCAGCTGCCTCCTGCATGCCCCCTACTGGGGATTGAGCCCGCAAACCGGGCATATACCCTCACCGGGAATTGAACCATGACCTCCTGGTTCACAGATCAATGCTCAACCACTGAGCCATGCTGGCTGGGTATAACCAGTGGTTTATAGAATCACTGTTCTTTTCTAATTTTCTTCCAAGCACAACATTGAAACTGTGTTTAGTTTGCTGTTCTTCCCTGCAGTAAATTGATTTCAAAATTGCACTCTTTTCCTCGTGGCTTGTGTTTTCTTTTTGTATCTTTTAACATTACTATATGGTCCTGTGCTTGTGTTCCCCCTTGGAAGAGTCATCCATGGCACTGTGGCGCTGTTCCTGCACTGCTTCTCCATCTACTTGTCGCTTCTCCCTGTTCATCTTGGCTGAGGCCATGGACACGTCAGCTCATTGGTCCCTTGCGGCTATGGGTTGTCTGGTGGCCCTCTAGAGAGTTGGGACTGGGGTGCTGGTGGCCCTACTGGGCTCGGCGTGGTCTGTTTTGCCCTCTCTTCTTTCATCCTCCATGGGGAGGGCCCATGTTCTCGTTGGTAACTGGAACGAAACTGAGAAGTCTCTACTGCTGGTGCTAAACTTGGGAGAGGGCTCAGGGGCTCACGTTGCCTTGTTGCTAGAAAACAGTAGTCACTTCTCTAAGCTGCTGGGGGCAGGTGGGACAGGAGCCCGAGGTAGCTGGTGCCGCCCACCCACCCAGCCCACTGAGACACTGTAATCGTTGACTTTTTGTTTTTAGAGAGAAATTTGTAAGAGGGATGTTCACTAGTCCTGCAACTGATTTTTATTCTGAATGACTAGAAAAGCGATTTTGTTTTGAGTTATTATTTGTGAAATAACCTCTACTGACTCTGCCCCTCCCCCCCTCAGGGCTGGCAGGCTCGGAGGGTTGCACGTTTGTTTTTGTAGGCCAAAAATAATGGAGCAAAGACTGTGTTAAGAATTTTACCTTTAATCACTACCTTGTCATAGCCATATTTTCTTAAGTGGGATGATGAAAGTTACGGTGAAAGTTTCTTACAGAAGTTTATTTTTAACTAAATTTTTAAACTAAAGCTTTAACAACTTTTTCTCAACAGCTAAAAGACCAAATTTTATCCTTGAATCGTGAGATAGAAGAGCGTCGTTCGGAGTTGGAGACCCTACAGCAAAGGCGGGACAGGGAGAACCAGGAAGGCACAAACCTCATCTCGATGCTCAAGTCCGATGTGGACCTGTCTCACAGCGAAAGGTCAGTGTCCTCTCTGTCACTGCTGCCTGAGCACACAATGATGTTGGGGAAGGGAGCCCTTGTGCTATGTGATTCTTATCATTTAAAAACATCCAGGAAGATACTAAGTAATGTCCAGACACCTGCATACCCGCCATCTTGCTTTGCCAAAGCCTCACATTTTCCAAATTACAAAATTTGATGCTATAATGCAGGCGCAGTTCGCGATCTGCCCCTTTGTTCTGTTTGCTTGGGGTCTCATTTGAGAAAGAGTTTTTTATTTTGATGCCACACAGACACCCCCCCCCCCGGTATTTCGTCTCAGTTTTAGTTTTTCTTTTCTTGTATGTAGGTCTGGAGCATGTCTGGAACTGTTCAGTTATTTGTTTATTTGCATCTGATATCAGGAAATTCGTTTTTGTCTGCTGATCAGTTGCTCAGCATCCTGCTTGTGGGCACGTCTTTCTCTGGGCTTCTCCATCTGTGCTGTACCTGTCAACTTGTCTCTGCCCAGTGTCTTGTCCAGTTCTCCTGTACTGACCTCGAGGGTCAAGAGAAACCAGGCAGGGCAGGCCGGCCTGGATTATTCCTGAGTTTGATGTGCAGGATTCATGACTTTGTTGCTGCATGGGATCCCTGCCAGGTCTCCTTTCCTTCTTTTGAAAGCCTTGTAATTCTCTGTGAAGATGGGCATGCTCCTCTAGCACTTGTTTGTGGCTGCCCTGTAGTTTGATGCAGACTCCTCAGTGAGTGCAGGGTGGAGTGTGACAGACTTTGTGGTCACCAGCTCTGCACGTGGGAGGAACACGGCAGAGAGCAGATGACCCCCGGGTGTTTGGAGGTGTGTCCAGTCAGGTGAGCAGCAGTTGCACATGCCCAGACACCCACAGGGGTTAGGCATTTTTGGGGATTACCACAGGGACCAGGAGTAAGCATGACCTGGGCAGGGTGTGAGGAAGAAGAGGGCTGCCTTCGAGGGAGCCTTTTGGCATTTTTTCTCAGAGCAAAGCCAACAGCTGTCCTCCTTGACCCGCCATCTCTGTGATCATCCTCTCTTTCTCCTTCTGCACACTAACCCAGGGCTTTCCAATTTGCTGTGCCCACCCTCCCTGTGTCTTTGGTAGCCACTTGTAGGGCCCTGGGCAGCAGACAGGGAGCTGTCAGGCTCTCTGCCCACACCCCCCCAAGATTTTTATGCTTCATACAGCCTGCCCACTGTCTCCTCTTCTCTCCTCTCACTTTCTGCTTGTGTCCCTCACTACGAATGTTACCTCTGGCTATTTGTCTGTTTTGCTCAGTGATGTCTCTCCCCATGCTGGGAGCAGTGCCCATGTGGGGCCCTTGGTAGGGAATGTGTGCATGAATAGGTTGGGGTGGGCAAGCATGTGTCCTGCCCACTTTGGCTCCAGGTGGCTTGTCTGCCCTACACACAAGCTGTATCAGTTTGCCCGTAGCTACATCCTAGACAGGGTCACTGTGACAGAGGAGCCCCAGCTGGTGGGGCTGATCTGGAAGGGCACAGCTTGTAGACAGGGTGCAGGCTGAGTCCTGGTCCTGTGAAGAACAAACCTCACCAGCCTCCATAGTCCATGTAGCTTCAGGGAGAGGCATGGGAGAATCTCCATGCACTTGGGCTGTGGGTCAGATATGAACAGGTGTCTCACGAAGGGCAAGGTCCCTAGGTTCAGGGAGGCTGTGCCTTGGGGATGGATGAGGTTTGTGCTTTCCTATATGAGGGGAGAGCAGCTGTGGGGATGGTTCTCCGCAAAGCCCTTGCTCTGTGCTGATTGGCTGGAGGCCGATTCTGGAGAGACATGCTTGAATAAACAATAACAGCATCTTTTAAAATTGAGCAGCAGTGACAAGGTCTGCTCTGCTCCTGTCGCAGAGCCACCCAGCTGGGGTCAAGGCTGAAGACCGCTGCACACTGTGCTTCCCTCTCCAGGATTGCTCTCCAGGATTCCCTGCGGAGGCTGCTGGGCCTATTTGGAGAGACGCTGAAGGCTGCCATCTCCCTGAAGAGCCGGATCAGTGACCGCGTGGGGCTCTGCCTGGAGGACGAGAGCCTGCCCGACGTGAGGCCAGGGGGCCAGGCTCCATCTGTAGGTGAGCACTGGACAGGCCATGTGCAGCCCCCAGGCCCAGGGCACCAAGTGCTCCCTGGGCTTTACCCCTCCACCCAGCGCTGGCGAGTCCACTCCTTGTTGAGATGGGGTGCTGTCCCTAGCGACATGGGCATGCTTGTCCCTGATGCCTAGGTCGGGGTCGGTGTGTGGGTCTTTCCGTGGCACAGGCTTCTGTGTTTGCTCATTTTATAGCGCCAGCACTGGATGAGACATGGCCTGGGCCTGATGTGGCCCTGCCGGAGCTGGATAGAACTTTGACTGAATGCACTGAGGTGTCTTCCATGGCTGACATCAGCAGCCACATCTGTGAAAGCTTTTTCATGAGCCCGGAAAGTACATTGGAGTGTGAGCAGCCCATCAGGAGCATCTACCGGAGCCTTGGCCTGGCAGTGGACGGCCTCCTAGAGATGGTTCTGGATTCCTCCAGGCAGGTGAGCCATGGCCCAGTCAGCACCAGCCTCGCCACCCATTCTTTACTGTGTGGCCCCATTCTGTCCCCTGTACTGATGCTCTGCCTCAGAGAAGGGCAGTGGGTGAATGAGTAAGTAGGTTGGATAGATTAACAGACCTTCTTCATTGGGCGTTTCTGATTCTCACCAGCCTTTCAGGGTGGGGGTGGACACTTTGATTCTCCAGGTGGAACAGGCCTCTCTCTGTTCTTTCTTGCACCTGACCTTTGGGGACAGAAACTGTTGATTGTGGTGCTCATCACTCCCCCCCCCCTCGCCAGGTCACTACCAGTGGTGTCTTCCTCTGAGGGTCTCCTTGAGGAGAAGTCTTTTCTGAACCAAAATTCTTGAGGAGGTGGACTTGCTGTGAATGAAAAATAAAACTTCAGCATCCTTAACTTAGATGACAAGTAATTTAGCCTACTTCTACTTTTCTTTATGTAATATTTTAATTCCACATTGAATATATTCATATTCAAAGGTTATCACTGAAAAAGGGAGTTCTTTTAACCCTTTTAGAACATTTAAGACAGTTATGAAAGACATTAAATAGGAATAGTTGAAAGTGGTAAAGAGATTCTAAAGTTAGCCCAGTTAAAAAATAAGCACTCTAACTCTGGCTGGCTGGTGTGGCTCAGTTGATTGGCACCTAAAGTTTGCTAGTTCGATTTCTGGTAGGGCACATGCCCAGGTTGAGGGCTTGATCCTGGGTAGGGGGCATGCAGGAGGCAGCTGATAGATGTTTTGCTCTCATATCAGTGTTTCTCTTTCTCGCTTCCCTCTCTAAAAAATAAAAAAGTGCTCTTATGTGAAGCTTTGCTGTTCACATTTCAGAAACACTTGAGTAATTTCCCCTCCTCAGGGCAGGTGGGCAGAGCAACAGTTTGAGGACCTGAAGTGTCTCTTTCTCACCCTTCCAACTGCCTTTTTCCTTTTCACCTCCCGTCTTCTCTCAAAACGTGGACAGGTTTGGGCAGCAATAAAGAAGTCATCAGGTGCTTTTTTTTTTTTTTTTTTTTAAATATATCTTCATTGATTTCAGAGAAAGGAAAGGAGAGGGAGAGAGAGATAGAAACATCAATGATGAGAGAGTCATTGATCGAGCCCCCAACCTGGGCATGTGCCCTGACTGGGAATCAAACCCTGATCGCCTGGATCCCAGGTTGATGCTCAACCCTGAGCCACGCCTGACCGGGCTTTTTTTTTAAAATATGTCTTTATTGATTTCAGAGAGAGGAAAGGAGAGGGAGAGATAGAAATATCAGTGATGAGAGAGTCATTGATCGGCTGCCTCCTGCATGCCCCCCACTGGGGATCAAGCCTGCAACCCAGGCATGTGCCCTGACCGGGAATTGAACCCCAATCGCCTGGATCCTAGGTCGATGCTCAACCGCTGAGCCATGCCCAGCCGGGCCATCAGGTGCTTTTGATTGTGTGTGTGGCCCCCCCCATGCTATGACACCCTCCTGTGAACATCTGGCATCTGCAGGTATCACCTGGCCATGGCCCTGGCCTGGTGTCTGACTAGGTGCCCTTGTTTGTTGTGGGCCCACACTTGCTTTTACTGTGTCCTGCTCCCTAGAAGTTTACCTCACGGAGTGCATTCTGCAGGGAGGCCAACCACTTCCACAGCAGGGAGAAGGTGGGGTATGTGGTAGAGAAAGCAGGGCAGGTTTTGGGGAGGTAGGAGTGAGTGGAGCAGAGCCCTGTGGGAGGTGGGCAGGGCAGTGGCAGGAAGGGAATGAGGGGCCCTCCCTGTTCAGACCAGGGTCATGATGGGCTGCCCACCATGAGGTCTGATTGGTGGGTAAGTGTCTCAAGAGAATAGAAGCTGTGGGAGGTGGCCAGTGGTAGGGAGGCGGCCCTGGGATCCATTTTCAAGGTAACACCAACAGATTTCCTTAGCAGCTGAGCTGCATCAAGTACAACTTGGGATGTCTAGGCTAGGTGCTCAGTTGTCTGTTGGGGATAGCTGAGAGCACGAATCTTGAATTCAGAGATTAATCAGGGCCCCTCAGCCTGTAGATGGCCTGGGAGCCTCAGAATGGACACACCGCCAGGGGAGCAGAGAAGGAAGGGCTGAACCAGAAAGTTGGGGTATCCAACTAGGCCAGGGAGGGGCCTCGTGGTGACTAGTCAGGGAGGTGGAGACCATCAGGTTTCCTGCCCTGTGTGGTGACTGGCCCCAGGAGCCTCTTTTTCCCACCCCTGTGGCCTTTTCCATCTCCTCCAACCGTGGAGCTGGCAGCTCATCCCTGCCCACGTGCCAGGCTCTTGGTGGTTGGCTTCCTGTCATGTGTCCTTAACAGTGTTACTGTGCAGAGACACGTGTATTTATGGTTCATAAGTGCATGAGTCTGTGTGGTGCTGTGCGCATAGAATTGTTAATTGAAAATTTGTTTCATGAGCGACTTTATTTAGTAATTGACATAACAGCAAGCAATGGAAACTTGTTTCTTTTTTTCTTTTTTAAATACATCTTTATTGATTTCAGAGAGAGGAAGGGAGAGGGAGAGGGAGGGGTAGAAACATCAATGATGAGAGAGAGTCATTGATCGGCTGCAGCCCGCAACCCAGGCATGTGCCTTGACCAGGAATCAAACCCCGATCTCCTGGATCCGAGGTCGATGCTCAACCACTGAGCCATGCCTGGCTGGGTGGAAACTTGTTTCTTATGGAATATTGGTGATTTCACCAGAATTCTAAGCAAGTAGAATTCTATTGGGGTTAACGTAAGCTTTGATTGTTTTTAATATGCAGTTCCAATTTTTCTAATTTTCAGCTGGAGGAAGCACGTCAAATTCATGCTCGTTTTGAGAAAGAATTTAGCTGTAAGAATGAGGAGACAGCCCAGGTTGTTAGAAAACACCAGGAGTTACTGGAACGCCTGGAGGAGGAGAACTCAGCTAAGACACGGCTGATGCTGGAGCTGCACAAGGCAGAAGGTGAGCAGCCGGTGGGCTGGCAGGGATGGGCTGGAACACAGGCACCACCTTGCCTAAGGGGAAATACTAGCACAGAATATTTTAAAGCAAATGTAAAAATAAAATGAACAGTTTTGTGGCATCAGTGACTTTCCTCAGTGGAATCAAGCACCTTTGAGGAGCTGTGGTAGCTTTGGGGGATGGTCAGGGTTGCAATAGACAGGCTCAAGGGGCAGTCCTGTTCCCTGGTACTTAACTCCTGTTGCTCTTTGGGATGAAGACCTGAGAGTGTTTCATGGTGTGGCAAGATGGGAACTTTTGTCTTCCCTTCCCATCACAGATGATGGGCAGTGAGTGCCCCAAGAAGTCACCCTCGTGACTGCTTCTGACCCCCTAGATCCTGGTGTCTGGCTCTCACAATGGCCATGTGTGTGGGGCACTTGGCACTAGGGGGGGTCTGTATAAGGGTTGCTCACAGGTGTGTCACCTTGTCTGGCAGTTCCCACACCTTCCTGGGGTGGGAGGCAGCCCTGTGCCTATCAGTTAAGACCTGAACACAGGTGTGACCACTTAACTCATGCTGGTGCCGAGGCAGCCTTGTTTGCCTGGTGGCTCCATTTGCTCTTCCAGGGGGGGCCTCCTCATCTGTGTCTCTCCTGTCTCCCTAGGGATCATTGAGGGATTCAAGGTGGAGAAGGCCAGCCTGCAGGAGGCACTAGGCCAGAAGGAGGCATCGGAGCAGGGCCTCGTGGCTGAGCTGGAGAGCCTAAATCAGCAGCTTCAGCAGGTGACTCGGCAGCAGGCAGAGCTGAAGGAGGAGAACTCTGTCCTGTGTCACCAAAAGGAGGTGGCAACTGCAGAAGCAGAAGAGAGAGAAGCTGGTAAGAAAGGCTGCCACATAGTCATGTGATCCCAGCTAGGGACTTGGCATGTGCCATCGAACTGAAGGTGCTAGTTATCCTGTGTGACCTGTTTGACTTGCTGCTTGCCAATACAACACCTACCCTGCCCTTACCACTGGCTCCCCCAGGTGTGGTCTGGGGACCTCTGGTCCTGGTTCAGCTTTGGGGCCTCATGAACATTGATCAGCTTTCCAAGAGTTTTGGGAGGTCCTGGCATCTTATGGGGAAATTCAGCTCTGCCTTTTGTGTTTGTGTGGCGTGTGGTGTGTTTCAGGGTTATGCCAGCTGTCCTGTGTGTTTTTCTTTGTCTCCTTTAAAAGCCTTTAGAAGCCAGGACCTGCTGTGATATCTGGGCAAACAGTCCTGTCTTAAGTCCTTTCGGCTGCCTCCTGATACCACCACATTGGGGGTCAGGGTTCAACATGATTTTTGGAAACAGACGTTTTAGACCCCTAAGCAGTGGTGCACAAGTTTTAGGGGTTTCCCAGGGCCAACGACATTTCTTGCTGTTGTCACTGTCCTCTTTCTTGTTTCTAACTGTCACTTTATAGGTAACATATTCTGTTTCATCTCTGAAAGTGCTATGTGTTCATTTGTAGGCGTTCCTGTTACTATAGCGCACAAGGACTCAGGTTTGTGAAAACAAATGAATGATTTCTGTGCTATATGCTGTGTTTGTACCAGGTTTTGCAAGTATTTTACTAAAGAGGAAAAAACTCCAGAGCGTTTGCAGCAAACTATTAAATAAAATGATAACTTTAGTCTTCAATATTCGTATGTATAAATGGGCACGCTTTCCTCCAGCGATGCCTATAGCAGTTACTGAGCTACAGTGTGTGCGTTGTGCAGGGCTGGGGCCTTGGGGGCCTAGGCTGGGAGAAGGGTGGGCCCAGTGGAGCACCTGTGCTCTCTGCCTTGGTCGCCACGCAAACACCTTCCCCTCAGTCCCGCTCCCATGTAGGCTATGTGTGCTGGTAGCCAGTATCTTTTCTGCAGCATGTACCTGCAAAGGTAGTGGTGTCTGGGTGGATGACCAGGCATCACTGACTGTCACAGCAGTGACATGTGAGCCTCGTTTTGTGTCTCCAATGGCTGTGAATGACATTGACCTAACTGCATGTTTAAGGGATGAAAAGTTTTTGAGAATGTTATTGGTGATAGTAGTTTGTCATAAAAGATTGACAGATTTTTACAAACCAAAATAATTAAGCTTTGAAAGCTGGTGAAATGTAAGTACTGTTTAATATTTCAGTTTTGGGTGGTTTGAGCGCGCGGGGCTCCACAGAGGCAAGCCTCCGTTTAGATGCTGCTTGATTTACAGCTTCCGCTTGGATTGCAGCCTGCACCATCGTACCGTGAATTTAAATTGGCTTTTGATTCACTGAGGGCTTCACCCTTTTTCTCCAAGATCCTACCCTGGCCCTGGGTTCATAGTGAGTGCTTTACTGCCAGCAGCTTATCAGTGCTTGTGTTCCCTCAGAACTTTTAGGTTACATTTTATTTTTCCCTATTGGGGGTTATATGTGAAGGTGTAATTTCTAGAAAGTGACCTGAGTCATTTGGGAACACCAAAATGGATTCTTCTGAGGCTTGAAAATTTTTTATTTTAAGCAATTTTCATATAAAAGCTTCAATATTAAAACTTAATTATTTATGTTTGCAAATGTGCTGGAGTTTATTTTCAGTGGATATTAGGTTAGGACATGGGCTCAGTGTCTGACAGAACACAGGCCCATTCTGGTTTGCAGGGTGTACGGCTAGAGTTGTGTCCTGGTCCTGCAAGAGGAGAGGGAATGAAGGGTAGATCCGTTCTGCATCTATTGGGGGTCTGGAAGCCTTGGGGACCCTGTGCTCCAGTCTCCAGCCAGGACTGGGTCTTGAACCACCAGGGAGGCTAGATATGGTGTCATGTGGGGTGTGTGCTATGTGGGTATCACTGTTAGTAAGCGTGTGTTTGGTGTTTCTGGTGCACCATTAAGAACCATGCCCTGTGCTGTGGGGCTTCCCTTCTGTTCTCTTTGTGTCTGTAGCTCTTCGGAGGGAAGTGGAAGCTGCCATCACAGAGCGGTTGGAGACCAGGCAGCAATGTGAGAAAGACCGCTCAGCTCTGCTTGCCCAGGTGAAGCTCCTGGAGGCAGAGCTGGAGGAGCAGCTCTTGCGCCATCAGGCATGTGCCTCGCAGGCTGAGGAGCTCGGTGCCCTGCGGCAGCAGATGGTGTCCCTGGACAAGCACTTGCGCAGTCAGCGGCAGTTCATGGACGTAAGCGCTCTGTATAAACACTGTTTGCCTCCCTGGAAGTCATCTTTATAGCCTGGGCCTTTCCCAGGTCATTAAATAAGCTTCTATGACCCAGTGAGAAGATTAATGTATAGTAGACCTTCATGTGTCTGCGTCTCTTGGTAGATAGCTTAGACACAGTCAACGTTTGTGATAGGTGATTCTGAGGGAACACCCCCTGGTCTTGTGGCCAAGCTCCTTTCTGTGGTCTGGGCAGGCTCTCCTGCAGTTGAGTTATAGACCCCATGTACCTGGTGTCAGTTTAGACCTGTGCTATTTGTTCTTTCTGTTTCCTTCCTTTCAGCATTCCAGAAGCCTCCCCCTCATCCCATGGGAAGGCCCTCCTCCTCACTTAGATCTGCTTCACACAGTGTCCACATGAGGGGGGCCCATGGTACTGGGCAGTGGTCATGTGTATGAAATGGAAGCTCCAGCTGTAGCTTCGGACCAAGAGCGTTCTCTGTCCATTTCATACTTTTTAGTGGTCCCCTTCAGAGGGAAGTGGGTGCGACTGGGAAGTGACATCACAGTAAGCGACCCACACAGTCTGCCTTTCGTGACAGGAGCAGGCCGTTGAGAGGGAGCATGAGCGGGAGGAGTTCCAGCAGGAGATCCAGAGGCTGGAGGAGCAGCTCCGCCGAGCTGCCCAGCTGCAGCCCCGGGGCCCCCGAGACAGTGATGTAAGTCAGCCCGCCATGTGCCATACTCAGGGGATAGCAGTTCTTTACAGTGTTTTTAAGCTTTATATTTAAAAATATTTTTGCCTTCCATGTACGCGGCAATGACAGCGGGCACAGCTGGATAAGGAGGTATGTGTCCTCTGTTCCGTGCCCTGTCCACCTGCATGGCTGGTGTACGTGAGCACATGGGTGGTGGCACACCTGCTCCTGTGTCTTGCTGCTTTTTCTCACGTCTTCTGCTTGGTCTGGAACTGTCTGCTTCCTCTTGTCCGAGGTAGCTATAGTCGGTTTGCTTATTCTTTTTTAAAATCAAACTTATTTTGAGATAACTGTGGTTTCAGTTGAAGTTGTGTGAGAAATAAGACACACATAGATCCTGTGTACTTCTCCCAGTTTCCCCAGTGGTGACACCTTACAGAAGTCAGCCTGAGGTCACAGCCAGGACATTGATGTACAGACAGAGCCCCACGGGGCCCTCAGCCTGATCTCCATAATAGTTTGTTCTTTCCGTATGGTTATACAAATGGACCACAGTGGGTGGCCTTTGGGGATTGCTTTTCACTTAGCCTAGAGATTCTGTGGAGATTCCTCTGGGTTGTTGCTGTTTCTGTGCTTCATTCCTTTTTTATTGCTGAATAGCAGTCTATTAGTCCTCACTATCAAAATTTATTTAATAAATTTTATATTTGTATGTTTTTTATTGAGAGAATTCCCAGGCTTTGTTGTGCAGCCTAGGTCTACAAAGCCATGTAGAAGATCAGTTTTCTCTAAATTGTCTTGGGTATTTTTTATCTGGGAGATGGTTGGGTTTTTTAACTGTTGTATTTCTCAAGCATTCCTTTTCGTTTTAGGTTGAATTGTTACAGGAAAAACTGAGAGAAAAATCAGATGAACTTACTGAATTGGCGATGAAGAAAGAATTAGCAGACAGACAAGTGTTGATCCAGGAAAAGGAAATTAAACATCTGGAGGAGACAAATGCTGACACCAGGAGGAAAGTGATCCAGCTCCAGGAGGAACTGGAGAAGCAGAGGAAAGCTATGAAGGAGCTACAGCAGGTAAACACGCTTTGTTGTGTGGGGTTCTGTCCCGGTCCCCGTTGTTGGTGCATGGCACTGAGAACATTGAGCTGCTTGGGGTGGGTGGATGGGTGAGGTGGGCCCTCCTATTCACCAGAAAGACTGTGACTTAGTGAGGACCTCAGACCAACTGCTTGCACAGTTCCCTCTGACCTCTTGGCTTTTATTTTCTCTCAAGGAAAAATGCTCCTGCATAATCAGTCCTCTGCTGTATCACTTCACAGATGATGCTTCTGGTCACCAGATGTGCAGGGGTTTCCCACTCACCAGATAGGCATTCAGTTCTCAGCATATCCCAGTGGAGTGTCTTAGAACTTAGTTCTGACACCATCCACCTGGAGTTAGTGTCAGATCCCACGGGTTAAGGGCTCAGCCCCCCGCCCCTTAAGTCAGATGCCCATCGCAAGTCCAGGTTGTATAGATCAGAGGTCCCCACAACCCCTCTTCAGCTTCTACTAATTTGCCAGAGCCACTCACAGAACTCAGAGAAACAGATTACTCAGTAGGTCACCCATTTGTTATATAGGATATAACTCAGGAACAGATGGTGGAAGAGACTTGCTGGGTGAGGTATGTGGGAAGGTGCACAGGGCTTCTGTGCCCTGTGCAGATGCCCCAGTGTCTCCTTATCTTTATGTGTTCACCAACCTGGACGCTCTCTGCACCCCTGTCCTTTGGGTTTTTATTGGAGGTCCCATCACTTAGGCGCAGTTGATTAAATCACTGGTTGTTGGTGATCAGTTCAACCTTCAGCCTCTCTCCCCTCCCTTGAGGTTAGGGACAGACTGAAAGGTCTAACCTTCTAATCACATGGTTTGTTCCCCTGGCAACCATCCTTAGGGGACTTGGGGGCTTTCCAAAAGTCACCTCAGTAACGTAAACTCAGGTGTGGCTGGAAGGGACTTGTTATGAATATCAAACACCTGTATCACTCTTCTCACTCAGGAATAATTCCAAGGGTTTTAGGAGTTCTGTGCCAGGAATTGGATGAAGAACAATGTATGTTTTTGTTATAAATCACAATATCACATGTACTGTAATAGCATTTTATAATAATTTTTGTAGTACTTAGTAATTTCATAAAGTAAATGTTGAAGAATTAGGTTTAAAAAAGTTAATTCATTAAATACTTAGAGCTAGTTACAATTATTTTGATTCTTGAGTTTAGTAATTTATATCAACTCCCCCAGTGAAAATGCCTCCAGTGATAGTTTTCATGGTGGTGTTTGGATGCTTTTGGTTGTATCTGAATGCTAGGATGAGGCTGAGGGGCTGTGCTGTGTGCTGGGGGTGGGGGGCCTCCGGCATTTCTGGTCATTCAGCATTTCCTCAAAAGCAACTAAACTGATGCTTCATTTATTTAATGATGATGGAGGTTAAAAGTTTATGTGAAAAGTGATGCTCCATGAGGAGTTTTATTTTAGAATCATTGGTTTGGTCCTAAGACAAATTCTGCCTCAAGGAGGAGAGTGTTTATCAGGTGTGTTCGGTTCTTGAAAATGCCCATGAGAACCATTTCGAAGGAGTCAAGCTTGGCTCTTACCTGAGGACACCAACCTGGCCTTGTTTCACCTCCTCTCACTTCTCACTTCCTTTCACCCTCCAGGAGGGGAGTGGTGCTTGGTGCTGGCTTGGGGGCTGCTCCTCTAGGCCCCCCAAGCAAACATTTAATGAATTATTAGATGCCAGGGGTATATGAAATGCCTTTTTTCCCTCCACAAAGTTGGACCAATGTGTTGTGACCATTTTATCCATATTAAATTTTCTTTGAAAACTTTTACTGGGCTGTTAATATTCTTTGTATGCATGTATTGTCATCCATTGCCCTGTTCTTCGGCAAGTTCTTTCCAGTTTTTTATAATTGCTAACAGTCTAGAAACTACTTTTCTACCTTGTTGAATAATTACTAAGGATCAGTTCCTCCTAGTGGAATTGCGGGCTGCCAGTGGCTCTCTGTTTGGGGTTGCATCCTTCACAAAGCAGATCTCTGCTCTGGAGCATGGCTGGGTCTGGGGATCAGGTGTGGTACGTGCAGGTGTGTGAAGGAAGAGCTGGGGATGATACACATTTTAACAGACAGCACTTTGAGGCCCCTGATTCTTGAAATACTTGCCTAAAATAAATCTTTTTTCTTAAATAGGATAAGGAGGCATTACAGCAACAGCAGATGAGTAACTTGCTTCTGGTGTCCACATTGCAATCTAAACTAGATGAGGGCAAATGCTCTGTGCTTCCTGTGGACAGCTGCCCTGAGGGCCCAGAAATCCAGTTAGAGGCCATGCAGAGGGCACTCCTTCAGCGGGAGAGTGAGGTAAGGGGAGGGGGAGAGAATGGACGGGTGGTTTCCTCTGTTCATTGCCTGACCCATGCATCCACTGCATTGCTGTGTAAGTGGCAGGATGTCCAAACAATACATCAGGTGGGTTTGTAAATATTGCGTATTCTTTGTAATGTTAGCATTTTTATATGTTATGAGATAGTAATAACTTTTGTCGGCATGCACTTTTAAATCCTTTAGTGTGATTTTAATAATTATTGAATCAATTATAGTATTAGGTAATTTTTAATATTTACCTTCCTTTGTTTCACCAAAAGGTTTTGGACTTAAAAGAACAATTAGAAAAGATTAAAGATGACTTAGTTAGTAAAAATGAAGAAGTACTGCATCTGAACTTAAAATTAGACCTGCAGAACAACCACACTGCCATCAGTGTCAGAGGACTACAAGAGGAGAATGCTAATTTGAAGGTATAGTGAACAGACCCACTGACATCTAAGTTTCTGTTGGTTATGTAAGTACTGCAGCCCAGCGTGGAACCATCATTTACGGGGAGTGGTGGGTACCTCAGGCCTTCGCAGGAGACATGAGGCTTCCTTCTGAAGATAGGACCCTACTCTGGCAGGTGATTTCAGGAAGTGCCTGACTTCATTTTGCATTGAGATTGGCACCTGGGGCAGCTCAAGAAAGTGTAGTGGAGGCAGCTTCTAGGAATTATGGGTGGAAAAACCAGAGTCACCTTGACGGTGAAGTTCACATGCTTTCACCTCCACAACGGACTCTTGCTTTTGGTTTGCAGTGCTGATGACAGTCAAGTCTTTTGAAGGTTGCTTGTTGGAGTTAGATTGTAGGAGAATCATTTCCCTGACTGCTGAGGAAATAAATCATAACTTGAAAACGATAGCCACTACCAGGCTGCCTGCTTTAGAGGCAGTGACATTTAGTAAATGGTCACTCATCGTCATTCTTCCCAGCTCAGGATGTAAAAAAGTCTGCTTTTTAAAACTTTCTCTCTTATCTTAATGCAATTGTGCTTTTCAAGCAAAAAAGAAAAACAACCTGTATATAGTGGACATGATAATCAAAATTGTAAAGAAAACATAATCACCCTGGCTGGCATCACTCAGTGGTTAGAGCGTTGGCCTGCGCACTGAAGGATTGCAGGTTCAGTTCCTGGTCAAGGGGACCTACCTGTGTTGCAGGTTTGATCCCGGCTCCGGTTGGGGCACCTGTGGGGGCAACCAATTGATGTTTCTCTCTGCTCTTTCCCTCTTCCCTGCCTTCCGAAACTCCTAAAAAATCAATGGAAAAATATCCTCAGGTGAGGATTAACAACAACAAAAAGAAAGCAATCTTAAAAGATGGCCTTGAAATATATTGAGTTTAGAAACATGGCCTATGATGCCAGTCTGGCAATTGTTTGAGTAGTGAACTGATAGCATTGAAAGAAATTCTAGGAGCTATGTCATTTGTGCTTAATCCTCCCAAAGGTCTCAGTTGCATAATTTACAGTATCTTTGGTGAAAATGGAGTTTTAGGGCAATCCTAGAACCACTGCTTATCTTCTCAGTGGGAATTCATCCTTAATTACTAGATGAGCATGTAAGAACAGGCTTTACTTGCTTTTTGGTGGTTGCTTTAAACAAGTTTCCTGGAAAAATGCCAGGAAAACCAAACTGATTTTAGAAAACCAAACTAATATGTCACTTTAAACAGTACTTTAATAGAAGAACATTTTCAAATTGAGTGTATTTGAAACTACAGTCTTATTTATTAGTACATCTGCAAGGCCTGGGGACTGTTCTCATAGTAATGCTTTATTGGCTTCACTATTTTTATTATTATCATTTCAACAGGCATTTCTGCAAAACAAAGAAAAGGAGATACTGTGTATGAGCGAGCAGCTGGAGGCGCAGCTGGCTGGGATGGGAAGTGGTGCTCTCAGAGAGGTAGGTGTTCCTTTTGGCCCTGAAGGCATCTTAGGCATTAAATTCTTGGTAGTTTGTAGGTGTGACCTCAGATCAACAGAGATCTCTGGGATGACACTGCGTAAAGTTTATAATGGCTTTTTCCATTAATTTTGATGGAGAGGATAAGGACAGTGGTGGCAGAATAAAAAGGAGTTTTGTCTACAGTTTTTTATGTCTCCAAATTTTAGTGACAGAGGCTATTGGGATATTAATGATCTGTGTTGGTATTTTACATATTTGGCAAAATTTAAGAATATTATTTTATATTTGAGGAATATTAAAACCAGCAATTTTTAAAATTTTATTTTTCAATTATATTTGACATACAATATTTATTGTATTAGTTTAAGATGTACAGCATAGTGATTAGGCATGTATATACCTTTTGAAGTGACCCCCCTGATACGTGTTCTACCCTCTAGGTCCATCCATGTTGTCACAGAACTCAGCACCTAGGTGGGGAATGGGTAAACCAAAACTGGTGTGAGGGTCTCGCCTTGCACTGGGAAGTTGTCTTTTGCTAAATATACAGTACAGCATTCTAATATAGTAAGTGTGGGTGTAATGGATAGCTGATATTATCCAAACCAAAAGTTAATCAGTTTTCTTCTTTTGTTTTAACCATACACTAGATTTGAATACGAGTTTAAAGTAATTGTTAAGTAGTACCAGTGAAATCAAGAATTGTTATGAAACCCTCAAATTAAAAAAAAAAAAATTTTATTGATTTTAGAGAGAGAGAGAGAGAAGGGAGATGGAGGGAGAGAGAGAGAGAGAAACATGCATGAGAGAGAAACACTGATTGGCTGCTTCCTGCACGCCCCCTAATGGAGTTCAAGCCCACAACCTGGGTATGTGCCCTGATCAGGAATCAAACCAGCGGACCTCTTGGTGCATGGGACGATGCCCAACCAACTGAGCAACACTGGCTGGGCAACCTCAGTTTTTAGGAAGCAAAACATTGGTTGATTGTTAACTAGAATAAAAATTGGTTAGAATATTTAAATTTTTGGTCACTACTGGTGATGTGACCTTAACAGAATGGAGTTTGGAGTCATATTGACATGGATTTCAATACTCATTTTCCACTTACTGTCTTTGTGGCCTTGGCAAGATATTTAATATCTAAGTTTTAATTGTCCCTTCTTTAAAATAGGAATAGTAACATTACTTACCTTAAAATTGTTGAGGATTAAGTTAAATAGTGGGAGCAGTTACTATAGGTGAAGTAATGCAGCATTGTTCAGTGCCTGGTGTGGCATGGTGCTCAGTATAGGGTGGTCTGGGCAACAGCTGAGGTCCCCATGTTCCTGCATGTACACACAGCATGGGGGCAGGTAGTGGGCCTGACTCATTCACATTCTTCATTACGTAAATTCCCTAGCCTGATTTTATCACTTTCCTTCTTCTGTTGTTAGACACCTAAAATCTAAATTCTCCCTTTAGGAAAATCAAATCAGAGTTGTTTAAATATTAACTAAATACACATTTAAAAGGTGGCGAAATACTAGTATGAAGGTGTTGTTGACTGAGAAGTGGGAAAATTAGAGCTTCCTCTGGATTTTGATGGAGGGGCTGAGCGCTGGCAGCTCACGGCAGCCCCGTTTGGAGTGTCTGAACGAGCTGCTTGGCAGCAGCAGGATTTTCCTTTTGAGATACTTAAAGTAGTTGGGGTACAGCATTTTGGTTTTTTTTTTTCTTCAAATAATAACTAACTTGGTGACATTGTTAGTTTGTTCTTACAGCTGTTTTGTATTTCAAGCTGTGAAGCCTCTTTCTGACAACGAATTCAGAGCTGTAAGTTGAGAGGGGGTTCTGAAGTCAATTATGTAGTTTGCCTTTGATACGTGCTCTTTCCGCAGGTTATGTATAGAAGCTCTGAAGTTGAGGAGCTGAAGTCCGTTATTGAGACTTTGCAGGAGAACCAGGATCGGCTGCAGAAGGATAAAGCAGAGGAAATCGAGCAACTGCATGAGGTCATTGAGAAGCTGCAGCGGGAGCTGTCCCTTGGGGGTCCTGCTGAACATGAGCTTGGTGACAGCCAAGCCGAGGACCTCCAGAGCGAGCTGGAGCGTGGGCTCTGCTGCCTGCAGGCTGAGGGAGCCGAGGCCCAGGCCGTGCTTCGGGCCGATCTCCAGGCTGCCCTTGAAGCCAAGGAGGCCCTGAGCCAGCTGCTGGCTGAGCAGGAGTGCCAGCACAGCCAGTCCCTGGAGGCCCTACAGCAGCGCCTGCGGGTTGCGGAGGAGGCTGCTGAGAGGCATCTGGCCCAGCTGAGGTCCAGTGCGACCCTCCGGGAGGCTGAGATTCAGGGCTTGGCCTCCCAGATTCAAGAGTTTGAGGCTGCCCTTAAAGCAAAGGATGCAGAGATTGCCCAGAGGGATTTGGAAATTGAGGCTATAAACAAAAGGCGATCAGCCCACTCCACTGAACTGGAGGCCATTCTGTTGGCCTTCACCTGTCTCCGCCGCACCCTGGAACAGCAGCTCCTGCGTGCCACACGCGAGCCCCCTGAACTGCAGCGGCTCCGAGTGCAGTGTGTTCGCCTCAGCCACCAGCTGCAGGCACTGAACCATCAGTTTCTGAGGTGCCAGAAGGAGCTGGACAAGCAGCAGACATGTGGGGCCCCTGTGCTCCATCGTGTAAAAGGCAACTTCCAGGGACTGGTGGCCAGGAGTGATGAGGCCTCATGTGATGAAGAGTTGGAACAGAATGTGGTCAGCAGGCAGCTAACTGTGGCCTCCCCTGGCCAAGGCAATGATCCACAGGTGGGCCTGGTTCCCCTGTAGTCCCACAGGTGCAGTTTGTGTGCAGAGCTGGGGTGTATTTGCAGGAGGCCCTGACCCAGGCAGCTATTGGCCGAGCACTGGGGCTGGACTGTAGGGAGTTGGGGGTTCTCTTAAGGAAACAGTTCTTTTTCTTACTGTCCTACTCTGTTTCTCTTTTAATTAATGACTCTCCTCTCTGTGTTGGGTAATAGGGGATGTAGTTTCCAATGGGTGGCTTGTGCCTGGGAGGGGAATTGAGTCTGCAGCTCGTGCTCGCCTGGGACCCTGGCCCATTTAGGATCCATCAAACCTCAAGTAAGGACACATGTATGCAGTAAGATTAGATTGGGTCTTGCTGTTTGGACAGTTTTAAACTTATTATTGTTGTAAGTTATTTAAGCTTTTTAAAACACTTCTTTTTTTGATAGGGGACACTCAGTGATGTGGAGTGCAACCTTGTATTAGACGTCTAATGGTTTATCTTTTAACATTTCCAGTGTAAAATGTTTCAAGCTCATTTGTTGCGGGGGGGGGGGGGGGACACATGCTTTAGTTTGTGTTTGAGTAGAACTCTGAGAATTCACCACCTGACCCCCCCCCCCCCCCCCCCCCGTCAGCTCGGGATTCTGTGTCGAGTGGACCCCATTCTACCACAGCTGACACCCTTGCCCTTGGAGCCCTCAGCCTCCAGCACATCTTGACCCGTTGTGGTTTATGAGCAGGCAGCTGGACTGCAGCATGGCTCTGTCTCATGCTTTGAAGCCACCCTGCAGCTAGCCTTCCTGCACTTCTGACGTTATGTGTGTTTTGCATCATCTTTATAGCGTCATCATTGTTTTTTACTCTTGTAGAGTCCAGTGAAAGATGATCTCCAGCCTGCCAAAGCCCTGGTGACGGTAAACCACATGGGTCTCCACAAACAAGACAGTGTGATGTCGGTGCTCACGGTCTGCCAGAGGCAGCTGGAGTCTGAGCTGCTCCTGGTGAAAAATGAAATGCACTTGAGTGCTGAGGACCATGGCAAAGCATCAGGGACAATGAAGGTACATAGGCCCATTTCAGGAGAGAGGGCACAGCAGGCGTGGAGCTGATCGTGGGCAGTCTTCTCTCTGGCATTTTTGCCGAGGTGACACACATACTATGTAGACTGTATACAGTGACATCTGAATCCATCATACTCATAGCTGTTCAAATTTGCTTTGAAATTTCCTGCATGTTTCATTTAAGCATTCTCTAGGAGCTAGTTTTGCTTTGTATTTCCTTATGAATGATAGTGGGTTTCTTTCTTCCTTTCCTTTCTCCTTTCTCTTTTCCTTTCCTTTTACCTTTCCTTCTCTCCTCCCTCCCTCCCTCCCTCCCTCCCTCCCTCCCTCCCTCCCTCCCTCCCTCCCTCCCGTCCTTCCTTCCTTCCTTAAGGGGGTAGAGAGAGTGAAACCTTGATTTGTTGTTCCACTCATTTATGCACTCATTGGTTGCTTCTTGTATGTGTCCTGACCGGGGACCAAACTCCCAACCTTAGCGTATTGGGACGATGCTCTAACCAACTGCGCTACCTGGCCACGGCAGTAATGTGTATCTTTTTATGTGCTTATTGGTCCCTTCTTTGGAGAAATGTCTGTTGAAGTCCTTTGCTCGTTTTAAAATCATTTTTTGATGGTAGTTTCTTTCTATTCCTAATCATGCTGAATGATTTTTATCATGAAAAGGCATTGAATTTTGTCAAATGCTTTTTGTGCATCAATTGATTATGTGATTTTTTTTGTTTATTTTGTTAATGTGGTATATTACATTGATTTTCCTATGTTGAACTACCCTTGCATTCCAGGAATAAACATCACTTGTTTATGGTATATAATCCTTTTAATATGTTGTCAAATTAGATTTTCTAGTATTTTGTCTAGGATTTTTGCATAAATGTTCATAAGGAATATTGGTTTATAGTTTTCATTTCTTGTACTATTTGGCTTTAGTGTCTAGGTAATGCCTCATTGAATGAGTTAAGAGGCATTCCCTCTGCTTCTGTCCTATGAAAGAGACTCTAGAGATTTGGTATAATTTCGTCCTTAAATGTTCGGTAGAGTTCACCAGTGAAGCCTTCTGAACCTGGTACTCCTTTCTCTTCAGTTTATTGGAAATGTTTGAGAAGGATTAATATTAGTTCTTCTTTAAATGTTTGATAGAATTCACCTGTGAAGCCATCAGATCCAGGGCTTTGGTTTGTTGGAAGGTTTTTAAAAAAAAATGTCTTTATTGATTTCAGAGAGAGGAAGGGAGAGGGACAGAGAGAGTTGAAACATCAGTGATGAGAGAGTCGTCATTGATTGCCTGCCTCCTGCACGCCCCCAACTGGGCATTGAGCCCACAACCTGGGCATGTGCCCTGTCCAGGAATGGAACCTCGATCTCCTGGATCATAGGTTGATGCTCAACCACTGAGCCACGCCTGGCCGGGCTGTTGGAAGATTTTTGAATACTGGTTGTCTCCTTCTTTGTCTCTTAGAACCTCTTTCTTGAGATGTTAATGTGAAGTTTAGTGGTAAACTGACTCATACTCAAGCATTCTCTCCTTTGTCGCCTGAGAGACACATGACTGATCATAGAGGTATCAGCATGAAAGGGTTGTTGGGTTGAGAAGTGAATTGTGAGATGGGAGACATTCGAGAACCAAGGTTTGGCTATAGTTACATCAGACAAGATTCTGCCAGCGCAGTTGATGTCCATATGGGGAGACAGACTTGGTACTTTATCTGCGCCATCTGCCCAGAATCCTCTCCAACACTTGCCTCTTAGACACAGAGCTTTAAGTCTTGATTCTGCCTTTTAAGGAAGTTAAAAAATTTGAAATCTTAAGAGTCTAGCAGGACCAAAGGGCTCATTATGGAATCTCTTTCTTAATTGCTCAGTCTCTGAAATTGGCTCATAAAACTGGCTCGGGCAGGCAAATGTTACATGGTGTAATGCAGTTATTTTACTGTTTCATGTTCTGTCTGACCTGTAGGACAAGGAGGAAGAACGGGAAGATCGTAAGCTGTACAAAGTTGATCTCATAACTCAGGTGGAACAGCTTCAAGAAAAACTGAACCGTCTGGTATATTCTATGAACTTCCAGAACACTGAGACAGAGGATTTCAACTCTCAACAGCCACTGGCATTTTCTCCTGTTTTAGAAAACAGTTTGAGAGGTAGTTCCAGTAATGGTGAAGAAACTGACAAATTGTCTCCTGTTGATGCGTTTAATATCAATAAAATCACACGGGATCTAATGGACATTATTGGAAATCAGGATTCATTGATAAGAAATGAAATGCCAAATGTTTCCATAGAAGACAAGGTAGATTTGCAGGATGGGTCACTTTGTTTACAGGGGAGCTTGCCTAGTGACTCCTGTGACTTAACCTATACTGATGAGGCTGAGCCCTTGAAGAATGCACTCAGCACGATGGACCTGTCCTCTTGGAGCTCCCCTGAGGTTGTCAGGAAGGACTCGATGCTCGAGCCACTGCCCAGCCTGCCCCTGACACCCTGCCTGGACACCGTGAGCCAGCACAGCCTGGATACCTCCCTGAGGAATAGGACGAGTCCCTTACTGCTCCAGGCTGACCAATCGGGGCTGCTTTGTTCCCTCAGTGGGTCAGCCACAGTAAAGGCTCCTTGTTCGGCAGAGTCTTCATTGGCCACAGACAGGGCTCCCTGCGCTGACCACGTGCATCATACGGCTGTGGTAGGTTGGCTTCCCCGGGTGCTGTCCTGGTTCAGTGTTTGTATGGTGCCCAGGACCCCAGTGTGTTCCCATGGGACTGTGTCTACATGGCCCATGGTGTCACAGCAGCAGCCATTGTTGGTTCACCTCCTGCAGGCCTGTGGGCTGGGTGTGGGTGAGCTCTTCACAGTCCCTTGGTCAGCTGTGTGTAGGGATGGTTAGCTTTCTGCAGGACTAACCCTAATCCACTGTAATATGAACATGTGACACTTAAGTGACTTTTGGAAGTTTGTGAGATGCATTCGTCCTACTCAGAAATTTACCCCAGGACTATTTCTTAATGCTGACTTTGAGAAGTACAGTCATAAACTCATCTTTGTGTGTGGTTTGCATATGGCTTCTTCATTTAGAATGTTTTTTAGATGTATTTTTAGTTGTAGAGCATATTTAACAGGTTCCACATGTAATGCTAATTAACTTCAAGAACTTTTCAGTTTATTATTTTTGCTAGATTGTTTTTCCTAACATAGTTTTGATATTATGTTTATCTTGAGTTAGATAAAATAAAATTAGGAGATATGTTTTATTTGAAGTATCCATATTCCATTTCATGCAAAAATATTTTAATCTGAAATATTTGCTAGTGACTTCTGTAAAATATTCCTAGAGCACTGTAGGTGAATTTGATTACATTATTAGAGGCGTGTGACCTTATTGTGTCCATTAAGCTTTGAACACTTTTGTTTGAGTTATTTTTTTAAAATATACTTTTATTGATTTCAGAGTGAGGAAGGGAGAGGGAGAGAGAGAGAAACATCAATGATGAGAGAGTCATTGATCGGCTGCCTCCTGCACATCCCTGCTGGGTATTGAGCCTGCAATCCGGGCATGTGCCCTGAACGGGAATCAAACCGAGATCTCCTGGATCCTAGGTTGATGCTCAACTGCTGAGCCACGCCCTGGGTCAGGCTTATTTGAGTTCTTTGTGGGAAGATGATAAATTCATCTTAGAAAGTTTCCATTAGGCAGGTTCAATTCCATGATGTAATGTTATTTTATAACCATTTAAAATTCTGCCTATTTGAACAGGAGAAAGATGTTGAGGATTTTATCATAACGTCTCTTGATTTTCAAGAAAAGTCAAGATCACCTCCTCTTGGGTTAGAAGGAAAAAGCAATGGAAGCGAAAACAGTGAGTTCTTTATCTTTTTAAAAAATTATTTAGTTTTATAGTTTCAGAGACCAGAGAGCATCGAGAATTCCTGTATATTCTCCACAGATCCCACAGTGCTAACACTTACCTTGTTTGCTGTGTGTGCTGCCTATCTTTCTCTTTTGTCTTCATTTCTTTCTGTCTTTTGTGTTTGAATATTCCTTGGCCTGTTTGAGAAACTGGACTACTCAGCAGGGCGGCCTGAACGGCTCTCAGTGCCAAAGGGCCTTGCCATCAGCCCCCTGATGTTCTCCCTGCTCCAAGGTGGCTGCTGGTGGGTAGGAGCAGCCAGAAGAGCTGAGGCTGCTTTTCCATTGGGCACCCCTTCCATTTTTCCAGAGCATGCGCTTCTTAGCCTCCCTGGACTGGCTGAGGGCAGCAGGCCTCAGGAATGGGTTGGGGGCCTACGCTCTTCTGAAAGATTTTGAATTCTGATTTGAGGCCTTCCTCCCATTTGACAGAGCTTCCTTGGAGCCTCTAATTCTAGACCTTGTTCAGGGTTCCCCAGCTCTGATGGCTGATTTTAGTGCTTTTCCTGACCAGACGTCTGCTGCTTTTCCACCTGTTGCCAACCTGTCCTTGCTCTTGGCATCTTCTACCTCCTGTCCTCCCACCCGCTCTCTTTGTCCTCAAGGGCTGGGTTCCCGCCCTGTCTTTATCCTGTCCTTGGGTTTGTGTGTGTCTGTTGTCTGCTGTGCTCACTCTGCAGAGTCCTGCGGGTTGGTTCTGTCTTTTGGGGATGAGGAAACACCCATCTACATCTATGTAAAAATGACTAAGATACCCGTAAGGTTTACATTCAAATCATGAACATTAAGATTTTAAACACACAAAATACACTTTTTCTTTGTATGTAGTTCTCATCTGATGTTTTTATAAAAATATTTTTACCATCTTTATGGTTCATTGATTTTTTTCAGGGAGAAGATTGCATCCGTAGGCCTCTGGGTGTTTTGGTGTCCAGCCTCACATGGCACAGGCCAGTGGGGAGTCTGATGCCCCTCAGCACTCTGCAGAGTGTCCCCAGGAGTGCCTCTGAGAGAATTGTAGTTTTAGACTCTGACATGGTGGTGTGTGTTTTTTTAGGTGATGGCTCTGGGTGTGGAGAGATACTGAACCACAGTTTGGGAGGACTTAAAGCTCCCATTGTTAGTCCTGCAGTACCACCCCCTGCCTCGGGAAGCTTCCGACAGCCACTGGAAGCCATGAAGGAGAAGGAAGTCCACCCGAAGCAAGTTAAGGTAACGGGCGGTAGGCGCAGGGTGAAGTGCATTGGTGGGCTCCATTTCTAGCCCGCTGTAACTGCACCCCATTGGCCTCAGAGTGTTGCACGAGGATCACGCTCTGCTCAGACAGGTCAGCATCAGCTCTGTCCTACCCTTATACCTTATGTAAGTGAGGAGCATACTGGTCCTAACACCAGCTTCTCCACGAGGACAACTCTGGGAAGCTCCCTTCCTCCTCTTGCAGCCTCTTTGGGATGGACATAGATGCCCAACATGAGTGTCCCAGTTCCCCATCACCCTATAATAAAGGACCCTCTCCTGTTCTCACATACCCTGTGGGCAGGGACTCAGAGCATATTGGGGACTGTTTCTCTGCACCCTGTGTCAGGGCACTGGAGGGCCAGAGTGGTCAGTAGCTGACCTGGTGCCATCTGTAGGCACCTTGTTCCCTGAGGCATTATTCATCAGCTGGGACTTGTGTACACACCTCCCTTGGGGCTTCCTCATAGTGTGTAAGCTGCAGCCCCAGGAGAGCCAGGAAAGTGCACGCAGTCTTCGGAGCCTTCATGACTTCTTCGCAGAAGTTGCCCCGAGGCCCTGGCCTGAGCTGCTCTCAGGCTTAGGGGAGGGATGGTATTTACTGTACAGAACAGATGGGATGGCTGAATCATGGAGGTCATCCTTGGAGTGGATTATACAGAAATTCACTCTTTCAAAACCAGTTTCCTGCTGTCTGATGGTTGTGGGGGAGGAAGGTTTGAAAACCTCATAGAACAGCAGGTTCTGCTCTTTGGCACAAAGACCATGCGAGTGTCATGTGGTCCCAGTAAGTGTTCACGACGAAGGCAGGACAATGAATATCCATTCATTGTGCTTTCAAGCTGCTTTTGATTCTTTCTAAAATGTTTGTGCTGTTGTAGGCTTTGCTGCAGATGGTGTATGATGAGAGTCACCACATCCTGGCCCTGTCTGAATACCATGGATACCCCAGTGCACTGAGCAAGGGCGAGCCAAGTGCACCCATCGAGCACTTCCTGAGGGGAGGCCAGGGCCTGTTGGAGGCATTGCCAGCTCTGAGGGGGCACCTGACCCCAGCATCCCAACAGGGAGAGAAGGTACAGAGGTGTTTATGTAAGAGAAGAGAAATAGTGGGCTTAGAGCAACTTGAGGGAATTGTTTTGCCAAGTAAGCAGGGACAGGGAATAAGAGGTGGTCAGTGGTAGCAGGAAGACTGTGATCTTGACTAGCCACTCTCTCACTCATTTCTGGGCACCAGCCTCATGGCAGCTTCTTCTAGGCAGCAGAGGCCTCCAGGAGGTGGCTCTGGGTGCTGTGCCTGAACCCACATGGTCTCTGTGTCCATTCTGCAGCCCAGGAGCCAGGGTGGCCAGGAGGGGGCAGTGCAGGGGCGATGGCCAAATGTGAACCATGTCTAAGGGGAGCCAGCCAACCTGCCATGGGCTTTGGAGGGAGTAGTGGGCAGGACCCTAAGCTGGACCTGCAGGGGAGGAAGTCCAGAGCAGGTGGCTTGAGGGTGGGCGCCTGTGCACGCCCACACTGTGTGCATGCACACACACAACCCAGTACCCCTACTGTTGTAGTCATGTGCTCTGGCGCGCGCACATTGGGGTCACTTCTGGCCTTGGACCTACCCCAGACCCAGGCCTTGTATTGGAAAAAGGTTTGCCTGGTGACTGTTCGACCTTGTTTCACCATCATCATCAATGGTTTTCTTCTCTGCTTGGATGGCAGCATGGGCCTTTCATGCCCTGGATGGTCCTGGGTGTTCATGTGTCTCCTGTCTGGGTGGCCCTTGTTGTAACCTGCAGATGCATCTGTTGCAAACACTGAGCTTCTTTCAGTTGCAGGAACCTTCTGACACCTGCCTTGACTGGAGAGGAGAATTCCTGCAGGTCGTCCAGGATGCATTTGAAAAGGAGCGGGACATGCTGACAGTGCAGCTGCAGCCTCAACTCTGTGGCTCTGATACCAGGGCCCATGGCGGCCTGGTGGAGAGACTGCAGAAGGTGGTCCAGGAGCAGGTAAACTTGGGCCTGGGTTACCCCAGAGCTTACCCCTGTTTTAGCTGACCTTCATGCCCATGACTGAGACCAAGTGTAATACTGCATGTTTCTGCATGAATTCTACAACATGGGAGGAAAGTCATATGCCTTTACCCTCCTTTACACCTCATTCTGTTCTAGAAATAACTGGCCTTTCCTTGAAAGCAAAATCCTTTTCAGGATGCCCAGCCCCAGGTTGTGAGTGCTGAGCCCAGGGTCGGAGGTCTGTGGAAGAGGGCTCGAGTCCAGAATCAGGGCTCACAGTAGGTCAGAGCAGCCCGTGGGCACAGACTAGGCCTGAGAATGAGACCAAGGTGCTGGGTGTGGAGGGTCACTCATTGTCTCAGCGAGTGCATTCTTACCCCAGTCAGGGACTGACATACCAGCGACAGTAGGGGCTTGAGTGTGCAGAGGGTGAGTTGCTCCTGCCTAGAGCCACCAGCACTTGGGACATGCTCCCTTTTCATCCTGTTTCCCCATATGGATGGGCTCCCCCTCCCTTCAGAGCCTTCCTATCTGACTGCTATTCCTCTTTTGCCCCATCTTCAGGGAGACCTGCAGGAGAAGTCCTTGGAGCACCTACGTCAGTCTGACAGGAGCAGCTTGCTGTCTGAGATCCAGGCCCTGCGAGCCCAACTGCGGCTGACGCACTTGCAGAACCAGGAGAAGCTGCAGCAGTTGTGCGCAGCGCTGACCAGTGCGGAGGCCCGTGGGAGCCGGCAAGAGCACCAGCTGCGCAGGCAGGGTGGGTGCAGCCCCTCAAGTTCCTGCCCTGAGAATCGTGCCCACCTGAGGTTCACTTGGTGGGTAAGGTGGCACCTAGGTTAGCCAAGCTCCTCTGAACTACCCATAGCTGGATCTGGTGGCAGGTGACGTCCTGGTTGTTCCAGGTCCCTAAGTGCTGGGACTGTCAGCCTCGTCATTAGAACACTGTGACTGCAACATTTCTCAGTTCATAGAACTCTGTGTAAAAATGGCTCTGAGAGACCAGTCAGGATAGAGGCTTTGCCAGGGGTCCCAGCAGGCTGTGAGGGGGGCTGGTGTCTGAGCAGGTGTGCTGGGTTCCAGCAGTACCACATCTGGGAGGTTCCCTGGAGCTTGCACTGGGCTTAAGTAGCTGTTGTAGTTTGTGCATTTAATTAGATTCTTTGGGGCTTTTTTGTATAGACACTCATGTCACCTGTGAGTAAAAGAATATTTTCTTTTTTTCTTTCCCATCTACCCCCTTCTCTTTCTCACTACTGGTCAGGTCCTCAAGCATGTGGTGAATGGAGTGTCTGGCCATCCTTGTGGCCGCAGGAAGCCCTCCATGTCTTACCCTTAAATAGGACGTTAACTGTGGTCCTTACAGATGCTCTCTGTCAGCTCTGGCAAGTCCCGTCTCAGTTTTGGAAGCTGAATCTGCCTAGTGGGAGCAGTCTTGCATCTTGGCCTTGACCCCTTGTTGTGGTCCATTATCCTTTGTACATTTCTGGGCTGGGTTTGATCATATTTTGCATCTGCATTCCTGAGGGACACTAGTCTGTCGTTTTCTTTCTTCTGGTTTTGGTATTGGAGCAGTGCCAGCCTTGTGGAGGATTGACATCTGTCTATTCCTCTTCTGTTTTCCAGAGGAGTTTTTATAAAACTAGGTTTATTTCTTCCTTGTTTTGGGAGGATTCTTCAGTGAAGCCATCTGGACTGGAGTTGTATCTGTTGGGAAGCATTTAGCATAGGAGTGGCAAGTGGATGGTATTTTAGGATGACCACAGGGATAGTCACACCTGGCCTTTCTGCACCAGGCAAGAAGGGCTCTGAGCGGCCCCCCACATGCAGGTTCATCTTGGTTTAGCTTCAAATTCTGCCTCCAGGGAGACCCCAGATCTGAATGGCTGCAGGGGCCAAGAGGGCTTGTGGCCCACCCTGGGGTACCACGTTGTGTTCGCATGGCCTGTGTGGATCATGCATACTATCTGCCCATGAGTCTTTGGGTGCTCTCTGGCCTATAGGGTGAGGCCTGGTTCCGTGCATGGTGGAGGAACCAGCAACAGGCAGAAGGAATGTGTACCTGAGTGTCCTGGCACCATCAGAAGCAATGGCTTTTAGGTTACAGAAACTTCGTTCTCCCCTTTCCCTTACTGGCTTGTCTGTAATTAAATCATCTGTACAACTCTCTTTGGACTCATAAATAATGTTATTTTATGTTCTTTAATCTTTTTTTCAGTTGAGTTGTTGGCATATAAGGTTGAGCAGGAAAAATGTATAGTAAGCGATCTACAGAAAACCCTCAGTGAAGAGCAGGAGAAAGCAAATAACGTCCGGAAGCTGCTGGTGGTGGAGCAGAACGCAGTCAAAGCTTTGAAATCTGAGCTTTGTGAGTGTAAACAGGACAACGAGAGGCTGCTGAAGTCCCTCAATGACGTGCAGAAGGAGGTTCTCCAGTTGAGGTACAGCACTGCCTTCGTGCTATGCAGCCCGATAGTCCCCAGGCTGTCATCAGACCTTTTGTAGAAGAATAAATGGAAGTTACATAGTTCACACCACATTTTTCTTGGCAGTGAAGTAGTAGAATCTGTGGTGCCATGACTTGTGCTGCATGCTCAGTAGGTGTTGGACAAAGGTGTCCCGCTCCCGTGTGTTTAGAGTAGGAAGGCAGGACTGAGCATGTATGCAGATAGTAAGGAAGCGACAGGGCCCACCCACCTTGTCCTGGGAGCCCATGGACCCTGAGGGCCGGCCTGTGTCCCTTCAGAGTGTTGTGCAACATGGCGCATGATGACCTCTCCCCCCACACAGGTCCGTACTAGACAGCAAGGAGAATGACCTGAAGGCTGCACTTCAGGAGCTGGAGAGTGAGCGTGGGAAGGAGCTTGCCCTGCAGAGCCAGCTGGAGCAGGAGCAGCTGCAGCACCTGCAGAGAGAGGGCCAGAACTCCAAGGCCCTGGAGGTGAGGGGACCAGGGATGGCCTAGTCACCACACCAGCCAGGGATGGGAGCTGGGAGGCCGTTCTCTGATGCTGCCTCTTATTCTTGTTGGGGATGGTGAGCCTGGGTGATAGGGTTTTGAGGCAGTGAAGTAGGGCTGTGTCTTCTGGTAAAACACTCAGCAACTTTTCAGTAACAAACTGTGTAATGACCATGATGCCAGTGATGTGCCACACGTAGTCCCCACCATCTTTGAAAGCTTGGTTCTACAGGGTGGACACAGACTCCTCGCTGGCCTTCCGCACAAGGCACAGCCTCAGAAGCCTGTGTCAACCAGATAAACTGCAGTGACCCAGCTCCTGTGCATGATGCACAGCATGTGTGTGAATCGGCATTTTGCTTGGCAGTTTAATGACCATGTGTCCAGCAGGTGTTCTGTAGTCCTGGGCAAGCTGACCAGTTCCCATTAGGGCAAAGCTGCCTTTCAACAACACAGACCAGGTTTCAGCGCAAACTGCATCTATATGTCTTGCAGTGTCCTGAGTACTCTGGTTCTAAGGAAGGGAGAATGAACCCAGGATGTGTGTTGCATTTACTCAAAAATGTAACAAAAATTATTATACAGTTGACTCTTGGAAAACACAGGTTTGAACTGTGTGGGCCCGCTTATATGTGGGTTCTTTGAGTTGACCGTTGTTCATTTGGCTGGGGGCATTTCAAACCTGCATTGTTCTGAGGGTCAACTTCACAGTTGGGAATTGACATGCAGAGGATTGACTGTAGTTACATGCAGATTCCCAACTTTGAGAGAGGTTGGTGTCCTTTACACCCACGTGGTTGAAGGGTCAGCTGTACATACTTCTTTCATCCACAGGGTAAATTTCAAAAGGTATAATTGCTGGTCAAAGGATAGAAACAGAAACTTGGGCAGGAAAACTATTTTAGGTACTATTTTCCAGATTTAATTTTTCCATCTTATATTTCCCTGATCCAGGAGTTAAGGATATCTTTGGAGAAGCAATATGCTCAGAATAGTCGACTGTCTGTAGCATTAAAACATGAGCAGACAGTGAAGGATAACCTTCAGAAGGAGCTGCAGATTGAGTCCTCGCGCTGTGAGGCACTGTTGGCGCAGGAGCGGAGCCGGCTCTCCAAGCTACACAGGAACCTGGAGGCTGCACAGGGCCGCTCCTTGGAGCTGTCTGAGGCCTTGCAGCACGAGCGGGTCCTGACGGAGCAGCTGAGCCGGCGGGCACAGGAGGCCTGCACTCACCAAGAGACACAGGCGCACCGTGCTCTGCTGCGGAAGCTGAAGGATGAGACGACCCGGGTGGCAGAGCTGCAGGCAGCACTGGAGAAGGTGCAGCAGCATGCTGTGTGCGCCCAGCAGCAGCTGGAGGCTGAGGTGCAGAGGCGCTGTGCAGAGCTCGAGAGAGAGAAGGAGGTGAGTACCAGGCTGAGGTCCACTGTGCAGGCCCTGCAGACCCCCAAACCAGAGCTGAGCTGTGATCTGTACAGGGAGAGGGAGAAGCCCACATGGTTGCAGGCAGAGTTAGAACAGTTACACACGAGGCTGGCAGAGCAAGGAGCACTCAAGGACATGAGAAGAGTGGAGACAAGGCAGAGCCGGGCAGACATGGACAAGTGGAAGAAATGGCAGAGAGACAAAGAGAAACTGGTGAGAGCCGCAGCTGCCCTTAGCCAATGTTAGCACTTAGCAGCCAAGTTAGCAGGGTTACGATGACCCACAGGGTGGGGGGTTGGTTCTGGTCCCTTCTTTTCTGTAGGCTGTATGGTCCTATGCTAGAAGCAGTAACTGTTGCAACTCTGTGGCAGGGTTGGGAGTCAGAAAGTGCACATCCCTTTACTTCTTTTTCACATCCTTTTACTTCCTTCTTTTGTTTGGATGTAGGGGGCCCTGGCAGTTCCACATGCATTCGAGGACCTACTTTTTCATTTCTGTAAAAAAGGCTGTTGGTATTCTGACAGGCATTGCACCAACTCTGAGGTCACATTGAGAATTATTGTCAGCTTAACCATGTTCCATCTTCCCACCCGTGAAATTAGAAGGGCTCTTCATTTACTTAACTCTATAATTTCTTTCAACAGTGTTTTGTAACTTTCAGATGATAAGCTTTTCATTTCTTTTGTTAAATTTATTGCTAAGTACGTTATTACTTTTGATGCTGCTGTAAATGGAGTTATTTTCTTAGTTTTACTTCAGACTGTTCACTGGAGTACAGCAGTACAATTGACTTTAGTATGTTGATCTTGTGTCCCTTAACCTAGCTACACTTGTTCATTAGTTCCAGTATTTTTTAATGGATTCTTCCATGTACAATTATGTCATCTGCACATAGGCATAGTTTTACTTCCTCCTTTTCCACCTTGTGTCTTTATTTCTTCTTCCTACCTTACTGCCCTGGCCGAAGCTTATGGTGCAGCATTGAGGGAAATGGTGAAGGGGCATCGTGCCTTGTTCCTGATTGTAGGGCAAGCAATTAGTCTTCTGCCTTTAAGTACCATGGGACCTATGGGATTTTTGAGATGCCCTTTATTTGAGGAAATTCTCTTCTATTTCTAGTCTTTTCAGTCTTCATTTTTAATCATAAGAGTATTGGATTTGCTTTTTCAGTGTCTTTTGAGGACTATGGTTTTTGTACTTTTTTCTATTGATATGGTGTATTGCATTGATTTTCATTCATGTCAAACTATCTGTGCATTCGTTGGGATGAATCCCACTTGATTTTGGTATATAATCCTTTATATATGGTTCTGGATTCATTTTGCTAGTATTTTGCTAAGCATTTTGCATCTATGTTCATAAGGGATGTTGGTCTGCAGTTTTATTTACTTGTGGTATCTTTGGTTTTGATATAGGATGATTCGGGCCTCACAGGATGGGCTGAGTGGTAACATGATTGCTTAAAAGACATAATTATAAAGAAATGTTTCCTGAGTTAAATTTATAACTGTTCTTTGTGATACACTGAAAGAACAAGTCTGTAAACACCACACCTGATGGTCCTCATGGTGCAGGGGTGTGTAGCTAGAGGCTCAGGTTGGGTTCTGGGCTCCAGAGGTTCTGTCCCCAGCCTGGCAGAGCCTTGTCTGCACATTTCCAGTCACATGGACTTCCCTTCCCTGTAAGGAGCCCCTTCCGCCCCTTGCTCTCTTCACCCCACTGCTTCTGCCCACTCTGGTCACCTTAGAAGGGTAAATTCTTCTCCCCGTGGAGACTCAGGTCCTGTGTGCTGGGCAGGGAGTGCATCCTTGCTGCCTGACTTTTCCCAGCACCTCCTCGGTGGAGGGCATTGTACCAGTGTGTGATGGTCTTTTCTGCTCTGTGTTGACAACAGAGAGAGTTAGAGTTGCAGCGCCAGCGCCACGAGCACAAGATCAAGCAGCTTCAGCGGAAGATGAGGGAGCTGGAGGCCAGGGAGGTGGCGCGCCTGTCCCCGGAGTCGGAGCATCTCCGAGAACAGCAGCAGGGTCTGGATACAATTCGGCAGCAGCTGCTCTGTGCGGCAGGGCTGCTGACCAGCTTCATCAACCAGACTGTAGACAGGTCAGTTGTGGAGAACCAGTGAGTTCTATGTCACCCTGTGTCTTTCATGTGAACACTCTGAAGCTTTGGGTGTGCCTGTAATTTTAGATCAGTGTTTTAATGAAACTGATTCTATTTCTCGTCCTACGTGCTTGGATGAGTTAGGGGCAGCACTTGCCTGCATTCTAATATGACAGAAAAATCCAGGTTTCTTTTATATTGGTTCTCCCCACGCCCCTTATAATTAATAGTTAACCACCCAGAGGCCGGATGCCAGCCTGCCAAGTGGGGTGGTGCCACTGTCTC
Source organism: Miniopterus schreibersii (assembly GCF_964146895.1). Lineage (NCBI taxonomy): Eukaryota > Metazoa > Chordata > Mammalia > Chiroptera > Miniopteridae > Miniopterus > Miniopterus schreibersii. The sequence goes on from NC_138106.1 coordinate 9,122,228, forward strand.
CTGTGTCTGCCTCAACCGAGGCTCTGAGGCTGTCATTCACTCGACCAGAATGTGTTTTCACTATTGAGAGGAGCCAAGACTGAGGTGTTTTGTTTGAACAGAACAATTAATGTTGACATTTGCCCTTTTCTGTATGCACAGAAACTAAGCAAACACAAGTCTGTCTACAGTAGGGTTTAAATTATAGAGCAGAAAAGATTCATTTAGGACACTGTTCCAGTACCAACACAATCCCAGGAGAAAGCAGCAGTAGGAGTGGAAGCGCCGAGGGAGCCCCAGTGGTCAGTGGCCAGAGGTTTCTGAGCTTTACAGGCTGTCCATCCCAGGGCTGCACTGCCTTATGGCTGCCACCATCAAGGGACTCCTAGCAGCCACCTTTATGGACAGCACATGGCTTGATGAAATGCTTGATAAGCATGTTACTGGTGGTCCACAGAAGGTCCTCCCGGAACCCCTGGCACTCACAAGCTCATCTTCATAGTGTCCTGTGTGGCATTGGTTGACAGTCAGTTGGAATTCCTATGAACCTTTTAAATGTTTGTTTATTTTTATAGGACAATTAATGATTGGACATCATCAAATGAGAAAGCAGTGACATCTTTATTGCGGACATTAGAGGAACTCAAGTCCCAGCTAAGCACATCCAGCTCTCCCCAGGTGAGAGTCCAGCTCCTCCAGGGGAGAGACAGCTTCCTCAGCCTGGCTTCTCGGACCACCTGGGGCCTGGTTTCTTTTATATTGTGACTGGCTGTTCCTCCCTCATTGCCTCCTTCTTGGTTTTAAAGTTTGCAGTCTGGATGAGCGAGCATGTGCCTCCTCCCATGTCTTGGAGGGGCTAGGTGCTCACTCCCGCTTTCTTTGATGCCTCCCAGCCTGGCGGTCTGTCGTGCTCCAGCCCATCCTGTGCCTTGAACACTTGTGTTGAGAGCCTGAGTGATTTGGACCTGTGAGACTGCTGGGGGAGCTCCCCCTCAGCTGCATCTGAAGGCACTTGAAGTTGCTGATATGAATTTCTTTTTTTTTTTTTTTTAAATATATCTTTATTGATTTCAGAGAGAGGAAAGGAGAGGGAGAGAGAGATAGAAACATCAATGATGAGAGAGTCATTGATCGAGCCCGCAACCCGGGCATATGCCCTGACCAGGAATCGAACCCCGATCGCCTGGATCCTAGGTCGAGGCTCAACCGCTGAGCCACGCTCGGCCGGGCGCTGATATGAATTTCTTATAAATGTTCTCAGAAATTATGAAATCTTGATGTTTATCTAAAAGCAGCACGCATTTGGTGAGCACCTTGGACCCACTCACCCTTTGACCTCACCCTCTGACTCAGTCACTCTCTGACCTGTCCTCCCTCTCACCTGCTCGTTAAGCAGTCAGCGGGTGGCTACAGTGCATCCTTGCCCTCTTGTCTGTCGGGCACCATGCCTTCCACAGTGTCCCTCGCCCTCTGCAGACTGAAGGTTCCTCTGATTATGAGAACAATAAGCCTGTTTTAAGGGACTTACTCACTGGGCCTCAGGGATGAGCACATGATGTTCTCTGGTCACCTCGGGTGCTGCCTCTTTGTAGTGTTATCACAGTCAAAGAGAGTTGTATCTGTGACAGGCCTACTTTGTTCATATAGCCTGGTTTGTGCCAAGTCTTTCGTAGAGGATTGGAAAGAAATATGATTTGAAAACTTTTATTATTTCCTTTCCCACAGATGGACAACTCTTTCCAGTCCCACAAACTTCCCACAGAAACTGTTTAAAATAATACCTCAAAATAACCAGCAATAAAACACACAAGTAGTCTGCATGCCTTTAAACAAAATATCCTGTACATTCATTTTTGCTTTCTTCTTAAGAAAAAAATGACAGCAGAAGTACAGGTTCAACTGGTGGATGTGTTGCTGAAAGAAAATGATACTCTTACCAATGCTCTCAGCACCATGAACCAGGAGAAGGCGGAGCTGTGTAGGGCCATGTCCCGGCTGGAGAAGACACTCAAACACCACCTGCTAAAGGGCTGTGCACTCAGTGTACGTAACTCAGACTCCTGTGGGGCTGGGGGTGAAGTGAGCTGGGCTTCCTTCATGGCTGGCTGGCTGGGGCAGTGTCATTTCTTCCTAGCTAGCCGCTCTGGGCTCCTTCCTCCGTAATGGCCAGAGCATCTTATTTAACATTTTAGTGAATTACCTGCCTTGTTTACAGACACAGACACAAGCACACAGTGCTGTCACACATGGCCCTTGCCATAAGATGGTGTTCGATACATGCTCAGGAAAGGAAATTTTGACTAAGAATATAATAAATAACCTGATGAAATAATAATTTTATTTGACTTGTACCTAATAAAATAATTTATAATTTTCCTGATTTGTGTAGTTTGATAGGCTTATTTGGAATTTCCAATTTTTTTCTTTTTTATATTTTAGGTTGTTTTTTGCTTGTGATTTGCTTCACTTTTTTTTTTTTTAATATACCTTTATTGGTTTCAGAGAGAGGAAAGGAGAGGGAGAGAGAGAGATAGAAACATCAATGATGAGAGTCACTGATCAAGCCCGCAACCCGGGCATGTGCCCTGACTGGGAATCGAACCCCGATTGCCTGGATCCCAGGTCGCCGCTCAACCGCTGAGCCACGCCCGGCCTGGCTTGCTTCACTTTTTTATTGAAAACCTTTTGCAAATTATTTTCTAATTTACATATGGTAAAATCTGTCCCTTGTTGGTGTGATGTCACTTGAGTTTTCACATGTGTATAGACCCAGGCTCTGCCCCCTTCTCTGTGGTTTTCTTTCCCGGATGTCCTGTAAGTTGGAACCACAGCGTGTAGCCTTTGAAGGCTCTTCATTTCCTTCATGGTGCATTTGAGGTCCATCTGGGTGTCAGCCTCAATAGCTTATTCCTCCTTATTGCTGAGCTGTGTTCGAAGCATGCATGTGCTTCAGTTTAACTATTCATCTACTGAAGAATATGTGGGTTGTTTCCAGTTTCTCACTGTTACAAATAATGTTCCTGTAAACACTGTGTACAGGGCTGTGTGTGGACATAAATTTCATTTCTCTGGATAAATGCCCAGGGTTGGGATTGCTTCGTCTTATGGTGAGTTTGCGTTTAACTTCTGTGTCAATCATGCCACAGTGTTGTCCAGGATGGCTGCACAGTGTGAGTGTTGCAGTTACTCTGCGCCTTCACAGTTGGTCTTCTTGGTACTTTTATCAACATTCTGGTGGGTATAAAGTGGAATCTGTGTATCTTGTTTGGTTAAAATCTTGGCTTCTTTTTAACTTGGATTGTTTGTTTTCTTGTTGAGTTTTGAGAGTTCTTTCTACATTCTGGATAAAATGCCTTTGTTAGAATGTGGTTTGCTAATATGTTCTTCTGTATATAGTATCTCCTTCTCTATATAGTATCCTTTGCAAAATGAAAGTTTTTTGTTTAGGTGAAGTCCTATGTGTTAATTTGTTCTTTTATGGATGGTGCCAAGAGTTTTATAGTTTTACTTCTTACTTTGAGGTCTACAATCTACTCTGAGTTAATTTTTGCTATGGTCTGAGAGATAGGTGGAGGATTATTTTTATGCGTGTTGATATACAGTAATTCTGGCACACTTTGTTGAAAAGATTATTGTTTCTCCTTGAATTGCCTTTGTGCCTATGTCTAAAACCAGTGAGCAATATTTGTGTATATGTGTCTGGGCACTCTCTTCTGTTCCACTAGTCTATATGTCTGTCCTTTACCAGCCGCCTGTAGGTTTATATTATGTCTTCATGTCAGGTAGAAGGAATGCTCCAATTTTTTCTTCTTTTTCAAATCACTTGGCTATTCTAGTTCCTCTGTCTTTCAATATAAACTTTAGAATCTTGCTGCCTATTTTGATTGGGGTTGTTTTAAATCTATGGATCAATGGTGGGGGGGAGGTAAAGTGGTACAGCCACTTTGGAAAACAGTCTGGCTGGTCGTCAGAATAGACAGAGCTGCTCTCTTACCCAGCAGTTCTACTTCTAGGTATACTTGTGCCCTGGCTGGTTTGGCTCAGTGATTAGAGCGTCGGCCCATGGACTCAAGGGTCCCAGGTTTGATTCCGGCTAAGGGCATGTTCCTGGGTTGCAGGCTCGATCCCAGGCCTGCGTCGGTCCTCGAGCAGGAGGTGGCCTATTGATGTGTCTTTCTCATGTTAGTGTTTCCCTCCCTCCCTCCCTCCCTCCCTCCCTCCCTCCCTCCCTCCCTCCCTCCCTCCCTCCCTCCCTCCCTCCCCTCTCTCTCTCTCTGAAAAGCAATGGAAAAAGTATCCTCTGGTGAGGATTAAAAAAGAAAACAATTTTTAAAAACTTGTGCACAAATGTTCCTTTCATCATTCATTGTAGCTCAAAAGTAGAAATAACCCAAATGTCCACAAATGGATGGATGAATAAATAGTATATCCATAAATGGAATATTTTTCAGCAATAAAAAGGAGTAAAGGACTGATAAACATTGTACAGTGTGGGTGAGCTTTGAAAATGTTATTATGAGTGTAAGAAGCCAGTCACAAAAGATCATATATTGTATGATTACATTTATATAAAATGCCCAGAAGAGGGAAATCTGCTAATGGGACAGGGTTTTATGGAGGGTGATGAAATTAGGTAATGGTTACACCACCAGTATACTAAAAATCAATTGAATTGATTACTTTCATTTATTTTTATTTTTTAAATATATCGATTTCAGAGAGAGGAGGGGAGAAGGGGAGAGAGAGAGGGAAACATCATTGATGAGAGAGTCGTCATTGATCGGCTGCCTTCTGTATGCTCCCCAACTTGGGATTGAGCCTGCAATCGAGCCTGCAACCCGGGTACGGGTCCTGACCGGGAATCAAACCACGATCTCCTGTATCTTAGGTCGATGCTCAGCCACTGAGCCACGTCTGGCCAGGCAAGTTGATAACTTTTAAAAGGTTAAATTTTATGGTATGTGAATTATATCTCAGTGAAGCCATTATAAAAAATTTGGGCAAGTATGGACATCTCAACTACATTGAACCTTCCCATCCCTGAACTTGGCGTGTCTCTTCATGTATTTAGATTTTTAAAAATTGCTTTCCTAAATGTAGCTGTCAGCATGCAGGGCACTGTTGTAAATCATACTTTTCAAACCTTTTGTTTTCTCGTTGCTCAGGGCTCATGTATGGAAACATGATTGATCTTTGTAGGTTGGCCTGTGATTTTCAACTTTAGTAGCCTCACTTTAGCTCTTTTCTTGGGTTTTCTATAGAATAGGGAGTTTTATTCCTTCTTTCTGATTTGAATACTTTGGTTTCTTTTTCTTGCCTGTTTGGCCAGGACATCAAGAACATTGTCTGGTAAGTGTGGTGAGGAGCACATCCTCACCTGTTTCCATCAGAGGTGGATCCTCATTCTCTCCATGAGGGATGATGCAGGTGCTTTTGTGGATGCCCCTGTTAGTTTGAAGAAGTTCCTTTCTGTTCCTAGTTTGCTGAGACTTTTTGTCATAAATGCATGTTGAAATCTGTTGTGCTTTCCTCCATCTGTTGATATGATGATGTGATTTTCTTGTTAGTCCGTTAATATGATGGATCATATCGATTTTGAGTTGGGACTCTACCTTGTCATCCCAGGAAAAAACCCACATTCATGACGTATTCTTTTTAGATATTGCCTGATTTGATTTGCTAATATTTTGTTGAGCATTTTTGTATCTGGGCCCATTAATGTGGAATTTTTTGTATTGTCTTTGGTTTTTGCCTCATAAGATGAGTTGGGATGTGTTCCTCCTCTCCTATTTTCTGAGAGAGATTATGTAGAGCTGGTATTTCTTTCTTTCTTAAATATTTGTTAAAATTCACCAGTGAAATCATCTGGGCCTAGGGTTTCCTTTTTTTCAAAGGTTTTTAGTGATGGGTTTGATGTTTCTGGTATTGTCATGTAGAGTGTCCTGTAAAGGTCAGTTAGATCCAGTTGGTTGATGGGGTTCAAATCTTCTGTGACCCAACTGAGCTTCTTCCTGCCTGTGAGTCACTGATGGGGGTATTGACATCTCTCATGAAGATTATGGATTTGTCAATTTTAAAGCTCTGTTAGGTAAAGGTGAAGGGACCTTTGTACCTGTTGAGTTGGGCCCAAACACCAAGTGGACCCACTACTTATGTTCTCCCATGGGAGAAGTTCTAAAGGCTCCACATTTTAATTTTGACAAGAGCTGCCATTCATGTCACTGCGCTGCCCCGTCTGCTTCTCTGGGACTTGCTCAGAAAGTGTTTAGGGTACCCCGTTGGGCCTGTGTGGACTAAAATGCAGTCCCCAGCAGAACACTTTTATCCTTTATGGAAGTTAACAGAGAAACTGGGAAATAAATATTCTTGATGAGAAAATTGAAGGTAGACTGATGACATGTGTTCCTAGAGTGTTTTTTCTAGGAACAACCCAGCTGTGCTTGAATCAGGAAAACCACTGGTCTTTCTTGCCTCGTAGGCTATGTGGAAGCCCCTCTCAGGATCTCCCACTCACAGGCCCATCCTCTCAGCCCTGCCCTGCAGTGGTGGGTGGCATGACCAGGCTGCCTTTGATTCCTCTTCCAAACTGCTGGGCAGAGGCCACTGACTCTCTGGCTCTGGCAGTGCCTCAAGCTCCCTTTTGCCTCCGTGATAGGCAGGTCCTGGTTGTCTGTTGTAGGTGGCCCTTTTGTTCCCCTCACTGTGGAATCCTTCTCGTTCTGTTAGCGTATTCCCTGTTGGAGCTCTGGAGGTGCCCGTCCCTCGTCCCTTGGTGTGAATGACTCCAGTGTGGGGCACTTGCTGAGGTTTCCAGGCGTATGACTTGATGCTGCTAGAGCAGAACTAGATATTTGCATCTTCCTGCAGTTAGCATTTCTAGGACCAGAGGGTTTTCAATGTTTAAAGCTTTGAATTTGTGGTTATTTCACAGATATTTGATTTTTTGTTTTTAATAAAAATGTGCCTTTAATGCAATCATACTTCAGTAAATGGCATATAATAATTACCCCCTAAGTGTTAATTATCTGATTAATAATGTCACATAACAACTTGAGCACCTCTGAAAAGATACTGAAGGGAGACACAGGTGTGGCCTCTATCCTAGCATGGGAAGACCTGTACCCAGCCTCCCATAGGCCCAGCTCCCCTCTGCTCAAGGCAGACCTCACCCTGCAGAGGTTCCGGGGGGACAGCCAGGAAAGGAATGAGGTATTTGGATGTGTCCTTCTTCCTGGAGTTGGAGTAGGGAGGGGTCATTTTTCTCAAGATGTTTTTATGTGAGAACAGCTCTGTAACTGTGCTGTTTGTTGTTGCAGAGGTCAGACAGGAGGAGGGACAGGACGGTCCTGCAGAGCTCACCAGGAGTTCCAGACCCAGGACTGCCCCTGTCAGCTTCCAGGGAGGAAGCAAACACCCGCAATGTCAAGGTGAGACCATGCCTGTGGCAGCATGAGGGCATCAAGTGGGGATGCTGCTCTTGGTTTGTTTTTAAGACTTCATATTTTTAGAGCAGTTTAGTTTCACAGCAAAGTTGAGGGGAAGGGTTAGAGAGTTCTCATATACCCCCTGCCCACACACTCAGCCTCCCAAACTGTCTGTCCCCACCAGATGGCGCACCTGTTAAATTAGTGAACCTGCATTGATAACGTCATCATCACCCACAGTCCACAGTTTTCATCAGGCTCAGTCCTGGTGGTATGCATTCTGTGGGTTTGGGCAAATGTGTAATGTGTTCTCCATTATAGTATTACACAGGTTAATTTCTCTGCCTTAAACATCCTCTTTGCTCCATCTGTTCACCCCCCACCCTCCCAGGAGAAGCATTTAAAAAATCCCAGTTTGCCCAGCCGGTGTCGCTCAGTGGTTGAACCATGAACCAGGAGGTCATGGTTCGATTCCTGGTCAGGGCACATGCCTGGGTTGTGTGCTCGATCCCCAGTGGGAGGTGTGCAGGAGGCAGTTGATCAGTGACTCTCATCATTGATGTTTCTATCTCTCTCCCCCTCTCCCTTCCTCTCTCTGCAATCAATAAAAACGTATTTAAAAAACAAACAAACCTTGGGTGGTTAACTAGTAAAAGCAGTTCACACCTGCAAAGTCCTCCTCTGCTTGGGCATCATTGCCAGCAAATGTGTCTGTTCACAATAAGACCACATGCTGGTTCTAATGACCAAGTCCTGACAAATAAGGGCAGTTAAAGAGAATGAATTTTCATTTGAAATTTGGCCTAGTTTTGTATAGCCGTTACATTTCTGTGCTCATGAGTAGGGGCAAAATGTGTGATGCTTTGAGTCATTAGGTTAAGTCTCTGTAGCCTGAAAAAATTCATTTGTCATCGTTTTTGACAATGTAGAACAAATGATGGGCCTTCTCCTGAAGGAAAAATACGTATTAAGATGGGGATCAACCTCTGTGTACACTTTCAGGGGTTCCTACCTTCCCTACCCTGAAATATCCATGAACCCATGATGAAATGCGCCACCCTCCCCCAGTTTGGACCTGACTTAGTGGTCACATTCACATGACTTCAAGCGGGCTGCTTTGATGCTGTGGAAAGGACATGTGGCCTACATATCTAATAAACAAGATGAACTTTGAACAGCAAGTTGTTTCCGGTTACAGATCTTGTGCAGGGCTGACTTGTGTGATGATTTGCTGAGGAAAAAGCACAACAGTGCAGACATGTTTTACAGATTTGTCAGCAAGACATCTTTGTTCTGTGATTAAGTTTTCCAATTTTTTTTTAGATGGAAAAATTGTACCTGCATTATTTGAGAGCAGAGAGCTTTAGAAAAGCTCTAATTTATCAGAAGAAGTATCTTTTACTATTGATCGGTGGATTCCAGGACTCTGAACAAGAGACGCTCTCCATGATCGCTCATTTAGGAGTGTTTCCTTCCAAAGCAGATAAGAAAATCACCACATCGCGGCCTTTCACAAGGTTCCGAACAGCTGTCAGGGTGGTGATTGCAATTTCAAGGTAACGGGGAGGCATGTGACACCACTGTCTTTACAGGTGGGAGGCGCGTTTCAGTGGCTTTAGATGGTTTTAGTCTCTGACACTCTGTAATAGTATGCTCTTTTAAGATGAATGACATTTGAGGCCTTGAAGAAAATGTAGATACTTGTCTTCAGGAAATTGTGGTGTGCGAAACTGTCACCACCTAAAAGGAAAAGATTTAAGGGTTCCTTTTTATCCAAAAATAACGCCTTGCCCCTTAATGGGTCTCTTGCCCGGGTTGCTTTTGACGACAGGCATATATGATCAAGTTTAAAACTGTATTTCACTTCTGCAAATTTCAGTTTCCTATATTTTAGTCAAATCTGTGTTACATAAGGGGTCAGGAGCATAAGAATGCGTATGTGATCCACCCAGGGTGGTGGCCATTTGTGGCACAGGTACTTTCCAGTCTTTGCCTGTGGATGGGGGAGGGGAGGAAGACCCCCTACTGCACCGTGCAAGGGGGCCTTCATCTACATCCTCCACTGTGTGTCTGCCTTGTTCAGCCTTGCCCACCCCCCAGCCAGAGGCATTGCTCACTCTCCACAGCCACTGTGTCTGCACAGGGTGCCTTTGTTGGAGCAGGGATGTGACTCCCTGGTGTGATTGGGAATTTTGATCATTTCAAAATTAACAGTGATGAAATCCATTTTATAATTTTTAATTTTGCTGAATTCCTAAAAATGTGTATCCCACTAAGAACTGTGCAGCTGTGACTGCTCTGTGACTCCTGCAGAGGTGCCCTCTCCTGGCCATGCTGGTCTTTGTCTGCGGGACAGTCTGCTTTGGTTCCCTTGGCTTTCTCCAGACTGTGCTGCAGAGTGGGTGCAAGTCCCATGCCGGGAGTCCCCGGTGGGGTGGAGAAGCTTCCTCCAGCCTCAGGGCACTTAGTCCCCTCACTCTGAGTTCTGACCACAGCTGTCCTCCCATCTACCCACCCACCTGCCCATCCTGAGAGAATAGCATCCCTGTGCCAGGAAATGGGTTAGACGCTGGATGGAGTCAGATAAACAGGCTCAAACCCCACCTCCAGCCTTCTTTTCCAGGAGGGAGGATCATCTAAGCGCAACAGCATTATTTTTTTAAAATCCTCACCCAAGGATATGCTTACTGATTCTAGAGAGAGGAGAAAGGAGAGAGAGAGAAACATCGATGTTAGAGAGAACATCAATCAGTTGCCTTCCGTACGTGCCCCGCCCAGGGATTGAACCCAGAACCAAGGTATGTGCCCTGACCAGGAATCTAATCTGCATCCTTTTGGTATACTGGATGATGGGCTGACCAACTGAGCCACACTGGCCAGGGCAAGCAGCAACATTTTTAACAGGAAATGCCTTGTAGGAAGGCAGGGCTCAGAGAAGCAGTGGTGCCCAGGAAGGCAGCCTCTGCAGGCACCTTGGATGGAGGTCTTGGGCCTAGGAGACTCTGTACCACCATTCTCTTCACCCCAACACTCAACTCACTGGCTTGTGGCCTTGGTAGCAGAAGGGAGCCCAGGGTATTGCAGATTGATTTTGAACTGGAGTCTGGGAGACCCCAAGCAGGGCGTCTGGGAGTAGACAGGCTCAGGGAATGCCAGACTAGAAGTAGGCCAGGGCTGTGGCAGGACCGGGCTTCCACTGGGAGAGAACTGGAGCTAGGCGGGCCTGGGAGTGGGTGGGGTAGGGGCCCTGTGTAGAGAATTGGAGGTAGGTAGCTACCCTGTCAATGTGCAGGACCTGCTGCCCTGGGCAGGTTGGCCACCAAAACCCTTTTAGCTGATGGTTACATCAGGATTTTCATTGCTTTTGTCACTGCTGTTGTGTTCTAGTTTCAGTGTTTCATGCCTTTTTCTTCTTTTTTTTTGTAGATTACGTTTTTTGGTTAAGAAATGGCAAGAAGTAGATCGGAAAGGAGCTTTGGTGCAAGGCCGAGTACTTCGCCCAGGTGGGCCTGCAGGAACCCCTTAACCTTGCCTTTGCAAACTTGTCTTCCATTTGCTGTAGCGTTTCATTAACGTCTGGTTGTTTTCATCACTCAGTGGGGATGTAATGAAGCACAGTAAGAAATAGGTAAATTCAGTCAGTGCAGTTGGCAGAGGCGAAATGTTTTTTGAAGGGAAATGGTGTTTATGTTGTGAACAAGCACAAATAAAACCATGGCTCATATAGTTAATGCTAATGAGTAAAAGTTGTTCAGAGGAGCATAGTGAATGAAGAATATAGAAGTGATAAATATATCGACTTATAATTAAATTTCAATAAAAAGGTCGTTTTTCTCCAAAATGAAGTAGAGTTCTTCAGACTGCCACATCTTTGCTGTGAGAGCACTGTTGCTTGCTTTCTCAGTCACGTCTTGTGTCTAAGGTTCTCTGCTGCTGCCCCCAGTCGCAGGACTTGCACTGGTCACCAAGTGCAGGCCTTTGACAGGCCACTGCCCTGGGGAAACATTGGTGGAGAACTTCCTCCCCCTCAGCACAGGGATGCTGCTGCCTGGAGGGGTGGTGAAAATTGGTGCCAGTCAGTCATCTTTGATTTCCACGTGTTAATCGTTACTTCTTGAAATCAGAATGCCTGGTCAGCCTTTAGGAAAGTTTTTCCCTCTCTGGGGCATAGCTGTTGTTCTCCAGAGTTTCTTTCCCTGCCTCCTGAGCCCACTGCTCACGTGTGTGGAGGAGAATCCCCATCCCAGGCTCCCCAGTGTCCTGCTGTCTCCATCAGGCACTGAGAGCCTCTCGAGGGCTGCTGCCCATACTGATGCCGGGGGTCAGTCAGGCTATAAGGTGATCAAAACTCAGGTTTCTTCCAGAGCTTTTTAAAATATAATTTTTATAACTTAGTACTCTAAAAATGTCTTGGTATTGCCATGCAGACTCTTAAAACTTACAAATTTTAAATTGTGGTAGATGAGCCTTTCTACTAAAATGCATTTTCATTTTAACTAATCCCTTTTTTATTGAATAATTCTGGGGGAAGGATTCCCGGTGATACGACAACAGCTGGCTCCACCCGAAACCAGTGAATCCCCACCCGAAACCAGTGAATCCCGACCTGAAACCAGCGAATCCCCACCAACCCGGGATGAGTCTTTCAGCCACACCAGGGACCCTGTGCCGAAAGCCTCCCCACGCAGGAGGGAAAGGTAAGATGTTCTTTCAGACTGCTTTTCCACTGTAAGGGTTAGGTGGGACCTGGGGTGTAGTCATCAGTAGAGGCCCAGTCTGCAGAGACAAGTGGCCATGCATGGCAGGGTCTTTGGGCAGATCTGTGTGGGTGCCCGTGTGTGTGTGTGTGTGTGTGTGTGTGTGTGTGTGTGTGTGTGTGTGAGAGAGAGAGAGAGAGAGAGAGAGAGAGAGAGAGAGAGAGGTTACGTGTGCCTGTGTGTGTGTGTGTGTGTGTGTGTGTGTGTGAGAGAGAGAGAGAGAGAGAGAGAGAGAGAGAGAGGTTACGTGTGCCTGTGTGTGTGTGTGTGTGTGTGTGTGTGTGTGTGTGTGAGAGAGAGAGAGAGAGAGAGAGAGAGAGAGAGAGAGAGAGAGGTTACGTGTGCCTGTGTGTGTGTGTGTGTGTGTGTGTGTGTGTGTGTGTGTGAGAGAGAGAGAGAGAGAGAGAGAGAGAGGTTACGTGTGCCTGTGTGTGTGTGTGTGTGTGTGTGTGTGTGTGTGTGAGAGAGAGAGAGAGAGGTTACGTGTGCCTGTGTGTGTGTGTGTGTGTGTGTGTGTGTGAGAGAGAGAGAGGTTACGTGTGCCTGTGTGTGTGTGTGTGTGTGTGTGTGTGTGTGTGTGTGAGAGAGAGAGAGAGAGAGAGAGAGAGGTTACGTGTGCCTGTGTGTGTGTGTGTGTGTGTGTGAGAGAGAGAGAGAGAGAGAGAGAGAGAGGTTACGTGTGCCTGTGTGTGTGTGTGTGAGAGAGAGAGAGAGAGAGAGAGGTTACGTGTGCCTGTGTGTGTGTGTGTGTGTGTGTGTGTGTGAGAGAGAGAGAGAGAGAGAGAGAGAGAGAGAGAGAGGTTACGTGTGCCTGTGTGTGTGTGTGTGTGTGTGAGAGAGAGAGAGAGAGAGAGAGAGAGAGAGAGAGAGAGACAGGTTACGTGTGCCTGGGAATCCCTACACACACAGACATAGACACATACACACATATGCAAGGTTGGCTTTACTCAGTCTTTTTTCTGTGGGATTTGGGTTTATTACAGCCATAATGTATCTTTCTACTTAGTAGTCAGGTGACAATTGAGATGTTACAGTGACAGTGTTAAAGATAAGTTATTTGGGGAAAAACCTTTTCAATTTTATGGAATGTAATTTAGTTTAAAAATTAAAGTGAAATGGGTTTCCCTAATGACTGATGGCTTGAGCCGTGATTGAATGTACTTGTCACATTCTGAGGCCCTGTGTTCAAATGTGATGTAATATGGTTGTGCCTATTGCGAGAGGGTGTGGTGAATCTTAATTACCTTCATCACAGTTTACACTCCATTTTCCTCACCATGAGATTTCTCACCCAAGTCTTACTTAGGAAGGATGGGATTTCCATTTTCATTTCTTCAGATTGAACCATGTAAAATAACCCTATTAAAAATAGTAATCCCATTCAAATGCTAGAATGAGGAATTCTAGATTATGAGTCATTTGTTTGTTTCAACTGTGACTTTTCCAATATTTGAAACATACCCTTAAAGTGTATAGAAAAGTTCACTTTGCGTCTTTGCGGGTATTTAAGAACCAAGTAAGTGTGTCCTTTCTTTTCTCTATGGGTGTGCTTTCCCCTGTTCTAAAATGAGCATGTCCTACTCTTACCAGAGCAAAACAAATCATCTCTGTTGTCAGGCTAGCAGGGGGTGAAATGCTCTATTTTGCTTTTTCCCTCTGTGCCTCTGGTTGATGATGACATCTTCTCTTCAAGCTGCATTTTATGAGGTAACCAACTCTGGTGTAACCATCCTGACAGGAGAAATAATACACATAAACATCAGGCGCCATTGTGCATCTAGCTCTGATCACCTCTGCTAATCACATCCCACCAGCATATGTGGTTCCTCAAAGGAACATATTTTGAAAATTTGGCTTTAGCTGAACCCCAGAGCAAGGCAGGGGGTGCACCATTGTGAGTCCCTGAGGGCCTGAGAGCCCTGTTTTGTTCAGGGAGGGCAGGGATTCTGCCTGGTGGCTGTGGCATCCCAGTGCCCAGGTTGGTAATATTTACTGAGAGAATAAATGGTGGCCAAGGCCTCTTTGTGGATGACAAGGATAAGACATGTGCCTCCCTTGAAAAGAATGTTAGGGATGACACAGTGGAGCTCCCTGGTCCCAGCAGGAGACCAGAAAGAACGGATAGCCTGCATACCCACATTGATGATTGGGGCGCAGAGATAGGTCTGAGGGGTGCAGATACATAATCTATGAAGATTTAGTGAATAAAATAATATGCAATAGTTTGTATTCATTGTAACTCAGCCATTATATAGAAGTTGGTTTTTAAAGCACTATGTACTACTTTTTGCCTGGCCAGTGTTGCTCAGTGGTTGAGCATCGGCCCATGAATCAGGAGGTCACCGTTTCGATTCCCAGTCAGGGCACCTGCCCGGGTTGCATGCTCGATCCCCAGTAGGAGGCGAGCAGGAGGCAGCTGATTAATGTTTCTATATCTCTATCCCTCTTCCTAAAAAAAAAAATCAACAAAAACATAAAACAAACAAAAAATAAAGCACTGTGTACCACTTATTTTTTTTTCTTTTGTGGTATAAAAAAAATACAAAGGAAACAGCCATGTAGTTTACCTCATTTCCCACAGCTTGTTTGGTCAGAGGACCCAACACCACTTCCTATCTCTATGCTCACTGCATTCACCATCTGTTGCAGTCAACTCTTTTTTTGTTTCTGGGTTTGTTTGCATGAAGGTCTAATCCATCTCCAAGTTCAAGATCAGAAAGATCCCTGACTGCTTCTCAAGATCCAGAACATTCTTTAACAGAATATATTCACCATTTAGAAATAATCCAGCAAAGACTAGGGGGGTTACCACCAGGTAAAAGTCCTTTTCTAATTATTTTTTTTAATAATGTAAATGTACCCTATAATGTGAAATAATGTGGGAAAGCCTGTTAGCACTCACCTTAGTAATTGTGTGTCAATCCTGATAACTAGCTGTCGCTAACAGTATCGGAAGAATGATTGTGAGTGTCATTAAGTCACAGTGTACTTAATCAGAGGTTCGAGCTCGGTTTGACCTGATCACCAGCTGGGCCTTCTGGTCCTTCTTCTTACAGGAAAACATAAAGGTTGTTTCAGCCAGGTTATAATTTCCCAGTGTTTTTAACCATAATTTAAACTGCTCTATATTTGAATTATTCATACTTTTACCAAAAATGAGAAACTAATTCAGTGGTAGTGTTTCAAAATTGTGAAATTCTTCTTAAAAGACATGTGAAACCTTCTAACAAATTGCTGCATCATTTTTATTTATATTTAGATTCCACTTCAAAGAAATCCTGCCGCCAGAAGACTAAACAATAAATAAAGTCCTGTGGCTCTTACCAGTGGCAGTTCTACATGAGGAAAAGATTCCTTTTTTCATTTTTCTAAGGAAAGCTTGTGGTGTGGCATGGTGTACTGAGAAGTGCCTGAGATGCCAGCCCCAGAGTGCCATTAAGTGTTCTCACCTTTGTGCATTGCTACAAAGCCAAATGGAGTATTTTTTATGTAATTTCAGTACGTTTTAGCTCCTTAACCTTCATGAGGTATTGTGTGCGCTCATGAGTGATGGTCACCTGCCCCGTTCTTTGCATGTTGGCAGAGCCACCCTGCCTCCCTCCAAAAAGTGTGAGCAGAGAATGGCTCCCTGTTGTTTTATTTTCTTAAAGTGTACAGATAGACATTTGGTTTAAAAATAACACAAATGAAAAACAAAAGGAGAATATAATAAAGCACTATTTTATTTGTGAATAGCCCTTGTGTGTGTTTGTTTTTGTTAATCCTCACTTGAGGGCATTTTTTCCATTGATTTTCAGAGAGAGTGGAAGGGAGGGGAGAAGGGGAAAGAGAGAGGAGAGAAAGAAATGTGGATATGACATGGATTGGTTGCCTCCCATCCTTGGAATGTGTGTTCCACTTGCCTTCCCCTCAGTAGAAGCTGCCTCAAGGATGCAGCCTTGAGAGAGTAAGGGAGACTATCTGAACTGTATACATGACTTAACTGGGTCATCAGTTAAGGCCTCTGTGCAAACTCAAGGCTCTGGTGGGTGGGTGCAGAGACCTACTCATCTTGCCTAAAACAAATCTAAGTTCCCTTGTTTATTTATTTTTGATTTTTAGAGAGAGAAGGGGGAAAGAGAGAGAAACATTGATTTTGTTGTTCCACTAATTTATGCATTTATTGGTTGACTCTTGTATGTGCCCTGACCAGGTATGATATTTGCACTGTTGGCATTTCAGGATGACACTCTAACTTACTGAGCTATCTGGCCAGGGTCCTAAGTTCCCCTGTTTATTAAACCTGCCAGTTTCAGTCTGGAGTGGTCCGCCTCTTCAGTCCCTCCTTCCCCTCCATGTACAGGAGCCAATTTACGAACCAACATCATGTATCCCATCAGCTGGAAGCAGTTGCCTTGACCAAAGAGTGGAGTGGCCAGCTGAAGGCTCTCTTTAGCACCACCAGCTAGGGAATCATGTCTTACATGTTTGAGGTAGTGCCTCAAACTGGTGTATGCCTTAACTCAGTAGCGCATGTGCCACACTACCTCCCTTACAGCTGGACTGCAGGGGTCTGGGGATCCAGAGGCCAACCACCCTCAGCACCCACAGCAGCAACAAGGACAAGGAGAGCAAGAAGCAGAAGCAGCATGGGGGCTGTCTGCCTAGAAGCTCTCCCCGAACACACCCAACCTCACCAAGATGAAGGTGGTGGTGCCATAGTCAAGGACAAGGACAATGGTGGAGGATGTCAGCTCAGTGAGGTGCTTATCCAGTTGCCCCAGTACTGTGAGCTCATCTGTAGCCACAAGAACTGAAGCCTCAGTGGCCTGTGCCAGAACCTTCAACCTGGAGGGCTCTCTGACCTATCAAGACTCCACTGTCTTGTGTTGGTCTTTGCTAGCATGTGGCAGAAAAAGATGACAAGGCGAGGAGATGAGGAAGAAGGCTTGGATCTGAGTCCTGCTCGGTCAAGTGAAGATCAAGCTCAGCCAGAAGGTGGCACAGGATCGGCTGAAGGGGGCTGGTGGCAGCCGAGCTGTGTGTCCTGGGTCAAGCTGGTGGTGAGCAAAGATGACAGGGGCAAGAGGACAGCTCAGGAAGTGTCGAAGACTGAGCCCTTCCGAGACAGCATCACCCTTAACAGTAACGGGTAGCAGCAGATATGATTTCAGACTTGGGGTAAAACTATAAATGTTTTCCATATTTATATGGCACAGAACATGTAGGACTATTTGTGTCTGGCAGCATTAATTGTTTAAAACAAGAAACAAATAATTGAGTTGGGGAACAAGTTACACCTGTTTTTCCTTTCCTTTTCCTTTTTCCTTTCCCCTTCCCTTTCTTTCCCCTTTCCTCCTTTTCCCCTCCCCCTTCCCTCCCCTTCCCCTTTCCCTTTCTGTTGTACTGTTGTGGCTGCAGTTTGGAATCACTGTAGTTAAAGCTGTGGATGCATTCCTGTAGTCATCCACTCATACTGTATTTTATTGGGCACATCAAAATCGCTGGAGCATGGTCCACAGGTCAGGTGGGGGTATGTCAGTGTCACTGATGTCAAACTAATAAATTTAGCCGACAATAAAACAAAAACAATAGCAAAAAAATGACAGACTTGCAAGTTGGATTCTATAGTTTCTTAATCAGTTGAGTAAAGGAGGACCAAGACACTCCCTCGCGGGTCATCTGGGTCCCACATTCTCTGCAGGTGTAATGCGTGCAATAGCAGCCCTGCTTTCTCCATTGCTGACGGTGACCCCATGTGCCTGTCAGTTCCTAGATGTGACTCCAAGGTTCCCAGGCGTCATCCATACTTTATAATCTAATGGCACACTTCATGTGTTCCCTGGTGTCCCTTTTTGGGGACCAGGACCTCTAGCCTTACTAAACTTGGGAGGACTGGAAGCACTTTAAAGTGAAGCCCCTGTTTGATGTGATGCCATATGGGATCCTGTGTCAGTGAAACAAGCACTCCTGAAGGCCTCCCTGATGATACTTGTGAGCAGGAAAGGCAAACCTATATATGAAACATGAATCTATTCCTGTGGGAAAAAACTGGCTCATCCAGGATGAAAGAGTTCCAATATAGTAAACTTGGTTGGTTGGCCTTCTTGATGAAAGAGGCTATATTGGAAGATCAGCATTGGTCTTTGATGGCAGGTTCGACATTCAGTGGCTGCTAGTGGCTAGCTCAGCTTTGGTCAGAATCTACACTGTTGGGCCCATGAATGGCCTCTAACTCCACCACCTTGGCCATTTTGTCCTTGTACGAAGTACTGGAGTTGCCAGTGAGATGCTGTCCAGTGTCCACTGGGCAAGTTATTCCACTTGGTTTTTAATTACTTTCATGGATGCTCTGTGGGGGGCATTAGCACTTTATACAAAGATCAGTCCCTCTTGGTACTTATTCCAGTACATTGACCCACAAACTTCTACCATAGATCTCCTTATCCCCAACTGTTTTCCTCCAGGCCCATAACCAGTCACCCAGGCCACCCAACACTGCCCATAAGTCCATATATAGTCTCCCCTTGGGCCACTTAAAAAAGTGAATGACTAGGAGATCTTTGAAGGCCACCTGATTGAGGCTGTAATGTAGCTGCTGTCCACTTTCCTTCTGAACTCACATCAAGCCAACCTGTCTATAAACCGAGCCCGAGTTTTCCTCCTCTGACAACTAACTCATCGTAAGTCTCCCCCATAGGGTTATAGGTGTGAAATGACAGAGAAGGCGCTAATACAACAGCAGTGGATGCCATGTGGGTCTAGGATACCTATTCTGCACGCACTTGTGACCTCTGTACATTTTCATGCTCAATCTTGAATATACTACTCCCATCTTATGGATTGTTGCTGGGCCCAGCCAACCTTATGCTGTGGTGAGTTTGACAGAATTCACCTCATAATGGGTGATTTTAGCAGCATGGATACTTGGTGTCCCAAGATCAGGCGTGTTCCATCTATATTGGAGCACAGTATCACACCAAGATATATTTTACCTCCGAAAGGCACATAATTCTCTGCTCTGAGTGGCATGGCAGAACCTTAGGATCCTGCATTGTGAATCTCCTACTGAGACATGCCAGAAACTCCACATTGCATTGTTCCCCACCACTAATAACCAATACCATCTGCTAGACTACATAGCCCAGGTAGCAGAGCCACTTGTATCACAGCTTTGACCTATTACAGAAACTTCCTGTTCTGGGCTCTTGTCAAAGCTGCAGTCTTTCAAATCACTCAGTATTTGGACCAGAACAGTATTCCTAGGTGTGGAGTATGCTGCTTCCAGAACCTCAAGTCCCAAGAGTGTCCTGCTTTCTGAATGGTTGAAGATGAAAGATGTAATAATTAATTGTCTTTTATTTTGGAAAGGATGCCCTAGGGCACCACTGACTACTGGACCCCTAAAAATGTTAAGGATGTAGCCGGTTCCTGAATCTTGATAGGGTTTATGTACGTAATGTTATTGATGTAATGGAACAATGGAACATTCTCCAGGATGCCTAGGTGGTGCTGATGTCTTTGGACTAGGAGAGGTAACATAGCCTACAGGCAAAACTATCTTTGTTACACTTTAATGTGAAATATTTCTGATCTGATAGGGACAGAAAAGACATACTTATCAAATCAATAGCCACCTACCATATCCAGCAGAGAGGCTGGTATCAGAGCTGCTACTTAGTTGAGTTTGCAGTAGTGTACTGTTATCTTCCAGGATCCTTCCAATTTCTAAAGGGGTCATGCTGGTGAATTAAAAATTTTGTGGACCACCACTCTGCATCCTTTGGATCCTTAAAAGTGGCTCCAATCTCTGCCCTCTCCATCTCCGGATGTGATATTGTTTTATGATCTTGGTAGGGATGGGGTTAGTTTCAGAGGGTTCTGCATGGCCTTTCCAGTTGTGACTGCTCTGAACCTACAGGTCAGGGACCCAGTGTGAGAGTAATGTTAACTGCCAATAATGTCAATGCCAATTATTCAGTTGGGAGTGGGAAAATGACCACCAAACAGGTCGACCCTTACATATGCAGAGATACACGTCCCGTGTGTATGTGGGGATCAGCTCCTTCAGGATCCTGTGGGCCTCTAATTTCAACTCCACCTGAGTCCTCCTAACATCTTGTTCCTCATCTGTCCTCCCACTTCCTAAGGTCACCTCAAGATCTGAAATGGCTGCCAGAGCTCCTTCCTGGTCAGTATTATATGTTCGAAAGCAGTTTTGAAAAGCAAATGAGTTAACACACAAAACCCTGGGGAAAACACCTGGCCCACACCTCTGTTATTATTCCGGCAGCAATGCAAAGCCAGGGCGGGAATTGTGTCCAGGGTGTCCCAGGAGGCTGCCGAGAACCAGAAAAAAGCTCCGGCAGCGCAGTGCATCGTCGCAGAAAGGGTCCCCTGACCTCAGGACGAGGAGTGGGGGCTACCTGAGCCTAAGACCCTTGTCCCAAAAGCCGTTCCTGCGCCTGGAGCCCCTCGAGAACTCGGCTGCGGCGCAGAGCCTACCGGGAGTAACGCTCTCCGGTCTCTCCCAATAGGAGCTCGGAGCGACCTCGCCGCGTCCTCGGGGCCAATGAGAGCGAGCCTTCCGTGTTGCTGGGCGGGCCCGGGAATCCCAGCCCCTCCCACGACCCTGTGCGCACGCGCGCTCCCCTCCCGCCCTTCCCGTCGCGCACGCGCGCTCCGTGTAGGGCCCTCCGAGCTGTCGGGGGCGCGCGGGGCGGCGGCGCTTGAGGAGCCGCCTGTGATCGTGCCCGCGCTCGCGCCGGTGCGGAGACGCTGGGGCCGCGCCCCTACCCTGCAGCCTCTGCTACCCGCCTGACCGATGCGCGTCGCTGGGCTGAGAAGAGCGACGTAGCCGCCGTCCGCGCAGCCTCTCGGACCCGGCCCCGACCTGACCCCGGACCCGTCAGGGCTCGAGCCGACCTGGCAGTCGCGGGGTGCGGCCGGAGAAAGCGAGGGGGCCATGGCCGACCGCGGGTGCCCGCTGCAGCCGGTGCCACTGCCCGCCGAGGTGCGGGAGAGCCTGGCCGAGCTGGAGCTGGAGCTGTCGGAAGGTGAGCAGCCCGGCCGCGGGGCTCCGCCCGGCTCTCATCCCGGACCCGGGACCCCCGCCATGCTTCTCACACCCGGGAACCCTGCCCCGCCCCTCACCCGGGACCCCGCACCCCTGTTCAGCCCCGCCCCTTACCCGGGCCCCGGGGGCCCCCGCCATGCTTCTCACACCCGGGACCTCCGCCTCGCCGGCCGTCACGGAGCTTGCCTGGTCCCTCACACCGGGCCCCTTGGACCCCCGTGCCCCTCCCGGCTTCTCGCAATCGGAGCCCGGACTTTTGGTTGCCGGGCGGGTTGACTGGTGGGTTTGACCTCGGGCGCGTGAACCTGGACGGGAGTGACTGTTTTGTTTCAGCTTAGGCGGTGGCTGTCCCAGCCCGAGGCCGCAGGTCTGGCCTTCCCGAGCGTGGCTCTACCCAGGCAGCTGCCGCCCACCTGGGTGCGGACCTGTGAGCCCATCTCCGCCGGTGTGCCTCAGTTTCCTCCCTTGTAAAACCTTGTTAAAACAGCACCTTCCTTTTCTGGAGGCACGTATAACGACGTTGTTAGCCTCTTTACGGAATTTTTAAAAATTAAAAAAAAAAAAGTTCAATAAATGGTTCTTTGCTTAGAAAATATTCGAGTGATTCCGCTTCAGTGGCGGTGGGTGGCATTACCCATCTGGAGGTTATTACTCCCCAAACCTGTGTCCTAATGTTCTGTTCGATGTCATTGCTCAAAGAGAAAGTCCTTGTGTAGTATCAAGAAAAGCATCTAATGTCTAACTTTGTTTTTGAAACTTAAATGCATTTTCAGCTTTCAGAATTCATGTTTTCAAAGTCTTAATGTCCTTACTTTAGGCTTCAGGTTGATGTTTTGCAGTGTTTGGAGTAGTGAATTCTTACTACCATCTAATAAAATATGCACTGGCTTGTACTAACCCATTTAATCCTTGCCAAACTTAGGGAGGTAGTTTCTGTTGTTATCTTTGTTTCACAGATAATACAACATCTACTTGCAATTGTTTTGAATTCAACATGCAAATTTTTTTAAAGTTCTGAGATATTTGACACTTAAAAAAACAACACGAAATGCAATAAGAAATGGGTTGATTTTGAATTCTTGGTGATTAGATGCTCTTGCGAAGCCTGGAAAACTCCCAGTAGAAATGGTTCTGACTGGAACCACTGTCTTGAATTCGTTGTAGCTTTTCATCCAGGGAAAATCATGTCAGTGCAGTTTAGATTTTATGCATTTGAAATATGTTTTTGCTGATTGCTCCTAATTTCTGCACCAGAGTATTCGTTATCCCCTGAATTTATTTTTTCGTGGTTGTGTATTTGAGTAGTTTCTAGGAGTTGACAGTTAGGTAAGATTAGATCTTTCCTCAAAGGACTTCATAATTTGTATGACAGAACACACATAAAGTACTTTAGTGAAATAAATGACTCTTGTCTATTGGATCTATTTATACTTCTGTCATTTCATACATATATGGAGGATTTACATTAAGCAAAGGATGTAATATTATATATAAGTGGAGAGGAACCTGGAAATGTAGCTTAAGCTGGGAAAGGAGGTGAGCAACATATCAAAGGGAAGGGACAGCAGAGTGAAGCTGCAGCCAACGGGACAGGAGCCCTGGCTTCTGTCCCAGCTCTTTGACTGGCCTGACACCTTTCTTTTGGCCCAAATAGGTCAGTGATTACTTGAGTACAGTCATGCTTGGCCATACTCCCAGGTGCTTCCACACCTTTGATGCTGGCTTCTTTAGTTTGTGTGTGATTGTTGTTGACATGGGGGCCTCCCTATTGTACTTAGAGATGCTTTGCGATAGGGACTGTGTCTTAGGCAGATTTTTGGCATCTTCACACAGTGTTTGGTAAGTGTCCCTGAATCTCGACTGAATTATAACATCTCTTAACGTGGATTTGATCAGCTGTAGAAGGAGGGGAACACCTGCCTTATTGATGTCCTACAGTTCTTGTGAAGATTTAGTCAGATAGTTTATGTGGAAGTACTTTGAAACTGGTAAGGTTTTATTTATATAATTAAAGGAAGGTATTATTAATGAAGCACAGTCCTAAAGCAACTAAAGTTAGTTTCGTTATCATTATTTTGATGTTTTGATCAAGTAGAAGTAAAAAGTAGGATTCACTTTGTCCTGTGCCCCCCCAATTTTGGGGGGAGACAAACTTCTAATTCAGAATAAAGTAATTCAAATAAGATGACTTCATAGTACTCACATTTGTCTGAATGAGACATTGCTTAAAAGTTAGAGTTGACACTGCTAGGTAGGTTGGAGAGAAGAGAATACTTAACAGACAAAACGCTGCCTACCTGGAAGCTGGTAGTGAGTGATAGGTACTGAACAATCTGGACAATCCTGCACAACTTCCCCTCAACCTATACACCAACAGTGACTAGTTGAAAGTATGCTCCTGCCTTAATTATAACTCATATGTGTCCTTGTTCTCCAATATCTTCACTGGATTCTTGTCACCCACTGTTGTAATTGGGGAAGGTCCTGGTCCTAGAATGTACTGATTTCTACCCATAGGGCAGGTTTGCTGACTTTTTGTTATGGATACTAAAGAGGGAAATAAAGCACAGATGTGGTCTTACTCCTTAACCTTCCAAGAAGGGTGGTTCACCCTTCTTGATTTAGGGGTCTCCCTCAAATTAAGATGAGGATTAAGGGTGGAGCTGCACAGAACCCTTCTCTTCTCAGACCCCCCTCCCCCCCATGAACACACTCAAGAATTCACACATGTAGCTCTTCAAAGCATATTAGAATGTCCTTGGATGAAAATGAGGTTATTAGAGGTATAACCTGACATTTTTTAAAAAAAAGAATTACCAAACACTGTGCTTTCCTATTATTGTATCAAATTACCTTAGATATACCACAACTGATTTTGGTACTATACAGTGTCTTGGGGCTATTGCTCCTGAACTGCTTTAAAAATGTGGACAATAGTGTAAGATTTGTTTTTTGTTTTAGTGGCCTGCTGTGGTTTAGAGAGGAAATCCCTACACAATAGGCTACATTTATCCCACTCCTGTTTCTTTATTCTGGTTAATAGATCTGTTCCCTAGCTTTAACTTTAGTTTTTTGTTTTCCTGCATTCTGATAATACAGGAGTCCCAGCCGTGATGGTGTCAAAGGAAATAGGGAAAAGCTCCGTGTGTGGGTGTAGAGGAAAGGACTTCTTTCACAAAGACTTTTTTTCCTATTTAAATGTTTTTACTTTCTAAAATTTGTGATATAATTATTAGTTTTCAAAATGACAGACTGATAACTGCCTTCACATCAATAAACTTCTGTTGTGCTTCCTAAATATTTTGTGGTAAATTAAAGTTCTCATTCATCTAAACTCTCATCTATGTCAAAGCCCAGCCCAAATGCCTTCTTATTTTGAGCCTTTCCTGATCATCTCTCATGTGGCTACTTTCTTGAAATTTCTCACCACACTGGCCCCCTCTTTTGGAGTTTTTGCCACTTTCTGTTTTTTGCATTTGTTATTTATATAGTATATTCATTCAGTAATGATTGCAAGCCTACTGGGTGCTAGGTAATGTTTTGTCCATCAAAGGTCTGGTTTAGATCTGTTACTCCATTGATCATAAGGCTTTACAAAATGTTGTATTAAAAAAGTAATTCAGATACACACTGCAGAGAAATGAAACAGTTCTAAGGAAAGATAGGGTCCAGTGGGTCTCTGTTCTACCCCTGGCTTCTCTGTAGAGGTGGCGGCTTCTGGTATTTATTTCTTGTGTTTCTTTGCAGAAGTAATCTGCCAGTGGTTCCCAAACTGTGGTTCATAGACTTCTGTGGGTCCCTGATACCTCTTCTGGGGCCTATGAGGGAAAACTAATTTCATAATAATTCTAAGATGTCATTTCTGTTTCTCCTGTGTTTATACTGATGGTGCAAAAGCAATGATGGGTAAAACTGCTGGTACCTTAGCATGAATTGAGGCAGGGGCCCCAATTGCATTCTTCACCACTTCACACTTGCAGTAAAAAAAGGGGGTAGTTTCACTTAAACATGTCCTACCTTGGTGAAGCAGTAAAAATTAATTTTTTAAAATTTTGGCCCTTAAGTACTCATCTCTCTAATCATCTGCATGAGGAAATAGGAGAATTCCTGCCACAAGTAGAGGTATAGGACCTCTGAGGAACAGCAAGTGTGCTGTTTGAGTTGAAAAGTGAACTAGTCACTTCTGTTGTGGAATGCCATTTTTAGTTGAAAAAATGAGTGGCAGACAAACTACAATTATTCATACTTGGGTATTTGGTGGACATTTTCTGGAAAATAAATGGAGAACAACTGTCAGAATTTATCGCCAATGATAATATTTGTGCTTTCAAGCAAAAATTTAAAAATTTAAAACTTTTATCTGCTACCATGAGCATGACAGCTTCCCAGTACTTACTGACTTTTTGATGCGATCAATGGCAATATTAATGAATGTGTTTTTTATATTATATAATGAAATGTGTCAGCATTTGAAAGATCTGCATAATTCTGTGAAGCACTATTTTCCAAATGATCAATGCATCATGTTACAAATTCTTACATGGGTAAAAAGATCAATTCAAAAGATAGACCAATGAATTGTAATGTAACAGTATGAAAAGTACATTGCTGTGGTTTTGGACTCTACTCTGCAGCTATTCTTTAAGAAACTACTACTTTGAAAAACAACAGACTACCACTTGCCTAATGTTGGTGCCATATCAAAGAAGAATGTCTGCAATGATCCGACATTGAAATACTCCTTTTCCAGCACATGTCTCTGTGAGGCTGAATTTGCTTCATAAACTTTAACCAAAGCCACATATTGCAACAGATCAAATGCTGAAGCAGATAAGAGAATGTAATTGTCTTCTGTGAAGCCAGATATCAACTCGACTTGTAAAAGTTAAACAATACTGTTGGGGGAAGCACGAACAGCACCAGGTGTTATACCTATGGAGTCAGACCGGACCTGAGTTCAGCAGCCTCTGTACTTGAGTTCTGGCTAGGAAAGAATGCAGAACCAAGACTCAAACTATAAGAGAACCCTTATTTGGAAAGTCACAGAAGTAAAAGTAATTCATAGAAGAAATGGGCTTAGAAACAAGTTATAGTAAAAGAAGGGCCCTTAGAAGTGAGGAAGGTAAAGGTGACACACCTGGGGGGAGGGGGAAGGGGAATGGAAAGGCACCAGTGTGCTCTGGAGGGAGAGCAAAGGGTTTTAACGGTGGAAATTTTAGGGGAGGTTCCAGGGAAAGATCTTACTAGAATATTCATCAGCTTTCCAGGTGTTTCCACTGATTGGTCAGGGCCAGGGAGGGGGGTCATTATTCAGTACAGCTGGTCCTGAGGTCAGCCATGGAGTGGTGTTGCATGTCTGGTTTTGCTGCTTTTCTGGGTCTGGAGCTGAAATGCAACTGAGGCCTAGATGTTATCTCTAGGGAGGAAAGGTCAAGGGGTCCAAACCCCATGATAAGCAATGTGCTAGGGGAGATAAGGTCACCCTGGGGAAGAGGTCCCACCCTACAATTGTCCTTTGCTGGGCACCCAGGACTTTCTGCCCTGGTGACCTGTACCTGGCCCATCATCTTTGTTCTGCTCATGTCTGTCTAACTGCCTACCACATCCCCTCTTCAAGGATCTTGGTTCTGAATTCATTCAGAGAAAAGGGGCTCAGGGTCTCTTCTGTGCCTGCTTCCTGCTGAAGAGGGGCAAAGTTTTCCTTCAGAGCCAAGAGATCCTTGCTCTCTGTCAGAGGGACAGTGAGGCCCGGGCATGGAAGGAGGTGGTAATGGTGCCTGGAGGTGATATTCTCTGAGTACGAGTAGGGCTTGTAACCTGGTGGAGACAAACTGTGTTACAAATCTTAGTATTACTGAGGCAAAAGCTATAATGACAAGAATGGTCCAGTGGAAGGAAGAAATGTTTTGATTCTCACTGATTCCAAGTCAAAAGATAGGGAAAAAATGAAACATTAGTTTGGAGGCTATAGGTAAATATTTAAGAAAACTAGATAAATTCAGGATCCAGTTCAATTCATAGGTGAAAAATAAATCTTTGAAGACAATTAATTGAATTAAAGTCTAATATTCACAACTGTGTATTAAAGAATCTGCTGAAACAAAATTTTTCACTAAACAGGCCTGCATCCACCTAATAAAGAAATCGAATCAATAATTAATTACCTTTTAAAACAGAAAGCACCAGGCCCAGATGGATTCACAGGTTAAATCTACTAAGCGTTTAAGGAAGAAATTATACCAGTTCTCTACAGTCTCTTTCATAGGACAGAAGCAGAGGGAATGTCTTCTCACTCACTCTAAGGCCTGCATTCCCCTAATACCAAAATCAGACAAAGACATAAGAAAACTACAAGCCAATATCTCTCATGAACATAGATGCAGAAATCCTCAACAAAATACCAGAAATCAGATCCAACAATGTATAAAAAGAGTTATACATTATGACCAAGCGGGATAGATCCCAGGTATGCAAGTGTGGTTCATGTTTGCAAATCAGTTGGCATCTCTCACATCCGGCTAAAAATGAAAAATCACACGAACAGGTTAATAGATGTAAAAAAGCATTTGACAAAATCCCCCACCCATTTACGGTAAAAACGCAGCAAACTAGGAATTGATAAGAACTCCTCAACTTGATAAAGAATATCTACAAAAAATTCACACCATACTTAATGGTGAGAAACTCAAAGATTTCCCAGTAAGATCAGATATAAGGCAAGGATGTCTCCCTCACCTCTCCTTTTCAACATTGGAATGGGAGTTTTAGCTAATAAAATAAGAAAATAAAAGGTATATTAGATTGGGAAGGAGGAAATAAAACTGTCTTTGTTGGCAGATAACATGATCATATATGTAGAAAATCCTAAAGAACTGACCAAAAAATAAACAAAACCAAACTCCTGGAACTAATAATTATAGCAAGGTTGCAGGATACAAGGTTAAAATACAAAAATCAATCACTTTTCTATTTACAATGAACAAGTAGAATTTGAAATAAAAAACATAATACTATTTGTTAGTACCCCCCCAAATTAAATACTTAGGTATAAATCAAACAAAATATGTATAAGATCCATATGAGGAAAACTACAAAACACTGATGAAAGAAATCAAAGAACTAAATAAATGTGGAGGTATTCTGTAGTCATGGATACAAAGACTAAATATTGTCAAGATGTTACTTCTTCCCAACTTTATAGATTTAATGCAATCCCAATCAAAATCTCAGCTAGTTATTTTGTGGATAGTTACAAACTGATTTTAAAATTTACTGGGAGAGGCAAAAGAAGCAGAATAGCCAATACAATATTGAAGAAGAAAAAGTTGGGGGACTGACACTATCCAACTTCAAGTCTTACTATAAAGTTATAGTAATCAAGACAACATGGCCCTGGACAGTGTGGCTCAGTTGGCTGGAGTGTCATCCAGTACACCAAAAGGTGGTGGGTTCAATTTCTGGTCAGAGCCCATACCCAAGTTTCAGGTTCAATCCCTGGGATCCCTGGTTGGCACACATGCGGGAGGTAACCCGTTGATGTTTCTCTCACATCAGTGATTCTCCCCCCCTTCTCCCTCTCTCTCCCCCTTCCTCTCACTAAATGTAAAAAAAAAGAAAAAAAAAAGTTTATTCTTAAAAAAAAAGAATATGTTATTGGCAAGAGACTAGATAAATAGATGAGTGGGGCAGAATGAAGAACATAAACAGACCCACATAAATATAGTAACTAATCTTTAACAAAGGAGTAAAAGCAATACAGTGAAGCAAAGATGGTCTTTTCAACAAATGGGTGTTGGAACAACCGACATCTACATAAAAAAAAAAAAAATGACCTAGATACATACCTTGCACCCTTCACAAAAGTTAACTCAAAATGAATCGCAAGCCTAAAGGTAAAAAATCCTAGAAGGTAACATAGGAGAAAACCTATATGATGTTAGGTTTGGCGATGACTTTTTAGATACAACACTAAAGGCATGATCCATGAAAGAATTGATAAGTTGGACTTCGTTAAAATTAAAAACTTCTGCTCTGTGAAAGACAGTGTCAAGAGAATGAGAAGACAAGCCACTGACAAAATATTTGCAAAAGACACATCTGAAAAGGACTGTTACCCAAAATATAGAAAGAACTCTTAAAATTCCACAATAAGAAAACAACAACCTGATTAAAAAATGGGCCAAAGACCTTAACAGACACCTCACCAAAGAAGATATACAGATTTTCCATAAGCATATGAAAAGATTTTGTATATCATATATTATCAAGAAAATTAAAGTAACAGTGAGTTTCCACTACTCACCTACTAGAATACTCAAAATCTAGAACACTGACAACACCAAATGTTTGCATGGATGTGGAGCAACAGGAATTCTTGAGTCGTTGTTGGGAAAGCAAAATGGTGCAGTCACATTGCAAGACAGTTTGGAGGTTTCTTATGAAACTAAACATACTCTTACCATTCAATCCAGCAGTCATGCTCCTTGGTATTTACCCAAAGGAGCTGAAAATGTGTGTCCACACAAAAACCTGTACACAGATGTTTATAGGACCTTTATTCAGAATTGCCAAAACTTTTAAGCTACCAACAGGTCCTTCAGTAGTTGAGAAATAAATCGGTCCATTCATGCAACGGAATATTATTTAGCACTAAAAAGAATTGAATTATCAAAAGAACACATGGAAGAACCTCAAATACACATTACTAAATGAAAGAAGTCAATCTGAAAAGAAGTTTTTCCAACTATATGACCTGGAAAACCATGGATACTGTAAAAAAAAAAAAATGGTTGCCAGGGATTGGAGCCTGTGGGAAGGGTTAAATAGGCAGAGCACAGAGGACTTTTAGCACAGTGAGATTCTGTGTGATATCATAATGATGGTTACATCTCATTATACATTTGTCTAAACCCATAGAATGTACATCAAGAGTGAACCGTATGGCCTGGCCACGCGTGGCTCAGTGGTTGAGCGTCGACCTAGGATCCAGGCGATCGGGGTTCGGTTCCCGGTCAGGGCACATGCCCAGGTTGTGGGCTCGATCAGTGACTCATCATTGATGTTTCTATCTATCTCTCTCTCTCTCCCTCTCCTTTCCTCTCTCTGAAATCAATAAAGATATATTTAAAAAAAAAAGAAAGAAAAAAAAAGAGTGAACCGTATGGACTTTGGGTGATTATGATGTGTCAGTGTAGTTCATCAGTTGTAAAAATGTACCACTCTAGTGATGATGGGGGAGACTACACATCTTTGGGGGTAGGGAATACATATGGGAACTCTCTGTACCTTGCCCTCAATTTTGCTGTGAATCTTAAACCTCTCTAAAAAAAAAATGAAGTCTTAATTTTAAAAAGTAAAATAAAGCAAAAGAAAAAAACACCTTCTGGAAAATCTATAAGCCCAGATGGTTTCACTGACAAATTTTATCAAACATTTTAAAAAGGAATAAAGCCAATTTTATATAGTCTCTCATATATATATTTTTAACTTTTAGATTAATTTTAGTCTCAAAGTTGCAAAAATAGTACATAGAATTCATTTAGTTTCTTGCAATAGCATCTTATATAACCATAGTACATTATCAAACCATCTTCCATTTTTATTAATTACAAAGGATTATATGCTTATTGTGCTAAAACGTTTAAAGAGTTTAAAAGTGTTTGAAGTAAAAAGTGAAGTCTGTCTCACATCCACCCAAAGTCAGATAAATAAATCACTCTTTGGGGTAACCTCTGTTAGTGATTTCCTTGGCATCCCTCCAGAATATTTTCTGCATATACAGAGATATACACACCTATATGTACGTAAATATAGTTTTGTTTATATTTACAAGTTAGATCATTTTGTATATGCATTGTTTTTCAACTTGCTGTTTTACTCAATAGGTTATCATAAATCCATGTGATACCCACATCCCTGCCACTCAATAATGGTATTTTTTTAGGGCCAACAGTATTCTGTAGTAATCGGGGATGGCAGCATCTTTACTTCTTCCTTTTTTTTTTGGTGGACAAAGGTTGTCTCCTATTATTTGCTATTATTTGCTATCACTGCCTTGTTTCTGTGACCTTGAGGAGTTCTTGAGTGCTTTCAAGAGTAGGTTTTTAGAAATGATGTTACTGAGTTAGGGACTTGGGTGATATTATAGTCGTCCCTTGGTATCTGTGGGGTACTGGTTCCAGGACCTTTGATATACCAAAATACACAGATGCTCAAGTCCCTTTTATAAAATGGTGCAGTATTTGCATATAATGTACACACATTCTCCTATATGCTTGCAATCATCTCTAGATTATGTATAATACCCAATACGATGTAAATGCTGTGTAAATACTTGTTACGTTGTATTGTTTAGGGAATAATGACAAGGTAAAAAAGTGTATATGTTCAATACAGATACAGCCATCATAGGCCTAACTACATAGCAGTGCACATTGGCAACCACATGACTTTTTTCTGAATATTTTCAATCAGCCGTTGCTTGGATCCGTGGCTGTGGAACCCATGAATATGGAAAGCTGACTTATATTTGGGATTTTGCATTTGTAATCCAGAGTGAGTTTGGTTTGTGACAGTGGAGGTCAACCTGAGCCACACATCGTACCCCTACCTAGAGCAGTGATTTTCAACTGTTTTCATCTCGTATCACACAAACTAATTACTAAAATCCTGCAGCACACCGAAAAATATGGTTTTGCCGATCTAACAAAAAAGGTATAATTTTTAAAAATATTTTTTAATTCATTTTTTAGAGAGAGAGAAAGGGATAGGGGGAGAGAGAGAGGAAAAAAAACACTGAAGTAAAAGCAAAACATTGATTGGCTGCCTCCTGCACCCCGCCCCCCCTACTGGGGATCGAGCCAGCAACCTTTTGTGCATGCACAGGATGACGCCCAACCAACTGAGCCACACCGGCCAGGGCAAAAAGGTATAATTTTGATTCATTCATTTCAGATGTCTATTGTTGTGTTGGCTGTTGTCATTTTTTTAATTTGACAATCTAAGGGAAAAGAGGTAATGCCCCTGACTAAATAGGTATTGCACTTAAAAAAAATTCTTGCAGCACACCAGTTGAAAATTGCTGACCTAGAGGGCTAGTAAGAACACCTGCTATCCCTCAGACCACCAGAGACGCTAGTTGTGAGGATGGGCGCTGGCATTTTTCCAAAGTCCCCCCAGGTGCCTGGGTGCTATGGCTATTATGTCAGGGTTACTCCAGTTTGGTGCAGTGTATTGGGGAGCTTGCCTCAGCTGTTTGTCTTTTTAGTGTTTACTGAACTTGAGGTCAGAAAACTTGGATTTAGGTCCCTTTTCTAATAGCTTATTAGTCATGTACCACTTAACAATGGGGACCCATTCTGATAAATGTGTTGTTAGATGATTTTGTCCTTTTGTGATCATCACAGAGTACACTTACACATGCCTAGATGGTATACCCTACCACACCTAGGCTGTGTGGTACAGCTTGTTGCTCCTAGGCCATAGGCCTGTACAGCCTGTTACTATACAAAACATGAGATTAAATCAGACACGAGAGAAATGATGCAATTAAAAGATGGTAAATATGAGATGTATGAGACTGCTGCTGGTGTAACATTGCTACTGTTTTACAGCAGACTTTTTCTTTGTAACTAGAAGTAGTACACTCTTAATGATAAAAAGTATAGTATAGTAAACACATAAACCAGTAACATAGTTGTTTATTATCACATATTATGTACTGTACATAATTGTGTACACTGTACTTTTATAGGACTGGCAGTGCAGGTTTATTTACACACCAGCATCACCATAAACGCTTTGCCCTACAACGTTATGTCACTAGGCAATAGGAATCTTTCAGTTCCATTATAATCTTATGGGACTGCCATCCTGTGTTTTGTCCATCATTGACTGAAACATCATTTTGCAGCTATGACTGTAGTCTTGTGTCTCGATTCTGTTTTGGAATTCTACTTTGCTCTTTGTGGGGATGTAAACTTTACATTCAATGGCATATTGAGTTAGGGTCTAAGTTTATATGTGAAAATATAGTAACTGGTTACATATGAAAATGTGTGGTTGGTTATGTAAATTGGTTCAGTAAAAAAAAATGAGACAGCTTTTGGGATATCATGAATATGCAACAGGGAAGTTATAGCATGTTTTATTTCTGAATGCTCTTTGGGTACCTTCACCATATAAATGTTCATTTGAAATGGGACCATAAGAAGAAACTGTTTTCTAGGAAATGAATATTTAATTTTTAAATATCCTGGAAAAGCAAGCTGTCTGATTTTAAATAGTGATTTATCAGTTTTAGTTTGTATAGCAGTATTTAGTGTTCATTTAAATTTGTCTTTATTACATATTTTTATATATTCCAGAGGAAACAATTTTTTTAGTAGATATTGCTTTAAAAAATAGTTGTGCTTTAAAGTTGCTCAGAAGTTGAAACATAATACAGTGGCACCTTGGTTTTTGAGTGTCTCTGTGGATGAACATTTTGGTTCACAAGCGCTATAAACCTGGAAGTAAATGCTTTGGTTTTCGAACATGCCTCGGTAGTCAAACATGCCACACGGCTTCCCCTGAGGGCAGGATCCTGAGGCCTAGCTGTTGGCTGTGGATCCCTTGGTTTTCGAACGTTTCAGAACTCCAGCGGTCTTCTGGAAGGGATTACATTAGAAAACCGAGGTACCACTTAAGTGAAATTACACAATTGTATCCTGGATCTGATCAGGGTCTGTGTCAAATGAGCGGGTAGGACAAGGACAATGTACCCCAAGGGCCATCACAGTCAGCAATGGATTGTGTTCTCATTGCATTGTGAATGGGTGAATGTTAAAATGGAGAGCTTAGAGAAAATATAGGCAGTAGAATGAGATTCATAATATAGTGCATTCAGGTAAAGTAAAAACACATGGACATAAGGCAGTGTACATTGTGCAGAACATTCAAATTAAAAGACACTAAATATAATAGAATATTTTCCTGTGCCAGGGATAGGGGAATAGTGGGGACAGAAGGATAAATAAAGGGAAGGATAGATGAAATAACTAGCGGGGCTCTCTGGGGAGGGCCTGACTGAATGAGCTGTTGTCAAATCAGGGGAATCTGTGCAAGACTGGGGGGCTCTTCAGGCCATTGGGGGGGGGTTGTGGTAGCCTGGCCCATCTCAGAGCAACTGCCTGCTTGGTGGGCAGGACTCAGTGCTTCCCTGACCTCAGACTCATCTTCTGTAGGATGGTGTATTAATGTCTACCCAAAGGCTTTCAGTGAGGCTTAACTTAGATGGCAGATGTTCCAAAGGTGTCTGTCTTTTGACACAACAAATCCCACTGTCAGGAGTTTATCTAAAGGAAATACTTGTGAAGCACTCACTAAGTGATAGCAGTCTGACAGCTTTGCTTGTTTGTTTGGGGTGAGGGAGGTGGAGTGAGGGGGCAGGGAGGGGGCGAGAGGAGGGCTTGCAAAACACTAAAAGCTTTCTGTTGAAGGCAGTTCACCCAAAGAACAAGCTACTAATGGAAATTGTAATATATATTTCTGGTCTAAATAAAGTCTCTAAAACATGGCAGATCCACTATGAACACCCAAGTTCTGTCTGGGAAACCATGTGGTGTGCTTAGATTGAAAAGTGTTTCCTATCTTGTTCCTGGTTGGTTTAATTCACTTCTGGCTGTTCTTTATAATGTATCAGAACAGCAGTTTCTTTTCCTGAGTCCTCACCAGGGACACCCGTGGCTGGGAGGGTTCATTTCCTTTGTGTCCCTTACACCAGTGCTTCCACAACTTGAACCTGTGCAGGAATTGCTGGGGGCGGGGGAAAGGGGTTGGGGGGGGTTCTTGATAAAATACAAATACAGGCTCAGATTCTGTCATTCTGGGGCATGGCCTCAGAATCTGCAGTCCTGACGAGCTCCTCCGGATGCTGATCACAATTTTTAAAAGTTGAATTATTTACATACAGTAAAATTCACCCTTTATGTTGTGTAATTCACAAGTTTTTGACAAACAAGGTCATAGAACTACCACCATAATCAAAACAGCAGCTTCATTATCCCCCCCCAAATTCCCTAATCCCCCTTTGTAATCACCCTTTCCTTCACTCCCATCCCTTGGCAGCCACATTGTTCTCTGTCTTTATAGTTTTATCTTTTCCAGAATGTTATGTAAATGGCATTTTGAGCCTGGCTTCTTTCATTTAGCAATATACATATAAAAGCTATCTAAATTGTTCTATATATCAATAGTTTGTTCCTTTTTATTGTTGAATAGTATTTGTGCAGATGTGTCATAGTTTGTTTATCTAATCACCAGTTGGAGGACATTAGTGTTTCCAGTTTTTCTATTATGAATTAATCTTTAATTAAAGAATTTTAGAACTTTAGAAGAAATATAATTCTCTTTTATCATTTAGGTGACATCACGCAAAAAGGATATGAAAAGAAAAGGGCAAAGCTGCTTGCACGTTATATACCACTTATTCAAGGTAAGGTCAGCACACTCAAGTGTTTTGTAACAATTATATTGTCTCATAAAAGTTGATTTTAGAGCTAACATTGATATGTTTCCTATTTTTCCTGTGTTTCCTATTAAGAAGGACTGGGCACATAATGTGTCTAATTTTAAATAATAAAATCCAAAGGCATAGACTATAATTTACAGCTCTGGTTTGGTACAGATTTTATTTCTAAATAGAATTTATTTTAATGAATATAGAACATGATTATCTTTATTATTTTAGTAAGGAACATTTTTTTACTTAAGTTTGAAACAAAGATTGTAAAGATGTAAGTTATTCTCAGCTGAGATTGACCTGTAGAGTCAGCACATTCATCATTTCAACAGAATTTTGTGCCTGTGTGTGTGTGTAATTTAACAAGCTAAATGTGTGTAATTTAAAAGGCCAAAGAGTTCAAGATATGCTCAAAAAAGAAGAATGAGGTGGGAAGATTTTCCCTACCAGGGTATGAAGAATGAATGTCAAGCTGTCATCAGTAAAACAGCATGACTTGGCACAAGGGTGGACAGCTAGATGAGCAGAGCAGAACATGGAGCCCAGGCATAGATGTGAATGTGGTGGAAACCTGACTTATGGTAAAGACAGCATTGCAGGTCATGGTGCTGGCCCAGTTCCTTACCCACATGTGAGACATAACATTGGACACAAAAATCAGTTCTAGTGTATGATAGTCCTAAATATGAAATGCAAATACTATAGCACCTTTAGGAGGTTATATAGGAGCTAGGAAGGATTTCTTTAAGCCACTAAAGACACCAAAAAGCAGCAACCATGAAGGAAAAGATTAGTAAATTGGACTCTGTTAAAGTTAAGAATTTTATTTTATCAAAAGTTGCCATGAAGAGATTACAGACAAGCCATTGAGTGGGAGAAGAGAATTGTAACACAAATAATTAAAAGCAGCACCACCCAATAGAACTTTCTGGGGTAATGGAAGTGTTCTGAGGCTATAGTGTCCATTGTACTGAATACTAGCCACATAGAGCTTTGAGCACTTGAAATATGGCTAGTAGTGGGAGACTGAATTTTTAATTTAATTTTAATTAATTTAAAAAATAGCCAGAAAGTTCTCCAACATGATTAAAATAGGAAAAGCCCAGTTGAAAAATGGGCTGAAGACTTGAGTGAGCATTTCGTAAGAGGAAACCCTAATGGCCAGCAAGCAAACAAAAGGTCCTCAACCTTAGCAGTAATCAGAGAAATGCAGATTAAAGCTTAATCTACCTTGGATTGTAGTAAAGGATTCAGATGGTGGGGTATGAACAGCTGGTATTACCTGGTAAAGTTGAAGAGGTCATAGGTAATCAGCAGTTCTCCCTCAGGTACACAAGTGCCCTTGAGAAACTTCAGATGTTTGCACTTGTATTTGCTTGTGCACAAGAGTGTGTATTGTATCCTTCAAATGCTAATAACGCGAACAGCAACCAACAGAATTCATATCGGGGAAAGCTGAAGACCTACATATATTAGCAAGGATGAAGCTCATAAACATACAGGAAGTGAAAGAAACAATTGCAAAGGAATATAAGCAGTATAAGTTAATAACATGCCGAACAGCACTATTTAGGAACCTTTATATAGTTGGTAAAGAAAGACAAAGAAGTGGTTTTATTTATTTATTTATTTATTTATTTATTTATTTTCCTCACCTGAGGAGTGAGGATATTTTTTCCATTGATTTTTAGAGGGAGAGGGAGGAGGAGAGAGAAAGAAAGAGAAAATCTATGCAAAAGACACATAGATTTCCTGCCTCCGACACCCCTCTGCCCCTAACCTGGGCTGGGATCGAATCTACAACCCAGTTACATGCTCTTGACCGGGAATCAAACCTGAGACCCTCTGGTGCACAGGCTGATGCTCTAACCACTGAGCACACCGGCCAGGGCACAAGGAAGTGGTTTTCATTGAAGTCAGCATGCTGTTTCATCATGGAGTGAGACTAGAGGGACCACAGGGGATGCTGAGGCACTTGAGTGTTTATTTCTTAACCAGTACCGTCGCTACATTGATTGTTCCCTTATAATAATTCTTAAACTGAAAACATGCTTTATGCTGCCTGTATCAGAGTGATATATTTACAGCCAACAAAAAAAGAATAGTGAGGAGCCTCTTTATGTTCTGACACTCATTCCTCCAGAATAAAACAAAAACAACTTCTGAGTGAAATCGGAATTTAAGGAAGTGATGGAAACATCTGACAGTCTATTTGCAAACATTGACAGCCGCCATCACTTTATGTGATCCCATACTGCAGCATTTCCATCCCATGCAGGGTGAGACAGGAGTGTTCGCTGTGCCCATTCTTAGGCCACTTTGTTTGGTGGCCACTGCCAGTATGGTGTGATGAGAAACAAAGCAGGATAAACATTTTCACTTACAAATGGTGTTATTTTATACCTTGAAAACCCAGGTGACTGCTTATTAACTATTAGCATTAGTAAGAGTTTTTGGTGCTATAAGATAAATATGCAAGAATCTATAGCTTTTCTCTGGCAGGATTTCTGTTAATGTAAAAACATTTATAATGGCAATAAACTTTTAATTGCTTATTAATACATTTAGTAAGGAAGCCCTAATCTATATTAGGGTCATAAAATTTATTTGAAAGAAATAACCAAAACCCTAAAATAGAAGAAATACTAATTTCCTAAGTGGAAAAACTTAATATTATAAAATGAGCAGTTTCAAAAGGTATGCGTGAACATAATATAGGCCAGTCTGAATGCCAGTGGTTGATTTTTTCCCCCCCAAAACTGGGATTGGAAATAATAACCCATTTGAAGGAGGAAAGTTCTGAGAGTAGCCAGTACATTTTTGAGAAAGAATGCTAGTGAGAAAGAACTGGCCCTAAGATGATAAACCTGACTGTGTACACTTAGTAGTCACAACAAGAGGGTCTTGGTGTAGGGGGTAAAAGAAAATCAGTGGAAGAGAAAGGGGTCTAGCAGTGACTCAGGAGCATTGAAAGAGGGGAAGCAACAGGCTGGGATCGTTTTCCTCTCCACTGTTAGTGAACATAGACTTCAGAAGGATTACAGCTCTAAACATGTCTGTAATTATGAGAGTCTATAAAATTCAGGAGAATATTTGAATGACCCTTGAGCAGAGGTTACAAGATAGGAGACCTAGAAGTTAGGAAGGAAAAGAAAAACTGGTATGATTGGTTCTCTAGAAATGAGAATTTTCCAGAATTCTCACCAGCCAGGCTGTGGCTCTGGGAAGTGCACTCAGTGCAGGGTAGTGTCCCCAGCAGACCAGGGCTTCCTGTAGTTCTTTTGGGGGGCTTATTAGCTAGGTGAAATGAATAGAAATTCAGACAAGAGGAAATACGGATGGGCAATAAACATTATGTTCAACTCCAGTAGTAGATAGGGAAATGCAAATTAAAGTGAACCGTTTTTCTCTTACCAGCTTGGCAAAATTCTAAAACTTTATAACATCCATTGCTGATAAGGATGTGGGGAAGTGGTACTTTCATACATTGCTTGTAAGAGTGTGAATTGCTGTAACCTTTTTGGAAAGTTACCTCTTGATATCTATTAAAATTAAAAATATGCTTACTCTTTTATCTAGTAATTTTACAGTGGGTTTTATGACTTTGTTGAATGAGTGAATCAATCTCAAAGAATCAAAGCACCCATATATTGGAATGTAAGTGAAGGGATGTTCATTTGCATGTACATCAGTTTGCAACATGCCTATTTATAATCCACAGTGCATAAGGTTCTGTGCATTCTCAACTCCATTATGAATGTAAAGTGGACTGGTGGAGAAAGAGAAGAAAGAGGCATAGATGATAACAATGACAAGAGACCACAATGCTCAGACTCAGGCCCAACTGCCTCAGCCCACAATACCTGCTCGCTGTCTCCACACTCAACACGCTTGTGGCTCTCCACATTCGTAGCCAGGCTCATAGCTCTCATGTCCACTGCCCCTGACTACACAGGCCCTCAGGACACAGGGCAATGAGTAAAGGAATGGGGTCACAAGATAAAAAGCGAGTAGCAATACTGATTAGTATTGCTATGGATGCATTTGTATATGTATGTATATATGTGTGCATGAATGGTCAAATTCTGAAGAGCTGAACATTGATTTCCAGAGGGGTTCCCATTCTCTAGTGCTAATAACTGACCACCCTAAAATGTAGCACTTAAAACAACAGTGACAGCCTCTTTCTGTTCACAAATCTGTAGTTTGGATGGGCTGGAAGGCAGCTGCACCCTGTCCACAGAGCCAGAGCCGGTGTCCTGGGGGGGCTCCTCAGTCACAGCTGTGGTGTTAGTGCTGGGAGACTTAGGGAGCCAAGCACAGGGTTTCTGTGCTGCTTCTGCCCCCCTCTGTTCTCTCATCTGTCCTCTCAATGTGTTATCACTGAGAGGACACATTGACACAGGTAGCAGTTATGTTGCCTTTCATGACTGGCCTCAAAAGTCATATAGCATCACTCCTGCTACACTGTGTCCGTTGAGCAATCACTGACTACCGGAGTCCAAGGCATGTGCCTCTTTTCTGGGAGCAGTAAGGACCAGAGGGGTCAGTGGGGCTGAAGTCATGCTGGCCATTTTTATGAGACATTTGAACCAAAGGCTAAATTTAGCTGATTATTTTAATGACTCACAACTGACAGTTTTGCTTTGTGCTGCTCTCAAATGTCAGCAAATGAGGACTCAGACAACACCAGGGGTTTTGTTTAATGACCCTGCACGCTTGTACCCCATTCCTTTACTCATTGCCCTGTGTCCTGAGGGCCTGTGTAGTCAGGGGCAGTGGACATGAGAGCTATGGGCCTGGCTATGAATGTGGAGAGCCACAAGCGTGTTGAGTGTGGAGACAGCGAGCAGGTATTGTGGGCTGAGGCAGTTGGGCCTGAGTCTGAGCATTGTGGTCTGTTGTCATTGTTATCATCTATGCCTCTTTCTTCTCTTTCTCCACCAGTCCACTTCTTTTCTGCCTGTGTCTAAGGACAACTGATTACACCCTCATGATTGCTTAGTGGGCTGTTTCTCACTGAGTGTGCTGATACAATGGGCAGTGCCAGGAAAACTGACTCAGGAAATGTTTATGGTGTAGAAATACGCTTTCAAAGGACCTTCTCTAGAGAGTCTGCCTGAGCAGCTGCATGTGTGGTGCTTATGGGGCTCAGGATTGGGCTATGTGATGGTCACCTTTCTTGCGAATGGTGGATGATGACACAGGGCTGGGCTGGGAACTGTGGGGAGAGAGCTGGACGTGGACATTCATGGCTTCCCCTTGACCTCCCAACTTGGGTCTTCAGGGTGTGTGAGGTCCAGCACAGGGTGCGTGTGCTTAGATCATTGTTTTTGGTACAGTTCGTGTTGTTTAAAATGGATTTTTCCACAATTGGAAAAGCAGATGGTTGACACAAGACATACCTATAAAATTGTGTTTCAGGAGTGGACCCATCCCTCCAAGTAGAGTCTAGGACCCCTGGGCCCTCACAAACCACGGCTGCGGCACCCAAGCAGCAGAAGCCGCGGCCCACCAACTCGCGGGATGAGCGCTTCCGGTCAGGTAAGGAACAGAGGCAAAAGTCTTTGGGTTATTTTTTTCTTGCTAAAAATGTCTGCTGAAGAAATTTTCACTTGAATGATAATTTACCACATCATATTTTTCTAGAAAAAAATTTAATCTTCATATAACCACAGTATGTTTTAGTGTAGACAGTAAGTAGTGTGAGTGCTTGCTTCTTAGGGGATGTTTATAAAACTTACACATTTAAAATAGTTCTTTAAACGTTTTGTCCATTTTTCTATTTAGAGCTTTGGGGTTGGTATTCATAGCTTTTGTATATATGGAGCAACTTTACTTACTGTATTTCTTTCTAATTTTGGAGATTTACTTCTACTTAGATTTCTGCCACTTTTCAGTGCTTTTATGAATATTTAAATTTGTCTCTGATATTTTATTGAGTTATCAGAATACCCATTGAAAACATTTATGTCTTCAATTATAGATTACATATCAGTAACTTTTGAGCACTCTGTTTCACCTGTTTAACATTTTCACCATGTGTGATTGTATATTTTCCTTATATTTAAGCTCTTTTAATAAGCCTTTTTTATAAAGAAAAACTTTAAATAGAGATAAAGAAATATACATTTTGAAGGATAAAAATCATATGAATAGATACAGAAAAAAACTTGACGAAATCCAGCACCCATTTATGATAGAAAACTGTTAGCAAAGTGGGAATAGAGGGCACATACCTCAACATAATATTGAGGTACAAATTGGAGGAGATACAAATAAATGGAACCATATACAGTGTTCATATATGACAAACTCATAGTCAAAACTAAGTGTTTCCCTTAAGATCAGGAATAAGACAGGGATGTCCACTTTGACCACTCTTATTCAACATAGTTCTGAAAGTCCTAGCCACAGCAATCAGACAAGAAGAAGAAATAAAAGGCACCCAGATTGGAAAAGAATAAGTAAAACTGTCATTATTTGCAGATGACATGATACTGTATATAGAGAACCCTAAATATTTCACCTAAAAACTATTAGAACTAATCAATGAATTCAGTATAGTAGGATACAAAATAAATATCTAGAAATCAGTTGCATTTTTATATACTAAAAATGAACTATCAGAAAGGGGAAAAACAAAACCAAAAGCAGTCCCATTTACAACTGCATCAAAAAAATAAAATACCCAGGAATAAATTTAACCAAAGAGGTAAACGGGGCTAAAATTATAAGATACTGAAAAAGAAATTGGAGGAGATACAAATAAATGGAACCATATACAGTGTTCATTGATAGGAAGAATTAACATCATTAAAATGTCTATACTACCCAAAGCAATCTATAGATTCAAAGCATTTCCTATCAAAATACAAATCGCGTATTTCACAGATTAGAACAAATAATTCAAAAATTTATATGGAACCACAGAAGACCTCGAATAGCCACAGCAGTCTTGAGAAAAAAAGAACAGAGTTGGAGGTATCACACTACAGTAATATTGCATGTAAATTTTAATTGAAAAATAAAATTTAAGAATTTAAAAAAAAGAAATGGCCATTTTGTTTTAAGAATATCTAGAAAGAACATTAAGATTTTAAATGTTATATCAACAAGGATGTGTAATGAAGTGATTTCAGAAACTTTTGATCAGATAATTCCTTACCAATTTAATACACATTTAAAAAAACTTTGTCATACTGATAATTGTTTCTTTTCTGATGATATAAATAATACATGTAGTATAAAGTGTTACACCTATTGTAAGGACAATAGTAAAAGGCACCTTAAGTCTCTGAATCCCAAGACAACTGCTTTCAGCATTTCACTGAACACCATCTTCAGCCCTGGAGGCAGATACACGCATACACATGTATGCAGTCCATGAATGGGATCTCATGTAAAGGGTCTTCTTCCCCTTCCTGTCTTCCTGTGTGCCCCCATCCTCCCCACCATCCATTTCTATGTGACTGATGTTAATAAACTTTTCTGTCCTTGTGAACTTTATTCTAGTTCTGATTCTTTATTTACTGAATATAAGAACCTGTATTGTAAATATGGTTTGCTAATATTTTCTCCTAAGCTTTGTCTTGTCTTTGCATTCTCTTAAAGTGGCTTTTGAAGAGCACAAGGTTTTAATATTAATGAAGTTCAACTTACCAGTTATTTTAAGTGGATAGTGCTTTTGATCTTGTATCTAAGAAATCTTTGCGTAACCCAG
The DNA here is from genome assembly GCF_964146895.1 of Miniopterus schreibersii. Classification (NCBI taxonomy): domain Eukaryota; kingdom Metazoa; phylum Chordata; class Mammalia; order Chiroptera; family Miniopteridae; genus Miniopterus; species Miniopterus schreibersii. The sequence goes on from NC_138106.1 coordinate 9,165,666, forward strand.
GGTCATAAAGATTCTTATCTCTATTTTCTTCTGGAAGTTTTATAATTTTAAGGTTTTACCTTTAGGCCTATGATCCATATTTTAGTTAATTTTCATATGAGTTCAAGGTATGGATCAAAGCTTATTTTTTGCATGTGGCTGTCCAGTTTGTAGAGCATACAGTTTGCTTCTTTGTCTAAAAGCAGTTACACATGCACGCGTGGCTCTCTTTCTGGACTCCTCTGTTCTGTGGATATATTCGTCTTTATGGAAAACCAAGCTCTCAATGATTGTAGCTTAATAATTATTGTTGAAATCAGTAGTATTAGTTCTCCAAGTTTGTTCCTTTACATTGTTCCCATGTATGTAATGTGTCTTTCTTCCTCTGGATCTTTTAAGATTTTTCTCTTTATCACTGATTTTGAATGATTTGATTATGATGTGTCTTGGTGTAGTTTTCTTTATGTTTCTTGTGCTTTATTAAGCTTCCTATATCTGTTGGTTTATACCGCTATTGTGTTGATATTGTATAGATTTTTAGTTCTGGGTTGTTTTATCTGTTTTTGTTCATTTCTAAGACACTAATCAAGTTTAAAGTGTGTGCTTATAGTCACTGGTGTATCTATTGTAAGGGCTCCTGGATTTGTCTCTCCCTCAAGCACCTTCTTCCACAAGTGTTTAACTTCTATGTCTGGGAATATTTTTATTAGACCCCTGTGTTTCAATGATAATTTGGCTGGATGTAAAATTATAGGTTCAAAACATTTTCTTTGATACTTTGTTACCTTTTTGCAGCTGGTGGTTATTTATTGAGTAGTGTCCCTCTATTTTTGATTCCTCATAGCAGTTTACTCTCTCTGGAAGCTTTTAGAATTGTCTTGTTGCCTTTGGTGTTTGTAAATTTTAGTTAATACATCTACGTGTGAATTTTTCATCTTTCTTGATTAGCACTTTATAGGCCATTTCATTGTAAGGTTTTTAAATGTTTTAAAAAACATCTTACTAGAGAAAAATTTTTAATGTATGAAAGTGGTCTCATGCACTTCTTTTTGTCCTTAGTATGTTTCTCTAGAGGAGCAGGTTAAAGTCATTTGGAGTAGTTTATACCAACTACTGGAGACACATTCAAGTTCATTTGTTTCATCTTATTTTCAACTTGGGGGATTTCTTTTTTATTTAGTTTTCATTTATAACTGTGAAAAATATTCACATGGTTCTGAAGTTAAATCTACAAAGGAATATTTAAAGAAATGTAGGACCAACATGTGGGACCCACGAGTAGGCACACTCATTGAACACCATGACACTTAATTTTGTTACTTCATAACCAATATTGTGAAAATATTTTACTGCTTTTTTCTATGTAGATGTTCACACTGAAGCCGTGCAAGCAGCTTTGGCCAAATACAAAGAAAGAAAGGTGCCTCTGCCTTCGAAAAGACGCTCTGTTCTCGTGCATTCGTCTGTGGAAACCTGCACCCCACCAGGTACTGATAAAACTGGGTCAGGAATGGCCCACAGGTGTTTCACATCTTGGTGTCATAACTTTGTTTCCCATTGAGTTGGAATATCCTTCTGACCTGTAGTAAATAGTTGAAGAAATTGAGATTAAAAATGTTTGTATATGTGCAGTATTCCTTACCTGAAAATTTGTGGTGTACACAGTATGGCTCTTACCCAAACAGATAATTGCTTCCTACAGGACATTTTGTGTAGGTTTTAGTTTTTTTTACTAAGATGCTATTTATGTCTTTTAAGGAAGGGAAGAACCTAAAATGGATACTTAGTGGAATGCAAGGGTTTCCTGGATTAAAATTTTTTTAATTATTCACTTATTTACTGTGTTGTTACCAGGCCATAAATGGGAGAGTAGAAGACTGTCTAGAGGGTTTTTAAATTTTAATTTGTTGTTGTTTTGTTGTTATTATGATTAGAAATGAAACCTTTAAATGGAATTTCTCTGTGTCAGTGATGTGTGTTAAGCTTCCTATTAATCTATCCCACTGTGTTGGTTTAATGACTTCTGTTGCCTATCTTGTTATATAAGTCAAAAAACTAGCGACTGAGAGTCAAAAACCATATTCACAAGACATTTTAGTGGTTTTGGTAATGCTTTTGTTTTATATATCTTTATTGATTTCAGAGAGAGAGGAAAGGAGAGGGAGAGAGAGAGATAGAAACATTAATGATGAGAGAGTCATTGAGGATTGAGCCTGCAACCTGGCACGTGCCCTGACCAGGAATCGAACCTCGATCTCCTGGATCCTGCTGAATCACGTCCGGCCGGGCGGTAATGCTTTCTTGATAAAAAAGAAAAGTTTTTATTGTTGAAAAAAAAAATCTTAGAAATGGCTGTCAAATTCTGCTTTCTAAATATAATTATAGGTACTACCTGATTTTTTAAGAACTTTAAAATAATTGTGAAACCTATAATAAAATGCACAGTCATGTAGACTTGAATAGAACCTTAGTGACAGTTAATTTTATTGACTGAAGCAGTTGTCTTGGGGAAGGAATTCTTTCCAGAGCTCATTCCTGCTTCCCTTAAGGCTTAAGAGGATGCAGGTGAACAGGGTGAGGCCTGGAGACACAACCCGACATTCCCACAGCCCCAACTCTTCCTCGGGAAGTGAGCTCAACCTTCCCTGCAGGGTGTCCAACCATGTGAAGGTGACGTGGGGCTCAGAGTGGATGTTCCATAGCAACACTCAATGTTCACAGAGCATTTGACACTTGGAATCTCCTTTGATATTTGGGACCCCACCAAGGAATGTGCTGAAGCCATTTAGGAATTGGGCCTGTCTTCACTCCCAGTGTGTGGTGCCCCCAGACTAAGTCCTCTGGGGGAAGCTGGGGTTATGGAGCCAGTTTTCCCAGGTAGGGTCCTTTGGATCTTAGAGTTGGTTGATACAGGCCCTTGTAGATTGAGGGTGACCTTTGAGATGACCCCTTGGCCATGTGTGGGCGCAGCTGTATGGATATACAGAGCAGTGCAGCACAGGCTGGGAGGCCCAACTGCCAGTGTGTTAACCCGCCCTCCTTGGTGACCCATCCCTACATCATGCCTGTCATCGTTATTTTAACCACAGACACGTCCTCTGCCTCAGAAGATGAGGGCTCTTTACGGCGACCCGGGCGACTCACCTCCACTCCGCTCCAGAGCCATTCCAGCGTCGAGCCCTGGCTCGATCGGGTCATTCAGGGCTCGTCCACCTCATCCTCCGCATCTTCCACTTCATCCCACCCGGGAGGGAGACCCGCTGCCGCGCTCGCAGGCCCCACGGCCCACACCCTCATAGGTCAGTAACAGCTGCTGTGGCCCCTCTAGGAAAGGGGTGCCTCTATGCCCATCAAGACCCACCTCTTTTTTATCTGGAAAATGGCTTTTTGGTTACAAAAGTAGTTCTTGATGCTTCTGAGGTTTGGTGATCCCAGATGCTCTGGTATGTGAGCCTTCCCCCTGGACTGAGAGAAGTGTATTGTGTCTCATGATGTGTGCCTCCTCCTGCTTTGGAGGGTGGGCTGGCACAGGTGGCAGGTACAGAGTAGACAGTAAGTTAGATGTGACTGTGGTTGCTCCTGATGGTCACTCTTGGTCTGCAGCCTCAACATTGTCTCCACCTTTGCTCTTCGCTTGTGTGCACAGCTGGGGTCCATCAGTTGTCCAGGTTAAACAACCCCTCAACCTAAATAGGGATTTCAGTTAAAGCTAAGTCATAAAGATGCATAGAACTTTTCCAAATCATCCAATCTTTAAAAAGTATGATCGTAACCCCTCTGTTTTCTAGATGTGGAGGGAGGACAGGAAGTTAGGTTGAAAACCGACCTGAGATTGTGCAGCTGGCTTAACGTTGAAGCCAGGCTGACAGTTTTCTTGATTCCTTTTTATTTTCTTTGCTGTTGGTTGCTGTTCTGCTAACACTGAAACTGTGTACCCATGACAGGCTGGTGTTTTTGGTGGGGTCACAGTGGGTAGGTTCTGGGCTCAGGTGCTGAGCTTCTTCATGTAAAATCTTGGTCATTTGGCTGGACTGAGAGTAAATGGTTGGCTGGGCTGGGAGTAAATTGGATGTTTTAAGTGGCCAACAGCTTTAGTCTTACCGTCCTCTCTCAGCACAGCACTGAGGCTCTTCATTTTAAATTTGTTGCATCAGTGCATGAAGCAGGTTTCTGTTGAGCATGTGTCTTCTACTGCGATGTGAGTCTTAGATGAAAACTCACATCCCGTGCTCTACTTCCAGTGTACGGAGACCACTGGGTGGCAGGGCAGCTGTCAGGACTGTCAGGGCTGCCCCAGGGAGTGTGTTTCAGGAGAAAAGACCCCTTTGGAAAACAGCCCGCCCAGACTGTTTTGGTGGCTTTCCTGGCTGTCCTGCCAATGGCCAGTGGTTACTGTCCATCTTTCCTCAAGGAGATTGACAGTGGATAGCTTGAAAAACAGTTTTTGTACTGATATATTGAAAAATTGCCCATAGGTCAGAATGTTTAACCAGACAGCCTTCAACTTTCCAGTGGTTGTGGGTCTTTTAACAAAGCACTTAACTGTAAGTGTGTTTGAGTGAGGTGTTTTCATTCTTGGAGAGGCTCTGACTGTGAAGATTCACGAGGTGGGTGCATCACCTCTCGATGAGCACTCCTGGCCTCTGCTGGTGTGGCTGAGCCTGTCTTTCTCCCACGCCACTCGCTTGAGCTGGCATACACAGTTATTAATTCTAGTAACTTCTAAAATTTTTAACTTGGACTCTGTTTGATACCATACTGTGATTATAACCTTCATATGCTAAATGTTTGCTAGATATAGTTGCTTGAATTTCTAAATGTGAAAATATTTAATTTCTCTTATTATAAAAATCATCCTTTGTTTTAGTGTCTAACACTAAAGAATTCTTCAATTTGGGTTAAGGAAAGAAATACAGAAAGAACAAGAATATTTAGGTAAAACTTTTGAGGTAGCATATGTTAGGTAAAGGTAATTTTAAAAATATATCATTTTTAATTTTGGATTAAGGAAATCAAATACATAAAACATTTGGACACAAATGTAAATACATATATTTAAAAGTAGTACTTTTAGTTATAGTAGTGAATTTTTATTTTTAATGTAGTTTGCTTTTATGCAACTATTTTAAAAAATGCTTTTAGTTAAGGTTACCATTTAATTTTTTTATATATATATCTCTACTGATTTCAGAGAGGGGAAGGGAGCGGGAGAGAGGTAAACAGCCATTGGCTGCCTCCTGCATGCCCCCTGCTGGGGATTGAGCCCACAATCTGGGCATGTGCCCTGACCCGGAATCAAACCACAATCTCCTGGATCCTAGGTCGATGCTCAACCGCTGAGCCACGCCCAGTTGGGCCAGTTAAGATTAGCATTTATACTTTTTTCATGAATACTGTTAAAGTCATTTATTCTTTTTGCTAGATTTGGAAAGGTGGGGAGATTTCTTTTCAAACTGAAAGAACTTTATGATAGGCATACTTTAAATTGCTGGTTTTATCAACATCAAGCATTTTTAAAGGTTATGAAAACTAACTAAAGCTAGATTTTTTCCAAATGGCTGTGTAAATAGTGAGTTCGTATTTTGCTTCCATATAATTTCATCTTTCTACATATTTAAAATTTCTCTTCCTAGGTTATGAAATGATAGCTAAATGATCAGAATTTAAAATGTAAAATATTAGTGTGCCATTGTGATGGCAGGAGCATTCATTAGAAGATTAAACAGATTACAGGTTACCACTGACAGGCTAATATTGATCTTACAAGTAGACAAGTATTTGCTCTAGTGTCATGGGAGGGCACAATTTCTGGTAGTTGTGCAGACATGGTGCCTTTCCTAGTGGGAGACTTGACTGTTAACAATATTGCTGTAGCAACTTTCAGTCAGCCAGCATTCTGAACAGATCAATGTGCCATACAATGAAAATTCACCAAAATGTACATTGAGACAATGGGAGGGAGTGACTTTAAACATTTTCTGTAACTAGTTTGTTTTTAAATGAATACTTTTTGTTCTAAGACCTTGGTTGTAGTCTCTTAACAGAGATGTGTTGAACTGGCCATGAGGGTAGTTTTCATCTTTGTAGGTTTTTCTTTGAAGCTTGCGAAGGTCTTCTGTCTTCGGGACAGCCAACATACTCTTTGGGGGTGTGAGGGGTAGTCTATTTTTTTTATAATATAACAAAAAATGGTCCAATAACAATTGATTTAAAATTTGTTTCTGCTTCACTGAGGGAAATTTCTGAGTAAAACCTCATGTGAAAGGCGAGTCCACTTGCACCTGTGTCTGTGCTGTGGTTGGTGGTTCTAGTCTGGATCCCTTTGGGAACTGGACAGCCTTCATGCACACAGGTCTACATGCCATGTCTAGGAGCTGAGAGTTCACAGGGTCCCCATGTGCCTTGGTCAATCAAAAAACCAAAATTAATTGGAATACCATGCTCCTTGCTTGGAGCTCAGCTAGAGAATCATCAGTCAAATGGGGTTTAAACAGCAACTTATTGGTCTTTTGAATTAACAACACTCTTGTTTTGGGTTTGTTTTTCAAAAGCAGATCTGCACTCTGCCCCTCCTGATGTCACCACTGGCCTTGTGGAGTATTCGCACTGTGAGCGTCCACAGTCAGCCTCTATGAGAGGCGTCCCTCGGGGGTGCAGCGGGCGCCTCCTGGACACAGCAGGTGGTGAGCATGTCTTTCTTTCTCCTTTTGAGACGGCCGAGCACAGGTTCTTTTCAGGTACTAAACATCCCTTAGTGTACTTGCTATAGCAAACCTGAACCAGTCAGCAGTTATAACCCTTCAGACCATGTAAACTGAGACCAGTGTGTGCAGTGCATGTTATCACTTAAAGTACCATGTGCAGAAATGATCAAAAATATCTGCGGAATTGGTTCAGTAGACCAAGGAGAGTAGGGAGGAGAAAACCTCCAAATTTAAATTGGACGCAAAAGGAGTTTGGATCTACAATATTGTAGGAAAATGAGAAACATGGAAAGTTTTTATTTGGACATGGTGTGTTCAGCGGAGCAGGTCTTAGTGTGAGTGCAGCCACTCATGCAACACAGCAGTCCCTGCACTCACTGTCCTCTGCAGCCTGTGAAATGGGTACAGTAGCATTTACAGTTCCTGATGTATAGGCCTAGGGCTGTCAGTGCAGTTTCAGTGTCCTGCTTAATACCGTTTCCTTTTGAAATAGTTCTAATATATTTTATCAAAGTCATGTGAAGTTTTCTTTCCAATGTTCTGGATTTGAATTGCAAAAAACTCTAGAGGCTCTCAGATCTAAGTGTTGATTGTGTATTTTGATCTTTCTAACCAGTAGGTCAAATTTTGTCGAAGTCTTTTGGTTTCTTGTTCAAATGCAAAAGGAAAACACTGAGTCAACATGAAGCAGGCTTTCCATTGGTTAGACTTTTATTTGATTTATTACTCTTTATATTTAAAAAAAAATTAAGAGCTTTGTTGAGGTATAATTGACATGTAATCAACTGCACATATTTAAAGTGTGCAATTTTATAAGTTTTAACATATGCGTACAACCGTAAAACCATCCATACAATCAGACAGTGAACGTATCCAGCCCTCATAAAAGTTTTCTTGTGTCCCTTTGTCAGACCTCCTGCCACCCTTTTTTGGCTTCCCCTCAGGCAACCACTGATTTACTTCCTGGCACTGTGTTTAGTTTGCATTTTCTAGAGTTTTATGTAAATAGAATTATATAGTATTTCCTCTTTATTGTCTGGGTTCTGCCACTCTACATACTTACTTTGAGATTCACGGTCTTGCATGTATCAATAGTTCATTCCATTCATTGAGGAGTAGATTTTGCTCTATGTATGCACAACAGTTTGTTTATCTGTTTACCTATCACTATATTTTGGTTATTTCCAGTTTGGGGCTATTCCAAATAGAGCTCCTATGAATATTTTTATGCAGGTCTTTGTGTGGGTGTGTACTTTCATTCCTTTTGGTTCAATACCCTGGAGTGGAATAGCTGGATCATGTAGTAGGTCTTTGTTTAACTCTTTAAGAAATTGCCGCCTGGCCGGGCGTGGCTCAGCGGTTGAGCATCGACTTAGGATCCAGGCTATCGGGGTTCGATTACGGGTCAGGGCATATGCCTGGGTTGTGGGCTCGATCCCCAGTCGGGGGCGTGTAGGAGGCAGTTGATCAGTGACTCTCATCATTGATGTTTCTATCTCTCTCCCTCTCCTTTCCTCTCTCTGAAATCAATAAAGTTATATTTTTAAAAAAAAAATGAAAAAAAAATTGCCACATTGATTCCCCAAGTGTCTGCACCATTTCCTATTCCCACCATTAGTGGTGAGAGTTCTGGTTCCTCCACATCCTTGCCAACAGTTGGTATTGTGGTTTTAAAATTTTAACCATCCTAATAGGTGTATAGAGGTGTCTCATAGTTTGAATTTGCATCTCTCTAGTGATTGATGGTGTTGAGCATCTTCTCATGTGCTTATTTGCCATCTCTATATCTCTTCAGAAGAGTCTGTTAAAATATTTTACTTATTTTTTAAATGTGTTGTTTTTTTTCTTGTTAAGATTTGAGAGTTCTTTTTGTATTCTAGATACAAGTTCTTTATCAGGTTTATAATTTGTATTTTCTCTCAGTCTGTGGCTTGTGTTTTCATTCTCTTAACTGGGCCTTTCAAAGAGTAGAATTTAAAATTTTGATGATGTCCAGTTTACTACATTTTTCTTTTATGGATCCTATTTTTGTGTCATACTTTTCTACCTCAAGGTCATAAAAGTTTTCTCCTATATTTTCTGCTAGAATTTTATAGCTTTGGGTTTTATGTTTAGGCGTATGATGCATTTGAGTTAATTTTAGCATAAGTGCAAGGTATGAATCAAACTTCATTCTTTTGTATATGGTTATCCAGCTGTTCCAGCATCATGTATTTTAAAGACCATTCTGTCCCCACCAAGTGTCTTTGGCATCTTTAATGAAAATCAGTAGACCATATACCAGAGGAATCTATTTCTGGGCTCTCTGTGCTATTCAGTTGCTATATTTGTCCATCCTTATATCAGTAGCAACTTGTCATGATTACTGTAGTTTTATAATAAATCTTGAAATCATGTAGTTTGTCTTCAACTTTGCTTTTCAACTTAAAATTTGCTTTGACTATTCCAGCTCCTTTGCATTGTAATATGTATTTTAAAATTAGTTTGTTAATTTTTACCAAAATTCCTGCCAGATTTTGATTGTTATTTTATTGACTCTCTAGACCAATTTGAAAAGAATTGGCATCTTAACAGTATTGTATACTACAGCTGATAAATATAGTATATTTTTCTATTTATTTAGTTGTTATAAAAAATTTTTAGCACTGTTTTATAGTGTTCAGGGCACAAATATTGCATATATTTTGTTAAAATTATCCCAAAATATATTATATTTTTGATGCTGTTGTAAATGGTATTCAGATATTTTTCCAACTGTTTGTTGCTATTCCATAGAAATACAGTTGATTTTTTTTTTAATATTGACCTTATATTAGTTCTAGTAGCTTTTTTGGCCGATTTCTTAAGTTTTACTGCATGCATACATGATTATATTGTCTATAAACACAGTTTTACCTTCCTTTCCAAATTATTTTCTTGTAGGAACATTTATATTTCTGACTGATTGCAGGGTCTAGGACTTCCAGTTTTGTCAATTAGAAATGTTGAGAGGGAGCATAATTTGCCTTATTTCCAATTGTTGGGGGAAAGCATTCACTCTTTTATTTTCAATTGTGATGTTATTTTTGAGTTTTTTAAGGATGCTCTTCATCAGGTTGAGGAAGTTCTCTTTTTTCCCAGTTTCCTGAAAATTTTTATCACAATTCTTGTTAAATGATTTTTTTGACCTGTCAAGCTCATCATACAGTTTTTCTTTTGTAGTTTGTTAAATACAGCTTAGGTGTGCAGTAGGCTGTACCATCTAGGTGTGTGTAGTGTAGTCTGTGATGTTTGCACAATGAAATCACCTGACTACACATTTCTCGGGATAGATCCCCGTTGGTCAGTAATGTGTGACTATAGTTTTGATATTTAGTTTTGACTCCAGACATGTTTTATTATAATCTTATACAGTCTACCTAAATTGAACTTGTATTGATTAGAGTTCAGTTATAATATATAATAAAAATCAAAGCACTGGTTCTCTGAAATAAAGTAGGCAATCACCATTCAATAAACACACTTGATTTATTTTGTATAAAAGGGTTAAGTTTACAACTAAACTTTTATTAAAAGTTGAGCATGAATAAGTACATCATTACACTTAGTATGAAGAAATATACATCTCTGCCGCTATACAAGACAACTGTAATTAAAGAGTTCACAGGTTTCACCTTCTCTCTCTCTCTAGGTGTATATGTGTGTGTGTGTATATATATATATATATACACACACACACACGCACAGGCACACGCACACACATACAGCATTTAGTAGGCTTTTGTCAAAAAGATAATTTCTGACCAGAAGACTTTATATAAGTAACTGAATACTGGATCCTTCTGGTATTCATGCCCCACCTTTGAAAAAAGGCAAAGTCTGCTTAAATTGGGCAATTCCTTGTGATTTTAATGTTTTTGCTCCCCGTGGTGGGAATAGTGTTTAAAGAAAACCTTCCAACTGCAGAAAGAGCATTAAAAGCCTATTTCATAAATAACTAATATCGCAGTCCAGGTCAGAAACACCTTGGGGAGTGTGATCTGATCCTTCTTAGTTTTGCTTCCATTTTTCAAAAAGGTCCATTCAACTTGTAGTGCTTGTGAAATAGTTGAAAAATAAGTTCCTGTGGATATATTGCTGTGCAAAGAAAAAAAAGTAATAAACACTATTTATTCATCCACAGAGTGCTTTGCTGTCATTTGACATGAACTCAGAAGGGAATTCAGAAGCCTGCAAAGACAAGATGCTGATGTCCCTGTTTATGGTGGTCAGCAGTGTCCTGGATGCCTGGCTCTGCCCGGGTCGCTGGTGGTGCAGGCTGACAATAGTGGGGTGGGAGCCCAGGGTGATCTGCTGGTCCAAGATATAGTCCATAATGTGCTGCGGGATTTCCATCTTGCTCACCTTCTTGTTCTGGGGGATGCTGGGCACCAGGTCCTTGAGCTTGGAGTAGTAATTATTCATGTTGTACGGCAAACTCATTGGATCGTCGACTAGGGTTTTGCTCCAGGAGATGCCCAGGTTGTGGTCCGAAAGGCTGTTTTTCCTTACAGACCTCACAGGACTGAAGGCTTTCATGTTGACCATGAGGAAGGGAGGAGAGACTGGAAGGGAACAGGCTGCCCTAGAGCTCAGGCCACTGCCTCCTGTGGAGCTTCCGGCACTTGGGACCAGGCTCGACTTAAGACGTAGTTTTGAAATTTAGAAGTTTGTAAATGTTCTACATATTTAAAACATAAACTTAAAGTATGGAATGAAGGAGGGAAATCCTAAAATTGAAGTCAAGTGGAAATAAATGAACATGATTATATTTCCAAGAAATACCATAGTCACACTCAAGGTAATCATGGAGAGAGAGCTAATATAGGGAAGTTGTGAACACAATATTGGACGAAGTTGGATGAGAAGCACAGCAAATAAGGCTTGAACTCTTGTTAATAGGTTGTTTTCTTAGTGCTGTGCGTGAAGTAATTTGGAAATTATTCTGTACACTTGATAGTATTGAGCAAAGGTGTTGATGTTGTTGGGAGCAGGGTTCTCACTGTGGAAGAGGGACATCCAAATATGAGTTACAAAAGGCAAGAGAGAACCCTGTGGGGAAGATTGGGATTTGAGGTATTGGTATGGACTTGATTTCTAAGAAGATATGAGTCTGTGTCATTTTATGCTTTTCTGAATACACATGTATATTGTCTGTGTAGGTGCGCATGTATATCTATGAATATATGAGTGTATATATACAGTGTACTTTTTAGCTGCATCTCTTGAAAGAAGCAAGGACACTGCAGTAGCAGTGAGCACACCTGGTGACCAGATTTTGGTCTTGACTCCACTTCCCACTGAGGAGAGCTACACCTGCTTGGAGAAATGTGTGATTCCAGGGCAGAGCAGGGGAGTATAAACAACAGAAACATCTCATGATGGAAAGTAAGGAAGTGCTTAAAGAATGGGGAGGCATGCCGCAAATCAACTTGCACAGGCTAAATCTGGGACAATTTGTGCATCAGATAGAACCATGATGATTTATAACAATTGAGAAAATAGCCATCCATGAGTCCTTCCTGATTATAGACAGACTGTTGGATAGTTGATAGATGACAGACAGACAGATGATAGATGACAGACAGATAGGATGCCACGTATTGACTACTCTGACTAAATGAGGTGCTAAAGTTGCAAAATAACTTTGCAACCATTGCAGTAAAAATTGCTTCTGGCAAGAATGATATATGGCTGTGAAATGCAGGGAGAAAGTTTGATGAGGGTCGGGATATACGTTTGCTCTCTCTCTCTTTTTAAAATATATCTTTATTGATTTCAGAGAGAGAAAGGGAGAGAGAGAGAGAGAGAGAGAGAGAAACATCAATGATGAGAGTCATTGAACAACTGCCTCCTGCAGGCCCCCGACTGGGGGTCAAGCCTGCAACTCAGGCATGTGCCCTGACTGGGAATTGAACCGCGATCTCCTGGATCCTAGGTCAATGCTCAACCGCTGAGCCACTCCCAGCTGGGCATACATTTGCTCTTGAAGTGTCTCTGCACAATGCTTAGTTGCACAGGAAACAACAGTAATGATGTAGTGGAGAAGCCATGCAGCACTTTGGGTGATGAAATCAGCATCCCTACGAGGGTAGATGGGTCTCTCATGTATCTGAAGGTGATATCATGTAGCATTTCAGTCAGGAATGCAGCACCTGAGTTGAATCATGAAAAACATAAAACTCAAATGGAGGTATGTTCTACTTAAGGAAAAGAAAGAACTGTACTCTTTCTTTAATTTTTTTAAACATATTTTTATTGATTTCAGAGAGAGGAAGGGAGAGGGAGAGAGAGAGATAGAAACATCAATGATGAGAGAGTCATTGATCAGCTGCAGCTTGCAACCTGGGCATGTGCGCCGACCAGGAATCGAACCCTGATCACCTGGACCCTAGGTTGATGCTCAACCACTCAGCCATGCCCGGCCGGGCAAGAACTGTACTCTTTCAAAATGTCAGTGTTATAAAGGACAAAAAAAATCCAGATTAGAGGAGACTAAAGAGATGTGACAAATAAACACATTTCTTGGTTCTAGTCTGGCTTCGGTGTTGGAGAAGGGAACATGCTGTAGAAAGACACTGTGGTATCAGCTGCCACACTTGCAGTAGGAGGGTGAGGTGTGCTGGAGCTTGGGTCCTGCTTACTCCTACTCTCAGCTGTCTTTGCATGTTAGTTTTCCTTAGAGCACTCATTGCCACGTCAGGTGTTCTTGTTTATTCGTAGGACACATGTCTTTGCTTGTTTTCATCCAGCAAATGGTGAGCTGATTGAGGGCAGACTGTTATTTATCTGTCTCTTTGTTGACGTTACATCTCCCAGAACAGCATTTCTTAATTATTATTGAGGACACTAAAGAGCTTTTAGTTTATGTGGATTGTAGCTCTTGATATTTACCATATTAGAAATTAAAACTAAAGATTTAAAAAAATATGTATTCATTAAAAAAAAAATAAACTCATTAGAGCTTAACACAAATAGCTCATATTTATGAAAAAATTTATAAAATGAAAATTTAGGGGGAAGAATGGGCTTGTTTTGTATTGTTGCCAGTCGGTCTCCTGGCTGGCATAATATTAGCATCTGGTTCTGTGTCTTGTCCCCATTCAGTCTGTTGTGCTATGACATGATATGTGGCCTCTGAGAAACTCCACTATGCTCTTCTGAGAGGAGGAGAGTGAAAAGGGAAATGATATCTTAATATGACTAGGGAAGGACGGTTGGCCCATGAACAACACTGGTGCTGACCCCCACACAGCAGAAAATCAGCGTATAACTTGACCCCCTAAAAACTTAGTTGTCCCTAGGTACTTACAGGGGATTGGTTCCAGAACCTTCCACAAATACCAAAATCCACAATACTCAAGTTCCCCATATAAAGTGGCATAGATCAAATCACAGAGTCAGCCCTTTGCATCCTTAGACTCCCAGCCACAGATCGAAAACAGTACAGGTATTTATTTTTAAAAATTTGCATATAAGTGGATTCGCACAGTTTAAATCCATGTTGTTCAAGGGTCACCTGTAGTTTGACCTCATGAACCTCCTGAAAGCATCTCAGGCACCGCCAGGGGTCCCTGGACCACTTTGAAAACCACTAGCTTAGAGCAAGTTCTAGTTCCTAAAAGGCGTTCAGTAAGTATTTGTTAATGAATTAATAAATTCCAAAATGGCTGTCTGATGGGGCCAGTGCCTTTTATTCATGTAGTTGGTCACTGGACCTCATTTCCATGTCCTGCTTTCCGGAGAATGTGGCATGTTCTAGCCTCAGCACTCCTCTTCCCATGACAGGTGTGCCTGTAAACAGCAGAGTGTCCTCCAAAATCCAGCAACTTCTGAACACCCTAAAGAGGCCAAAGCGCCCTCCACTGAAGGAATTCTTCGTGGATGACGTCGAGGAGCTGTTGGAAGGTGAGCACCCTCAGACTTGGGCTCATGTGTGTGAATAGGGTGACCATTACATCTGGAGATACAGGCAGATGTACATCCTATGTGGGTTATTACTGTGACATTATAGCACAGTAAAGTGATATTCTCTCTGTAGGGAGCCTCTGTAGTCACCGTGTATGACGGTGAATTAGGTGTCACATGTGACTGCTAGCTTTATTTGAACAGGTGGAAAATGCATTGCTTATAGTTAAGACACTTAACATTTCTTTATGCCTCTGGTCCAGTGGTTAGTACTTTATAAGAATACTCTTAAGATTTCATTTTACTTCCATTATTTAAATTTTAATTTAAACTTTAAATCTGAAATATTCCTCTTCCCATGGTTTTAAAGTATTATATCTTCAGCATAATTTTGGCTCCTTTTCAGAATTTTAGCCTCTTATTTAATGAGTGAGATATATATTTAGAAGAAAGTATATATATATATTAATTACCAAGAAATAGAAGTATAAATTTCTAGATAAGGAACAGAAATAAAACCCATACAACATATAAGCATGTGAATGTGTTAGAGCCACGGGGGCACATGGCCAGCCCCTCAGCTCCTCACACCTCTTCTGTGCATTGTCACCGCCCCATGGAGGACCAACTCTGGGTGTTTCCTTCATACTTGAGGATTAGACACTGCTTTTAGGGCATTGTTTCCTTTTTTTAATCAGATAATGCATTTCAAATTAAAAGTTCAATTGTATGAATGCTTTTTAGGGCAGTCTTCTTACACTTGGGCAAATTTTGGTTATATATCCAAAAACTTAGTTGTTCCTAGGTGCAACTAAGGGACAACTTATTTTTTCTTTCAACATGGTGATGGTTGTTTTGAGTGCCCAAAGCAAAGTGGTGATTCTACTCACTTTCATTCTTTATAAGCAGGGACTAGTGCCTGCTTCCCAGGTGCTGTCACAGTTGGCCATTCCCGGTGAAAGCCTGGCCATCATTGCCACCACCCTGGGGATTGTCATGTGGTGTTATGGTTACCAGGCTCCACTATTATCCATGATTCAATCGTCATCTGTCCTTTGGTCAGTTGGTCTATGACTATTTTAATGATAAGGAAATCTAACCTTTTTATAATTGATATATTTAAAAAACAATATTAAGTAATATAAATGCTTAAAAATAGAATGTGTGCATGATACTATGAAATGTTGATTTTAAAATTTCAATTTTGCTTTTAGTTCAGCAACCAGATCCAAATCAGCCAAAGCCTGAGGGAAGCCAGATGGTAGTGCTGAAAGGGGAACCTCTGGCCGTGGGGACTCCCTTGCCGCCATCACTGCTGACTGCCTTGCAGCGGTGGGGCACAATGCAGCCCAAAGCCCCCTGTCTAACCGCCCTGGACACAACTGGGAAGGCCATCTACACCCTAACCTATGGCAAGTGTCAACAGAAGGCAATTGGGCTCTGGTTTAACTGTAAAATGCTACTTGTGTCATACTTACAACATAGACATACGCTTGATGAACATGATAGAACAAATTTGCTGAGAAACTAACAACTGTCTAATAAATAGAACATCGCCTCACTCCAGGTGGCCCTCCCAGACCACTGCCTCTTCCTCCCAATAGAGGGGACCATTCACTGACTGATGGTGACCAGCCACTGCTTTGGTTTCAAGTGTTCGCATGTATATATGTATTTCTGAACAATGGGGTTTAGTTTTGTCTAATTTTGAATTTTGTTTAAATGAATCATACAGTATGTATTTTTTGTGTTTGGCATCTTTTGGTTTCATATGGTGTTTTTATGTAATACAGATCATAAGCACGTAACCTGATGCATCATCACAGAGTAAATATACTCAGCACTCAGCTGAGAAGCATTTCCAGGTTCCCAGGTTCCGTGTGTCCCCTCCAGCACTCGTCCTCTCACAGACAGAGGCAGACTGTTGTGCTGACTGCTAACACCTCTGGCTTTACCTGCCTTTGAGTTTTATGTAGATGGGATTACATGAAAGGTGTTCTGGGTGTGCACTCTTTTTGCTCAGCGTTGTTTGTGAGACTCATCCATGATGTGTGTGAAGTGTAATAGTTTGTTCTTATTCATGGATTTTATTCTGTGACTGTGCCAAAACTTGTTTATGCACTCTGCAGTAGATGGACATTTGGGTTGTTTCCACTTGAGGTTATTGTGTATAGTGCTGTTATGAACATTTTCCTGTGGGTCTGTTGGTAAACATGTGGAGGTCGGAGCTTGTGCTGGTGTAAACGCAGAGGTAGCATTGTCTAGCTCTAGGTCTTTCTGCCAGGTAGCTTTCCAAGTGGTGGCGGCAGTCTTCACTCCCACCAGCAGTGTGTGCAGTGCCAGGTACTCCACATCCTTTCCAACACTTGACATTATTTATTTCATTTTAGCCTTTCTTGTAAGTGTGTTGTGGTATCAAATTATGGTGCTAATTGCATTTCCCTGTTGACCAATGATGCTTTCACATGCTTATTGGCTATTTGAATATTCTCTTTTATGAACTATCCAAATCTTTGGCTCATTTTTCTATTCAGTTGCTAATGTTTTCTTCTTTATCTGTTTTAGATACACATCTTTTTAGATTCATGTTTTGCTTAAATCTTCCACTCTTTGTATTGCCTTTCAACACTTTTAATTGTGGTTTTAGGTAAATGAGAAGTACTAACTTAATGAAGCCTAATTTACCTATTTTTTCCTTTATCATAGTGCTTTTTTTCCTATTTAGGAAGTCTTTGCCAAATCTAAGGTCACAAAGATATTTTCCTACTTTTGCTTCTAAAAACTTGTTTTACTTTTTACATTTAGGTATTAAAATACATCTGCAATTTAAAAAAAAAAAAAATCTTTATTGATTTCAGAGGGAGGAAAGGAGAGGGAGAGAGAGAGAGATAGAAACATCAATGATGAGGGAGTCATTGATTGGCTGCCTCCTGCACACCCTCGACGGGGGGATCAAGCCAGCAACCCGGGCATGTGCCCTGACCGGGAATCGAATCCTGATCGCTTGGATCCTAGGTCGACGCTCAACCGCTGAGCCACATCCGGCCGGGCTCTGCAATTTAATTTATGTGTGTTGTGAGATGGGAGCCATTTTCTTTCCTTTTGAACATCTGTGATCCATTGTCATTTATTGGAAAGCCATTTCTTTCTCTGAGGTATTGCTTTGTTGTGTATCTGGTGGAAGATGCACCTGTGGCTGCGTTTCTGGACTCTGTTCTGTTTAGTCACTGTGCTGTCTGTCTGCACCCCCGGAATCATTATAGTTTTATGAGTCTCTGGCGCAGAAGCCCATTAGCTCTGTGATTGTTCCTTAAGATTTCCTTGACTGTTCTTGGCCCTTTGCATTCCAAGTAAACTTCAGAATCATTGCTTTGAATAGTTTGAGGAGTAGAAACACCTTTCCATTGTTGAATCTTCCAGCACAGAGATATAATAGATCTGTCCTTACATTCATATCCTTTCCACCCTCTGCCAATAATATTTTATAATCTTCTATGGGGAAAATTTGCATGTTTTTTGTAACACTTATTCTTAGGTATTTAGCATGTTTATTTTAATCAACTGCCTCCTGCGCGCCCTGACTGGGGATTGAGCCTGCAACCCGGGCATGTGCCCTGACCGGGAATCGAACCCCGATTGCCTGGATCCTAGGTCAACGCTCAACCGCTGAGCCATGCCCGGCTGGGCAAGAAGGATTTTAAAAATAATTTAAAATAAAATCCTGATGCTTGTTAAATTTATTTTTTTCACCTTCTGTTAATGTGCCAAATTATGTTGATTTTTCTATTAAACCTCTTTGCATTCTTGGGATAAAACTAACTTGGTTTTGACGCATTGTTCTTTTTATATTATAGCTGGATTCAGTTTGGAAATCTTTATGAATTACATTTATTAACATCTTGAATTGACCATTTATATAGACAGAAGCAACAACAGTGGTTTTTGAGTTGAATAATTTTTTATTTCTAGTGTCCCACAATTCACTTATTTCACAATGTTGCGCTTGAGATCAGTATTATTTGCAATGAAATTTGAGCATTTATTTAGAGGACATGGCTTCTCAGACTGCATGGGGTTGTGTCACAGGAATTTGAGAGGGACTGAATTAGGATGTTGGTGTTACTTTTTAGGTACACTGAATAGGGTAAATGTTAAGGCTGCCACGGGTGTTGGGGATGGACTCAGGTTTTTCTGTCTTCCTACTCCATTATCACCCGTGTCTCTGCTATGTCCCCATACACTTTCAATCCTCTTTTCTTTTCCTTAATCTCATCTATCATCTTCTTCAAAGAAGCTCTTCTTTGCTGAGCATTCATTAGGGCTGGGTGCTGAATATAGAGACTGTGTGCCAGGAGAGGAAGTGTGTTGAGCAGGACCTCATACGGTTGAAGGCTGGATCCTGAGGGTCCAGATGCACTCCTCCAGCAGCTGGTGGCTCTGGGCAGTTACTTAACATCTCCCTGTCTTGTCTTGCGTGGAGATAAAGATATGACCTACCTCATGAATTGTTGTAAAAGTTACATGAATTATAAGGGATGTAACTGAGACAAAGTTAATGAGATGAAAATGCATTCACAATTCAATGTTGGTTGAAAAAAGCAGGGTGGAGTATGATCTCATTTCTTGAAAATTCCACGTACATGTATATATATGTGTGTGTGTGTGCATATGTATGTGTATATATATGTATATGTGTGTTATATATACACATATATAACAAAGAATGCTGACTTTTTTCTACTGGCTTTTCTATATTCTAAATTTTCTATAATAAAATCCTGTATTATTTTTGTGTTAAGAAACATACACCTATAAATTGTTTTTAAGAAAAACTATGATGTTTATTACAGCATTGTGCTTGGAAACTGCCTGACTTTTCAGTAAATGAGTAATAGTACATTGTGGGGTATTATGATTATTTTATTAAAATGTTAATTATTAGTTTCTTAAATTTTACATTGCTTAGTATTTTTATTTCATTTTAGGCAAACTTTGGAGTCGGAGTTTAAAACTAGCTTATACTCTTCTTAATAAACTGACTAGTAAGAATGAACCACTACTTAAACCTGGAGACAGAGTAAGTAACTAGAATGTAACTTTATTGGAGTGAGCAAAAACAGAGACTCCAGAAATCTGTTGCATTGAAATCAGTATTCTATCAGCTGGTTAGACTTATACTGTTAATACAAGGGATTTAAAGTCAGCATGAAAAAATATTAAATATGGGAAAAGTTCGTGATGATGTAGATAAAATGTCTTTTTTATTCTTATTGCCTGTCCACTGATTCTTCAACTTCTTTTCTCTTTGACTTCATATATGTTGATTTTAATAAAAATATTAATATCAGACATGAATAGATGTTAAATATCCAAAGCTTAAGTTTTATGAGGAAACAACCTTACTTTGAAATTCTGTGTGCTTCCATATTCCATGTGGCCAGGCCACCCCCTCTTGCCTGCCAGCCCCAATAGCATGCAAAGGAGGCTGGAGGCTTAGTTCCTTGCCCCACACTTCCTCAAATAGTTGGCAGTAGACACATGAGGCTATTTAAATTAACCAAAATTAAATAAAATGAAAAATTTAGTTCCCTAGTCACATGAGCCACATTTCAAGGGCTCAGAAGGCAATGTGGCTAACGGCTACCATATTCTATTGCTCAGAAATAGAACATTTTTATCACTGTAGAAAGTTTTATTGGACAGCATTGCTCTTGGCAAACTGAACCAGACTTGAGGAACCCAGGTATACCAGAAGGTCCAGGATGGAAAACTGGAGAACATGGTAAAAATCAACATACTTACCAGTGAAATCCCCTAGTGAGAAAGGTGACCTAGGGTCAGATCACCCAACAATGAAACTCTAAGTTGATGAGCTGACAGAGTTTTAAGCAACTCTTAGCCTCATTTTTTAAAATATAAAAACCAGATGCCAATTACATTTAAGGTGGGAAACTTTAATGTGAAAGAAGATAGCCAAAGGGCAAAGAAATTAAAGAAAAAGGAACGGGGAAGGGAGTAGGAGGAAGAGGAAACAAACTTGGAGGAAAGCTAGATACAGAAAACAAATGATCAGAAAATATTCCTAGAGTCTATGATAAAGAAAAATAAATCGGGAAAAATATGCTAGTAGGAAAGACCAAGAGACGGTTGGTAGGAAGGAAAAATAGTGCAAAAATTAGAATTGATCAAGAAGGCCCAACATCTAACAGCAGTTCCAGAAATAGAAAGAGAATAGAACATTTTCAGTGATGATGATAATTTAAGACAATGTTCTGGAGCTGGAGAGCAAATGCTTCAAAGTGACAGGACCTGCAGTGAACACAGTAGCCCCACAAATGCATGTGAGCACATAACCATGTTACTGCGAAAGACCGGGGTACAGAGTCTACAGGGAAAGCAGAATATATACAGGGGGTCAGCAGTCATACTGGACGAGACCAGTGTGACACTTCAGAAGTTTAGAGGGAATCTGATTTTAACCTATAGTTCTATTCTTAGATATTCAACAAATGTGAGGATGGGGTAACCATTTTCAGACATGCAGGACTCAAAAAAATTGGACTCCCAAGCACTCAGTCTTGGGAAGTTCCTAAAGGATGTGCTTTAGCCGAATGAGTGAGTGGGGCCCAAACAGGAGAGCCACAGGGCAGTCCCCCAGGAGCAGCTTAGCCAGGAGTAGGAGGATCTGGCCCAGGGTAGGTGTGGGGCAGGTCCCCAGCTGGCCAAACTTCTGAGTTTACCTGACTGGTTGGTTATTTGGAAAATACTACTGATAGATATTTATATATGTAGTGGGGCATTTAGAACACATTGGCCAGTGCATACGTAAAGAGCAGAGCCAGTAGGAATGCTGGTAGCTGTCACCATCAGAAAGAAAGGAGATATGTACCTGGCTGTGAACGTGCAGACAGTACAAGAGTGATACTTTATAATGTGTTGTGCTTTAGAGTGAGTCTGAAAGAATCCCTGATTTGTGTTGTGATTTAAAATAAGTCTAAGAATCACTAATTTATTTTTCTTAAAGAAAATTCTTGCAAGGACAAAGATACTTTCTTGACTTGCTAGAGAATCCACTTGATGAATTATGAAAAGGTTGACAAGATCACAGTGAGTTCATTATCAGAGATGAGTAGCAAATTCATCCTCTTGTGATAATACACTTGGTAAAAGCAAACAGACTCAACTCTTTTATAACAGATTCTCTGAAAACATACTTTCTATACCAAACGTCTAGTCACAAGGCTATAAGTCACAGTTCTGGAACAGTCCCTTTTAACATCAGCTTTAGAAGAAGACCTTTGCCCATTTCAACAAACTAACTTGCTGGAAACTTGATTAAGTTTACAGAATAAATATAGATAAAGCTTAAATTTTACCTTACACAGTGGACAGTTAATAGTTATATATTGTTTCGTGTTCAGAGGCCTGTGTTAAAAATCTACTGAAATAATATTTTCACTCACCACTATGGTTTCAAGCACACTTATTACACTACTCTAGGCCATCTAATTTCATAAATAGCTTTTCATGTAACCAGATTATTATAAGAAATGGAAATTGGGGTGATGGGAGAAGAGAAGGGGGGGAAAGAGGAGGGCTAAATATTTATCTCCAATAATAGGAAATAAAATTAGTACCTAAATATTTTCCAAAGATAAAACAACAGTGTAAGCAAAATATTTGAAAATAGAGTAAATAGCAAAGGAACATGTGAAATATTTTAAAAGTGGTTGTATTGGAGGATGGGGAAGAGCAGAGCATGGGCGGTATTGTTTTTCATTAGTACTTTTTGGGTCATTTTAAATTCTGTATTTAAAAATTTTTGATAAAAATAAAAATGTAAGCTAGATAAAATAGAATATATAATTTAAATAGTAGCAGGTGAGAGGAGGAACTCAGAGGGAGGGAGCAGCTTGTAGGAGGTCTCAACTGAGGAGTAGTACCCACCACCTTTCCCTGTGAATACACTTAAGTTGTTTTTGTTTTGTTTTTTAAAATATATCTTTATTGATTTCAGAGAGAAGAAAGGAGAGGGAGAGAGAGAGATAGAAACATCAATGATGAGAGAGTCATTGATCGGCTGCCTCCTGCACGCCCCTGACTAGGGACTGAGTCCGCAACACGGGCATGTGCCCTGGCCGGGAATCAAACCCCGATCGCCTAGATCCTAGGTCTACGCTCAACCACTGAGCCATGCCTGGCTGGGCTACACTTAAGTTTTGAGTGGAGATCTGTTCAACTAAAACTTTGGTGTTAGAATTTTTTCTTTTGGAAGATATTTTAGATATAACTTGATTTCTCATTTTTTGTGTTGATACAAGTGTTTTTCACTTGGGCTAATTGATGGTGGTGACAGTCCAGTCCTGAGTTGCTGCTGTCCAGATAGATGGTCAGAGTGGATGGGAGCTGTATCCAGATCCCACACCAGAGCTGTGCCAGACTGGACTGTCTTTAAATCCAGAAATATAAACTTATGTTGTTGTATGTGGAGTAAAGACCTCAACCTAAAAACTATTTATTAAAAGTTACATGGTTGAGGAAATTTAAGGACTAAGAATTAACTCCCAGATTATAAAATAATCTAAAATGTCTCAATTCCATCTAATCAGCTGATACTCTGAGATGGAGTCCTTTTCCATTCAATTCCATGGTGGTTCTTTGTGCTGCTGTAGGTGGCGCTGGTGTTTCCAAACAGTGACCCTGTGATGTTCATGGTTGCCTTTTATGGATGTCTCCTGGCAGAGCTGGTTCCTGTCCCCATAGAAGTGCCGTTAACAAGAAAGGTAGCAAACTTGGCCTGGACCATGGGTTCAGGTTCTATGACGTTTTATTCTGAAGTTGACACATCAGTTCTGGGAGCAGTCAGTAGATGCAATTTTGTTTACAAATATATATATATATTTTTTAATGTATCTTGTTGGTGAGAAGGAACACTTAGAACAGCTGTAGATGGAGCTATTATATCACCTGTTTGAAATGATGAGTATTTTTTCCTCTGATAAATAGAATTTGGAGTTTGATAACACTTTGTTAAACTTGTTCTCAAAACCATATGTTTATTGATAATAAGTTTCATTTCTTGATAAATCATTACACTGTACAGTGATTTATTACAGCTCACCTCTCAGTGATGATTTTAAATATGTGGGATGGAAATGTTCTTGTGTTTCTGTTTGCTTACACAGCAGGCAGTTTTTGTTACTGACAGATGATTGCTGTGGGGGTTCTGATGGTCTAGGCAGCTGTTTTATTTTACATACAAATGTCAGTAACCTGACTGTTGAAAAAATTCTCATTTTAGGAGTAGACTAAGCATGTATTTTAGAAAATCAGAGTTTTCTAATGTATCCCAGTACTCAGGCAGTTGCTGACATGAAAATTGTCAGCAACAAATATTCAAGAATCTCAATAGTAAAGTTTGCAAGTAAAACCAGTACATTTCCATAGATAATAAGCAATGACAGATATTTGAATACAGGGGGTTCTTAGGAAAAACCTAGAGATTTGTCAAACTTACAAGAAGAAAATGATAACATTTCACTGAGGGACATATGTAAAAGAGGACTTGACTAAAAGGAAATGTGCATTTCTGTGCGGAAATAATTGGTTTTGTTAAGGTCAGGCCTCCTCAGGTTAACCTTAAATTTCAAGCACAAATCAAGTGGAAATTTCAATGCTATTATTTTTGGAGTTTATTAAAATGCTGCTAAACATCATTTGCAAGAAAACAACTTGAGAAATTAGCCCATTATTTGAACTTTATATTTCACTGTAAAAAATACATCTTTTAAGTTTAAAAACAATTGTATTTTATTTTCACAAAAATACAGTACAGTATAATATATAGCAATATGTAAAAATACAGTATAGTATATAGCAGTGATTTTAAACCTTTTTTGTCTCGTGGCACACAAACTAATTACTAAAAATCATATAAACTAATTACTAAAATATAAAAAAATACTATTTTTTGCTTATCTGAGAAAAAATTGGTATAGTTTTGATTCAGTCGCACCATATGGGTATTGTTGTATTGGTTGTTGTCATTTTCTTTTTGACAATCTAAGGCAAGAGAGGTCAGTGCCCCTAACTAAATAGTCAGGTATTTTATGTTTTAAAATATCTGGTGGCACACCAATTGAAAATCGCTGGTATATAGAATTCAACTGTTCTAGAAGTTTTCCCAGGGGGGTGGGGTGGAAAAAAGTGCTCTACTTTCTTCTGTGCATGGGCCTGCATGGGAAAGGTCCTGTGCTCCTAACTCCCACCTCACTCTGTCTTGTGCAGGATGCTGGCAGCCAGCAGATTGGGTTTCTGCTGGGCAGCTGTGGTGTTGCCCTGGCCCTGACCACAGATGCTTGTCAGAAAGGCCTGCCCAAGGCACAGACTGGAGAGGTGGCAACTTTTAAAGGTGAGCCCCTAAGGGGAAGGGGAGTCAGTGTTCTGTGTTAAACTGTGTCCTCTAGTAGTTTTTCAGCAGTTAAACTTACAAAGGCTAAAGGGCCTTCAACAAAAGTAAAGTCCTTGATTGAATCTCACTTCTTACCTGGCTCACCCTGCTGTTTAATATGAATTGAGTAAGAATTAAAGGAGACTGAGACGTCTGTTCCTCGGGCACTTAGGAGCTAGAGCTGCATCTTTAACGGCTAAGCCTGAAGTGTGGAGAGCAGAGACCCTCTGACACTGTCCTGTGCCATGTACCCTGGCTGTACCCTCACAGGTTGGCCCCCCCTCACCTGGCTGGTAATTGATGGGAAGCATCTGACTAAGCCCCCCAAGGACTGGCACCCGTTGGCCCAGGACGAAGGAGCCGGGACCGCCTACATTGAGGTGATGACTTCTAAAGCAGGCACCTTGGATTAGGTCTTGTTTTCACATGAGTATGAGCTGCTGAGTTTTTTTAGTTTACAGTCTAAAACTTATGTTTTATCTTCACCCCATTGAAGTGTCATATGGAAACTTTCTCAGATCCTTTTAGTTTCACTGTTACCTAATCTCCCCTCACTGGCTACCCTGGGGGTGCGGACAGTTATGAGGGAGCCTGCATGCACTGTTGCCCTCAGCACCTGCCTAGGGTAAATCCTAACTTCATCCAAGGGTATTACCTCAAGGGTCAGGGCATAAAGTGCTCTCCAGTCTAATGGGCTGGTTAATGAAGGAGAGAAAGCTGACAGCTTCTCTCTAAAATCCGTCATCCTCCATTCCCTCTGTCGTGGCCTCCAGAAACATCACATAATGGATATTTTTCTTGAAATCTTTCAGTATAAAACCAGCAAAGAAGGCAGCACGGTGGGGATCACAGTGTCCCACTCATCCCTGCTGGCGCAGTGCCGGGCTCTGACCCAGGCGTGTGGTTACTTGGAAGGTAAGGGCATGTGGGGCGGCTCTTCCAGCCGTGCACAAGGTACCTGGGATCTGAAGCTGTGGGTATCAGATCCAGTTCTGAGCAGGACCTACCCTCCAATCTGGGTCGTTCCGGGTGCCAAATGCTTGGGGTTCTCCTCGTGCTGGATGAGTGGGCCCTTTACAGTAAACTCACGTGTATGTTGATTTTCTGGAGTGTGAAGTCCATATCTCACCAGTTCATCAATGCCCAGTTGGCTGGTTCAACTTGCAACAGAGCTGAGGGGCAGTGAATTGACATTTAAAAAGTATGGAACACTGTGTTATTGGGAGTCACTTTCTATTGCTGTTTAATATGCCTGTGGATTGGCCTTAAGCTGTCCTGCATACAGATATACAGTTGGAATCTTATGGTCATAGGTTGTCTCTTGGTAGTGCCACATATACTGTTAAATATCAGATATTTAACTTAGAGAACTATTATTCCAAAAAATATTAAAATGTATACACGGAAGGTTTTTTTGCATTGCAGTACTTGAACAAAACTAAAAAGTAAATTGAGTGGTATGTTTAAATATCTAAGATATGGGTGCTTAAATGCAAGGGGTAGTAGAGGGCTGAAGACTTCAGTAGAGATTTGGAAGAGGATTTTAGATATGTTTAAGGGCCTGGATAATTTTTTAAAAATTAGACCTATCAATCAAGTCTTCTTCAGACCCAGCGGTGACCTTACATATGTCACCTATAATTGGCTCCTCAGGTGATCAGGGAGCCTGTACAGCATGCTTATTCAGAACTCAACAGCATCCTGGCACACAGACCCAACTCCCAGTATTCACCTGGGGTGTTTCTCCTATGGGGCGCACTAGGGCTTGCTGTAGCTTCGGTGAGGGACCAGATTTGCTTGTAGCCCCAGGCTCTGTCCCCTGCCCTCTGTGAGGTCTGGAGCCAGGTCCCTCAGAGGATGCGGCCAGACGCTCTGAGTACAAGGCTGTGCTGGGAAGCCTGGGGACTCCTGTTTGCTCCTGCTTCCTAATATCTACCAGTCATACCCTCTAGAAGAGAAAATGGGCAGGGGAGAATGAGCACCTTTCTGAAGGTTTAAGGGTACATTATGGTGGTTTAAATATGAAATGATGGAAGGTCAGCATGTGCAGTTTCCAGGCTTGTTAGTGTTTGTCACCAGCATGTGACATTTTTTGAAGATGCAGGATAATGGCCTTGGGTGTGAGAAATGGAGGAACTGGATGTAAAGTTGAGAAGTAAGAGCACCCATGACAGTCATCATCCACATTCTAACTGAAATGTTGACAGCCTCACTCAGTCTCTTAATTAGAGACTGGTCCTTTGTTTTCAGATTGGTGATCAGCATAGTTCTCTGTTGTAATCCAAAATTGTATGACTGACTTTATGTTTTTTTGGTAATTTGAATAGGTAACTGAGATGATTGGTTAATTAGTGCATGGTATTTGGAAATGCTGTATGTTTCCTAAAACTCTTATATGTCAATGATGTGCTCATCTCAGAGTTTCTCTAAAAATGCACGTGACTTGTGAAGAGGTTCACTCAGCAGTTTAACCATCTTTGTCCACTTTCAGCTGAAACACTAACAAATGTGCTGGATTTCAAAAGGGATGCTGGTCTGTGGCATGGAGTGTTAACAGTGAGTGTTGATGCTAAATGATTTAATTTTGGAGCTAGAGATTTCTAATGTTTCATATCAATACATGACACCAGAGCCTACTTTCTAGGTGATGTAATTAATCCTTAGTTCTGCTGATACACCTGACCAGTATATCTGAACTGAAATAGTGTTGTGAGCACTTGTTGTTACCTTTGCCGCTTTCGGCATGGTTTAGTGCTCTGCTGTCTGGAGGAGGAGTGAGGCCTGCCCTGAGCACCCGTGTCTTTCACAGAGTGTTATGAACAAGATGCATGTGATCAGCATCCCGTATGCACTGATGAAGGTGAACCCGCTCTCCTGGATTCAGAAAGTGTGTTTGTATAAAGGTAAGGGAATTAGCATCAATTCTTGATTCATCCTTCATTAAAGAAGTCTGTTTGAATTAATCTTAGGTGAGTAAGGAAAAAATAAAGCCAACATTTAGAGCTGCAGATGTGGGCCTGACTGCCAGCATGTAACATGACCAGGTCTTAGACTCATCTGTGGTGGTCCTGAATCACCAGTGCTGGCTGCAAGCTGTCGTGACCTGTGTGTGCAAGACCTTCCCTGTATGTGCAAGGCCTGGGTGTGCAACCGCAGGCAGAGAACTGTGGTTGCACACTGTTCAGTGACAGCTCTTTTCTGCAAGGACCATAACCCCCTAATTTTATTCTCTTAAAATTTTCCTTACAGTTACATCAATTCTGAGTAGTTGAGATGGTTTTAATTTGAAGCTAGGATTTTTCAAGCCACCAGCAGCAAAGCTGTTTATTCAGATGAAGCTGCCTATGAGCAATGGGGCTGCCTGTGGGGCCTTGCCCCATCCTCTACCTTCAGTCAATCACCCCTGCAGTCCAGGCATCTCTGTGGCTCTGCTCTGGCAGAGCTTGAGGGCACCTTCACTAGCCTCTGAGCCTGGGTCTACGGTCTTTGGTCACACTGACTAATCCTGGGTACCCTGTTTACTGGTCTACCTGTGCTGACAGTACTGCGAGTTACTGAGTGTGGACATGAGACGTGTGCTCTGACTGGGTATCATCAGGGCAGCCTCGAGGGGGTAGTTGTCTCTATTCATCCTTTTTACTGAGGAAGATTGAAGCCTAGTTTCAGGGTTGGCGGTTGCTGCCCACTAGTATGGCCAGGATTGAGGGCTGAATCTGTCTGCTTATACCCCTTGTATCCTTGAGGCTTCTGCTGGCCACACAGCTGCATGAGTTAGCAGCTTGGGGAGGGTTGGATGAGACAGAAGAGGCAGATGTGGAAAGAGCAAGATAGAGCTTCTAAGAGAAAATCAAAATTGAACATGGATCTGAGTTTATGTTATCTAAACCAAACCTCAAAGTTGATTTTAAGTAAAATGGGTTACAGTGGGCTAAGCTATGAATGAGACATGGCTGCAGAGAACGTGTGGCCTAAAACACAGAATGTGTGTCTGTGCTCCTGCATGTGCACTGCACCGGGCAGCAAGCACTGCATATGGGTCTGTATGATGTGGGGATGCCACCTTCACATCTGTGTCCCACTACAGCCCAGACAGCGCTGGTAAAATCCCGTGATATGCACTGGTCTCTCCTGGCTCAGCGAGGTCAGCGGGATGTCAGCCTCAGCTCACTGCGCATGCTGATTGTGGCCGACGGCGCTAACCCATGTGAGTAAGCCCCTGACCAGGGCTGGGCCCATGTTGTCCCCAGAACAGTAAAAGTGAGTGTCTTGTAATGGTCTCTAACATGTTACCACTTGCTGGTGACCCATTGGTATATCTCATGCATGTTTTTTGGCTTCTAACTCCTATTGATTTGAAAAGGCATCATGTTTCTATGGAAACAGCCCACTCTCTCCCCATGAGGCTTTGGCTTTCTGTGTTGTGACAGCATCTTACATTATGGTGGTTTAAATATGAAATGATGGAAGGTTAGCGTGAGCAGCCTGCAGGCTTATTGCCACAGTGTTTGTCCCCCAGAGCTTGTCTGCCCAGCATTTTGGCCGGGAGCCCCACCCATCAGCCTTGAAGTTACTCTCATGTCTCATTCTGTTTCACGCAGGGTCCATATCTTCCTGTGATGCCTTCCTCAATGTCTTCCAGTCCAGAGGTCTGAGGCCTGAGGTCATCTGTCCTTGCGCATGTTCTTCTGAGGCACTAACGGTTGCCATCCGCAGGTAACTTAATTACTTGTTCTGTCTTGTAGAGACTTAATTCTTACCCTTACTCCTGAATTACCTGCAGTACCAAATGCTTTTAATTTGTTCTGAACAGTAGCCATCATGAAGCAGTGCCCCATCCTGTACCAGTTTCACAAGCTGTTTGCACATTAATGGATGCCCCAGTACCATCCTGGGCTAGAGGTGTGCCCATGGTCCATTTTTCCTGCCTGGGTCATCTGTTGCCTGCCCTGTGGCTCTTGTTGTTAGCTGCCCTGCTGCCATCCTGGAGTAGAGGGCAGTGTTCTCACAGTTGAGGGCATCTTCAACTCCATTGTTAGAAAATTAGTGTCAGTTGTGGTCCTGCATCATTCATGTTCATATGTCCATAAATAGTGTGTGCTTTTATGTGCAAGCATTAAGCAATCCTAAAATGTTAGAAACAACTTAGCATTAAAAATAACATCTTTATCCTTTACAAACTATGAAGTATTTTTTATTCCTTTGTTCTACAGTAATTTCTTTTGCTTGTCTGCGTAGTTTTTTCTTACTGGGAAAAATACTTTTGTTTCTCAGTGTTGCATTTACCAATGCTGCTTGACAAACTTGGTGGGACAGTTATCATATCTCTCGTGCTTGCTATGGTCAGGACTTTGGTGCTGCCTTGCAGTTGGATGCTCTCTAGACTGGACTAGGATTGGGGGAGCTGTAGACATGACTTCGTGTGTGGAGTCTCAGGGCCTCTCCTGCTGGTCCCTGGATCCGACTGCTCTGGGCTTCCTCACCTTATGTCATTCTGCTTACCTGGCTGCCCAGGGCTCCCAGTGAGTCTCTGAAGACAAGCAGGTGGAAACTGAATTACCTTTTATGACCTCCCTTGGAAGTCACTTTGCATCACTTCCACCATCATCACAGGCCCACCAGATGAAGGGAGTGTTGAGGTCCCACTGCAGAGGAGAGCGTGGGGTGGAAGGGTGGTGGCATCTTCACAAATGCAGTCTGCCACGCTTCAGTCCTACAGCCAGTGTTCTCACAGATGCAGAGCAGGGCCCGGGGCGCAGCAGCATCATCCTGCAGGCAAGGTGGGCCACAGGTCTCATTTCCCAAGAACTCTATACTTTGTCAGTTAATCTAGTTTTGTTTTCTAGGCCACCTGACCTGGGAGGACCTCCTCCAAGAAAAGCTGTGCTCTCAATGAACGGCCTTAGTTATGGTGTGATCAGAGTTGATACTGAAGAAAAGTTGTCAGTCCTTACTGTTCAGGACGTTGGTCAAGTGATGCCTGGAGGTAAGGGGTGCACCTGCAACTAACATGATGAAAAGTCATACCAGCCCCAGGCTTTGTAGGAGTGATCTGGAAGCACACAAGTAAAAGATTTCTTAAAAGGGTTTTTCCATGTAAATTGGGATTTTAATTTATAACATTTTTTCAGTTTTTTTGCTTCCTTTTGTATTAAGTTTAAGTTGAGCTAAAATACAGAGATGTGTTTATGGTCTGTGAACCTGACTTCTAGTTTCAGTATTTGGGGTAATGGTGACAGTAGCTCACACTGCTGCACCAGGCACAGTCTTCATACTTTACACATATCAAGGCATAAATCCCATGGCGCCCATGATGTCTGAATAACTTGATAATTAAATTATTTTAGTAAATCGTGAAAGTACAGGTATGTTAGGAGTAAGACCTTAAATTGAGGTTCACAGAAATTCCTGTGGGCTCCAGAAATGCCATGTGAGTCATCCTGCACATCGGGTCCCATGGGCCTATCTCATGAGTTGTTGGAGCTTCCCTGTCATCCCCATGGCAGTACAGTGACGAGAGGGTAATGGAGCCATCTTCCTGCTGTTCTGCAGGCAAGGCCACATGGAGATGCTGGTGCAAAGTTTCATGTGGAAAAGTATGAGCAGGGCCAGGCCCAGGAGGCCCCCAGTAACAGTTGTGAGTGGGGGAATGCTCTGAGGTCACCCCTCATTGTAGCAACTGTGCAACTTCTTTAGTTCCCCTCCTCTTCATGCTGACCCATCTGTGATTCATGGGCAGCTATCTGACCCACCCTGGTGACTTCTAGAGGCAGGCTTCCACCTCTCAGTTACCTTTATCCCAGTGCTGCTGTGTCTGGGTTCAAGGTTTCAGGGTCTGCAGGCTGTCCAGTGTCCTGGCCCTTGTGTTTTCAGGTCTGCCTCCACAGGTGGCACAGGACATGTGCTGCTGGGGCTTGGTGCCCAGGTGCTCCAGAGGGAGAACCCATAGCAAGGATGTCTGACCCTGCATGTGTGGAGAAGTTGGGACTCTTAAGAACAAGAATGGAAGTTCAAATTTTATTTCTAGCTACACTTTAGCAATATGAAATGTATTCTTTCCATAATTTTACTATAAATATGGATTCATTGGTCCTGTAGTAACTTGAACATGAGGGTGAAACATTTTATAAAGAGCAAAGATCAGGAGTTTCACTTATTTTTAGTGGTTATGAGGAGAGCATAGTAACTCTTTAAAAGACTGGTAGAATATAATCTTTGGTTTTTCTGAATGAAAAAATAAGGGACTTTCATAGTAGTGCTCATTTTTTACTAGTAAAACATGGACCAGGATGGACTGTGTGTGCATGGTTTCACCTAGTTTGTGTGAGTGTGCATGGTACTACCCTAGGTGAGTGTGTGTGCACAGTGCTCCCCTAGGTGGGGTCTGTTAGCCAGAACAGTTGAAGACTGGCTTGGTGAGGGCTGGTAGTGTTTGCTTTTAGCAGATGTACAACCTCCACCGTGTTAATCTTACTGGGTTTGCATTGACCATGATATGAAGTGGATTTTGTTCTTTTGTGCCTTTTTGTGATTTAAATTGGTGTGGCTCTCATCATGTGAGTGTCTGTGTGTGAGTTGAGGGCCACCTGCCCAGTGAGATACATGAATGCAGCCTCCTTTAGTGAATGTCCCCAATCTTCTCTCTGCTGAGGCTTTGACTGATTTATGCACAAACGGAATTAAGTGACTGTTGCCCTCCTGTAACTTTACCTTGCTCACATCTTTGGAGATGAGAATACATTGGAAAAAAACTCAATAAGGGGCAAAGGAAGGAAAAGGCCCAGGTGACTGCAGGCTATTTAATTCATACTGAGTGACCAAGTTCTGTTTGATGGACCATTGCATGATCTCGTGTGCGTTCTGCTCTGTTTTTGGAGGCTGTTTCTGGATGTTTGCTCTGTGGCAGGGCTGGGGGTGCCCAGGACCACAGTGACCACACAGGCAAGGTCCCGAGGGACAGACAGTAGGCAGGAGCATCAGGTAGGAGTGCTGCTTAGTGAAAATAGAACAGGGGTGATTGGGCTGTGAGAGGGGCCACACCGAGACCTGCATGACAGGAAGGGCCCTGGTACAAGTGGGGTCCGTCAGGCTCTGGAGCAGAAGCCAGCCTCAGAGCAAACATTCAAGATGGCTGCCTATTGGCAGCCAGGTCAGCGGACATCTCATGTGGGTGCAGGAGAGTCATGCAGAGCCTGTGTGTCTGCTTATCACAGGGAGGACGTGCTAAACGTTCCATCACCTCACCTTAGTGTATATCAGATATAACGACACGAGCAAACGGAGTGTGTACGATACACATCAGAAAGCTCATTGTAAGAACATACTATACATGTAATATTTTGTTTCCGTAACTACAGATATGGCAGCAAATAGATCCTTGAGGATGATCCACATCAATGTATTTATGCTTTTGAGGTTTTTTTTCTCTTTTTAGCTAATGTATGTGTTGTGAAGGTAGATGGTGCCCCGTATCTTTGTAAAACCGATGAGGTTGGAGAAATATGTGTTGACTCCAGTGCTACAGGCACGGCGTACTACGGACTACTTGGGATCACAAAGAACGTCTTTGAGGTTTGTGCTTTATGTTGAAGTTAAGTCTCGAGAGCTTCCATGGGGCACAGTGGGTGGTGGGCCAGCCTTCTTGACTCTTGCTCTGCTGGGTCAGCTCTGAGTCAGGCTGCCCTTGCAGCCCAAAATGTCACTGGGAGTTTGGATTGCCCAGGAAAGCCAGTGCTCTGTGTACTGGAGTTCTTGGGGTTTGGGAGAGCCCAGGGAGTGCCCACTTTTCTGGGCCAGGCACTGGGAGCACAGGGATGAAGGGATAAAGCAGGAACACAAGCCTGTGGAGGCCACACTGTGCATGGGGACCCGAGGAGGGCCTCATCAGTCAGCAGAGACTCCAGCCCTGGGGTAGCCTCTTCCCCTCCGGAAACATGGGTGACAGCCCTCCTGAGGAACCACACCCTGGCTGTCAGGGAGTGCGAGTGCTGAGCTCTCCCACCTGCCTGCTGACTCTTGGTTGATTGGTTGATTATCTGTGGACCACAGCTTGACTGTTCCCCTCTCTACTCTGTGCAGACTATCCCGGTCACTGCAGGGGGAACACCTGTCTCCAACAGGCCTTTCACCAGGACTGGGCTGCTGGGCTTCATTGGTCCTGTGAGTAGTCCCATCACCAGAACCTGGGTCCCCCATATTGTCACCATTCAGGAGGGTATGCTGCCAGTATGTAGTGGGCATCTAGAGGCCAGGATGCTATGCCACACCCCACAGCATACAGGACAGTGCCCACCAGAGTACTGTCAGCCCAAAACATCACTGGTGCCAAGTTTAGGAACCCTGCCCATTGTCCTGTAGCACTCAAGAGTTCTTTACAAACTTCACCTACAGCTGTATTCGTACCTCTGACCTTTCTCATGCCAACTCCCTCCCTGGGTGCCCTCCCCCTCCCAGCCCACTGGGCTGTAGTGCTCCTTCGTCCCACAGTTGCTCTGCCCCAAGTTTTGCCTATCACTGTGTGCGTGCTCATGGGGCTCCCATCTCCTTGTAGCAAGGCCTGACCCACAGGACCTGCCTGTGTGTCCTGAGTCCTGACCAGCTTCCTTGCCTTCAGGATAACTTGGTCTTTGTCGTGGGCAAGCTGGATGGGCTGATGGTGGTCGGAGTTCGCAGACACAATGCAGATGACATCGTGGCCACAGCACTGGCTGTGGAGCCTATGAAGTTTGTCTACAGAGGCAGGTGATGCGCTGCGGGTCCCTGTGCTATGGCTTTAGGACCTTTCTCCACTTGAGATTGGAGAAGCCTGTTTGCAGTGGAAGGAAAGTCCAGTGATTTGAACAAACCAACCTAAAAATTCCTGTTCATCTTAGAGAAACCTCACAAAGAAAAGGATGGCACTTGCAGCAAGGACAGCAGAGTTAGTGTCCTTGTGTCCCCAGAGCTCATGCAGTCCTTTAAGACAATGTGATCTGAATGTATAACTGGGCACAGGGACCAGCACCAATACCACAGAGGGAGCCTTGTGCATGACCTCACAGATGTAGATTGAAACATCCAGTACCATGTTCTCTGCAACCAGCAGAGGCCAATTATTTTTCTCCTAAGGTTTAGCAAGACATGCAGAGACCCTGCCTTGTTCCTGGGTTAGAATCAGTCCAACTTTCTGAATGTGTTAGGCAACACTTTAAAGAATCTCATCTCCATTGAGCAAATGAATGGACCTCTTGCCTAGGTCCCAGTGGCTGGGGGCAAGGAAGGGAAACCCCTGTCTAGCTCCTGAGCTCTTTGTCCTGGGGGAAGCAGCTCCTTCTGTTAGTTAGTCCACTCAGCTGGCTGCATTTTAAAATTTTATTCTCAGGAAGTGCTTTTATTACTCATACTAGGGTGCCTGTGAGCCTGGCCAGATCCTGCCTTTGAATATACCTTAAAGAAATCATTAGGGAATCCTGCCAAATGGTGAGTCAGCATGGGCTGCTGACCTTCCCCCAGGAGAGGATGATGGGTGTGGGATAACTGCTCAGGAGAGACCAGCAGGGCAGTTCTGTAGGTGCATGCAGTCTAGAGTGTCCCAGGACATCACTACCTGTCCTCACAGTAGAAACCAGGGACACTGTTGGTACAGGTGTCCATGGGGTAACATCAGGGCAGCCCATACTTCTGGGGTGGATTACAGAGACTGCCTCCTTGCATGGCCACCAGAACCTGATGGTACCTAGAAGTAAAGGTCGTCTTCTGAGCAGCTACCTGATGATGTGATACCAGCCTGGGGTGTGGGGCAATTGCTCTGCAAGTGGACAGCATAACCTGCCTGTCCCCATCAGGGAACAGCTTGAGGACCACAACCATCTTTAAATAGAACTATAATTGATTGTGTGCCACTGGGATATTAATAACATGAAATGAAATTAAGAAACCATAACAATTGTTTACACAAAGAACACAATAGATGGAATAAATAGTAGGATAGATGTAGCTGGAGAAAGAATTGATAAGTTGGAAAGTCAGATTAAGGAACTACTCTAGAGGTAAAGAAAGAGTAAGTTTTAAAGAAAAATTAAAAGAGATGGGGAGAGAAGAAGGGCTGGCAATCCAGATATCAGACTTGGGAGAGAAGGAGGGAGTGTGTGCAAAACGGGAAGGTGGAGTTCTCTCAACTTGAGAAAGGTCCACATGGCTGGTATGTTTTTTTTTATTGATTTCAGAGAGATAAACATCAACTATGAGTCATTGATTGGCTGTCTCCGGCACGCCCCCTACTGGGGATCAAGCCTGCAACACAGGCATGTGCCCTGACCAGGAATTGAATGTGATCTCCTGGTTCATGGGTTGACACTCAGCCACTGAGCCATGCCTGTTTTTAAGTTTTTAAAAGGAACTTTTAACTTAGAGTGTATTTATCCAAATTGTCACTTAATTGTGCAGTTGGAATGAAAATATTCATGGGTTTATAAATTTCAGAAGTTTGGTTACCAAAAGATCCTTTTTGTAAAAATACTTACAAATGAGGTACTAAGAAACAAATTCAGGAAATGCTACAAGATATATGAAAGTAAGGAACATTTGCCCTGGCCAGTGTGCTCAGTTGGTTGGAGCGTTGTCCCATACACCAAAAGGTGGCAGGTTTGATTCCTGGTGAGGGCATATGCCCAGGTTGCATGTTTGATCCCTGGTCTGGGAGAGTGCAGGAGGCAACCAATCGATGTTTCTCACATTGGTGTTTCTCTCTCCCCCCCCCCCCTTTTCTGTCTCTAAAATCAATAAAAATAAAAAGAGGAAAATTTAACACTGGGTAAAGTTTGTTGTATAAAAGAGTATATGTGTGTGTGTGCACACACACGTGCACACATGCATACCAGCCAAAGGAGTTGTCCATAAAGGCCCAGAATTAGATGGTTTGATGGGGGGACCAGCATCTTGTCTTATAGGAAAAAGGTATATCATCTCAAGTCTAAAAGAAGAAAAAGGTGACACAGAGAAAACATGTTGAAATTCTTCAAGTAAGAGGAGAAACAAGTCCAGTAAACACAAGCATATTAATTCAGTGAGAGACAGATTTAATCAGTTGGATGAAAATATAACTCATAGAACTTCTAGACAAAGATTTTTTGCACAAAGAAATGTATTACATTATTAATATTACAATTGAGGAAAAATTTAAACTGTGTACTGGTGGTTTTTCTTGAATGAGTCCTCTCTGTTTTAGTGAGTTTTCAGTCATATTTGAGGAGATTAGTGACTGATTACTTTTTAAATTCTCAACAAGGAGATTAGAGACTGGTTACTTTTTAAAGCCCACTGTTTGACTCTAAGCACCAAGTGAGAAGAGGTGTCTGCGAGAAGAGATATCTGCATCTCCCCTGGCGTCCTTTGCTGGGTGGTCATTTCTGTCTGTCCTCCCCCAGGATTGCTGTGTTCTCCGTGACAGTGCTGCATGATGACCGAATCGTGTTGGTGGCTGAGCAGCGGCCGGACGCCTCTGAGGAGGACAGCTTCCAGTGGATGAGCCGTGTGCTGCAGGTGGGTGTGGGGGCACACTCCTCCTGCCTCTCTGTTGGTGTGTGGTTCCGGTGAGTCCACCTGTCCCAGCACTCCCCATTTCATTCCTTCAGAGCAGGCGGTGAGTCCCTGCTCCTGCATGGTGTTTGAAATACCTTCGCCTTTGTGGAGCCGTGCTGAGCAGACCAGATGTCCATTCGTCCCACCCCTACTCATGGGGATGATTTGTTGAGACTCATGGCTTCCAGAACCCCTTCCTCACCCTGTGCTACCCACACACAGTAGGCACTAAATAAAGGTGTGATTTGTGAGGAGGAGGAAACAGCATTTGAGACTATGTAATCTATAGCAAGGGTTACTGTGTCCTTGTTATCTAATAGCAGCCCCATAAAGCTGCTGTCAACTAGAATGGTTTTAAATGAAAATACCGCCTACCCCCAGGGAAGACTGAAAAATGAGCACTTGTCCACCTCTGTACTAGTTATTTTACAACATTTTATTATGAAAATTTTCAAACATACACAGCAAAGTTGAAAGAATTATACCATGAATTTCTAATACCCAGTCTCTAGATTCTATAGTGGTTGCAGGTTGTGACTAACAGTAGTGACACTTGCTTATATCATGCCTGTCCCTCTGCCTGCTCCTCTGGCATGCTGTATTGTCACTTATTACAGCTCCCCTCCCCTCTACATTTGCACATTCATATCTTTTTTTTTCTTTCAAATCAATAATTATACTTATAAATTTAGTTAATTTCCTTACATGTTTTACATTGTATGTTTAAACTTATATATTGAATTTTTTAAAATTTATTTTTATTGAAAATATTACAGATGTCTCCTTTTTTCCCCCCATTGACCCCCTCCCCCCTGCTCCTACTCCCTCCCCAGGCCTTCATTGTCTGTCCATGGGTTTTGCATATATGCATATACATTTTCAGAGGGAAGAAGGGGCACATTCATATCTTTGAAATTTGAACTGGAGTTCAACATACTCTTTGGGAGAAGGGAGTAGAATTTACATTCAGTAAATGATGCACAAACCTTAAATGGACCATTCAGTGAGGGTTTTTTAGTCAACTTTATTGAATGTAATTTACATATAGGGTAGGGCAAAAGGAGGTTTACAGTTGTTTGAATGGAAAATAATACAATAATTAATAAATAATACAAAAATAAACTGTTTTGAGTACTCACAACTGTAAATCTACTTTTGCCACACCCTGTATAGAATGAGCCCATTTAAAAATTTTTTATTCATTGATTTTTAGAGAGAGGATGGGAGGGATAGAGAGAGAAACATTGATTGGTTGTTCCACTTATTTATACATCCATTAGTTGATTGTTGTTATGTGCTCTGACCAGAGATTGAACCTGAAACCTTGGCATATCGGCATGACGCTCTAACTGAGCTACCTGGCCAGGGCCAGAATAAGCCCATTTTTAAATTGCAGGTTGATGACTTCTGTCAAATATGTGCACCCAGGTGACTGCTACTCCATGATAATTAAGATACAGAACACTTCCATTGCTCCAGCAGGTTCTTCATGTCCCTCTGCAGTTAGTCCCCAGCCCTCACCTCCACCCTGACTGCCCAACCCAGAGAACCACCAGTCTCTCTGTCACTGCAGATGAACTTTTCCTTCCTGCTGTAGACGTGCTCTGTAATTGGGATCACATGGGGTTGCTCCTCGGTCTGTCTCTTCCCTCAGCATAATGTTTCAGAGATTCCGTGTGTTGTAGCGATCAGTTTATTCTTTTTTATTGCTGAGGTGTGTTCCTTCTTATGTTCACATCATCATAGACATTTGGGCTACTTTTTGGCTGTTATGAATAAAGCTGCTTTGGATAATAGTGTACAAATCTTTGGGTGAATTTCAGTTCTGGCCGTTCTTTAGAGATGCTCTCTGGTGACCCAACACCTCCAGGCCTGTTGTGTGCAGTTGCATGTAGCCCCACAGCCACCTAAGAAAGGAAACTTGTATGAAAGCAGGTGTAGTCCAAAGGACACTGTCCACATATCAGGGGGCCCTGAGCTTCAGAGTAATTCACAACATTTATTTTTAATAAAAGTTTTAGTGTTTTATTATGGGATATTTCTAATACACCAAACATAAAAAGAAGAGTATAACAACCCTCCATGTTCTTATCATCCTGCATCAACAATTGTCAATCCAGGTCCCATCTGTCCCCCGCCTCCCACCCTCTTCCTCCCTCAGGAGTGTTTCGAAGCAGATCCAAGACTTCACATCATTTTATCTGTAAAGATTTTTGTATTTGTTTCTTTAAAAATAAATCATTATTACATTTTAAAAATTAGCATTTAAAAAAATTTTGTTGAGGTATGTTTGACATAAAACATTAGCCCGAAGTAGACAACATAATGGTTTGATATTTGTCCATATTGTGAAATGACCGCCACAGTAAGTCTAGTTGGCATCACCACACAGTTACAGAATTTTCTGTGTGATGAGAACTTTTAAGATCTATTCTCTTAAGCAACTTTCACATACACAGTACATTATTATTAACTGTAGTCACCATGCTGTACATTATATCCCAGGGCTTACTCTGTAACTGGAAAAGTCTGTTCCTTTTGACACACTTCATCCATTTCACTCACCCCCCACCTCCTGCCTTTGCCAGCCACCAGTCTGTTCTCTGTATCTGTGAGCTTGGTTTATTTTTATTTTTGTTTCAGATTCTGCATATAAGTGAGATTACACAGTAATCGATCTCACTTGTCTTTCTCCGTCTGACTTGACTTCCTCCACCTGACTTGTTTCTCTGAGCATGTTGCCCTCCAGGTCCATCCATTCGTGCTGCTGCAAACGGCAGGGCTTTATCCTTTTTATGCTGAGTAATATTCCCTTGCATATATATTCCGCATTGTCTCCCTGTCTTTTTTAGTCCTCACCTGAGGATATTTTTTCCCATTGCTTTTCAGAGAGAGTGGAAGGGAGGGAGGGACAGAAGGGGAGAGAGATGTGAGAGAGGCACATTCATTGGTTGCCTCCTGCACGTGCCCCAGTTGGGCTGGAGCTCAAACCTGCAACCCAGGTATGTACCCTTGACTGGGAATCAAACCCATGACCCTTTGTTGTGAGGGCCAACGCTTTAACCACTGAGACATGCCGGCTAGTGCTAAGTCTTTTTTAATATATAGACTCCTCCTCTGTAATCATTTTCTTGCAATTTGTTTATTGACAGAAAACCAGGTTGTGTGTCCAGTATGTTTGGCCAGCCTGAATTCTGATGACTGTGCCTCTGTGGTAACATTTAATGTACTCCTCTGTCCCATTGTTCATGCATGTTGGTATTAGATATAGAGTTTTGACCAGGCTCAGGCTTGGATTTCTGACGATGATCCTTTGTAGAAGATGGTACATGATGCCTGGTTGTTAGCACTCCTATACCCAGTGATGTGTTAGGACTTTATAGTGGTGCTTCTTTGATGCTGTCATTCCTTTTTCATCGTTCACTGGAGCACCTTTAGAAGTTTCTTCTACAAAGAGTGCTGTACTGTTGAATCCCCTGGGGACTTGGAGGGTGGGTCATGTAGGAAAACAAGGTCAGGGATTGATTTCAGAGTAATGAGCTAGTTTTCTAGAATCCTCTAAAAGTGCCTGCTGGGTTTTGTTTTGTTTATTTGTTTCATTGTGAACTAGTGGATTTAAACATACTGGATGTGTTGCAGATTATTATAGTTATTTTTCAGTGGCCAAATGGAGCCTCTTCAGGTTGGCTTGTGAGGCCTTTTGTAACACCCCTGATTCTTGAGGCCATAGCAGAGAATAGAAAGCTCAGCTGCCTGGGGAAGCAGCACCTTTTCTATCCTAGACCTGTCAGTGCTGGGGCCTCAGCTGCTTCCAGGAGAAATGGAATTTAGGACCACCATCTGGGCACTTGATGTTGCTGGCTTAGTCACTGTTTCTGGGTTTTTTTCAATAGATAGAGTAGGAAATGATGTCTTTTTGCAAGATTACCTACATTATGAGTTTATGTTGCTAGTTTTAACTCAAATTCAAGACCACAGGATTTTTACTTAACTCATTGATCTCCTTTCTCCCATACTGAATGACTCCAGCAGAATCTCTCCTTTACCTCAAGCCACTCCACACACCCTACAATCACAGAACAGCAGTCTGTGCATTGCCTCTAAAACTGAGATTTCTGAGAGCAGCTGAAGATGTTTTTTCAATTCTTTTTGCCCACAGGGTATATCCCACTAGGGTGGACTAATCAAATCACTGTGTTTAAAGTGACTTTAAATAGACTCTCTGTGGGACTGTGCCACCAACCTGATTCCAGTTTGGTTGAGGTCATTTGTTTTATTTTACTTTCAGTTAGGGATTGCTTTTAAATATTTTAAGTTTTGTATGTAAAATATATATGTGATTCCAAAGTCAAATCTGAAAGCAAAGTATATTCAGAGGAGTCCAGCTTCTGCCCCTGCTTGGTCACTCCTCCCACAGGAGAACATTTAACACGTCTTTTATGGGTTTTCTAACTTTACATTTTTTTATGGAAGCGGTTACAGGTTTAAGAACATGTGTATACAGACACTGTATGTGTGTGTACGTGCACATGTGTGTGTTAAATGATAGAAAGTGTACACATGTCCATCTTGTTTTCTCATTTAACAAAATGTCCTGAGGTCATCTCTCTCCTTGACCTTTGGGTTGTAGTGTCCTCACCCAGCCTTCATCTTCCCAGCAGTCTTCAGCTGGTGAGCATGTGCTCCAACACTGCTAGGCCGTATGTTGGGTCTCAGAAGTCCCTCCTGTCCTGTCCTGTCCTGTGTCTTCCCTTCCAGGCCATTGACAGCATCCACCAGGTGGGCGTGTACTGTCTGGCTCTGGTTCCTGCCAATACCTTGCCCAAGGCTCCTCTTGGAGGGGTTCACGTCTCTGAAGCCAAGCAGCGCTTTCTGGAGGGGATGCTGCACCCGTGCAATGTGCTAATGTGTCCACACACCTGTGTCACCAACCTTCCCAAACCTCGCCAGAAACAGCCAGGTTAGTTGTGCATAGCAGTCTTAAAATGGGTGGCAGCCACAATCATAGTTAAATGGTACAACCCAGTTAGGGTTAAGAGCCAGAGCAATTGGCACACCACACCAGTCACCAGCTCCTCCCCCTTTGGAACTGAGCCATGTAGGAGAGAATTTTACCACGTTACCAGTATGGTGGCTTCCAGCTGCCTGTTAGAACCCATCTCAGTGGCTCAATTCAAGCCTGGCATCTTAGCTTTGGACAGTGAGGCAGTCACTCCCGGGAAGTAGAAATGCTGCTGAAGAGCAGACTTGGAACTCCAGGGCTTAAAGAGCTTATTTCGGCCACTGCAGTGTTCATGGCAGGCAGCCACGCCAAGGCCATGGTAGGGCCAGAGTATGTGTGCTTCTTCTCTCAGCCTTGTGACCCGCTATAGCCACAGGTTGATGGGACCTGGGAAGTCTCAACAAATGGTCAATTTTCCTTCCCTGGATTAACCCTTATATACAGTGTTTCACTCTTTTGGTTCTGTGAAGTTTTAGTAGATGCTGGCTTTTCTTTTTATTATTATTGGACACTAAAATATTATGAACTAAAATACATTTAATCAGGAAGCTTTAATTGCCTGTTTTATACATAAAATACAGTAAAACAATGAAATATATTACAAGTTTAGCTGTGGCTGAAGTCAAATCATGTCCCCCAGATAGGTGCAATATGGTAAATTCCTCAATCTGGCATTGCTTATATTTAAGAGATTCTCTTTGTCACTTAGCATAAACCTTGTAGCTGGTTTCCTGAACATCTGTATCATAGTAAAGAGTTGAATACCTAATTCAAATAAACAGTGTTATATGTCAGTAGAAGTCATCAGCTTGTCATTCAGCATCCTCCCATTTTCTAGAGGTTGGACCGGCCTCCATGATTGTTGGGAATCTTGTTGCTGGGAAAAGAATTGCACAGGCCTCTGGGCGGGAGCTGGCTCACCTGGAGGACAGTGACCAGGCCAGAAAGGTAACAGCCAGTGCCTGGGAGGGCGAGGAGGGCACCTCTCGCATGAAGCTGCGGAGGATTGAGTTGGCCTCTTTGCACAGTTCCTGTTCCTGCCCGATGTGCTGCAGTGGCGAGCCCACACCACTCCTGACCACCCGCTGTTTCTGCTGCTGAATGCCAAGGTGAGGCCAACCCAGCTGCCCTGTGGGGGCCAGTGGACCATGCACAGTGTATACCGGGGTACCTGAGGAGCAAACCCTCTGTTCTCCAGTTCAGTGTGACTCAATGATGGCTTTCTAGGGCACAGTGACGAGCACTGCAACCTGTGTCCAGCTGCACAGAAAGGCTGAAAGGGTGGCTGCTGCTCTGACGGAGAAGGCAAGACTGAGCATTGGGGACCATGTGGCTTTGGTCTACCCCCCAGGTAAGCACAACAAGACATCCCAGAACTCACCTGGGTCCCTCCTCTGTACATACCCATATCCCTTGAGTCTGCTCTCATGGGACAGTCCCGGTGGTGCTGGTGTCACAGTCACCATGGACTGTTGCAGGGACTCTGGTAGGCTCCTGGGCTGTAGTCCTGCACCACTGCAACCACACAGTCCAGCTTCTGAGACTTAACCTTGGGTCTTAGTAGTTACACTTAGCTTCCTTACATGTCTGTACCCCTTGTCAATAGTTGTAATCTACTGTGGTTAGACTCAAGATTTTTTTTAGTAGTGTAGCCTTTATTATCCTTTCACCTTTTCACCTGGCTGTTCTTTCCCTGCCTCTCCCCTACATTTTATTATTATAAAGCTAATACCCTTGTCACCACCAGCCAGGTCAAGAAATAGATCTTTGCCGCAAGTCCCTTTGCCTTCCTGTCCCGGCCACAGCTTTCTCCATCCTCCCCAAAGCAGCCTGTACTGACTCCTGCGTTGTCATTCACTCCATTTCTTTATAGTTTGATCCGTAGACATACTTGCTGTTTTTGCCTAGGTACCTAAAGGGAATTTTTCCTTTTATTAAAGGAAAAAGACTACAGGATATAGTCTTTTTAAAAAAAATATGTCTTTATTGATTTCAGAGAGAGGAAGGGAGAGGGAGAGAGAGAGATAGAAACATCAGTGATGAGAGAGTCATTGATCAGCTGCCTCCTGCATGTCCCCTGCTGGGGATCGAGCCTGTAGCTTGGGCATGTGCCC
The DNA here is from genome assembly GCF_964146895.1 of Miniopterus schreibersii. NCBI lineage: Eukaryota > Metazoa > Chordata > Mammalia > Chiroptera > Miniopteridae > Miniopterus > Miniopterus schreibersii. The sequence continues at coordinate 9,210,396 of NC_138106.1, forward strand.
TGATTGGGAATCGAACTTCGATCTCCTGGATCATAGGTGGATACTCAACCGCTGAGCCATGCCGGCTGGGCAGGATATACTCTTGATATTAGTTGTTATGGGTCAATATTCTCTTGTATAAGGAAGGTATTTTTAAATAGGCAGCTTCAAATTTTTTTTAATTTCAAGGAAGTTTTCTAGAATCACGTATTTTTCTACTTGTTCTCTTCCCTTGCTTTGATCTTCTGTTCTCTGTTCACGTGCTAGATCTTGGCCTTCATTAGTTTTCATTTTCTGTTGAGATGTTTCTATTTCTTACTGAATTTCTTTGAGTTTTAACAGTTCCCTCCCTTCCTCTGTTACTGAGACTTTGTTGTCTTTGTTTGCTCTTGTGCTCCTACTTTTATCTTCATTTTTTGAAATGATTTTTATAATTTCTAGTTCTTTCCTCATTTCTGATTTTTCAAATAATTCTGATTTCTGTTATTTCTTGTGTCATCTTCTTAATGTATTTTAGCACATTTAAAAATAGATGATTACAGTTTTTATCTGCTGTCTATATAACTTTGTGGAAATGTGACCTCATATGGTGGGCAGCTTTCCAAGGTCTCGTGACTGTTCCCTCCACTCCCCAAACTTATTGCTGCCTGTCCCCTTCTCTCCTTGACCTTTGTCTTGTCTCTACACTCTGAATAGGTCCTCCCCTTCTAGCAGTGTCTCTGCCTTGGGGGGCCCTGCCTGCTGTTGGGTTGAATTGCAGGGACAGCAGGAGCTATGCTAGCTCACAAAACGAGTTCCTGCTGATACCTCTTTGTGTTCGGTTTGGTGATGTGTTTGTGGCACGTTTACAGAGTGACCATGCTGGGTGTGAGAACGCTTACATGTGTGTTGGAACTGCTGTGTGCCAGTCCTCAGTGTGGCTCTCACTTAATCCTCCCAGCCGCCTACAGGCACAGAGCAGATGGGTGGTCCAGATGCAACAGTGCTGGTGGGACCAGCCTAGCCCAGTGGGTGGGCTCAGGCCCCTACTAATTATCATGCTGAGCTGCCCCTGACCCCAGTGGTCACATTCCTAGTTATTGGTGGAGCCTTGGGATTTGTAATCTGGTGAAATCCATGAACTGGGTTAAATGTGGCTTATTTATCTTGACTCTGGAATTGAAACAGCCTGAGACTCTGATGTCTTGTAGCCTGTCAGGTGGGGCCTTCTCTGACTTGAGGGCAGCATCTAGAAAGGCCTCTAGGGTGTGGGGACACAGGTGTTCTCAAGTTGGACTGAGTTCAAGAAGAGAAAATCAAATGTGGTACGATTCCCCACAAGTGTTAAAGGTGGGGAATTTTTTAAAAAAATTTTTATTATTTTTTAAAATATATCTTTATTGATTTCAGAGAGAGGAAGGGAGAGGGAGAGAGAGATAGAAACATCAATGATGAGAGAGCCATTGATTGGCTGCAGCCCGCAACCTGGGCATGTGCCCTGAGCGGGAATCGAACCCCTATCTCCTGGATCCTAGGTCGATGCTCAACCGCTGAGCCACGCCCGGCTGGGAAATTGTGGGGAATTTTAAACATACCGAAAAGATGAAGGAACAGTGTGGTGGTTCTGTTACATCATGTGGCTGGGAATGAGGCGGGACATCATGGCCTGTCCCCAGGGGTGTGGGCCTCCCTGCAGATGTGCATCAAGGAGGTACAGCGGTCCACATGTGCTGCCCCAGCTCCTTCTTATGTCTCCTTGTGGACAGCTTGGCCCTCAAAGGTCCTTGCTGTCCTCGCTTACAGTGATGATGGTCAGAGCTCTCCGTTCTACTAGGCCCAGGCTGCACCCACACTCCTCCCTGGCCTGCAGGATCTGTGGGGAGTCTACTTGCAGTAGGGATAGACTGTCCCTCCCTAACAGTGCTGTGTTCGATAAATGTTTCACTATTGGGGTAGTAGCAATTTTACCAGGTAAAGCAGATTGCATCCCTGTGTCTTTTTCACCATTCTGTGGCCGTAGACAACAATGAACTGCAGTCAACTCCACACTGACCCTTTGACTACATGTTTCCCCAGGGGTGGACCTTATTGCTGCCTTCTATGGCTGCCTCTACTGTGGCTGTGTGCCTGTCACTGTGCGGCCCCCGCATCCCCAGAACCTTGCCACCACTCTTCCCACTGTCAAGATGATTGTGGAGGTGAGTGTGTGCAGTGGCCCCACAGGGAAGACCTCACTGTGGGTCTGAGTGCTGGTCGGACCAAGAGTCTCCTCTCCTCCCAGCATCTGGTTATCTTTTCAGGGCCCCACACAGGGATTTGCTCCTAGACATCATGTCTCACTTGCACCTTTGATCCCTGTGCTCTGCAGGTCAGCAAGTCTGCATGTGTCCTCACTACACAGGCCATCATGCGACTGCTTAAGTCCAAAGAGGCAGCAGCCACTGTAGATGTCAGGACCTGGCCCATCATTCTAGATACAGGTACGTGTCCTCAGCACCGTTGGCGTGCACGCAGGAGGGACAAACCCTCTTTCCTTTCGTTGTTGCAGGGATTGCATTGTTGCCACCAAAAATAAGTTAGGTAAAAGCAGCTGAAGTAAATGGTGAGGAAGCTGTTAAAAGCCTGATGGCTGGTTTCCAGCGGCCCGTGTTTACCCACTAGAGCTGGACACAGGACAGAGGCATAAATGAAGCCCAGCTGCCATCACGGCAGGGTCTCTACCCCCAGGGGGAAGTGAAGATCCTTGCTCAAGGCCTATGCACCTGTGGCCCGCAGCTCATGCTACTGCCTCTCATGCCTACACAGCAGTTGACAGTTGTGGGGACATGGACAGTCCTGCAGTGTGTGTGCACGCACATGCATGCACCAATGCACACCCATCCCTCATCCCTGTCATTGGTGAATGCTATCTCCATGAAATGCTTGTGGGACAACTGAGAAGGGCTGAAAACCCCTGTCCCCCTGCCTTGGCCCATCAGGTCAGCCAAGGGCTTAGAGTGTCGCCTCTGTACCTCATCAAGACACCCCAAATGAGCAGCACCACACAGGCTCCTTTGGTGACTTGAGGTACATAGCCACATGAGTGCCAGGCAATGAGCAGACAGGAGTCCTTCTTACTGCATCACATTTGTCTGCCTTTTTGTTCCAGGGTGTCACCTATGACAGGAGGTCAGGGACTGTGTTGTCTCTGGCCACCTGCCTAACACCTATTGACAGGCATGGGAATGAGTCCAAGGCACTCACACGGGCCAGAGTTTTTGTTGATCCTGGCTCACCCCAGGTTCTGTGAACTGTGCACTCCTCTGGCCTCACCGGTGACCAGAGGACTCCCTTGCTGCTCTCATGGCCCATCTCCTCCCCTCCACATCCACTTCACCCACTGACCCTGTCCCATACCATCAGCACTATCATTGTGATGCTTCCTTGAGGGTTGAAATAAACTTTCCCACTCACATACACAGTCTGCTTTCCTGTAGCCCGACATTTGTTCTGAGTGTGCTCTCTAGGACTCCCTGGTGGAAATGGTGTCTCATTCTTGTGAGAGCCTGAAGAGTGTTAATAGACGTATCCGTTAACAGATGACATACCGAAAAAGAAGGTGGCTCATGTGTTCAGGCCTCCCTCCCCGGACGTGCTGGCATATCTGGACTTCAGCGTGTCTACTACGGGGATCTTAGCAGGTGTGAAGGTGGGTCCTTTGATTTTTCTCCTTCTGCTTCAGCCTCAACACAGGGGTGGGTGGAAAGGGTGTTGGGTGTGGGTGTGTACAGGCCCTTCCTCTCACCCAGAGCTGGAAGCAACAGCGTTGTTCCTTAAAGTGTGTGTTTAATACCAGTAAACTCTGAAGTTGAGTTAACCTGAGAGTAATGGCATATTTTGATGTTTTATGGCAATGTTTGACCTTTTTGGATTTATGGCTGACTTGCCTTGAGGAGCAGCTGGCTTTGATGAGTCCATATCCTTACCAGGAGCCAGGCGCTTCATTAAAATTCTGTATTATCCTGAAATCTCATGTAGAAGATTTTTAATGTGTCAGTTCTTGGGTATTGTTTGGTTTATGTGGGCTTGTAAGCCAGTCGTCCTTTAAGGAAGTAAATGTGTCTGGCCACGGTGGACGGCAGGCACTGTTGTTAATCCTGTTCTTCCTGCACATCACTGAACAGACCTTGTATTTTACCCCCTAAGATGTCACATGCAGCCACAAGTGCCTTGTGCCGCTCCATAAAGCTGCAGTGTGAGCTGTATCCCTCGAGGCAGATCGCCATCTGCCTTGACCCCTACTGTGGCCTTGGCTTCGCCCTGTGGTGTCTTTGCAGGTGAGTGTGCAGGTAGAGTATGCAGGTGAGTGGAGGTAAAGACTGTAGGTGAGTGTGCAGGTAGAGTGTCCAGGTGATTGCGCAGGTAGAGTATACAAGTAAGTGAACAAGTAAGTGGAGGTAAAGAATACAGGTGAGTGTGCAGGTTAGTGCGGGTAGAGTGTACGGATGAGTGTACAGGTGCATGCAGGAAGAATGTGCCAGCCCAGCCGGGCATGGCTCAGTGGTTGGGCATGGACCTCGGATCCAAGAGATCGCAATTCAATTCTCAGTCAGGGCATGTGCCCGGGTTGCAGGCTCCATCCCCAGTTGGGGGCATGCAGGAGGCAGCCGATCAATGACTCTCTCATCATTGATGTTCTCTCTCTCTCTCCTTCCCCCTTCCTCTCTCTGAAATCAATAAAGATATATTTAAAAAAAAAAAGAATGTGCCAGTAAGTTTGCAGGTAGAGTATGCAGGTGAGTGGAGGAAGAGTGTGCAGGTAGAGTGTATAGGTGAGTGTGGGAAGAGTGTGCAGGTGAATGGAGGTAGAGTGTGCAGGTGAGTTCAGGTACCCCTGCTGCTGCACCCACATGCTTGGTTGGACTTGCATGTAGTTCTTTAGAACTTTAACATTCTAAGATCCATTTTTGAGGCCATGAAGTCAAAGATACACATGTGAGTGGGTTTGTTTGGGGTGGGTTGGGTTTGAGTCTTGGTCTGAAATTGAGTAAAAAAATAAAAATACATTTTTGTTAAATACAAACATTATCCATTACTATTAGTTGGGAAGAGACTACTTAATTCCATCAAACCCTAGGAAGTAGTGACAAGTCTTTAGAATCAGAACACCAAGTCCCCAGCCAGCAGACCCTGTCCCTAACTGTGACTCTGGATCCTTATGAAGTACTGGAGGGAAACCACGACCCCCTGTGCATTGCCCCCTGTTCTGTCCTTGAAAAAGGATAGAGGTAGCCATCCCAGGCCCATTGGGCAAGGCACCTGGGGTGTGCAGATGACGTACCTGGGCAGAGCACCTATAGCTGACTTGACCCTTCATGGCCCCACAGTGTCTACTCCGGACACCAGTCCGTGCTGGTGCCCCCACTGGAGCTGGAGAGCAATGTCTCCCTGTGGCTGTCAGCCGTGAGCCAGTACAAGGCTCGTGTCACCTTCTGCTCCTACTCGGTGATGGAGATGTGCACCAAGGGCTTGGGCACGCAGACAGGTGTCCTCCGGGTGAGTGTGTCTATCCAGGCTTGCTTGCATCCTATTGTCCTGCTTCCCTTCTCAGGAAGTGCCCAAACCAGGAATTCCTAGGTTGGCTCTAAACTAGGCCACTGGAACCTAAAAAAAGACTCCCAACACAGCTCCAACTAGTTTATGGAAACAGAAAACCCTTACCAGGCACTGAGTCATGCTGGCTTTATATCCCTTCTTCCCGGTGCCCATCCTGCTGGGAACTCCTCATTCACCCCACACCACACCTCTGCAGAAGGTGGTTGCTCCCTTCATTTGCATACTCATCTGGCAGGAGATAAGAGAGTGGGGTGGACAGGTATGTGGGACTAGCTTGGGGCAGGTAAATGGTGGGTGGTGTGGGGGAGCATGCGGATGGGGCAGGTCTGACACTAGCTCTGGCTGCATCTTGGAGGCTTCAGGGTCCCTAAAGACCTGGGGCAGGAGCTGGGAGAGCCCTGTGGAGCTATGGCCAGATGAGCAGCAGGGTTGGTGTGGATGTGGAGTAGATGGGTACCCTCTAGCACTTCCATACTTAGAATTTTGTAGAATGAGACCATGGCAGAGGAGGTGGGGTATATGTTCAGGTCACACATGGGTCCCCTCAGAAGCTTCCTAAAACAGTGCTCAGGGCCTGTCTCACCCTGCTTCTTCCCACAGATGAAGGGGGTGAACCTATCCTGTGTGCGCACATGCATGGTGGTCGCTGAGGAGCGACCCCGGATTGCGCTCACACAGTCTTTCTCCAAGCTGTTCAAGGACCTGGGCCTGCCTGCACGTGCCGTGAGCACCACGTTTGGGTGCAGGGTCAACGTGGCCATCTGCCTCCAGGTAAGGTGGCCGGCTGGGCACCCAAGACAGACAGTTTTTGAATCCTTGCTGTTCGTTGTTGTGCCCGCTACGTCCATTTCTCATTCTCTGAGCCTTTGATGTTTCATTTCCAGATATGGAGAGCTACGAGGGTTCTATTTTAAAATATATTCTCTTCTCTTCATGAACAAGGCTTATTTGGAAAAAACAAATTGTTTTTGAACAGTGGCTATTTCTTACCGGGAAGAATCTAAGTTGGATAAAATATGCAGTTAATTTTTTAAAGCAACAATAAACATTGTTTTAAGACGTCTAGCAACTTTTAATTGAAACATTAATTAATGTGATAATTGGTATTGGCTGTAACTCATATTTGAAACATTAAGGTATTTTACTTGTTAAGGTATTTTACTTGTTTCCTTCATGTTAAGGAAACATGAAGTTTCAGAAATTGAACAGCTAACTGCAGTGCTGTTTATACTGCTTCTTCAGGTGACTCCAATTATTTTCCAGATTTTGTAATAGTATATGAATTTCACTTATTTCTAAAAATATATTAAATGCCTGCTCACCCACACAGACAAGACTTCTTGGAGGAAAAAGCAGCATCTGAACCAGAGCAGGGCCCTGGGGTGGAGCTGTTTCTGGGGCCTTGGCTCAGCTTGGCCCTCATCCCAGAGCACTCCTGTCATGGGCCAGCCGTGGACCATCTTCCTTTTCCCCAGCATTTATGCTGATGTCCTCTCAATCATGAAAAGACTGTGCTGACCACCCCAAGCCTCAGACCCTTGCCATGTGGCAAGAGGAGGTGGGCTGAGATGCCCTCCTCACACCCTTCCTGTTGTAAAAAGTAGGGCTGAGCATCAGGCTGCTGGTATGTGGTCAGTGGCTGTACGTGAAGGTGTGCCCTCCTTACTCGAATTTGAAGGTTATCTGCTCTATTTGTTGGCATATGGGATGCCATGTGTGACTGTGGAAATCTTAATGAGGTAATCACATTTGCCCTTTGAGATGCAGTGACGCATTTTGCTGTCTCTACTATGTGTTTCTCACGTGGCCTGTTGCTTTCTGTTTGTCTCCTGTGGCCGTCTCCTCCTGTCTCACTCTGCTGGCCTCCTTTGCTTCTGTCAGCCCAACAGGCTGGGAAAGCTGGCTGAGCAGGTACGACCTTGACCTTGACCTTGAGGTGCCTCTGTGCTTCCCCCATGAGTTCATGTGGCCTTCTCCTCAACTCCAGACAAACACGTTTCTTTTGCTCTCTGACTTGCTCACAGTGAATATTATTTTACATATTATAAAATCTCCTGTGTAATAAAATTTAAGAGGACAACTGTTTTCAAAAGAATTTAACATTCATAGCATTGCCTCTGGAGGAAAGGGCTGTTGAATCTCAATGAAGCAGTTTTTGTTATGTTGTCTGGGATCTTCAGAGAGTGATGTTAAGCAGAGTGTCCATTTAACTTGATGCTCCTTATCTAATAAAACGGAACATAACATCCTCCACTCAGGGTCCAAGTGTTAGAGGTGAGGAAAGGAGAACATTACTCTGTTGACACTGATTGAGCCTTTGCTGTGCTCAGCCCTCAGTAGAATTAGGTCAGCTGGAGAGAGGCCAGGCCTGACCGATGGCTGGGTGCAATGCCCCCAAATTTTGTTGTGGTGTTTTTACCATAACGTAGAGACCAGATGTGAGAACTGAAATGTAAAATTGTACAGTTTGGCATGTACATTCAGTGTTACTAGTGTTTCACTTGGTGTTATCAAGCCATGTAGATGTTTGGCTAGAAGGCATCAGTGTCCCTGGGCAGACTCACTGCTGGAGCAGAGCTGCTGCCTTCCTGGCGGCGGGGAGGAGCTGTTAGGTGGCTGTGCTGTGTGGATGTAGACATGCTGCTCTCCTTCCAGGGCACGGCGGGCCCGGACCCCACAACGGTCTACGTGGACATGAGGGCGCTGCGCCACGACAGGTAATAGCCGTCAACACCACTGGTGAAGTTGTGCAGCTGGGTCTGCCCTGACTGGACCTCCTGGCACCTGGATGCTAGCAGACAGCTGGCTAAGCTCTACTGGGGGAGATTGGGTATCCCTCTGTGTGTTCCCCTGTGTCTTCGAAGCTTAGTCAGTATCCCTTTATCTTTCATTCCCATGACCAGGAAGAGCAATAGGAGGGAACAAACATTTGACATTTAGATTTTTATGGGGTTGAGAACAAGCAAATCAACTAGCGTTAAGAACTTTTTTTACACGATACCATTTCAAGGCAGGACTTAGTTTTTACATCAGTAAACGTGTGCTGGGGGCCACAGTGTGTGCCTGTGGGTCCAGGTCACTCCCAGCTTTGAAGCTCAGATCCTGATCTGGGTCTTCAAAAGTGGCCACTCTATAGCTCAAGGTAGACAGGTTACTGTGGACAGGCCAGCTGGTTGGGATGGCCCCAGAGAAACCTAGAACAAGCTCCTACCCTGAGCTGTGCCAGGTGAACCAGACAAGTAGGGGGTGTGTCCCCTGTGGCCCCTGAAGTCACCACTCCAAGGTCACAGTAAGATCATGTGAAAGGCTAAAATCTTGGCTGTTGTCAATAGACTGACCATCATAGTGATAATTTCTGATTATCTTATGAGTTGCCTTTTTAGAGATTGTTACCTGTGCAGCAAATTTGATTCTGAAATTCTTCCCTTATTAATTTTTAGGGTACGTTTGGTAGAACGGGGTTCTCCGCACAGTCTGCCGTTGACCGAGTCTGGAAAGGTAGTGGAAGCTGCAGTTCTCCTGATGAATGCAGATGGCTGTGGTTGGGTTGGGCTTGGCTGATGTAGGAGGCCTTCTCCTCGCTGCAAACACATGCAAGGACTAGGTTAAGTCTTAAGTACACATCTGAGCACAGAACCAAGAAAGGAGGACTTCAGGTGCAGAAACATGGAAAGATCTCCCACTGCTGGGGCACAAGGTTGCAGGGCCCCTCTGGTCAGGGCCCAGTGTCTTCACACAGTCTTGGAGCAAGGGCCAGCACAGCTACACAGCTCAGCCCCTGGCCCAGGTGACAGCTGGGAAGTGGTTCCCACCAGGGCTTTGGACATCAGGTTGCAATTTGCTATTGAAGTCAGTCCAGGCCTGGTGAGGCACTGGGAGCCCACACTGGTTGGGAGGGGTGAGGGTAGGAGGGGTGAGACCACCTGAGGGTGCCCAGGTTAAAACTCTGAGTACCGTGAGATGGGTGAGCAGCCACAGAGCCAGGAGAACAGGCGTCCTCAGAACCAGGGGATGTTTGAAGGAAGAAAGAAAGCCCACCTGGCCTGATGAGACTTTGTGATGATGTTGTGACTTAGCAGTTGCCCTGTGCCACAGCCAGGAGACAGCAGGATAGCTGGCAGGGCTGTATTCCCAGCATGGCCAGGAACAGACAGCCCTGAGCCCACACAGCCTAGAGGGCCACCTGACTGCTCACACACTCCCGTGGCCTTAGCTGCCTTTAGGGAGGCAGCGAGGTTCCCCAAAAGGAGCCCATGTGCATGTACTAGGGAAGAGGAGGAGCAACCACAGGTACCCGGGGCAGAGGGCTCAGCTGGTCAAACATCCTGGGGAGGGAGCATGGTCACAGGGAGATGAACATAGCTGGGGCTGAGCTGGGGGAAGAAGAGGAGGAGTGAGTGAACTCACATACCAGGTGCAGGGCTGTGGAAGCACACCTCCCACGTGCCTGTCTTTAGCGTCACTTGGAGGAGACCAGCTGAAAGGTGAATATGGGGGATGACCTCCCCTTTTTGAGCACATTGCTGGAATGCATGCTTAGTGAACAGCTTTGCTTATCCTCTTTGTATACTTAGCATATTTTCCCTCTGTTATTCTCAAAACAATTCTTTTTTGCCTTTCATATTTTATTGTTTATGGTAGTTCTGTCATTGTTTTAATCACCCCTCCCTCTTCTGATGGACTTTTTTCCTCCCTATTTTGCTGTTACAATGACTTGTACCTGATAGATTTGTGTTGTGGAAAGAGCTCTGGCTTCAGGGTTCAGGTGGGTCCCATGGAGAGAGGTCAGAGGCTCCTGAGTGTCCAGGAAACAGGACTGTCCCACAGGGCAGCATATGACAAGGGTACAATGACAGTAGGAGGAGAGGAAGGCCTGGCACTGACTGTGGACAACAGCCTACACTGACACCCTTCCTGTGACCCCTCATTCCTTTCCAAATGCCTAAAGGACCTCACTGACATCTCCCATTTTATACATGAGGAAACTGAGGACATAGAACAGGTGACCGTGCCTGGAGCAGCCCAGTGAGGTCTCCCCAGGACCGGGCGTGGGGGTTGGGGGATTCCCTGACCTGAGGCACCCTATCCTGGAATGTTTTCCATGTCTCCTGGATAAAAGCTGAAGTATCCATTTGTCTGAACTGACACAAAGCAGGTGACCAGTGGTTGGACTGAGTCATGGGCAGAAAGGGCTCTTCAAGGTTAGAGTCCCAGCCCAGAACTAGGAGGCTTGCTAAAGCCCATGGACAGAGCCCTTGCGTGGCTGAGTTGGGGCTCTGCTAAGTGGTGGGGCTGTATGGCCTTCTGCACTGTGTGCCCCCACAAGAGGCAGGCGGCCCTCGAGTGGCCTTACTGAAAGATCCCAGGTAGAACAGATGCTTATGTAGACTCTCTCTGTCCCTCATGATAGTCAAAATAGGATTCTCTTATGAACTGGGATAATTTTTCTAAGATTCACATATATATTTATCTACTGAAGTCTGTTATTTCTGTTAAAATTCAAATTCAAGTTGGCTTTAAATTTCCAGATCACTCACATGTGCATATCATGTTGTTTGGATCAGCTTCTGGGGGCTGTAGTTTTTAATGTCATTGAATCAGGAGTCTCGTGTTGTCTTTGACATGGACATGGTTCTCCTTCCAGATCCTCCCTGGAGTGAAAGTTATCATTGCGCACACTGAGACCAAAGGGCCTCTTGGAGACTCGCACCTGGGAGAGGTGAGGCTGAGGGGTTGGGTTCTGGAGCCATATGCACCTCAGGAGCTGCTCCCCCCCTTCCCCTTCCTTCCCCAGATTTGGGAATTCTAAACCCTTGGGTTCACACATGCTTTTGGGAATCTGCCAAGCTATTTGGTCCTTTCCCTCCAGGCACATTTGTGTTCCTGTACCCTGTACCTGGGTCACATGGGATGAGGCCCCACTCTGGGGTCCTTACCAGCAGAAGGAAACCTGAGTTTTGTAGGCACTGGGAGGCCCTAGGAGCCACACAGGAACTTGCAGTATGGAGAAAGCTATCCTTTAAAACACAGTTCCTGCACTAAGCCAGGAGCCACAGCCCTGAGGGGAGGGGCTGGCACGGGACAGACATGGAGGTAGGAGGTGGGCATCCTCTACTCCTGAGAACACATGCCTGGGATTGTGCAGGAATCATTGTGTTGATAAACCTGCATTTATTACACATGCAATAAGTTGGGACAGGTGAGACTTACTACCAGAGGCCAGGATGGCAGGGAGAGCACAGATCACAACCTGAGTGCCCAGGTTGGTCCTATTATGGTGGGAACATGAGAACAGTCTTGTGCTTCCAGTTACAGGCTCTAGGGACATGCTGTGGAACCAGTGTTCTGGCATCAGATGGGCACAAGAACCCTCGGGGTCCTGGTAGATGGCACTCAAAGGTAGTCATACAGACACTGCCCAGTCTCAGTCTAACTGGGACAAGGGTGTGAGTGAGCCTGGGGGTCTCCCAAGGGTTGCTCAGTGTCCTAATGGGAAGATGCGCCCATCCCAGGGCTGGGTGGGGTCAGTGTGGGGCCTCCCTTTTCACCAGCTGGACCCAGGCCTGTTAGGGCAACATTGTGACCCCAAGATGGACACGGAGGGTCTGTTCTAGGCCTGGACCCCACCGCTTGTGGCAGAGGGCCCTGTCTCTTCTTAGGATGCTGCCTTATGGGAATATCTAGAGCCAGGTGCTTGATCTGGGGAGCCAGCTGTGGTCCTGGATGGGCCCTGTATTTAGAAGGACACCCTGAGGGGCCCCATGATACTGGGTACTGCTAGTACATGTGCATCCAACGAGGGTGCATGGATGTATATAAACTCACACATATGTGGGTAAGTCTGGTGCAGGGCTTGCCTACTCAGTGAGCCTCACTCCATTACTTGTCCCTGTGTGGACTTGTACATCACTCCCAGTCCTTATTGACAACAGTAGTTTGATGTGCAGGAGCGGGAGTCACCTCTGTGGTCTCATCCACATCACAGAGTCCTGGAGAGGCACACTCCATTTGAAGGAGAGAAGTTATTTGTTTGCTGTACATACCTGTAACATTAACTTAGTTCACAGGATAAGAGACACTGAAAATGCCCCTGCCTTTGGCAGTATTTTCTTAAGTTCTCTTGGCAAGTGGATGTCTCATGACAGAATCTGTGCTCAGCTCATTCTTGTTCTCTGGGCCCCACAGATCTGGGTTAGCAGCCCCCACAATGCCACAGGCTACTACACTGTCCATGGGGAGGAAGCTCTTCACGCTGATCACTTCAGTGCCCGTTTGAGCTTTGGAGACACCCAGACCATTTGGGCAAGGACTGGCTACTTGGGCTTCCTTCGGAGAACTGAGCTCACCGATGCCAGTGGAGGTGAGGGGTTATAGTGACCCCCTGTCAGTGCTGTTGTGGGTGGGGGGCTCTGTCCACAGCCCACAGGGTCTGCTGCTGCAGCTCGTGGGCCCAACAGGCATATGTAGCATCTCAGGGATTCCTGCTGACTCACTGCACCCCTTGTAAGGAGCTTGTGTCTTTGGGTGTGGGGTGAAGGATGTGCTTTGGCAGTGGTGTTCTCTGAAAATTACTACTTTTCCCTTTTTGGCTGTCCCTCACTATCCTTGGACCCTTGCCCTCTCTGCTGAGGATGTGGGCAGTATTAGTGTCCTGTCAGGTCCTCCTCAGGCAGAACCACCTGCATGTTTCACTAGCTGTGGGTGGCACCCTCCCCACACATGACTTCTCAAAGTTGCAAAGTCCCTTAGGTCACAGCAGTCTGGCTAGATCAAGTCAGAACTTTTGGTAGCCCCTGTAAATGCTGTTTTGTTTCCAGAAATAATAAAATGCTGTTTTAAAAGATATATTCACACATTGACGTAACTCTTCGGAATCGAGGGGATGGACATACGTTCATCAGCCTCTGCTGCAGGTCTCGCCCATTAGGAGGCTCGGTTTTCAAGTGATGTTGTAATAGCCAGCTCCCTGTCCCAGAGAACCCGACTGAGGCTGACACAGACACGCGCAGGGTGCCCAGATTGCACTGTGCCTTTCTGAGGTGTGTAAACTGTGCCCTCCACAGAGCGACATGATGCACTGTATGTGGTTGGGTCTCTGGATGAAACACTGGAGCTGAGAGGCATGCGATACCATCCCATTGACATCGAGACGTCTGTGATCCGAGCACACAGGAGCATTGCCGAGTGGTAAGAGCCCCGAGGAAGGCGAGTACCACTCAGCCCCTCCCCTGGGGCAGAGCCAGGGACTGCGGGCCATCTGCCTGGTCACCTTGGTTCCAGCAGACCCTGTCTACCAGGCACATGCTGGCAAAGCCTGCCTCTCCAGGAGCTGACCCCCGGTCTCTCCAGATGTGCTCTTGGAAACACGTACCAGAGACGCCTTGTGGCCATTTGTTTGGTTTTGCTTGGTTTTCCTCTTTTCATAATCAGTTTTAAACCAAGAATCTGTCCCCAAATGCACAGGCAATACATGACCTCTCCACAGTTGTCCTGAAGCGTTTCTGCGTTTTGTGGTGATCCTCACCCAAGGGCATTTTTTCCATTGATTTTTAGAGTGGAAGGGAGAGAGGGAGGGGGAGGCACGGAAAGAGAGAGGAGAAAGAGAAACATTGATGTAAAAGAGACATCGATTGGTTGCCTGCTGCACATGCTTCACCCAGGCTCGGGATCAAACCTGCAACCCAGGTATGCCCTTGACCAGGCCCTTGACTGGGAATCCAACTGGTGACCCTTTGGTGCATGGGACGATACTCTAACCATTGAGCAGCGCTGGCCAGGGCTGTTTCTGCTTTTAATGTGTATTTTCTCATTTAAATGGTTGTGACTCAATTTCTTCACTTTGTAGGGAGCTTGCATTGGGGCAGGTTCAACTTTCAACATCAAATAATGAATGCTCTTGATTTTTAGCAAGAGCTAAACTTTAATTAGAATAGATAGTCCTAGGAAGCACATTTAGCCGAACCTTTCAGTTGTGAGCATTGTTCAGCAGCAGTGCAGTGTCAATAAATATATTTGTCTTTTCACTCTGCTCTGTTTGGCACCATTTTCCATGTATTTGTCGGCCCTCAGAAGCTGATATCCATGCCCTGTGATGCCATCTGTCTTCTCCCTGCAGTGCTGTGTTTACCTGGACCAACCTGCTGGTTGTAGTGGTGGAGCTGGACGGGCTGGAGCAGGATGCACTGGACCTGGTGGCCCTGGTGACGAATGTGGTGCTGGAGGAGCATCACCTGATTGTGGGTGTGGTGGTCATTGTAGACCCAGGTGTGATCCCCATCAACTCTCGGGGTGAGAAGCAACGCATGCACTTGCGTGATGGCTTCCTGGCTGACCAGCTGGACCCAATCTACGTTGCCTACAACATGTGAGCACCACTCACCAGCCCCAGGGCTCTGACTGACGTGACCCAGGCTTCCAGGAGTCGGAACCAAGTGAAGGTGTTGGACACATTAAGACACTGCAGTGTGTCTGTAGCTACTAGGAGAAAGGACTGTAGTCTTCAGGGAATACTGTACCCCTTGCCCTACTTTTACAGATTTGTCTGAAAGTTTCCCAAATCTCCTTTGAGAAGCCACTTCCTGAATTATTTGAAGAAATATTTTAATCTTCAAGGACATTTACAAAAACTTTAAAGTCAGTATTTTAACAGGGTGACTGGGAAATGAAAGGCCTAGCATGTATACCGTGAGGAACTGCAGGTGTGCAATTTGTTCTCTACTGTATTGCAAGTTTGCACTTTTTACCCTAAAAATATAGTTCTTGATTTTTAAAATTCAATTATTTATTCCCACTTCAGATAACAAGTTCATATGTAGAATTTAAGCTAGAAAGAACTTGAGGCCCCAGTACAGCTGATTGACTTTCATTTCACAGGGAGAAAGAGCCCAAAAGACTGATGGAAAGGGCAGCAAGTCTTGCCTGCCTGCCCCTCCTACTCTTGGACCCCAGATCAGGCACTCCAGTCACAGGATGCTTCCTCTCTTCCAGTTTCGTTATTGGAACAGGTGTGCCCGATTGTCTGCACACGTTGTCACTAATACTCAATAAGTGCCATTTGGGGCTCTCAAGTTAGATGCTTTGTTTTGGAAAGATAAACCAATATTTAGTTTTAAACCACTTTCCTAGGTGTGTAACTTAATGCTGTTTTAGTTGAATGCTTGTTTTCATAACATCACAATATAAATTCTTCTCAATACATGGAAGTGTATTCCAACAGATTTGGAAGCATTGGTGACAGCGTCTGAGGTCTCCATGCCCTCAGTGTTGTACGCAGTGCAGTTGCACTGTGGGGACAGCCTTACCCCACATAGAAGGTGGGCATGGTCCCCCTCGCCCTGGCTTTCACATTTTGAGCTGTATGCCTATAAAATTTGTCCAGACCATATTCAGTTATTACTGAACTGAGCGATCTAATGTCATAGTAAACCTAAGTCAAAGAGAATACAAAATTCTTTAGAGACTTCATAGAATTTGAAGTGAAGCTCAAATCTAAGACACAGAGTATTTTTATATAGCTAATAAAGAGTATGTTACGAAGGTGTTGGATTTGGGGGGGAACTGTGGATAGGAAAGTTTATGGATCATGCATGCTTCATAGAAACAACCAGGTTTTTCTGGAATTAGCCTGAATCTGTGCCTAATAAAGCTGTTCTTGATTCTCTACCATTTTAAATTCTCCACAAATAGGTCTGGCTAACTAGGCTGCCTCTCACATCTTACTCTTATTTGGCTACTTATAGCAGGTGCATTGTAGCTGTTTGCCTGTGGTGGTGGACTGCAGTTAGTATGTTACAACATACTGGAATTGTAATAACCTATTGTAATTATGTACATAATCTGTGTAACTTATTGTTTGACATACAGATAACATATTCCTTATAATAGAATGGCCGGCAGGGGAAAGAACTACCTAACCCTAATCTTAATGTTGTAGTTTTGTAGCAAATATTGTAAAATTTTTGTATTGAAAGGCCAGTGGCACTAAGACAAGGTGTCTTGTAAATTAAGACTTTAAGAAGCACATTAAAATGTTTTAAGATTACTCTCTGGGAATTCTGTATATCACACTAAAATTTTTTTATATCATGTTAATAAAAGTTATTGACTTTGTAATTCTGCATTTTGAAATGTGTGAAAAGGTTTTTAAAATTACCCCCAATAGGATGTATTTTATTATGCATTCCTTTTTTCTGAATATAAAAGCATTTATGCTTACAGCATAAATCTATAAAGCACATTAAAGTGTAAAGAAGAAAATCTATAATCCTACTTCTGAGTAATATAGCAGCATTAGTATTTGACCTAAATCCTTTCAGGGATTAATTTTTTTCCTTTTAAAATTTTTTACAAAATTAGGATCATATACTTTTATAATGAGCTTTTGTATTTAATAAATTAGACTTTTTAATCTGTTACATATATTCTACGTTTTAATGACTGTATCATACAGGTTTGTCATGACTAAAGGTAGCTTTTGCTCAGTTGTTGTCCATCATAGTTCTTTCAACAGTGCTGCAGTGAACCTCCTCACAGACGTGTGTGCACTTCTGCAGTCACAATTACTACCTCAGGCTTAGCTCCCACAGGTATGTGGGTGTTCCACAGTTCATGCCAGGTTTGAAGCTTTGGGTGCCCATTGCCCTGGTTTCCCTGCATCCAGCTCTCCTTTCACTTTAATGAGGGAACCTATTTACATGAGTCTGTGAAATGTTTAGGAAGGGCTTGTGAAAGTGAGAAATTGAGAGGTTATTATTCGTTCTAAGTGCCAACTAAGTATAGGGTATCCTGTTCCCCAGACTCTCCAAGAGACTGAAAAGGCCAAATGTCATGAATGTTCATTACAGATAACCACTTAAAAGCAAAAGCTGAAACAGGACCATGAGGAACCAGATGAAGCTTTGAGGGGAAGAGGGTGTGCAGATGCATTGTTACTCATTGCCACTCCCAGCAGCAGTGAACTGGACTTCAGGTGGGTACACCCAGATGCTGCAGTAGGCTCCCCTATGGGCTGTTGCACGCTGATAGAGTGGAACACAAGTTCAAAGATAAGCAATGTTTAGCATTTACTTTACATTAAAAAGTAGGGAAAGATCAGCTTCTGTCGTGACAGCCCTGAGAAGCTCTATGGGCACGCTAGCCAATATAATCGGCGAAAATTATTGTTAGAAGCTCTCAGGCTCATGGAGCTCACAGTGAATACAAACTCCCCACAAGAGAGACATCCTGAGAAGGGCCCCAAGTGGCCTGAAGGAAAGCTCACTTCTCTTGGTGGCTGCCAGGGACAGGGTCTGCTTAGGACAGGACCAATCCCGGGGAGAGGATCTTGAATTGTGACAGAGAGCCAGCTGGTAGAGGCCCCTGGGAGTTACCCCAGGGCCAGAGAAGGCAAGGAGGGCAGGTGGAACCCTGGCCTGCCCAACCTCAATCCCCCTTTCCCCACTGTCCCCCTGGGGCAGGGCCAGGGTGAAGGTGGGAGCATGGCCCAGGGCTCAGGAATCCAGGGCCTTCCTGAAGGGGAACATGTGTTCCCCTCCGATGATCCTGAAATGAAAATGCCTCTTCTCAGTGGCAGGAAAGTCTGGCAATTGTGTTGCCCAGACTTGGGGCAGGGACAGCAGTGCATGCTGGGATGGTCCACATGATCGAGGGTTGAGGCTGGGTCCCTGCAGGTCCCAGACGGTTGGACAGCACTTGTCAGTGCAGGGCCAACAAATGGGGTCCTCTGCTCCACCTTTGTCTCTGTCCTGAGAGCCTCAATGCTGCTGTCAGGGACATTCTCTGGGCTACTTGTGGCCCAGTCTTGTGGATTCAAGTGATAAACTGATGGGACACAGGGAATTGTTTGGCTAAACTGGGTCTTGATGGGAAAGGCAGAGTGGGACAATGGGGGTCATTTTAAATGCAGTTCCCTTGACAGGGACCTTATTCTCCCTGGGGATGCCTGAGGCAGCGCCCAGTGGGCTGTGTGTGGGGACCATCACCACCCATTCATGGAACCAGACAGGGTCTCTTGTTGAGAGCAGGTGCCTCTCAGTTGAGGACTGGTCAGAGGAGAGGATGTTTTACAACCTGGAGCTCACCACAGTTTGTGCAAGGAAGCCCCCAGGAGTACCTGAGGATGACTGTGCAGTGCTGAGGAAGACTCTCTCCCTGGGGTAAAGGCACATCCCCTGGACCTGGGGTCAGAAGGCAAACAGCAGCTGCCCTAGGCAGACTCCCTGGGGGGCCGGTACACTCCAGTTCTTTCCTGTGGTTAGGAAGCAGGCTGGACACCTGGGAACTGAGTCATTTTGGGATTCTTGCGATCAACGGGGACAAGGGAGGTACCAGGAAGGACCTATTCAATTTCTGGCAAAGCAGCAGGGCTGTCCTCTGGTGATGAATGGAGGTGTAGAGATGCGGCCTGAAAGCAAGCTGGACAGGTACAGACACCTCACGCTGCAGCCCAGAGCCAACCCGCCCCCCGCCTTCCCCTCACTGCTTCCCCTCCGTGCACAGGGCTGTGCCCACCCCGAGCCTCCCAAGCCTGCTCCCCGTCCTGTGTTCCGCACCCCGGCGTGCCGCCTACGACCGGGAGCATAATCTGCGGGGCCCAATGCAATGAAAACGCCAGGTCCCTTGTCCATAAATTACCAACAAATTCCGCACAGCAACAGCAGTGTTGGCCTGAGCGTGGGCCCGCGGTCTCCCCAGGCGGGCCCGTCTGAAGTGCGGACAGTGCCCCGGGCGGGCGCCGACTCACCCCGGCGTCCTGAACACCCCCGGCCGGCCCCGCCTCTCCCCCCGCCGGTCTCTCAAGCGATGCCCCGCTGTGGCGGCCTCTGCTCCCGCCCCCCGGCTGGAAAGCCGAGGAGCGCCCCTCCCCGGGGGTAAGGCCAAGCTCCTCTGGCCCCTTACCCTCAGCCCTCCAAGCCCAGGGCACCCTCACTCCCTGCTCTGCCCCAGCACCCCCACCCCGCCCCCCGCCTGCGTCCTGTGCGCACCGCGGAGCGCATCTCCCCAGCAACAGCCGCAGGGGTCGCGTTTCCCCTGGAGTGTTGGCGCTGCTGCACCTGTTCGGCCAGGAGCTGTCTGGGGGGCCCGACAGGTCACCCCCGCGCGCCTGCCGTGCAGGGGTCTCCTCGGAGGGGCAGTTCACCCAGTCCAGCCCCTAGGGGCTTCTGAAACGACAAACAGCACCCAGCCTTCTCTATTGGGCCTGCGGCCAGGACCGAGGACCCAGCAGGGACCACCGACCCCGCGGGCGCAAAGCCTCCAAAACAGAGACGACGCCGCAGACGCCGGCCGGGAGGGGGCGGGACGGCAGCGGAGCGGGACCCGGAGACCTCAACTCGGTGCCTGCCCCCGCGCGCCGGCCCACCCCTTCCGGTTGAGCAGGACCAATCGCAGCTCCCTTTCGTCGCGATTGGTCCAGGGAAGCCCACGTGACGCCAACCTCTGCGAGGAAAGGCCGTCCCACCCCCTGACGTCCCGCCCCGCCCCGCCCGCCCTGCGCGCCCCGCGTCTCCACCCAGCCCCTCGCTCCCTGCCCGCAGCCAATGTGTCCCCCGCCCGGCTTTCGGTCCCCACCTCCGCACCCTTCCTGGCCTCGTTCAGTGCGGTAGCTGCGGCCGTGAGGAAAGCCGGGCCCCTCTACTTGACTGCTCTTCCCAGTTTTGCAGGTATTTCGCTTTTATTTCATGTTTAACGGCTACGGATTCCTGTCACTGTTCTTTATTTAATGCAAACGCCAGCGACCCATTGTTTTATGAAGTGCGTGTCTTTACATGTAACAAAACAGGGAAAGAGGTGGATAAGACTCATTTGAGTTTTCCTGGAAGTGATTTTTAATGTTTGTAACTTGGTTATTTGAAACTTGATTTATCTGGATTCGTGGATGCAGCAGCCTAAATTCCAGCTTTACAAGTACACCGACTTTACTAACAGCACTAACGAGTCAGGAATGACAGTCGCCAGCAGAGCAGACGCAGCGGCAGTCACCCATCCTCTCAGGGACGCGAGCGGAGGCTGGAGAAACGAAGTGACCGGCGGCGCGCTCGTCTGCAGGGAGGCCGCCCCGAGCCTGGCCCTGAACCTGACCTCCTGCAGCGCGCCCCGCAGCCCCGGCCAAGTGGGAGCCCGGCCGGAGAATTCCCCCGAATGTAGAATTTTGATTCTCCAAAATTTTATTAGAGTTAAAGTTTTAGTACTGGTTGGTTCATGAGACACATTTTTTTCCATTTAGAACTGTTAGCATTAGATAAACATCTACTCAGTAATCACAGCTCATGATAAAAGGGATCTAAATAAGACCATGCTCTAAGGGCTGGTGGGACAGCACTGTCACACCATCTAACTACTTTAGGTTCCATTTGCACTGATGATGAACAAATTTTAAGAAATGCAGCGTTTTCAAAGGGTGCGCAGAGCTTTGTAGTTCCAAATGTAGTGGAGACTTAAGGAAACCACAAATGCCCAGAGTCCTTTTTGGTAGTCAGTTTTGTTTTTTCAGGGTTAGGATTCTGCACAGCCATGGCAGCCAGGATAGCACAGGCTTTGTGACTGAGGATTTGACTTTCTTACATGGTATTACCAGGAGTCCCTGGGACCAGTCAGCTAGCACGTATGCCTAATATAGCAGAAGTAATGATAGGGGCCATTAAAAACAGTCCTTGGCAAGAGGTTTTCAATATTTCATTCACAAAGCAAATCAAGCTTCCTAATTGCTACAACACGGCTGGAAAGCTCAGCTCCTACTAGCCTGCAAGCCCTTGCTCTCTGCTTCCTTGTGTGACCTTCATCTCTGTTACAGGAACAGCTTGGCTGTTTTCTCTACTTCACTCGTGTTCAAAGAACTCGTGGCAGGCAGTGGTAACCATGGCGATGAAGGCCACAAATTCCTGGAAGTCACATTCGCCATCACCGTCGTTGTCCAGTGTTTCCATGACTTTGTCCACAACCTCCTGCTCTTTGATTTCCTAAGAGAGAACAGTCACCCAGCTTGTTTTTAAATGAAACTTAAGGCCATCAAAACATGGTTAAAAGTTGGCTGGCTTAAAAAATCTGTATCAGAAACAACCTAAGATATAAAATACCAAATACCAGAAAGATTTCTCCTGTGACCAGGGAACTGTTGGCTGGGGGTCTGTGCGTTCTCTACCTTACTTTAGGTCCAGTGGGACCTGGGCTACTTGTAAAGATGCTGGAACAACCAAAATCTGAAAACCTGAAGGTTGTATATTTAAAATACCCAGAAAAGAAGAATAGCATCTTGATCAGCCAGAGCATATAACAGCAAATGTCTTGAAAGAAAAAATGAACTTTCGGCCCCTCTAAATTTTTCAGTTTCTGAGTGTGAAAGTTCCTACAGTGAAGGTGTCCATGGATTTTTATGTTTGGAAAGGTTTTTTTGTTGTCGTGGAAGTAACTCTTGGGTGCATGCCTAAATTTTTTAAATGTGTGTTTTTTGCCACTTGAGTTGCTTTCTGGGTGTCATGGAACTTTTCCTGATAGTTCTGCCCAACACAGATGCCAAGCAATAGTGTTGCAGTCTCTGGGGAACACACACTGTGCAGGGCCATAAATGTGGTGGAAAGAATGTGGCATCGAGCACTGAAGAAAAGCATCAGTACAGGCTGTTCAGAATAACTGCCCCTAGTGCAGCAGAGCTCGGCCTGAAGGAGTGAGGTGTAATGTTCAGTGGCTGCCTGCAGCCTAAAACATGTAAAAGACTGAGATTCCAATGGTGGTTGGGCGGGACGTATAAGCAGTGTGTTATATCAATTGTGTTATAGGTTTTCCTCCAAACCGAAATTACTTTAATAAAACTAGGCTAACAAACGTTCATGGTACCTTGGTATCAGAAACAACCTAAGATATAAAATACCAAATACCAGAAAGATTTCTCCTGTGACCAGGGAACTGTTGGCTGGGGGTCTGTGCGTTCTCTACCTTACTTTAGGTCCAGTGGGACCTGGGCTACTTGTAAAGATGCTGGAACAACCAAAATCTGAAAACCTGAAGGTTGTATATTTAAAATACCCAGAAAAGAAGAATAGCATCTTGATCAGCCAGAGCATATAACAGCAAATGTCTTGAAAGAAAAAATGAACTTTCGGCCCCTCTAAATTTTTCAGTTTCTGAGTGTGAAAGTTCCTACAGTGAAGGTGTCCATGGATTTTTATGTTTGGAAAGGTTTTTTTGTTGTCGTGGAAGTAACTCTTGGGTGCATGCCTAAATTTTTTAAATGTGTGTTTTTTGCCACTTGAGTTGCTTTCTGGGTGTCATGGAACTTTTCCTGATAGTTCTGCCCAACACAGACGCCAAGCAATAGTGTTGCAGTCTCTGGGGAACAAACACTGTGCAGGGCCATAAATGTGGTGGAAAGAATGTGGCATCGAGCACTGAAGAAAAGCATCAGTACAGGCTGTTCAGAATAACTGCCCCTAGTGCAGCAGAGCTCGGCCTGAAGGAGTGAGGTGTAATGTTCAGTGGCTGCCTGCAGCCTAAAACATGTAAAAGACTGAGATTCCAATGGTGGTTGGGCGGGACGTATAAGCAGTGTGTTATATCAATTGTGTTATAGGTTTTCCTCCAAACCGAAATTACTTTAATAAAACTAGGCTAACAAACGTTCATGGTACCTTGGTATACTTACTTTGAATTACTTATTTTTTATAAATTGTGGTTACCACGTTAAGCTTTTTCTATATTTTAAAATCAATAATAGCAGTTACTGGTTATTGAGCTTTCACTATACGTTAAGCACTTGACCAACACTGTCAACAATCCTTTTTACAGAAGAAACTGGGACTTTGTTAAGTTAGAAGGTAGAAGTGGTGGGACTGGATAATTGAACATGTGAGTGAGGCAGCTGCCACTTGGACTCGAATGCCTGAGAAACCAGTCCCAGAATCAGAGTAGGAGATGCCTCCCCGGCCCCGCCTCAAGCCTGCGGGTCACTTTCTCTGCTCTGGTAGTGCCATTCACAGCATTGGAGTGTTTGGGTGGGGGTGAGGAGGAGAACCCCAGCCAGTTGCAGGCAATGGGTGCTGCCCTGTTTGAATCTGGGATTCACCCTGCGCTGAGAGGCTCAGCTGGCTGGGAGGGTGGCTCCCCTTCACCATCACCATGCCCCAGGGCCCTGCCCTGGTGCTCTGGTATCTTCCCTGGAATTAGCTCCTGGTCAGACATCAGTGCACTGGTTCATTGGCTGGCCTTCTCCCCAGTGTGTGATCAATCACTTCAGTGACCTTGGTTCTGGGCACTAAGGGAAGGTCAGGTGCCAGGTAGATTGCAGTTCATTGCCTTCAGGGCACAAGACTAGTGTGTAGTAGTGACGAGGGGTGGCTGATCCAAGAGGCAGGAGCTGGTGGGTAGGAAAGTGAGTCCTCGATGAGGTGTCTGGACATCCTTTTACCACAGGCCAGAGTGGGACCTGCATGGGGAAGGAGGGCTCATCAGGAGCCCTTGTACCACTTCCTAAGTTAGGGTCCTAAATGAAGATGGCTCCTCTCCAACATCTCATATTCCATGAAGCCCCCTGGAAGGCCCCCAGGCCTCCAATGAGTGCAGCGCCCTCATGCCCTTAGGTACATTGTGGCCCTTCATTGATGTGCCAGCCTGGGTGCCTTAGAAGCAGAGGCCATGTTCTCGGGCCTGTGTCTCTCCCAGTATTGAATGTAATGAGTGGTCAATAAATGTTTGCTCAGTAAATAGCATCTTTATCACCATGGTGGATGCTAAACATCTAGCTAAAGCTAAAATAGTCCTTTTCCTCCAAACAAAAACCTATCTTTACCGTATTTTTTATATGCACCATGGTCCATGATAAGTCATGGGTCTATTTTCTATCCATTTTGCCATCATTGCCGTAAGTCCTGATTTTTCAGAGAAACTTCAGCATTATTTGGAATGTGTACTTGTGCCTTTGAGACAGCAGTTTTTCCTTGATGTTTCTACTATACACAAAACAAATGAAAATGAAGACAGTGGCGCTCAGCTAAGCTAGCCTCCATAATGATGGTCAGCCATGCAAACAAGTTTTCAGAAGCACCCAGGGGCCCTGAAACAGACCTGGAATCACCTTCATGGCCGCTCAGAAGAGAAAGTGCGCAGGTGGTTTTATAAGTGGAGAGGAGAATGCATAAACTGTCGATTTTAAAAAGACTCACCTCTAAAAAATGGGAAAGTTCATTGTTGATGAGCTCCTTGAGTTCGGATTTCTTTAGCTTGTGCTTGTCGCCCTCCCTTCCGGAATATTGATGGAAAACGTCAATGAGGGCCACCACCGCCTTCTCCAGCTCGGACATCCTAGGGGTCCACAGAGGAAAGATGCCTGCTCATGCTTCTTGCCTTGCTTTACATGGAATAGTTAACATGTTACCTATATAGACTTCGACTCAGAGGAGGGGGCTGGGCCAGCCTTGGTGCATCTCTCATGTCAAGCTTGGAACAGGGCATTCTGTGAACTCGCTTTGTTGTCACTGGCCTCCCATCCACCATTTAGATACACTCACCCCTCCGTGCCTCCCTTCTCTGTTCCTGTCAGCACCTTGACTAGTTCCCAGGCCCTCTGGCTTCTGGTTGGGTTTGGCCAATGGGAAACTTCAGCAAAACTATGACGGCAGCCCTGGCTGGTGTGGCTCAGTTGGTTGGACATTGTCCTGTGCACCAAAAGGTTGCTAGTTTGATTCCCGGTCAGGGCACATGCCTGGGTTGCAGCTTGATTCCCGGTAGGGGGTGTGTAGGAGGCAGCTGATCAATATTTCCCTCTCACATCGGTGTTTCTCTCTCTCTCTCTCTCCCTCTCTCCCTCGCCCTCTCTCTTCCTCTATCTCTAAAAGTCAATAAAAAAGTCTTTAGCCCGGCCGGTGTGGCTCAGCAGTTGAACAACCTATGATCCAGGAGATTGAGGTTCAATTCCCGATTGGGGCACATGCCTCTCTTGCAGCTGGATCCCCAGTAGGGGGCGTGCAGGAGGCAGGCGATCAACGACTCTCTCATCATTGATGTTTCTATCTCTCTCTCTGCCTCTCCCTCTCTCTGAAATCAATAAAGACATATTTTTAAAAATCTTTAAAAAAATATATATGAAGGCAGAGCAGTGAGGGAGTTCTGGGATTGATCCCTGCCTCCTCCCTTGGGCCACCCTCTGCCCTGGCAGGGCTCCAAGTCAGTGACAGTGCAGGTGAGCAGAGCAGTGGCTGCAAGCTGTTAGAATTAATCAGAAAGAAGTAAGGTGACCAGGAGCCAAATGAGGGTACACACATGGATAGTATTCTTATATTCTGTCAATAAACAATTGGAAAACAAGAGGAGAATCCCGTTTATTACATATTACTAAAAATAAGTTGAGCATGAAAAGTGCAGGTCCTTCCAAAAGATTTTAAGAATCATAAGATGTAGGAATTTTCTTTTCTTTGAATATTATAAATTTAACTCATTTTTTGACAAAAAAATCCTTACTGGGAAAAATAAATATGGTAGAATTCCCACAATTTTTTTTGGTAAAGAAGGTCAGTGAAATGTTCTTGACCTACCAGAAACAAAAGTGTATGATCAGGTTATACAGTGAAGCTGGTTCCGCTACAGGAACAGACAAGTGCAGCAGGAGCCATCGCCAGGTGTTTATTCAGTATCCATGGAGGGGCTGCCTCCAGTGAATGGGGGAAATGTCACTTATTCACTAATAAGTGTTTCTCTGCAGTTGTCAAAGCAAGAAACTTTCTGCTTCCCTCAACACACACCTCATGCTGTGGCCTGTAAACTGAACAAAAAACTGTTTGATCCTGGGGATTAGGCATATTTTACAAAGGACAGGTTTTCAATTGTTTCATAAAACTGAGACACTCAGCCAGAGAAATTTACCAATTTTTGACCTTGAATTCTTACCATTAAAGAATCTTAGCACTTTCATAGTTAAAAATAAATTCAAGAAGTACATCTAATTGTTGAAAAATCATTCCCGTGTCGAATATGTCATGTTTTAAAAATAACCTGGAATAAAATATTTAAATTTTTATTTATTTCTGATTTCCCAAGGGAAAGACAATTGAGGATTTTTGTCTTGACCTGACCTTTGCTAAAGTCACGCTGTTAATTATCAGTATACTTTGTTTTGCTCTTAAGTCCCTAATAATCGGATCTATCATATGTAAATAGAACAATTCAAATGGATTCAAATCTTTAACATTTCCTACTTTCTTATCCTTTGCACTCAAATTTCAATTATTTTTTTTTAAAGAAACAAAACAAGCCTCAGTTGGTTAGATTGTTGCCCTGATACACCAAGGTTGCGGGTTTGATCCCCAGTCAGGACACGTACAAGAGTCAACCAGTGAATGCATAAATGATGGAACAACAAATCTCTCTCTTCTCAGTGATTAAAAAAAGGGAGAAACAAAACCAAACCACCGAAAAACTTTTACATCATCCTGATGCTTCTCAGAGTCCATGGTGTTTTGGGGAAGAGGAAGGTAAATTATTTTTGTGTGTGAAGTATGACTAGTGGGATTTTTTTAAAAGGAAAAGCATAAAACATAAACTTCCTATGTTTTAAAACTCCATAAAATGTGATTTTCTTTACAACCATACTACAAGTTAATTAAAAAATTTTTCATGTTAAATTCTCCCCTTTGACTAAGAAACAAATGATGGATTAAAGCTTACCTTTTAAGAGAAATGAAAAGCAAATACCCATGTTTCTTTTTCACTTCATTCTGTGTTATTCCTGCGTCAATTAGCCTCTTACTCCCTTGTTAATCTTTTTACGTCGAAAACGAGAACTTTTGGGCTTTAACTCCTTAAAAGGAGTTATGATCGCATGTGATTTGAGGGTCCCCTTTAAGGTAGGGGCCCTACCTACCTGAGAAGTTATAGACTGATGAAAGTTAAACCCAGCATAAACCCCGATTCCTTTGACTCAATTTATAATTCACTTGTAAAGACCTCTTAGTTTTTATGGGATTTCTGAGTGGGGTCCAGAGGACCCTGACATTTCCCTCTGAAGGAAACAAAGCAGCCCCGTGCCCAGGCCAGGGCAGGAGCTAGGAGGAGAGAAGACATTCAATATTCAAGGGAAGAATCAATATTTGTGGCGCTTCTGGGGAAATGTCAGCGATCCCCTCTCAGCCCCAGACCTGACATCTCTCTGATTTATGGTAATAAAAACACAGGCAAAATGAACCTCTAGCTGTCCAGGGTTAAGGCAGTCATGTCCACACACAGTTGTAAGATTCACACTTTTGAAATGCAGCAATTATCCTAAAGGGGCTTTTGAAACTACCACCCAGTTCTCCAACCCGCCTTCTGCCCCCTCCCCGCCCCCACCACACAGCAGGCTCTCCCCCTCACGTTGTGATCTTGGTCGCTCTTCGTGGTCACCTCCTGACTGCAGCGTCCTGAGTGGCAGGAGTGGTGGGCAGGGGCAGCCTTTTATTCGCTCCTCTGGGCGTGGGCCCCTTGTGCAGTCCCACTGCAGGCCCAGGCAGCCAATGGGGGCTGAGAGCAGAGTGGGGGTGGCTGAGGCGGCCAGGCCTGCACACAGGGCGGCATTGACCAAGCTGCCACCCGGGGACTGCACTTGGGCCAAGGAAGAAAACGGCCTGTGGGGCAGGAAGTGGGGAGTCAGCTTTTTGTGCTATTTTAAATTTATCCATGAATATTAATGTTCTTCTGAAAGCAAGGTTGGGGGTGGGGGGAGGAGAGAGATGGATTAATTGATTCAAACAACGCAAATGTTCAGCCAAGAACGCGAAGTGTCCAAGTGCAGGCTGGCCCATGCTGTTTTCCAGTGGAGAGGCCCCTGAGCTCTCTCCTGCCTCCAGCTCCCCCATCTGGCCCCCACCAGCAGGCAGGATGCCTCATGGACATCTGTACCCTGAGCTAAGGGCTGCCTCAAGAAGCCACTGAGCCCAGCACCTGCAGGGACTGAAATGTTTGGCAAAGTAGATCCTTGATGTGTTTAGGGGAAAATCCTTGTTTAATATGGTTGAGGGCACATGCCAGGCACACCCCAAGGCCTCCTCCTTCACCCCAGGGTGAATGGTCGCAGATTTCTAGAGCTGAACAGTGCCTAGACTTGTCCTGTCCAAGTACTCTGTTCTGCAAAGGTACAGATTCTGTGCCTCCCTGAGACTGAGGCCCCACAGCCAGCCATAGGGAAGCCAGGCCTAGCCTCCCCTCCACCCATCTTCATTGGCACCCTACCTGAGACGTTTCCAAGCACAAACCCCATAGGCAGGCATTCTTTTACACGATAATTGAAAAAGCATTGGCTCCAAAGTCATCAAAAGATGCCTAAACCAGAATCAGGGTCCTTCTGACTCAGGTTCGCAGTGGCCACGGAAGGATCCAATGCACAAAGATGTCTGTGGACACGGTTGTCTTGTTATCTGTTTTACCAGAAGCTTCTTGTCTAATCAACACCCAGAAGTGTGGCCTGGAAATAGGGCTATGAGCTTTGGGACCTGAGTTGTCCCAGCCTGGACCTCCCAGCCTGTTTCTTATAAGCAGCTGACTGTGGAAGAAAAACGTGAGCCTGGTTTACGGGTGGGTCTGCCGGACACGCTGGTACTACCCTGAAGTGGACAGATGCAGCACTATGGCCCCACTCAAGGGGATGCTGCAAACAGTGGTGAAGGGAAGGCCTCTCAGGGTCTGAACTTTGAGCAGCACATTGGCTTGTCCACTATGTCTGGAGTAAGAAGTGGCTGGTGTATGTGTGTGTATTAATTCAGGGGAGGCTCCTAATATTTGATCAGCAACTTGGGAGGAACAGGATTGGAAACTTGGCTCTGGAAGAGGCATGTGGATGGACCTCTGAATGAGCACAGTCTGAATACGTTTGTGTTCCTAGTGAATGCCCATCAACAGGCACACACTGCAGAAGAGGCTCTGAATTATAACCTGGAAAGTGATTGACCCTGTGGGTGTCAGAGCTGGACAGTGCCCTAGACATGTCTTATCCAAGTGCTCTGTTCAGCCAGCTCTGCCTGCCTCCACTCTAGGGGTTGCCCAGTATGTCCATGAGTGAAGTGACCAAGTGGCAGGCTTGGATGTGTGCATGTCCTCATCATCATGGCCTTCCTCTCACCAAAGCTGACCAGGCTACTGCTGCTGCTGGGTGCCCGAGCTGCCAACAGCCAAGAACAGCGTTGAGTCCTGTGGTGACCAGCCATACACCTGGTGGATTACTTTGGACTTCTTCCATCACAGAAGGGGCAGAGAGATATGTCCTCACTGAATAGACATATATTCTGGGTGTGGATTGGACTTCCATTTCTGTCCTGCTTCTGTGAGCACCAACATCCATGACCTCACTAAAGCCGTATCCACTGTAATGGCCTTCTGGACAACATTGCATGTAATCAAGGAACTCATTTCAAGCCAAGGAAATGCATGAAATACTTTCATGACCAGTGGTAAAGGTAAAAAACAAGAACAATAAAAAAGAAATACAGCAAGACTATTGAAGACTCAGGTCCTTCAGAAATGAAGGTTTGGGCCACTCTACCCACCAAGGAACCCAGAGCAGGTTCTAGCTGGGGGCAGAGGAGCTGTTGGATGGAAAGTTGAGGAAGGAAGCCATGCATGATGTTACCTACAACCTCACTACCATTTATATAAATGAGGACTGTAGCAGCTTTGCGTATATTTTTGCTTGTTACATGCATGTGTTTGTTTACTAAACATTTTCTTCTCTCCTCACCAACTTTTATTTTATAAACAAGTTGTTGGAGGTTAGCATTTCAGTTTAATCTTTAGGTGACTGAATTTTCAGTGGAAGCATAACTGAATCTGAGGATTAAGTATAGCGATGTGTACCATGACTGTTGGGTCTGTGCATCTTCTCATTTGGAGAAGAACAGCTTCACTTTTCCCAAAGATGGCTTTTTTAAAAAAATATCTTTATTGATTTCAGAGAGAGGAAGGGAGAAGGGGAGAGAGAGAAACACCAATGATGAGAGAGTTGCCATTGATCAGCTGCCTCCTGCACGCCCCCGATGGGGATTGAGCCCGCAACCATGCATGTATCCTAGGTTGATGCTCAACTGCTGAGCCACACCCAGCCGGGCTGCCTATGTCTTTTTAGGGAGAAATAAAGAATTATTTAGTCACTGTAAGGGAGTACAAATGTGTGTAGAATGTTGCTGATGGACACTGAGTAGCCAAAGGGTGGACTTTGCTGCTGTGGCTTTATTGCCTCTCAGGTCCGATTCTCTGCATCAGCACCTGCATGGTGGCATGCATGGACTAGACTCTAATGTGACTCCTTACAGTGAGCGTGATGTGAAGTTTTGTAGTGAGAGTTTTAGAAGAGGTAGGGGCTTCCTTCCATGTTTTGCTTTGCCTCACTCCTTCACAGTCCTCTGCAGCATCTGGTGGTGCTCTGCCCCAACCACATGTCCAGTGAGGGCAGCCCTTGGTGACCTTGCAGCCTGGCCTGGACCCAGTGGCCATTTCACCCTGATTCTCCTGACATGGACACAGCACACTCCAGAACTGGCATTCACATCAGCTCCCCACTTTCTCTACGTGGCCACCCACCAGCCTCAGTGTGCTGTGCCTTGGAGGTTGTTTCTTATGACCTTCCTGGTTGGTCACTGCAAAGTCCAGGCTTGACACCCCAGCCTGTGCACCCACTCCTTACCTGGGCTTACCTGGGCTCTATATGGCTGTGTCAAGAACTGCGAAGGGCTGCACTGTTACCTGCTGCAAGCTAACCAGTTGGCATATTCTTGTTTCGCAGATGCTGCAGAAGGCACGAGGTTCCTGGGTCAGAGTTTACTTGCAGAGGAGCCAGTGGCTAGAGCTCCATGCTCGCTTGGTTCCCCCAGTCCGCGGCTGTGAGGCGAAGGGCCTGGGTGAGGGTGTGCACCCGCAGGGCACGTGTTCTGGGAGGACACACTGAGCTGGGGTCTTGCTGCCTCCACATGAGCCCGCCCTTTGTCCGCCTCCTTCAAGGCTCTTTCCTGCAACAGCCCTGGGCAGTGGCCTGGGTAAAGCGTGGCAAGGGCCTTGCGTGCTTGGCATGCTTGGCAGTACCATGCAGGACACTCAGGGCCATGGGGGTTTCCTGTCCCAGCAGGTGTTCCTGCTGCCCCCCTGCCTGTGGACCAGCTCTGGCAGCAAACTTCTCCAATGTGGTATGAACCCCAGGCTTGGGAAGGGGTCCCCCTGCTAAGTCTGTTCTTCCTTGGTTTTCTCCCTCAGCCATAGGCTGCCCTTTGGATTTCTCTGTGCAGTTACTGTCCTGTCACAGTTTCATAATTCTTCATGTTTATTTTATTTATTTATTTTAATCTTCACCTGAGGATATTTTTTCCATTGCTTTTCCGAGAGAGTGGAAGGGGGAGAGAGAGACACACACAGACATCAGTTGGACTGGGTCCAGGGACGAGCCTGCAACTGAGGTATGTGCCCTTGGCAGGGATTGAACCCGGGACCCTTCAGTCCACAGGCCGATGCTCTAACCACTAAGCCAAACCAGCCAGGGTAAAACTTGCCCTGTTTAAATTGCTATGTGGTTTCTGTCTCTTGATTGGACCCAGACTGATACATTAGGCAACAAGAAAAATAAAAAGGTTTATTAATTTGTTACTACTCTTTTGTTAGTCTAAAGTGATTTTGAAATAAAATCTTTAAAAATATGCTATATGGAAAAAGTAAACTTAGAAGGAACAAAATGGAGAACAGTAGCACTGATGCCTGAAGTCAACAGGTATTTTTTGAATGTATAAAATCCCCAAACTGATATACTATGATCTGTTCCTTTGGTTTTTTGTTTGTTTATTTTTACCAACAGAACACTCCCAACACCAAATGTGTGTTTTTTTCCTCAGATCCACCATCTCCTACACCAGCAGGGTGTCCTACAATTCAATACAGTTCTGACACCGTCTACCTGGAGTTAATGCAGACCCCGCAGATTAGGGGCTCAGTCCCATAAGACTGCCCCCATAAATTGCAAGTCTTGGCCACATGTACTTCTGGCTGATTGCCTATAAATTGGGGTTCCCATGACCACCTCCTTAGGTTCAATAACTTGCTAGAACAGCTCACAGAACTCAGGAAAGCAGTTTATTTACAGTTGTTTATTATAAAGACTATAACTTGGAAACAGGCAAATGGAAAAGATGTGTAGGGTGTGGTTCCCGGGAAGGGGTGGTGGAGCGTTGTACCCTCCGGGTGCACCACTCTCCCAGCACTGCCACCATGTGTTCACCAACCTGGAAGTTCTCTGAACCCCTTCCTTTTGGGGTTTTATGGAGATTCCATTACATAGGCATGATTGATTAAATCACTGGCCATTGGTAAGTAACTCAGCCCTGAATTTGGGGGTGGGGCTGAAAGGTCCAACCTTCTGATGCAGGTTTGGTTTTACCGGTGACCAGACCCCATCCTGAAGCTCTGTAGGAGTCCACAGAGTCACCTCATTAGCATAATCTCAAATGTGGTTGAAAGGGGCTTATTGGGAATAGCAGAAGATGCTCCTCTCACCCCATCACCCAGGGAATTCCAGGGTTTGAAAGCATTGTGCCGGGAAACAGGATGAAGACCAAATATGTATTTATTATTACACTACCACATGATGTAACATGACATTGTAAATGTACACAGCCCACCTAGAAAAGGCATATGAACTGTTGCCCAAACAAGCTTAGGGAGACAGAACCAACAGAGGATGGTTGCTGGATAGCGATCACTACCTGGCTATGTGTGACCTTGGAAGAAAGGTGTCTACTGTGGGGGACACTGGACTGACTCTTCTGGCTTTGCAATCCCTTGTAGCCAAGAGCTATCTGCTTGGTTGGTGTTCGTGGTGCTGTTGAAAAACGCCAAGCAATTCCACCTGCAAAACGGGATAACTGGCAGGAGATGATGGAGGCTCAGACCCTCCCACCTCTAGGCCACAGTCGCTGTCAACGCCAAAGGCACCTCATGTGGTCTAATGGTAAAGGTCTACTGAGGGGTTGGCTCTCCGAGCGGGCTAGGGGTGGGCGTCAGCACTGGTCGTGATAGGGATGGGGTGCCTTTCCAGGCAGGAGTGCTTTCTTCATCCAGGCAGTGGGCACAAAGCTTCTGCCAAGGTCTTCTCCAGTCACTTAAAGGCTCCTTCTCCCTTCAGCCACCCTTCATCTGCTCAGCAAACCTATGGCACCATTTAATTCAGTTAGCAGACCTAAGCCTTGCTGCGGCTTGGAGGCAGGAGGAGTCATTCTGGCTCGAGTTTTCCAGGAGGAAAGGCTGTGGGCAGCAACACTGTTCTCTTGCACAAAGGACTGCCATGCGCCACCAAGCTGCTCACGAGGTTGGTTACAGTGACCCATACCCACTGGGAGAAAAGGACGCCTGTGTTCTAAAGGGACGTGGGAGAAGGGACAAAGGCTTCTGTTGTAGTAATTGCAAGTATGGAGGTGATGAGAATTAATTATCTTTCCTGTTCTAAAGAAGGCTGCTACCAGCTGCAGGCGGCCAGGAGTGAGGGCTTGTGGCTAGAGTAGTGGGGCTGGGTTCAAATCCTGCCTCTGTGGAGAGACCTTCAGCAAATGACTTAACCTTTCTCAGCCTCAGTGAAAGCGGAAAAGTGTTACCCCTCAGGATTGTTGGTGGAGAAAATGAAATTTTGCACACGTGCACGCACATGTCTCGAGTATAGTGTGAAGTGCCTAATCCACTCAATTAGTGGTCATTATCATCATAAAAGGTATATTCTTGTCTATCAAAAGAACATGGACCTGTCAGGTGAACTCCTGGTACAGAAGGCAGACAAAGCAAAGCAAAAACAGGACAGATTTTTTTCTGAGCCAGCATATGAGGGTCCAAAAGTGCAGAATGAACTCACTGGCTAACTTAGAATATTTTGAGTCCAGGAGGCCCCCAATTTGGCCAACTGTGATAGCGTATCTGTATTTCGTGAGTATCATGTTTTATTATTTTTATACCACATCAAATTCCATGAATCCATTTGGTTTCTAACCAGTCGTTAAAAGAATCGCTGCTCCCTTCCAGATGGGCAGCCCAGCGTGAGCAGAGCTGTCGGGGTTTGCTTTGGATCCATGGCAACGTCAGGGCCAGTGCAAAACAGCAGGGCTTTTGTTTTTGTTTTTTGTTGTTCAAGTTTTTCTTTTTTTGTAAATTTTGAGAAGGAGCTGGAGCTGGGAGCACAGTGAGCACGCTTCCCTCAGCCTTGCTGTGTGTGTGTGAGGTTTTTTGCCCAGGGAACTGGGTCTCCTCTTGGTGAGAGGAAGTGCTGAGTCGTTGCCAGGGAAAGGAAAATTGCTTTTTCCCCTTTGGTGGAACTCTCTGCTGCACACATTTATTTGCCTGGAATAGTATAATTAATCTATCATTGGTTTGGAGTATATTTCTTTATCGGCTTATTAAGAGAGATTTTCCTGTATGCCATTGGCTTGTGAGATATAATTCCTGTAGTGAACTTACGTTAAATAAATGATTGGCAAAGACACTCTCAGTCTCTGAGCATAATTTTGCCACCAACAAACACCTATAAAATGACTAGAAGTGGTGAAAGTGGATGCATATGCCTTGTTTCTAATAATAACTTTCAATATAACGTATGATTTTAGTGATTGGTTTTTTGATAGATGCCTTTTGACAGTTGTCAGATCCTTTTTCTTATTGAAATGATTGTATAATTTTTCTCCTCTGTTCTGTTAATGTGGAGAATTACATTAATTTTCAAGCGTTAGTCCAAGTTTGCATTACTGGATAAACTCCACTTGGCCATAATGTATTATCCTCAGTATATATTGTTGGGCTTGATTTGCTAATGTTTGGTAAGGGTTTTTGCATCTGTTTTTATGAGGTATATTAGTACTTTTTTCCCTGTACGTCAGGTATTTGTATTGGAATTATGTTTGCCTAATAAAACACTGGGAAGTGTCTATCCCATATTTTCTTAAAATTTTGTTTAATATTGGTGTTATTTCTTCCTTATACATTTGATGGAATTCACCAGTGAAACCATTTGGGGCTGGACTTTTCTTTGTGGGAAGGTTTTTTAAATAGCACATTAAATGATGTAAATATATATATATATTATATAAACCACACTTGGACATGGTATGTAATCACTTTATATATCATTGGATTGTTTTTGCTAACATTTTATAGCAGTGGTAACCTGGCCACATAGAACCAGTTAGGAAGTATTTCACTTTTCTCTCTTTTCTGGAAGAATTTATGTAACATTGGTATTATTTTCTCCTTCTATGTTTGGAAGCATTTACTAGTGGTACCATCTGGGCCTGGAGTATTCTTCCTAAGAAGGCTTTAAATTATGAAGTCAATTCCTTTAACAGATATAGAACTATACAGGTTTTCTAAATATCCTTGTTCAGTTTTGGTAATTTGTTTTTTTCAATAAATTTGTGGAATTTAACTTGTTAAATTTTTTCAAAAGTTTTGTAATATGTTCATCATCTTTAAAAAATTTATAGACTCTGTGGTGAATTCTTCCATTCCTCATACTGGGACTCTGTGTTCCTGTTCCTTTCACACGTTACCGTGAAATTTACCACCGTAACCGCAGGCGATGCACTGAACACATGCCCGCCGCCCGCCGCGCCCCCTCCCCGCCGGCGAGGCCGAGGCCCCGCTCCCGCCGCCCCCCGTGCCGCCCCCGCTCCCGCTCCCGCCGCCCCCCGCGCGGCCTCCTGCTCCCGCCGCCCCCCGCTCCCGCCGCCCCCCGCGCCCCCTCCCCGCTGGCGAGGCCGAGGCCCCGCTCCCGCCGCCCGCCGCCGCCCCCGCGCTGCCTCCTGCTCCCGCCGCCCCCCGCGCCCCCTCCCCGCTGGCGAGGCTGAGGCCCCGCCCCCCGCTCCGGCCGCCGCGCGCTCTACCGCCGCCGGCTCCCTTTAACCTCAACTTCCTTGTGGCGAAATGGAAACGTAATCACTCTGCTCCTATTCGTCGAGTGGAAAGAATGACAAGTGAGTCACACTTCACATCGCAGGTGAGAGTAACTGAATTACTCCAGGAAAAGCAGAGGGCGGGCTCTGGGTCCCGAACCCGTTGCCATTTCTGCCGCCCTTGAACAGGTCTCCGCCCTGCGGCCAACGCGGTCCGCTGGCCCGCACCCCGTCCCGCGGTCGGGCAGGGAGCTCCGGCGCTTCGGCTCCGCCCAGACGCCAGGCTGGACCTCTCACCAGGGGCGCAGCCCCCGCTTCGCGCCACGCCGGGAGGCACGCCACATGAAGTGCGCCTGCGTAGGGCGTGCGCCTGCGTAGGGCGCTGGGCCCCTGGGCACGGCCTTTTCTCGACGGGCCTGAGCGCACCGCGCCTGCGCGGGCCGAGTCGTACTTTGACTCCACTTCTCCGACGGGGGGCGCGTTCGGAATGCGCATTCGCGGGGCGGGCCTTCTCCGCTGACGACTTGCGTGCATCGCGCCTGCGCGGGCTGAGGGCGGTGGCTCCGGCTGCTACTCGGCGCCGTCCGCCCCTCTGTGCTGGCGGTGTGGACGCGACTCAGCGGAGAGACGCGGCTGAGGTAGGTTTCCCGGAGGCAGCTCCGGCCGCGGGACCGCGCGTAGGCAGGACGGGCCAAGTGACAGGTCTTCGTTTGGTGTGTGCGTGGCCAGTGGACTGAGGCCTCCGCCCCACGTTGAGACCACCCGGCTCCTTCCCCGCCTCTCTGCTTCGTGCCGTGGCTGCCGCTTCCGAGCTCGGCGCCCCGCCCCTTCCAGGGCCCCGCCCTCTCCAACCACGCCCTTTCCCCTCCAGCCACGCCCCTCGCGGGCACGCCCACTTCCCTACGGTCTGCGCCCCCTTGTCGTCCTCTGCCCGCAGTGAGGCGACGTCACACTTTCTTCCCTGCTTTCCCCCACCTGCTGCACCCATGCGCCGCCCCACCCATCCACTCCCTCCACCTGCCACACATCCTCTCGTGCCCCTCACGATCCCGGGGCCACTCATCGCACAGCCCACGGAGCCTGCGCCCCTGTGCAGGCCTGGGCATCACCTGGCCCCACCCCGCCTTGGAGCTCCACGTCCATCAGCCCGGCCTCGCCCAGGCGCCGCCCCATCAACTCGCCCCGCCCAGGCCCTGATCCACCCTGGTCCCAAAGCAGTGTTTTCCAATGAAAATGTAACGTACGTGTATTAGCATTTGTAATGATAAGTGTCACAAAAATAATTATTAGGTCTTGATTGATAAATGAAGCACGTATTTTAAACAGAACTGAATTGAAAAGAAAACACACATTCATCTCGGAGTCTAATACAGATTACTGTCACTGGAAAAATAAGACTTGAGCATGAGAAGGAAAAGCCGTTGGAAGATGCAGACCTTGGTTCATGTTAGTGGAAATACTTTAAAGCCTCAGGTAGGGAAGTTTAATTGGAATTAAAACTAACAGGATTCCAAGAAAAGATTTTCCAGTGCTGTGCTTTAAGTCAACCCAGTGATCTGACGGAAACTTAACAGGCTTCGTTTGCCAATGACTGAGACGAACACCTTGCAGACTGGTGAAGAAAACACACACTTCTTTGAAGTTCATACATTTTCGCTGCTTTCAGATGTTTTTGTAAAGAATTGCATTTATAAATTTTATTTCTATTCCATTCTTTACATATATAAGTTTTATTTCCATTTAGTAGAGGACCTTTCCCTGGACCTTAGAAGCAAAGTGAACTTAATTATTATGCGATGTAACAAATCATTTTCTCATTCTCTCTCTTTTAATGTAGAAATGGAGAGGAAAATGAAACATTAAAAGTGGCAGCTATGCGGCAGATCCTAAAAGAACCATGGCAACATCAGGTGATTGCCCCGGAAGTGAATCTCAGGTAATTTCAGTTCTGGTCTGTAAGAGTCTATACTTAAAGACCGTCAACATTACAGAGAGCTGAGATCAGCCCAGAGTGATGGCGTTTTCCTTAGACTGAGGAAGGTGGCTCCCAATCATGGGATGCTTAAATACAGGAAATTCAGTGTTTGTAAGGATTACAGATGACATTCTGAACTTGGCATTGTAAACATTTCCCAAGAACCTGAGGTTTAATTTTGGTACCTGTGTTGGTGAAACAAGCACATTTTCTTAGTTATTTAATAGAGTCTCAGGTAGCCCAACTGGTATGGCTCAGTTTGTTGAGCGTCTCAGTTGGTCAGGGTGGTTCATTTACCTCATAGACACTAAAAGTGCCTCTTTCTTGTTTCTTTGTTTGATGTTCTCTTGAGGTTGCAAATCATTTTGTACTAGAGATAAGAAGTACAGGCGGAGTGCAGGTGAGCCCCCTTAATTCTGCTAGTGAGGATGACCCAGTTGTTTGTATGATAAAAACTTGAATGTTCATGAAACCACCCTAATTAACCTGGAGCCACAAAAATAAATAAATAAATAAATAAATAAATAAATGCCCCATAATCATTTTTTCTTCTCTCCTTGGCTTTGAGCAGGAGGGAGAAGAACCTGTGGAACACTGTGAAGAGCACCTCCCGGAGGTTATGCACCCTGAGGAGTTTGTGGCCATCGCAGACTATTCTGCTACCGATGAGACACAGGTAGCCGTGTGCATCAGGTCCATATTCTGTGGATTCCAGCATGCTCAGAATTAGGTGAAGTTTTCCAGAAGCCATTCCAAAGTTAAAGAAGTATTCAGATGTTTAGAGCCACATGAGGCCTGTGAGTGGCTGATCCTTCCCTTGCCAGCCTAACAAATTGTGATCCCAAGCCTGATGTGACAGATACCTGGGTGAGGAATGGGGGAGGAAGCACCTGTTCCAGTTTCTACTTGGCAATCTTGATTAAGAACTTATTCTCATTACTAAAAAGTAAGGCTATAAATAAAAATATCTGTTTGAATTGGACTTTCTTTACTCTGTAACAGGAATTTCTTAGCCTAAGCCTCCAGTCACTGAATCGGCTACCACATAGTTGAGTTACGGTGGAGAGGCTGTTGAGAATTTCTGTCCTAAGCCATTTGAAAATGTTTAATCTTTAAAAAAAAAAAATCAATTAAGCTGTGATTTTCTTTCGTGTAGATGTTCCACAAAAACCTCTAAATCCTGGTACCATTTCCATAAATTGTCACTTGGTATAATTACCCATTGACTTCTTTTTGAAATTGCTGTGATTTGGGCCCCAGTGATCGGGGATTTATCACAGAGCCACAGTTGAAATGACAACTACAACTTTTTCTTAAATTTTCACTTCTATATATGTGTTTACAGCTCAGTTTTCTAAGAGGGGAGAAAATTCTCATCCTGAGACAAACTACTGCTGACTGGTGGTGGGGCGAGCGCGCCGGTTATTGTGGGTACATACCAGCGAACCACCTTGGGAAGGACCTGGAGGAGTGTGACCCTGAGGACACATGGCAGGATGAGGAGTACTTCGGCAGCTACGGAACTCTGGTATTGCTTTCAGATTCCCTGTTCAGCTCGCCAGGTGGTGGTTTCTTCTCTCTAGTTTTAGGTTCTAACTTTTCAAAATAACTTCTGGGCTTCTACTCACTGTAGAAACAGGACTTATTAGGCCACACCCTCTGATTTGGGGCTACTAAGCTCTGTTGTAGTGTGAAAGCGGCCCCCAAGACATAAAGAGGCATGGCTGTATTCTAAGAAAACTTTATGACACTGAAATTAGAATTTCATATAATTTTTATGTGTCATATTCTTCCTTTGATTTTTAAAAACCAATTAAAAATGGAAAAGCCATCCTTAGCTTGCAGGTCATACAGAAGCAGGTGGTGGGCTAGATTGGCCCATGGACTGTAGTGTAGTTGACCCCTGGTTTAGGGATATTATCTGAGCAATGAGATTATGAACTTTTCTCAGTATTTTAAAAAAAAGTTATACATTGAAAAAGAAAATACAAAAAAGACACAGCAACAATAATACGATCTCTAAATAACTAACTTATTAGTTTGTTTTTTTTCAGTGTGGATAAAGATCCATAATCCTATGGTCCAGACAACCCCATTTATATTTTAAAACTAGATAAAAACAGATACTTGCAGAATGAATGTTACAAACCGAATGTGGAGTGAAAGAAGCAAGACATCAAAGAATAACTAACATTTGATTCAGTTATATGAAGTGAAAAGGTATTGTTTGTGATGGGTGTATACAAGTGGCGAAACTCTGAAGGAGATCAGGGGCCCAGTTCCTCTGAGGATCCAGAGTGTGTGTTCTCACTCCCGCCCCAGAGAGGTCACTGTGCCTTGAGGTTCCTTTCAGCAGCACTGGTTATGCTTGCACCAGGTCTAAGCTACAATGGTTTTAGTTTTTCAAATTGTAGAAAAGGAGTATTCAGCACCCACTGTTCTCACCTCGCTCTTTGCATGTACCTGTGCTATTTTGAAGGTCTGTTCTTTCCATCAGCTGCAGAGTATTGTGTTCCTTATAAAAAAACCGAGTTGGTGGACTGTGCTTGTTTAATGGCTCTTTGTCATGACAAGCAATGTTGTGATGGATGTCCTCCTACATGAATCCTGCTAAACTTTTGCTAGAATTTCCATTGGGTAGATTTGTAGGGTGTGTGTATGTGTTTTTTACTTTGGTGGATCTTGCCAGTTTGCCCTCCCAAAAGATTTGCTGATTGTACACCCACTAGTGGTGTGTGGGAGCTTATTTCACCACTGCAAAGCATCAAAGGGAAACAATTTTCTGTCTTAAAGGTAAAATACAGTATCTCTGATTTCCATTTTTAAAAGTGAGAATGATCATCTTTTATATTTTATCAGCCTTTTGTATTTCTTCCTTTTTGGGAAAACTTTCATACAATTTTCCCATTTTTCTTCTGATTTCTGTTGATTTAAATGTTAAACAAGCAGTTTAGACTATATTTATGATATCTATTAAACTTATCACTTGCCACTCTTTTTTCCCCATGAAACTTTTTATCTTTATATTGTCTAATTTGTCTTTCTTTTCTTTGTGGCTTCTGGGTTTTAAAGACCTCCTTCACTGCAAGATTATAAATATAAATGTATAACAAGCTTTTCTTTAGAACTTTTGTGATTCCATTTTTTACAACAAAATAGTTAAGTCAATCTGGAATTCACCTGCTGTAAAGAATAAGGTAAAATTCCGACTTGATTTCCCCACAAATATCTAGCTGTTCCAGCATTGGTTACTGAACTTTCTTTTCTGCTGACATAGAAATGCGCGTTTATCATACGTTAAATTTCTAGGATCTGTTTCTGGAATCTTCTGTTTCATTGATCTGTTTATTTCTTCTGCAGTTCCAGAGGCTTTTCATTATTGTAGCTTTTTAACTTTTGGGGGAGCTAGGCCTTGAGCATCTCTTTTTTTAGCATTATCATTGCTAGCTTTGTCTGTTTTTCAGAAACTAATTTTATTATCATTTGTTGTGTCCCCTCCTCCCCATGCCAAATTATTTGGCATTTTAATTGGTATTGGATGAAAGTGTACATTAATTTAGGGAGAAGTGACATGTTTGTAATATCACACTGACTCCATTTCTGAAGCCTGCTTTATGTCTCTCTGATTTTTTTGTTTTTTTTAAACGTGTCTTTATTGATTTCAGAGAGAGGAAAGGAGGGGGAGAGAGAGAGAGACAGAAACATCAATGATGAGAGAGTCATTGATCGGCTGCCTAGCCTGCAACCCTGGGTATGTGCCCTGACTGGGAATCGAACCCCGATCTCTTGGATCCTAGGTCAGTGCTCAACTGCTAAGCCACGCCTGGCCAGGCTATGTCTCTCTGAGTTTTAAGGTTTTGATCATACAAGGTTGTGTACCTTTCTTGTTAAACCTGTTCCTAGTTTGGCTAAGTTGTTTGATAATGTTGTTCAGGTCCATGTCTGCACTGATTTTCTGTCCACTTCTATAAATTACTGAAAGAAGGGTGTCTCTGACCATCATTGTGAATTTGTCTATTTCTTGTTGCATCTGGTTGGTTTTTGCTTTGTGTATTTTGAAGCTCTGTTATTAGGAACAAAAGTTCCTGGGAACATTCTTTGCCCTGAATGTTATTTTTTCTGGTTGTAATGCTGCCACCCCAGTTTCCTTCCCCTGGCCTCAGCATGCCCCCATATCCTCGCTCTGACTTTCTATTGAGGTGATTGCTGCAGGCAGGATAGCTGGGTCTTGACTCCACTGGTGGAGTCCCTTTTTTCCCCAGTCAACATTGTTTTTGTGAGGAGCCAACATGGCCTTGTGAAGGCCCATTCAGACCCCCAGTTTATGCTAACACAGTCTGGGTCGCCTGGCTGTGTGTCTCCCTCTGAGTGATGCTGCTTATAGGCTAGGCTTTCTGCAGCTTGTGACCTGAGCAGTAGGGCATGGGGGATGTGGCTGTGGGTACAGCTTTACCAGCAGTCAGGGCTCTGACTGACATCTGGCTTCATGAACCATCTAAAGGAGCCTTTCTCTGCCTCTCTGGGCATTGGCCCAATTCCCTTGGGGTATG
This sequence comes from Miniopterus schreibersii, assembly GCF_964146895.1. Classification (NCBI taxonomy): domain Eukaryota; kingdom Metazoa; phylum Chordata; class Mammalia; order Chiroptera; family Miniopteridae; genus Miniopterus; species Miniopterus schreibersii. The sequence goes on from NC_138106.1 coordinate 9,253,325, forward strand.
TCCTTGGGTTTCAGATTTTGGACATGGCTGGGGGCCTTGAGCTGAACCTCCAAGGTAGGTGGGGTTGTCACCTCCCTCCAGAGCTACAGTTTTTATACTCCTCAAGCAAATGAGGAACAGATTTATGTGTGAGAGTGACTTTTGGGCCCTTTGTGAAGAGGATTCTAGGGTGGGGCCCTGTGTGCCTCCTCTGGGATCTCTCCTGATGGCTTGTCTTTGCCCTCTCTTGGGTAACACTCAGCCAGGTTGTGCCTGGTTGGTATGTGGCAGTTCCTTCTGTCTCAGGTGGGAATAGGGATCAGGAGGGTGAAGTCTCCACCGCCTCCTAGTGGTCCACACTTGCTTCTCTGCTCACCTGGCTCACTGGGAGGTGCAAGGAGAAGCTGCAGGCACCTTACCAAGGCCAAAGGATTCCAGAAACTTCCAGTTATTCCTTCACTGTCTATTTTTTATTTATCTGTTGGCACATTTTGGTCTTTTGACTGCTCATGTTTTATGTGTGGGGTCGAAAGAGTCAACGTAGGCCCCCATCTTCCACCTTAAAGCACAGCTTGGCGTAGCTCTAATTATAGGCAATGACTTAATATGCTTCTCCTATAGAAACTTCACTTGGAGATGCTAACAGACCAGCCACGAACAACTAAATACCACCACGTGATCCTGCAGAACAGGGAGTCTCTCAAAGACAAAGTGATTCTGGATGTCGGCTGTGGGACCGGGATCATCAGCCTCTTCTGTGCACATTACGCACAGCCCAAAGCGGTGAGAATGAAGTGGCCATCCCTTTAGGAGCTTCAGAGCTACATCTCAGTGACATGTCCTTTGTGTACGAGGCATCGTGTTGACAAAGCGGGCAGCATGTCCTTGAAGGCTGAGTTGGTCAGAGGTTGTGGCATTGGTTAACGAGCCACAAACAGCACAGAGTGGGATAGGACAGGTAGAAAATGTCCCAGTGAGCTGCATGTGGTGGTAGTTTTTGTGAAATGTTTATTTCCATTTAATATAGAAACATGCATCCCATGTGTATAGGTCACCGTCCAAGTGTCGTGCCTGTCCCAAGAAGTGACTGCCTGGCAGCGACAGAACAGACCTCACTCTCTTTAAAGCACATCTGCGCTGTGCAGAGTTGCAGCACCTTGGCAGCCCCAAACCAGGCAGATAGTTCCTAGTTTACAGGTGAGGCTGCAGTGCAGGGACCACCTGAGTTCAGATCCTGTTGGAACCAGGACATAGTGCTCAGGATCGTCCGCTGAGAACCTGGATTTGAAATTATGTCAGAAGCCGCTGGTATTCTGGAAGTTGGACTGTTCCAAGGACCTTCTGCGTCAGCGGTTAGGGATTGTTGCTGGGTGCTGGCCTTACCGAGGAGCCCTAGGGCCGGGCGGGCGAGAGGCCCCATGTGGGTGCAGAGGCTTCTGTCCACCTGCAGCCCCAGGTCTGTTTTAGGCAGAAGGTGGAGTTAGGATTAGGTGCAGCTCCTTTCCAGGGCTCCCTCTGGTACAGGCAGCACACTGGCCCTTCCGCTGGCAGCATTCCGCCTCCTGCTGTTCCTGCCATTTGCCATGTTGTCTGATGCTGGTTCTGACTCAGTCGAGGTGGTGACAGGCTGCTGTGCACTGATGGTCCTTCTGCCACATGCAGGTGTACGCGGTGGAGGCCAGCGAGATGGCCCAGCACACGGGGCAGCTGGTCATGCAGAATGGCTTCGCCGACATCATCACCGTGTTCCAGCAGAAGGTCGAGGACGTGGTGCTGCCGGAGAAGGTGGACGTGCTGGTGTCCGAGTGGATGGGGACCTGCCTGCTGGTAAGGGTGGGAAGTGGCTGGTCTGGTCTCTGGAATCTTCACAAATCATAATTAATTTTGACTTTTTCCCTAAGGTCAGGTGCAGTTTATTTTTTTATGTGAACATTGGCCCAATGTCTTAGTTTTAACTGATTAAAAAAATGCCTTTATAAGAATCTGGATCTCTTTCATGAGTGATTTACATAAACATAAAACATAAAACAATTGTTAAAAAAATTATCTGATGTTAGGATAGGAAGGTTTTTCTAAGAACAAAGCCCATTAAGAAACTATAAAATAAAATATTTGACCAAAGATGTATGCTTTGTACGTAACCAACCTATAGATTATTAAAAGGTAAGTGAAACTGTAAAGATTTGCAGCTTATATCACAAAGGACTAATATCCTGTTTCATAAAGAGCTCCAATAAGGCAGTAAGAAAAGCATAAGATAGGTAACTCCAGGAAGGTGGGCAAGGGGCATGAAAAGGCACAAGACCAGACACATGAACATTGTTTAATGTCACTAATAATCAAAGAGGTAACTTAAAGATTTTTGAGATATCAAATTGGCTGAGAAATCATCAAATATCTGATGATACTGTGTCATTGAGGTTTTGGGGAAACTGTCATACTCTGTTTGACGGTGTAGACTGATACCGCTTTGTGAAGGAAAATGGCGGGATATATCAAGAAGCATTACAAATATTTAAATGAAATTATCCTAAGGAAATAACCAGATTTTTATGTAAATTTATGCTAAAAAAATGTACATGGCAACACCACTTAAAATGGAAGAAAATTGGAAAAAGTACAAATAACTGCGGCATTCCATATAAGAGAGTACTCTATGGCCATTACATTTATGTTTTAGAAAGATTCTTAATAAACTTAGAGAAAAGTTAGTGACAGTTTGTTGATTTAAAAAAAAAAAGCACAAAAAATAATTGCAGTATGATTGCAATTTTATTTTATTATTATTTTTTTAAAAAATATATCTTTATTGATTTCGGAGAGAGGAAAGGAGAGGGAGAGAGAGAGATAGAAACATCGATGAGAGAGTCATTGATCGAGCCCGCAACCCGGGCATGTGCCCTGACCGGGAATCGAACCCCGATCGCCTAGATCCTAGGTTGACGCTCAACCGCTGAGCCACGCTGGCCAGGCGCATGATTGCAATTTTATTTTTAAAATCGTGTGTAGCAGTGACCCAGCTTCAGTTGCAGGTGAGATGGAGCGAGCACATCGCACCCTGTCTCTCCCCCTGAGTACAGCTGCTGGTCAGGACAGGGTGCAGGGAGAAGCTACTTGAGAACTGTGAAAAATGCCTTTTTTAGCAGGTAGGTTGGGAAAGACCAGAATTTGAAGTACCGCTGACCTGGTCTTGAGTTTATCATTGTTCCTTCTCTGGTTCTATCTGCATACATAACTTCAGTAAGTTAGCAGGAAAGGACTGTTGACCCTAAAAATAAAAGTCAGTTATTTAGCAAAAGTTGACTTATTCAGGAATGGCAAAGAATTGAAATTTGGGACAAGCAAGCTATAGCAAAGCCATAGGCAAGTCCAACAGAGGAGACTTTATGGAGGGAAAGGAGGAAGTTGGGAGGACTGGATTTACTGTGTGACAGTTTAAGAATAAAATTAAAAATTACACATATAATTTTCACATTTGTGTATGTGTGTGTGTTTGAAGAAAAATCCTTGAAGAAAATTTTCAAGCAGTAACAATGGTTCCTTCTGGGTGCTGGGTGTATTCATAATTTTTATTTTTATTTGTGCTTTTCTGAGTTTTCTAAATTTTCCCATACTGAACATGTATGACTTCTACAGTAAACCTGCCTGAGGTTAAGAAAAACAGAACCCTCTGTGGCTTCCCATCGGCCACGGGATGAAGGGCCTCCAGCCTCCTCCTCACTCCCTGGCACACTCTCTGGTTCAAACACAAAGCTGGGTTCTCAGTTGTTGGTGACACATGCTACCTGTGTCTGGGGGCATTCTGAGGGGACACGAGGTGGCGTTTGGCTGCTCCTCTGACTTAAGTGCCACATGAGTCTCTGTGGCACTCCTGCTTTGACCTTTTATGTTTTTAAGCAGTGATTTCAGTCAACTTAAAGGGTTGTGAATATTCTGACAATACCCCAGACCAAATTGATTTCATTGGACAGTTAAAACCCTTTCAAAACTTCGGGGCTTTTAAAATGTAGTAGTAACTACTGAGTGGCTGAGGTGGGACGAGAGTGAAGATCTATCCTAACCTTTAGCCATACCCAGCTTTGAATTCTAACACGGAGCGATGTGATAGGAAGTGGCCGTTAATGTGTGGGTGTAAGAGAAATCCTCTGAGACCTGCTGGCTGGGCAGGGCTCATCCTGGCTGGTAACACTCTTGAGGGTGAAACTTGTGAAGATCCCAGACCATCCAAATGCAGCAGGGAGGTCTGTGCAGACACTGGCCTCAGGTGCCATGTCTCCCATGGGTTTGTCCCTCTCGCGCAGTTTGAGTTTATGATTGAGTCCATCCTGTACGCCCGGGACGCGTGGCTGAAGGAGGACGGGATCATCTGGCCGACCACGGCCGCACTGCACCTCGTCCCCTGCAGTGCCGACAAAGATTACCGCAGCAAGGTTCTCTTCTGGGACAACGCCTACGAGTTCAACCTCAGCGCGCTCAAGTGAGTGTCCGTGGCTCAGGCCCGCACAGGCATCCTGGGTCCTTCCACAGTGTGAGCTGCAGGCGTTTCTAGGGCAGAATAATGTATGCTGTTGTAGAACTTGCCATGAAACTATCTAAATTTGCTCACGTGCCTAAGAGTTTTGCATGTTGCCTTTCATGCCTTTAAACTGATAACAGCTGTGATGGGAATTGAACTGTCTTTTGCATTCTAAGGCCCCAAATATAATGGGGAAAATAAGGCCACACTTACAGATGAGGCCTTTATAAGTGTGTGGGCCATTCCAACAAATGTATATTCCCACGGAGAGCTATAAATTCAAATAAGGATCAGAAAATGTATTAGTAAAGTCATTCCTGGAGTTCTGCAGAGAAAGAAATGCTTCAAAATAGTTGATTTCCTGGTTTTTAACAGATGATACACTTGTACAGTTGAGCTTTAGGCTTGATTTCCTGATAAGGTCTTCATATTTCTATGCTGCCTCCTCTGAGAATGGGGGCCACATAAGCTGGCTGCTTCTCCTTCTGAGAGTGCCATGGGAATTAGGCAGGAGAAACCCAGTATCAGGCCCGGAAATTAAGGAAGGGCTCCCTTTTATCAGAAGCTGCAAGAAACTTCCACTCGTAGCAAGGACCAGGTGAACCTGGATGCCTGCTAGACATCCAGATGGGGGGTAGACAGCAAGACGGGCCTCTGGGCCTTTTGGTTTATTATAAGAGAAAAGTGTCAACCAAAGGTTACTGCTGCCAATTCAGCACCAACAGGAGTGCGCTACAGGAAAGACTTTATTGAGTGAAACAGCTCCTGTTGCAGCTCAGTTTGCAAACCTGGGAAGGCAGCCATGGTGCTCCCCTGAGACAGAGGGGAGGCTGGCTTATACAGAGAGGTTTCTGCCCCCGTCCCTGATTGGTTTATTTTCATGTAAACGAGGAATCCTAATTTGTACAGCTTGATTGGTCCAAATAGCACTGTTCTAATTGGTCAGCTTCATGAATTCTGATTGGTGAGCAAAGATGCAAATGAGGATATAGCTGCACATCTCATTGGATGGACAGGCCTTCAGCCCACAGGCCTTCAGCCCACTGGTTGAATTGGATACCAGGAGCTCTCTTATAAGGGAGGAGAGGCAGTCAGCCTGCTGCTCCTCCCTGAGATGCGCTGTGTCTGAGAGGCCCCTGGCAAACAATGACTGCTAGACTCTGGTTCTGTATTGGAGCCCAGTTTACCACAGGGAGTCCTTGGCAGGTATATTCTTCTCAGGGTCAATAATAGTAATGCAGAGGTATGAAATCTTCCCAAGTTAACCCTGAATCATTGTACTCTCAACCCAGATCCCAGAGGGAGTGGAGAGGGAAGGTCCTGACAGCTGTTCTGTAGTTCATCTAGGAAAAAATGGGTAGGAAGGGCTGGGCAGGTTATGAAAAGAGCCATGAGGAGGTTCTTATTCTCCTCAGGTATTAACGTCTATGATAGGGTCAGGTTAATTAAAGCAGTTTGGTCCTGCACCCAGAAAGGACAGATGAGCAGAACAAATCAGGACAGGAAGGTCCAGCAGAACTGGAGTCTGTGGGAGAGGTGGGGCGTGAGGGCTGAGGCAGGCAATTATCCTGGGACAATTGATTTGCTCCTTGGAGAAAGTTTTTTTCTTCTCTCACACCACATATTAAAACTTAATTCCATGTGGATTTTTAAGAGTTTTGTGTTAATATGCTATATTTTCTAAATTCCTTTTAAGTGCATAATTATTTTTATCATAAGAAAAAAATATGAAAATGTGTACATATAGTGGAATCTTTATTAAAATGGTTACCTTTATTTGCTATTTCAGAAGTTACTGCTGTGCTTAATTTTTGCAACATTTCTGTAGTAAATAACTGATTACTTTCGGGCAAGCACAGGGGCAGCCTGTGAAATGGAGTATTATACGGGATGGCCTGCAAAGGGGGCGTGCAGAGGCCCAGCTGTGTCTCCTGAGTTAGGCCCAAGTGGGTGCCTTCAGTCCTGCTGATTCCTTGCATTTATTACAGAGTAACCTAGAACAGGAATATCTTTTTTATTTGCTGTGTAATAGAAGATCCATGAAAATTATTTTATAATAAGGTAGATTCTAAAACTGAAGAAAACACACTGCAGCCCTGTATATTCTGGGTGTTCGGTGAAGGTTGGTTTCCCTGTGTTCTGACCTTATGAAAAGAAGGGAAGAGAAGGTGAGGGAAGGGGGTGAGGAGGGGGAGGGGGGAGGGCCAGGGCCAGGGCCAGGGCCGTGTTATCTGACAGGCTGCCTGTCGCCCAGGCCGGCCTGCGGCCTGCAGGGCTGTTGGAGGGAAGACCCAGAGTTGGGCTCCCAGGGCCACAGACAGAGGTTTAGAATTCCTGATAATACAGAGGAGAAAGCATGCCCTGTTGTCACACCTGTGTCAGAGCCTAAGCTGTTGGTGATGACTGAGTAATTATTCTGACTTTTTTCCCAGATCTTTAGCAATTAAGGAGTTTTTTTCGAAGCCCAAGTATAACCACATTTTGAAACCAGAAGACTGTCTTTCTGAGCCGTGCACTATATTACAGCTGGACATGAGGACAGTGCAGATCGCTGATCTGGAGGTGAGGCTATATAGTCGGTGCGCACATGTGTGAAACTTATGCAAATAAACAGATTCATACACTTTCTGGTATTGATTTTCCCAGTCTTTTTTCTTATGTTCTATTCTGATTTTCTTTTATATTTTTCCATTATTTTTTTCTAGTTAACCTCTTTAACATCTCCCATTATTTTTAATATTATCAGCATCTCCAGATTCAAATAAATTATATCCAATTTCATGATGGAATTTGAATTACAATTTTTTTCTAAGTTATTTTAGCTACCTTTTACAAAATTCTTAGTTATTTCTTTTACTTACCCTCTCTTGCCACAAGGGGGAGTGTGTGGGTTCAGGAACCTCTGGGGGAGCCAATGTTTGAAAACCCCCAACTGGAACTTTGATGGGCAAAATAGTGTGGGAATTGAAGTTTTGAGGCTTTAGCTAGTTTCAGCTACAATTGTAGCAACCCAGTCTTGAACTTTCTATGCAAAGAACTGAGAAGAGACAGTATTCATAATTTGGGGGCAGAAAATTAGGCAAACAAGGCCCAGACTGCTTGAAACCTTTCTTGATTGTCTGCTATATTTGAATTCACAATGCCAAGTGTTAATATTTACTTTCCCTAGGAGGAAATTCTATATGGATTTCAATATGTTCAGCTAAACTAGCAAGTTGTAGGTTTGTTTCATAGTTGCTGAGGTAGGTGGTACAGATCTTGGTTCTGGGCAGTGTTGTAGGGTTTGTGAAATGTGCCCAAGCAGAGGAAGTGACTGAGCCTCGCTCAGACAGAGCCTGAGGTAGCCTGTGTCACGTGCCTGTGCATCCGTTTCCATTTTCTTTTCTTTTTTTTTTTTTTGCTTAAACATAGACAATGAAAGGTGACCTGTGCTTTGATATCAAGAAAGCTGGCACTCTGCATGGATTTACGGCCTGGTTCAGTGTCCGCTTTCAGAACCTAGAGGAGGAGGAGCCGCAGCTGGTGCTGAGCACGGGACCGTTCCACCCGTGAGTTTCTGCTCCTCCCGCGGGTACACGGGTGGCTCTCCGTGGAGTGTATAAGGGTTTGCCTTCAAGTTTTAGGCATGACAAAAAGCATGACCGAGTCATGAATTTAAAGATCTAGTAATTTTGAAAGTTGACTTAAAATCTCTCCAGACCAGCTGACCCCTGGGCTGGGAGCTGAGGTGTGGAGCTAGGTGTGCAGGCGGGTGGGCGCCGGGGCCCAGGCTGTGTGGCGGTGAGTTGGGGTCTAGTGCCCCAACTTGTCCCTGCTCTGGGCTTGCTCAGACTGCTCCTGGACCCCCTAGATAAACAAACCGGGGCTTCGGGATGAGCAGACTCTGACTTCTCTCAGTTGCCCTAAACGCTGCTACAGCTTCTCACAGTTAGCAGCACTCCAGGGGCTTTAACTCAGATTTTCTTATGGAAGGCAGATGTTTCTTGAGACACACGTTCTGTGCAAGAGTTTTGTGGCTGCACGCTCGTGCCCACGCCGGGAGTTGATGTCTGCTCACGGTGCTGACCCAGCAGTCCGTGCAAATTCTGCTTTTGTGGGCGACTTTCAGTAACTGCCCTAGACACTCCCCTCAGGCACAGGGGTCAGTCAGAAGTGAGCAAGGTACCAGGGAGGGGTGTCGTTGTGATATTTGGGCCTGAAGGACCCCGGCTGGCATTCTGTGAAAGGAGGGTGAGGCTAAGAGCTGCTTGTCTAAAGCGTCCTTTGGAGGTTGCAGGGCTGGGACTGCAGCCAGTCCTTGCCGCACCCACTGCGCAGATGTGAGCGCTCACCTCTGAACCAATGGTGAGCGGTGTGTGCCTGGGCCCTTCTCCACCTGAGTGTCTGAAGGGGGTTAACTACACACAGGTGTACGAGGAGGAGGGCGAGGCGGCCAGCGCCTCAGCTGAGCATGACCATGAGGCCACACTGGGTGCTGGGGTACATGTCCGGGGCCAGAGCCTACAGAACTTAAAGGGTCCCAGAGTGTTACTGTTTCCCCCAGATGTCAGAGTTGTCTCTTACACATAAAACCTAACTTTCACAGAAATAACAACATATTTTGGACAGTTTCATCAGTGTGCATTTTTTCTTAACTGCAGAAACTGGAACTGCGGGCATCAGTGGCTTAGAGAAGGAGCTGGGTGGTTTGGGGTGGATGCCTGCTGTGCCCAGATGTGGAGGCTGGGTTGACCCTTTGAGGGGCCGGGGAACAGGCATCACATGGGAACCCTGTGTCTGACCATGTGCCTGAGCACCCCAGTGTCCCCTGGGCCATCAGGGTGAGCCCCCTTGCCTCTCCCGGAACCTGAGCAGTGTCCAGGTGCTGTGTCCTCACTGGGCTGTGTCTGTCCTGCAGTAACCCTGAATAGTTGGGCCCAGGGAGGGAGCTCCAGTAATGCCACCCCTGTGTCTTGTAGCACCACCCACTGGAAGCAGGTGCTGTTTATGATGGATGAGCCCGTCCCCGTCTACGCAGGGGATGTGCTCACAGGCTCGATTGTGCTGCAGAGAAACCCAGTGTGGAGGAGGCACATGTCTGTCGCTCTGAGCTGGTCTGTCACTTCCAGACAGGACCCCACGTCGCAGAGAGTAAGATATTTAGCTATAAAGTCATGTGCTGTGGTGCTGGGCTGGGGGATGGGTCTGTGGTGATCACAGTGGTGGGTGCTCATCCCTGCCCTGGCCTGACACCATGGCCATGCCTTGTCTGCATCGTTTTTCTAACCCTCATGATGGGAAGTGGCTGCTGTTATTTCCAGAACAGGAAACGTAGATGCAGGGAGGTAAGTGGTTTGTTCTGTGACACAGCTAGTCAGTGAGAGGAGACCCAGACCAGGCCGGGGGCCATCCCTTTTGTATCGATTTCTCTCGGTGGAGAGAAATGGCCGAGGGCTGAGCCACCATGTAGCCTGGCACACTCCTGGTGCCCACAGGCCATGGGTGTGCAGCTGTTCAGTGTGAAGGGCATGTTCTGACCAGGTGGTGGTTTGAGAACTGAGGAGCCGTTGCTCCCACAGGTGAAACAGTGCAGCTGGTGGGGCCTTAGGCTTCAGAAGCCACTGGAAAATGGATTCTCTTCTTCAGACTCAGGGTTAATGTAGGAGGGAAAAGAAAATCATCAAATGATTTTCCATTATTTTTGATACCTGTTTGGTGCTTGGCTTTACGGTAATTTTATGTTAAAAGTTTGTCATTTAAAAAATTTTAGCACCTGATTGCCGTTCTCTTGTCCAATATTAAATTATTAGTAGGAAATACTGTGTGTTAATCAAACGTTAACAATTTATTATTTGAGTGATTTGTTTTCTTTATCTTTCCTAGGTTGGAGAAAAAGTCTTTCCAATCTGGAGATGACAGTTGAAGTTCTGTTTGGGAAGCAGTGTGAGTTTGTTGGAGGAATGCACATGAACGAAGGAGATCACACCTGATGTGAATACTCATTAATTACTGTGAAAGCCTGCGGATGCTCACTCTGCTTGGCAGGTGGTACCAACCTTCTCTGTGGTCTCCACAGACAAACACGCTCAGCTGCCCTCGCCACTGTCACTGCCTGTGTCTGTCCTCTAGAAGTAGGCTGTGTTTCCAGGTGTCCACCAGTGGTGTCCACAGTTGCCCCCCTGTGGGTAGGCTGGGGGCACAGTGTTCCTAAGCTAGGTCTAGTTCTACACTCATAGGACACACGCGTCAACCTTGTACTCCTGTGAAAGTGACTGTTCGTGCATCATGTGTTAATGGTGTCCTTCCTGCCCTCAGTTCATCCACTCAACACGCAGAATGTGGGGTTGCACAGAGCCGTGCAGGACCTCGAGGTGGCAATGCATGCATTGGATCTCTGCATGAGATAGTACCTTGTAGAGATGTCTTCCAAATAAATCATGTGTTGGCACATAGTACATCTCAATAAATATTTTTAAATAAATGAATGGTCCATGTAGGTCCTGCTTCTGTGCATGTACATTATTTGTACAAGCATGGGATCATACTAGGAACATTGTGTTTTCATCTAATATTAGGATGAAACTTCCATGCTAGTAGGTGCACATCCATATTTGTGTGTGTTGTTTGGATTTTTAGTTAATTTTTTATTGAAATATAAAATACATACCCCAGGCCGCACAAGTCATGAAATTTCACAATGTAGACACACGTAACCAGTACTTAGGTCAAGACGCTTTCACACATGATGCCCCCAAGTGCCCCTTCCACTCAGTACCAACTCCCCAGAGTTATGCCTGACTTCTGACACTATAGATTACTTTTACCCAGTTTTGGACATTTTGTGAGTGGAATTATGCAGTGTATATTTGTTATAGACCGAATGTGTCCTAAAATTTGTAATTTGAATCCTAGCCCCAAATGTGATATTATTTGGAGGCGGGGGCCATTGGGAGGTGACTGGGTCATGAGGGTATTATCTCTCATATAGGATTAGTGCCCTCATGAAGGACACCCCAGAGAGTGCCTTGTCCCTTCATCATGTGAGGACACCCTGAGAAAGTGGTCGTCTATGAACCAGGAAGCTGGCTCTCACCAAAGCCCAAAAGGGTCAATTTCTTGGTGTTGGACTTCCAGCCTCCAGAGCTGTGAGAAATAAATGTCTTTTGTGTAAGCCACCCCTTCTGGCATTCTGGTATGGCAGCTGGATGGTCTAAGACTTCTTTTGTGTCTGCCTTCTCTAGTTCACATTATGTTTGTGAGAATTGTCTATGAGTTGTGTGCAGTGTGGTTGCCTTCTCGTTGCTATGTAGTATTTTACTGTATGGACGTACCACAACTTCCGTGTCTTATTCCACTCTTGGTGGGCAGCTGGGTTGTTTCCAGTTCCCAGCTATTATGTTTGGTGCAAATGTAAACATTTCTGTGTGGGTTTTGGTGCATGCTTCTGCTGAGTATACACCAAGGAGCTCAGCTTTGCTAGAAATGGACAGTTTTTCAGAGTCAAAGAACCTCATGTCTCTGTGCTCCGTGGCCTCATCAACACCGACTGTTGTGTGTTTTCCTTTCACTTGTTCTGGTGTGTGTGTGTGTGTGAAGATAATTGCATTTCCCTGATGGCTAATGCAGCTTCATGTGTTCACTGGCCATTGGCTATCCTACTTTAAAGTGCTTGTTCAAGACTTTTGCCCTTTTTACTATTAGGGTTGTTTTTCCCCCAATTAATTTTTCAGGGGTTCTTGATATACTCTGACTAGGAGCCCTTTATCATATATTTATCTTGTGACTGTCTTCTACTCTGTGGCTTGTTTTTCACTTTCTTTAGAGTATTTTGATAAACGGAAGTTCTTCAGTATTTTTTGTGTCCTGTTTAAGAAATCTTTGCCTATTCCGAGATCACGAAGATATTCTGTATTCTCTGTTACAGCCTGCACTGTCTTAGCCTTTGCACTCAGACCAGCATTCCACCTGGAGTTGACTTCTGTCATCGGTGTGAGGGAGGGGTAGGATTTATTTTCCTCCGTGAGGCAGACGCTTGGATTGTTTGATTCCCGACCTCTTTCCTTTTCTATTACATGCATCAAAAACCGAAATTTCCTCTCGAACTGCTTTAGCTGCAACAACATTATTTTGATATATTTTTGAAACCATGCAGTTTACAACATTTAAAAAATTTTGTTATGATTTCTTCTGCTTTACTATGGGCTGTTCAGAGGTGTGTGGCTTAATTTCAAAAGGTGGGATGTTTTAGTTAACTTTTCTTACCGATCTCTTGCTTAATTTCACTAGGGTCAGAGAGCAAACGGTGATTTCAATCCCTTGAAATTGTTGACTCCTGTTTTATAACTCAGTATATCAGTTGTAGTCATACGCACTTGAAAACAGTGTGTGTCCTACTGCTGTTGAGTGCGAAGCTCTAAATATGTCATGTTCCTCAAGTTTGTTAATTGTGGGTTCTCAGTCACCCTGGGCCCTGGTTGCCGCCCCACGCACGTCAGGGTGAGCCCCTGGGCGATGATGCAGTGGGACTGGCCGCAGCGGGAACAGCAGGGGGTGCTGGACTGCACCCTCGGCCCGCCAGCCCCTTGGTGAGTGTCCCCAACACTGAGGCCGCTCTGGCCCATCCTCATCACTGTGGGGAGAGGTCGCATCAGAGCCCCGCCACACGCAAGCCCGCCCTCCCTCAAGCCCTTTGGAGTCCAGGGACACGCGAGCATTTTCCCCAGTTCCCACGGGGGCCCCACTCTGCGCACATGATTCTCTGCGCAGTGTATCATGTCCGCGAGGTGAATGAACAGGTAGTCCCATCCCTTCCTGCACAGTTCGCTCTCTGGGTAACCCAGGACCACCTTGCCTGTGGAGACACCCACATCCTTACCTTACCGCCTCACAGTAAGGATCAGAGTCAGGCGCCACCCCATGGTGGGGCAGCCCTTTTAGCCGTGTACCCACCCATCAGATCACATGCTGACCCAGGGCCGAGGAGCGATCTTCCTGTGGACACTCCTGCAGAGCAGGGCTGGGGCAGGGCCTTGAAGAGGCCTCCGCACTGAGAAGAGGGCTGTGCCCTCTCAGATACTCTTGCCACACATGTCCCAAATCCTGTGGGAAGCCCACGCCCAGTTTCTGTGCTGGAGAGCAGGGGTCTGTACGAAAACTGCATGCGGAAGGAAAACTACATGTGGAAGAACAGGAGGAGTTTTTGTTAAGTTCTGGTGGCTGTCATCAAAGGGCTTTGTAACTCCCCAGTGTGCTAAGGACCGGTGTTTTGAATAAGAGAGAAAACTTGCAAGTCACAGTACTAACGATATGTTGGGCCACATGGTCTTGAACCAGGGCTTTCTAGAATGTATTCTAAAAGGCACTGGTATTGTGGCATGTTAACTGATGTTTCCCCAACAAAGGTTCAGTGGTCTAATAACTGGGAACAATCGCGTCAAATAATAAGATTTCTTCACAGTGGGACTTGTAGGTTCATTTTGATCTGTTAGTGGACGTCTCTGAGAGAGAGACAAGTATTTCCCAGGATCTGCTGTCTGCATCACACTCTAACCCAAGCCCCATATTCCCACGTGGAAGGTTTGCTATATACCTTATAAACAGCCTATTATCTGCTTGCTTTACAGAACCCATTTTGACATGAGTGAATAATTGTTTTTGCTTTGCTTTTGGTTCTAGACTCAGGATTTGGGCCATAACTAGTCTTGGAGCACTCTTGGGTTCCTTGGAGTCATGATTTCTGGTTAGGAGAATGTACCTGGAATCACAGGCCATAGGTGTGAAATCCAATTTATGTTTTGTTTGGAAAAGAGATGTTTTGTTCTGGAGCTCCAGGATGGTGAGTGGCTGGCGAGGTGTTGCACTGGCAAACAGGGTGAGCCAAGAAGACACGAGGATGTCATCCTTTGACTTAATTGTTCTGCTGAGGGAGGAATTTAAGATGGCCGTGGAAATTCAACCCCCCCTAGAAAAAGCAGACCCCAAACATAATGAGCAGAGAAAAGAGAAGAGTATGTTAAATTGCTAAAACGATAGAAGTAACTTCCCCCCTTATGGAACTGAGTCCAGTGTCCAGGAGTGGAACGGGCAGGACTCCTCCCTCAGCCCCAAAGCACCGATGCGCACAGGTTGGGAGCCCCTTTATTCTTGCCCTGCCCATTGGGTCCTGATCAATTTTCATGGCCCCTCGGTCCTCCCTTAGGCACCCGGCCCACAGGGCCTTTTTCACAGGGCTGCAGAGTGGAGCACTTTTGAACTGCGAAAGGGTATATAGTTCCAGGAATCGGTGGCACTGCCACCTGATTTCGGTGATGGTGAAGGGTTCACCAGAGATCCCCACTTAGTGTTTTCCTATAAATACATATCCATGATCCATGATAAAATTCAATTTGTACATTAGGCACAGTAAGAAATTAACAACAGCTAAGATTAAAACAGAACACTTATAACAATATGCTGTAATAAAAGTTGTGTGAATGTGGTTTCTCCTCAAAACACCTCATTGTACTGTGCTCGCTTTTTCTTCTTGTGGTGGTGTGAGGTGACGCAATGCCTGCGTGATGAAATGAATGGTTGGGCTTCGTGATGTAGATTAGGCTCCTACAACGGTCACTGAACACAGGCACTGCAGTCCTGCGTTGATCTGAGAACTGAGAGGGCCGCTAAGGGACCCAGGAGCAGGCAGTGCATCCAGTGCAGATGCACTAGACAAAGGGATGACCCATCTCCCAGGAGGGACAGAGGAACAGCACAGGGTTTCACCAGATTCCTCAGAATGGCATGCTTCTGGCCATTGGGATAGCGTCAACAGGCCTGCAGCTTCGGGCAGCCTGGGCTCTGTCAAGCTGACCTCGCAGCTGGGCAATTGGACGGTTACCTGGGCAACATAGTGCCTTGGGATTTTTTAATTCCCAACATCCAGGAGGGTGAGACAAGCATCTCCTTCACAGCCTCAGCCTGCCAAGGGAGATTAATAACCCTCCAAACGCTGAATGTGGCCGTGGCCACAACCATATAGCAGACTGCTACCCTGCAATCCTTTGGCCTTCCGGTTGTAACAAACCTCTGACATTCATACTCATTAAGAATCAAAGATATGGCAGCAACTGCATCTCCCAACAGGTTTCACTCGAGGCCGCAGTCTCTGCGACCCGAATGTGTCCGTGGTCCAGCCCCTGTGGCCTCTAGAAAGCTGGCCTACCTTGGATTCCATGGTGTGAAATAAATCCCTCAGCCTCCCGCTGCTTCGTCGAGCAAGCATTTCCCTGCCACCCTCGCCGTTGTCTCTGCTCTCGGTAAGGGAGAGAGGAGACGGGAATGAGCCGCGTTGTTCTTTGGGGATGGCTGGTTATTGCGGCTGGGCCAGGTGTGATTCCTGGGCTCCCATCTCCCAGGGACGCGAATGAGCTCTGTTTGCCTTCCCGGGGCACATGGGTTCTTCTGAGATGCAAGGATCTGATGCCCAAGGCAGGAACCCTGAGTGTATCACCAACAGCAACATTGCTTTTTCAGCACGTGGAATTGCTTCTTGCCATTATGGGAGGACAGCAAGAGCACTGAACGTGTGTCTGCAGCCCATGACCCCAGGGGAACCCCTTCCTTCTGTGGGCTTCAGGTCCCACAGCTGTTCAGTGGGCCGTCAGTGATGTGGAATCTGCTGCTTTCCCGGAGCCAGCATCTGTTCCCATGCTCAAGCACCTATGTCCAGCACCTAGGCTTCCCTTTGGTAATGACGTCACCTGCTTCCAGTCCAAACAGTTCTTCAGTCCTGACCCCACATGTAGCCATCTTTTGGGTGCTCCATTGGGTTCCAGAATGAGACTGTGACCCAAGCAAGGCCAAAGGCATTTATTTCATGGAACCCAAGGAAAGGAGAAGCCCCTCCTAGTAGAATGGACAGGGGGTGGGTGTCAGCTTGGCATTGTCGAGAGAGACTGTGCCTGTCAATGGGGCCACCCAAAGGCTCTTAGCAGGATGGAGGGTTGGAGAGGGACCCGGTCCCACTGTGGGAGTGTAAGAACCTGGACCTGCCAGGTCCAAATCCACTCTTAAACTTGCCTCTTGCAAGTGTTAATTTGTTTCTATCAACTAAAAATTGTAGGTCCAGTTTCTTGCAATCAAAAATGCCCTGGCTGATACACCAGAATCAGTAATTCCTGAGGCTTCCTCTGCATGGTGTCTTCATGGCGGGGGGGGGGGGGGGGAAGTTTTGCAGCCAAAAGAAATATTCCTCTGGCTTCTCAGCCGCCACACCTGTGGGAGGGGGCCGTCCCTTTCCTTGTCTTCGCCCCTCTGGGCAGTCTCTATACGTGGCTCCTTCTGTGCTCCTTGGTTATGATATTTCAGATCAGCGACATGCCAGTTTGTTTTTCAAGGTGATTGCGCTGTAATTTAGCTGTAAATCCAGTTTGAATCTGGGAGCAAGTAGGTGCATCTTCCAGCTACTCTGCAGCCACCTTGGAGTCCCCACCTCTGCTTCCCTCTCCTTTTTCCCTCTCCTTTTGCTTTTCTCTCCCCCCTCCCCTCTTTTCCTTTCTCTCCTCACTCTCACCTTTCTCTTCTCTCTCCCATCTTCACTTCTCTTTGTTTTCTCTCTCCTCTCCTCTCTTGTTCCTCTCTCTTCTATTATTTTTTTTTAAAATTAAAAAAATATATATATTGATTTCAGAGAGAGGAAGGGAGAGGGAGGGAGAGATAGAAACATCAATGATGCTCAGAGAGTCATTGATCAGCTGCCTCCTGCACGCCCCCGACTGGGGATCGAGCCCGCAACCCGGGCATGTGCCCTGACCGGGAATCGAACCTCGGTCCCCTGCATCCTAGGTCGATGCTCAACTGCTGAGCCACACCCGGCCGGGCTCTATTTCTCTTCTTTATTTTTTATTTCTCCTTTTATCTCCGCTCTCCTCTTTCCCTATCAGTATTCAGAAGGCAGATGCACAGGCCTGAGATCCAAGCTCAGTCATGCACTGGCTGCGGAACTCGAGACACGTTAATTTCTCGGAACCTCAGTTTCCTCTTCTGTAAGTAGGTGGGGCTAATAATAGGATCCACCCTCGGAGGGTGACCCTGCCCCCGCAGGTAGGCACCGTGTCAGCACCAGCTGTTCTGACTGTAGGGTGTGTACGTCATTTATATCCATTTGGTTTTGTTGTATATATAAAACATGACATTTAAATGTTTTTATGACATATATATCTGCATTGCTTAGAGTGTTAGCTATTTTTATAATTCTATTATTTGATAAAGTAGCAAATAACATGTGTCACAAGATTGGTGAAATACCACAGACGGAAGGCCGGGCACTCCTTTCCTAGCTGTCTCCACGGCAGTTCAGACGGGTTCCTTCCCGATGGTCCTCACCCGTCCTCCCCCTCTTCCTGTCTTAAATAGCTTTTTAAAATTTATTGTAAGAAGACTACACATGGATCTACCCTCTTAACACATTTTCAAGTGTGTAACACAGTACTGGTCTCCACAACTCACTCATCCGGTAGACTGAAACTTTGTCACAGTTTTGATGACGTAAACGGCAGCAGTAGAACATGATGTTAGGACAAGCGTTCTGAAGGCGGAGCAGAGGCCTGAGGTTTGGAAAGTGCCCCCGGGCTCTGGTAGACGCAATATAGGGTTTGAAGGGGCGAGGAAAGCTGTCCCAGGGGTCTATTTTTGCACTGTAAACTTCCCTCTCGTTATTGCTGTTGCTGGGAAGGGGTGTGTCATATTTCGGGAAGCTGCTCTAATGCAAATGATATCTGGGAAGCGGGAGCCAGCTATTATTCATTACAACCCCAGGCAAAATGAGAGCATTAGTGCATTAACAGGACGCAAGGAGGTGGAGCTGGCGGGAGGTGAGGCCGAGCGTGAGGAGCAGGGAGAAAAGGGTGTGGGTTTGGGCCGCATGTCCCGTGGCCCCAAGACTGCTTGACCCTCAGGGAGGGTCACGGCCAGGGAAGGTCGGAGCTGAACCCTCTAAAGAAGGAGGTGGGTGGGCGCAGAGCAGGTCCCCTCTTGTTTGGGTCGAAGGCAGTGAAGGCCAGAACGTCACCCTTAAGCTTTGGATAACAGGTAGATTCTGTGATGCTTATGTGTACAAATCAGATTCTCTGAATCTATTATAGATCAGGGAAGTAATAAAGTGGATAAAAGGGCCCGGCCGGCATGGCTCAGCGGTTCAGTGTTGACCTAGGATCCAGGAGATCACCTTTCGATTCTGGGTCAGGGCACATGCCCGGGTTGCGGGCTCAATCCCCAGTCGGAGGCGTGCAGGAGGCAGCTGATCAATGACTCTCTTATCACTGATGTTTTTCTCTCTCTCTCCCTTCCTCTCTCTGAAGTAAAAAAAAATATATATATATATGTGTATATATATATACATGTATATATGTACATACACACACACATATATATATATTAAAAAAAAGAATGGGTAAAAGGAGACCCAGAACATTTTGAAGGGTTGGGAGAGACTCTCTCCAACTGATGTGAAATACTTTACATGCACCACCAGATGGCAGTGTTGCCCCACAAAAAGCCTGCACCAAAAGGTTCAATCTTGAAAGCTAAACACTACTACAATCACGTGTTTCCTATTTGCAGTAGTAATTGGAATTAAGTTTATAACAAGCACTTTCCCCCCAAATGAATAATACATTTGCTGCTGTTGTTGTTAGTAGTGGCTGCTTTAGGTCTACTTCAGTCATTGTCTTAGGAAGATGGGAGTCTAAAAGCTGTATCGTCTGTGACTGTGCATTTGATGATTCAACATTATCAGTGAAAAAACACAGAAACAAACTAAGCAGCATGTGAGTTGATGTATAACATCCCCGCAGCCAGAATATATGAACTCTGCCCCATTGCAAGACAAAAACAACACGAAACTGTTCAGTTCATAATTTACTCTTGGATTCGCAGCCTATGGATTTTTTAGGAGAGCGTAAAACAAAGTGGTTACAAAATATGGTTTTTATAATTTACATATTTTATAACCATTTATATAAAATAGCTCTCTGTTCAGTGCATTTATGTGGTTGAAAAGTTTGCAAAGGTGATTATCAAATAAGAGAATGTACGTGAACTACACAGCACAAACCTCACGCATAGCAGGGATCGTGATAAATGGAGGCCGCTCTTCTATTTATTAAGAAGAAATAATAGGTTAGGGAGCAAATGCAACAGTTCTTTACTAGTGTGGCTCAGGAGAGGCCAATGAACCAGGCCGTTGCTTTAGCGGAAACATCACAGGGTGAGCTGTCTTCTGTGCCTCCCTCGCTGACTATGTCAGGGCATAAAAAACAACTTCGGGTTCTACCCTTTAGTAGATATGCAGACCACAGCGTTCAGCAATGAACCCTTAATACCTTTTGAAATAGCAAATTCATATTTTTTTCTTTTGCTCAATTTGGATTGAATCTCCAGTGTAAATGTAAAAGGACACCTCTGGGGGCAGTTTCCTTCTGGAGTCTGCCTAGCGTATGGTTTCTTTGATAGCCTCAGAGCGCAGTAGAGAACCTGGTGGCCATAGTGACTGTGGCTTTAAAACACTATTGGACGATACAGCACAGATAGGGTGAATTCCTTAATTAAGCAAGACCTTGTTTGGACCAATTTAGGCTCTGGTCATTCATCAAGCTTCTCCCTCCCTCCCTCCCTCCCTCCCTCCCTCCCTCCCTCCCTCCCTCCCTCCCTCCCTCCCTCCCTCCCTCCCTCCCTCCCTCCCTCCCTCCCTCCCTCCTTGTTTTCTTTCTTGGCTCCAAATGCCTTGCTATTTACCGTATTCCATTCATTTTAGATCCAAACATTAGAAGCAAGTACTTTATTGAATTCCTTAGTTCCTGTTATGGACTGAATTGTGCCCCACCCCCATTAAAGTCCTAACTAACCCCAAGAACTTCAGAATGTAACAGTATTTAGAGGCTGGGTTTTTAAAAAGGTAATTTAGATGAAATGAGTTCACTGGGGGTGGGCCCTCATCTAATGACCGATGTTCTTACAAAGCAAATGAGGACACAGGTGCAGAGGAGAGACCTCGTGAGGACACAGCGAGAAGGAGGCATCTACAAGCCAAGGAGAAGACCTCAGAAGAGATTAACCCTGTCGACACCTTGAACCTCCAGCCTCCGGAGCCGTGAGACAATCATTTTCCGTTGTTTAAACTCCACAATCTGTGGCACTTTGTTACAGCAGCCCTAGCAAACCAATACATCCCCTTAGATTATTATTTTTTTAACGGAACCCTTCAGGAATCTGTGCCGCATCTTTGCGCAGGGCCTACTTCAGTCTTACCCGTGTTGTTCCAACGTTAGTGTACGTGCTGCTGAATGAGCGCTCCCCTCAGAGTCTTCAGCCCCCAAAGGTGCCAAAGTTTTTTAAAAATTGGCTTTCCTGGGTTTCGGGCCCCACGGAGGCTGTCGCCCGGCTCCGGGGAGCTGCCTGCCTGGGAGAGGCAGAGTCCCAGCTCGCCCCTTCACGGCGCTCTCCGGTGTCACCGTGGACATGAGCGCCATCAGGAAATGGTGGCGGGGAGGGAGGACGGTGACCTGAGAGAGCATTGGGTCTAAAACGTTCCCGTGCTGTTCTGCTGGGAAAGCTTCCCTGCGCAGATGGCCACGCACCCACAGAGCTCACTGAGCTCCCGCGTTTGGGTAGAACTAGCACAATCCTGTAGATGGCAGCGCGACATCACGAATGACTGTTTTAGAGCAAAACCACCGTGTCATTGTCCCACGTAGGTTTGTTCCCCCCCCTTTTTCTTTTTCTTTTTTCCTAGTGGGCAAGTTACTGGAACCTTTAAAAAAATGATTATTTATGGTGAAAACTTGGAAAAGCAATTATGCCTGTTTTTCAAGTTCACTCCCGTGGCCTGTACTATAAAGTCCCAATCAGCACCGGCCCCTCGAAAAGCCTTTAGGCAAATACTTTGTTATTCTAGCTACCCACTTGGAGAATCCCAGCTTTAGATTGAAATCTGTTTTGAAATTAAACCTGAGATGTTCCCAACCTCCTTTCAAGTTCCTGAAGATAAGTTTACCAAATGTTAACAAAGAAATAATAATTCTCAGACCTCAGGGCAACAGAGTAATGAGACGGAGGACTGCCTTTCAGGCTGAGGCAAATGTGTTACTCTTCAAGGGACGTACAGACTGTGTGCATTTCCTATCAGAGAGAGCAGTTGCTTCAGGAAACTCCATTGATGACTGTTTTCAGCAAAATCTAAAACTCCAAACTAGGGGTCAGCAAACTTTTTCTGGACAGGTCCACACAGTAAATGTTTTCAGCTTTTTGGGCCATGTGGTCTCTATGGCAAATGCTTTACTCTGTAGTTGTTTCTGGAAAGCAGCTGCAGACAATAGGGACACAGATGGGCGTGGCTATGTTCCAATAAAACTTTATTTACAAAAGCAGGCAGGCAGAGTTGGCTGTGGGCAATAGCTTGCCAACATCTGCTCTCAGGAAGACTCCCTCTGCGTTAGATTTGAATTCCTCTGTAGACATTTTGCCCACCCTCGCTTTCCCCGCCTTTTTCCTCAAATATGCTACTTTCCACATATGTTTCAAGCATGATCTTGTGTTATTTCTTTTGGAGGTAAAATGTCAGGACGGGTAGAGTAGGGAACTGACTCTTGAGCTTGATATTGCAGAGGAGTCTAACCATAATGTTGGCCTGGGCATATCTCATTTTTCCTTATTTCTTCCCATGCACCATATGGTTTGGGCTCCACCTTAGGAATCAGGGTTTAGACTTGAGATTATGCTTGGAACTGGCCAAGTAAGTAGAAGATAGTGGAGCAAATGCTTTTCAGGTACCTTGGAGGGAATGCGTGTGCTTATTAATGAACAACCAGCTTAGGGAGTAGATTACGTGAGTAATTATATTAGATGTCACGGACATACACATTTATCCATGAACAGTGCCCCATATGTAACAAAATGCATTAAGAAATTCTCAACAAGGTGATGCATTTATTAATAGGCAGATCCTACAGGTGCTAATTACAAATGTGGTTCACTTGAGGCCACTTGCCAATGTCAGTTCTTTGGTTGAAGATGGTCCAAATGTAGATAATGCCGATGAGCTTGTGGAAATCAGCAAATGTGAGCTCCTCAAGGCTACCTCAAGGCAGACCTGAGTGACCTCAAACTGTTTTGCTTCTTGAAGAGATTCCCTTGAGGGGATTGACCTGCTAGGTTATTTCCCACCTATCCAGACTGAGGCAGGGCCCAGGTAAATAAAGCAAATCATACCCAGGCATCGACTCTGGTAAACTTCTTCAGGGGCACATAGAGATGGAAGGATGCTTTTTGATAGCTTCTGGTCTCACTTTGAGTTTAAGTTTATAAGAACATTATAAGAGTGTAGCCCTTGGGCATGAAACTGAGGCTGGTTAAAGGTACCTCTTCTCTCACGCAAAATCCCCTCAAACTACACTTTGTATGAATATACTTGGTATGAATGAGTTTATGAATCAAGTCCATTATCTGTATGTGGACTATGATACCCACTGACTGAAACCTAGGCTAAAGTCTGTGGTTGGCCTTGACATGCTGACACGGGGTCGTCTGAATTCCTGCTTTGTGTCAGCCCTCACGGAGAAGTAAAGGCATTCCAGGGCCTTCCCGGTACAATCGAGGACTTTGTCTATTTCCATCTTTCTGGCCAGTTTGGAAATCTTGTTGCCTGGTCTGGGTTGCAGAAATAGACAAAACTAAATAGAGAAACCTGCTTCATGGAACAGCCTTGGAAAGTGTGGTTGCAGAGATATAGATAGGCTTTATGTAGGGGGAGTTTCCATGGTAAATATACTCAGAGGACCAGAGAAGTGAGTTCACATGAAACATACACTGGGTGCCTGGAAAGCGTGCTTTCTCCGGACAGGCCGCGTAAACCCGTATCAGGGGAGTTCTCCCGGGAGGACTTGAGCGTTTGCTCAAGGCGTGGGGACGCTAACTTGGTTTACTTATTGGCTGAAGCTTGGTGGAAAGAGAAAAATATCCTTCAGGTGATACAAAGTGGACTTTTTCTCTTAGCTCCATATAGGTTTTTGGGGAAAGAGTTTCCATTTCCACCCTTATTTGGTGAAGTTTGAAAACGTATTTTCACCATATACCGAAACGCCTTTCCTAGCTTTCAGAGCTGTGCTGCCCTGCACGGGAGCACTTCGCCTCGTGCTGTTAAACACTCAGAATAGGGCCACTGCGACTGAGGAACTGAATTGTTCACTTTATTGAATTTCAGTTAGTTTAAATTTAAATGACCACACGTGGCTAGTGGCTATCTTATTGGGCAGCAGATACAGAACATTTTTGTTGCCCAGAACATTCTGTTAGCCAGCGCCCTGTCGAGATCAGCGCCCTGTGGCAGATCAAAGTTTTGCTCAGAGTTGTTTTTATTGATTGATTGATTGATTTTTTAAATTTATCTTATTGTTCGAAGTATTACAGATATCTCCCTTTTTCCCCCATTGATCCCCTCCACCTCACACCCGCCCCCCCAGTCCCTCCCCACACCATCGCCTGTGTCCGTGGGTTATGCATATCTGCATATCAGTTCTTTGATTAATCTCCCCCCACCCGCTCCCCACCCCCCTACCCTCTGAGACGCATCAGTCTGTTCCACGCTTCTGTGTCTCTGGATCTGTTTTGTTCCTCGGTCTGTTTTGTTTATTAGATTCCACATATGAGTGAGACCACGTAAAACTGAATCAGGAAGAATCAGAAAACCTGAATAGGTTAATAACAACTGATGAAATGGAAGCAGCAATAAAAAAAATCCTAGCAAACATAAGCCCTGGTCCGGGTGGCTTCTCAGGGGAGCTTTCTAATTCTTTAAGTTGTAGGGTTAGAGAGTTCACTAATAATTTTTCTTGCTGTTTGAGGGAGATCTACAGTGCTACGAACTTCCCTCTCAGGACTGTTTTCGCTGTGTCCCATAGATTTTGGGTTGTTGAGAGTTCATTTTCATTTGTTTCCAGGAGGTTTTTTCTTTCTTTCTTGACCTTATTGGGAACCCATTCATTGTTTAAGAACATGCTATTTAGCCTCCATGTGTTTGAATGGTTGTTTTTTTTTTAAGTTTCTTTATCTTTATTGTTGAAAATATTACAGATGCCCCCTTTATACCCCCATTGGTCCCCTCCACCCTGCATCCACCCCACCCCCAGGCCTTCCCCAGACCAGTGTCTGTGTCCAGGGTTATGCTGATAAACATGCAAGTTCTTTGGTTAATCTCTCCCCACCCACTCCCCCTCCCTGCCTTCCCTCTGAGATCCCTCAGTCTGCTCCAGGCTTCTGAGTCTCAGAGTTGTTTGAATATTGAAGACTTAGTTTTCTTCCAATGAGACATTTTAAAAAAGAATAACATCTCTTCAGAAACCCCCGTTTCTTCAGCCCTAATTAGCACTCACTCAAAACCTCCGTGCTCCTTTTGAGTAATTCTGTTTATTTTTATGTGTATCATTTTATATTTAGTTCCTTTTAATGTAGTTAAATTTAATACACTAATTCTAGGAAACCCTTCTTTAATTACTTGTGCTT
The DNA here is from genome assembly GCF_964146895.1 of Miniopterus schreibersii. Taxonomy (NCBI): domain Eukaryota; kingdom Metazoa; phylum Chordata; class Mammalia; order Chiroptera; family Miniopteridae; genus Miniopterus; species Miniopterus schreibersii. The sequence continues at coordinate 9,278,328 of NC_138106.1, forward strand.
GAAATGTCCGCACTAATCCTTAGTGTGATAACTGAGTGGCTCATTCCATATTTTCCTTGGGAAAAACAGGCAAAAAAGAAAGACCTGTCTTAGTGTTTAATTAATTAATTAATTTAATTTGTGCCAAACAGGAAAACACTGTGGTTTAGCAAAAGAAAATTAAGAGGGAGGAAACTTTTTAGGTAAATGGAGTCAGAAACGTGCATGTCAATTTACCTTGTTGCTCTCGGTAATTTCTCAAGAGGATATCTGTGAATACCTAATTTAGTTGTTGTTTTTTTTGTTTCACTTTAAGTACACATTAACTTCAGGAAAAAGTGACCTTTAATTTTTAACCATAATTTACAACCCAGTCAGTATAAGTACATTTCGGGATGTAGCTAATGATCTCAAAATGATCATATGCCATCAAAATGGTCAAAATAAGGGGGAGTGGGTGCGGGGTGGATGGGGTAAATGGGCAGAAAAGGGCACGTCTGTAATATTTTGAACAATATAAAAATAAAAAAGGTCAAAATGGTCATTTTCTGATAATTCTATTGGAAAAACAAATGGAAAGCAAAATGCATTAAAATTACTAGGAAGCAAGCTCCCCAAGGACCAGTGCTGTCTGTTTTGTTCCCATTGTTAACCCAAGAGTATCCCCAAAGTGCCTGTGTTGTTGTTGGCTCCTATTGCAGTTTAAATGTGAGAGTCAGTTCGGATATTATTACGGGGTGAGAAACGCTATAAGTTAGAAGCACTGGGGATCAGGGCCATCTCAGGATGATTTTTCTAGGTCCTAGGCCCTACTGTTTTGGGGACCAAGGGTCAGGCTGTGCCTCAGATTAAATAGCCCAAGGATGAGGGCCCAGGCTCCTGGCCTCTCCATGTGGCTGTCTCCTGTGTCACAGACTGGTTTCTGAAAGTCTGACCCAAGGGTCCCTGCTGGGATTTACTCTTTAAAGAGATAATCGACTTTCTGGCTGATGGACAGTAGAAGGATGGCAGTGAGAGGGGAGTCACCCCCTAGCTCCACAGCAAAACCCAGTTTGCCATCCCTTGCCCTTCATCTCATCTCATCTCATCTCATCTCATCTCATCTCATCTCATCTCATCTCATCTCATCTCATCTCATCTCATCTCATCTCATCTCATCTCATCTCATCATCTCATCTCATCTCATCTCATCTTGGCGTTGTAAGACCAATACATCAGCAACATCGTGCCCCACTCAAAAGGTTGCCAACACCTTCCCTAAATAATAGCGACCAACGTATTTAATAGACTTCAGCTGTCTTTTGGGGAGATCTGGCAACAAACTTAACTGGAAAAAGGTCAGGTTTTTAGAAAGAAAGACTGGTTTATTGCTTAAATGTGGAAATAGTACAGACCACCAGCGAAACTAATAGTTTTCTGAAAAAGAAAGTTAAACAGGTCTCTCGCTACCTCAATAACACATACATAAATGGAAGGTGACAAAAAGATTAATACGTAAAAAGGGGCTCAATTTGCCAGCAAGTTATTGCTATTCTGATCTCTCCACTTGCAACAATGATCCGAATGCCATCTGAAGAAGCTACAAAACAACCCTAAGCCCTCCGATAATTCTGTCTCCAAATAAATACAAATGCAGTGCAGTTCGCTCCTCGGTGTCTCTCCTTCAACCTGCTCTTGACTGCATTTCTCCCTGAGAATGATTCTTTATTTGGAGCTCCCCTCTTGCCCTTCTGGAATGTTAGGTGTATATCACTGGCTAGGCTCCAATCAGCAATGGAAACTTCTGAGAGTTTTGGCAGGCCCGGCTTGTGAAATTGTGCAGAGCTTGGTAAGTTTAGCCCATTTGGCTGAGATGTGAAAGCACTAAAGTGATGTATGTAAAGGCATGATTCTGTACAGCTGTTGCAAGTTCTTTAAAAAAATTATATGTTCCCTACAAGCTTTCACTCTAAAGTGGGTGCCTATTTCCAAGGCAGCCCCCAAATCTTAGAGCAGCTTATCTTTTTTTCTCTTTTCTTTTTAAACATTCTGTGAACTAACTAAGCTCTGAAAAACCATTTAAACACAAGCAGGCCATGATTTCAGCACTTCCAAAATCATAAAGAAATAAAAAAGAGGCTGCTATTTCAAGTCTTGTTTTCTCTGGCCTTGCCCCCAAAGCCTCAAAAATATTAACTATGACTAGATAAAACTTCACCGAGGACAGAAAATATTTTTTTTCTTTCCCTCTAAGAGTTTTGTATTAGTTGGGGCTCTTCTCTCTTTCTACTTCAGAATTGATGGGTAGCTTCTTTTACATCTCCCCAGCTCCTCAATTTTAAGTATGGCCATGAGATGAGAACTCTTAGAACTTATGATAAAGATAACACTTAAAACCCCAGGAATCTTGAAATATCAACAGGTGAAAGGAACCCCATCTGCCCGTTTTGAGTTTCCCATCTGGGCTGGTTGCGGCTTTTATTTCCTCTGCACTTGCCTCTCTCACCCCTTCCTCTGGGAGCAGAGTCAGCAGGGCTTCTAGAAAGGATATTAACATGCTCAGGTTTCCAGTTTGGGAACAGCTCGCTCCCTCACTTGGAGCCCCCTCAGGTGTGGTGTAAAAGCATCCTCACGTTTTACTGCTGATGAGAGGGCAGGAGGCAAAGGCGGGGGAGTCAGGGAGCTGGGCCTAGTGCCCCGACAGCGTGCGCCTGACGTTTACTGCCTGCCGTCCAGCCTCAGCCTCAGCCTCGTAAACAGAAACGGGCTTGCTCTCCAGGTCGCCTGGTTGCCACAGGAGCTGCTATAGGTATGGGCAAGTCTCGGGCGCACTGTTTGCGGCAGATTGCAAAAAAAAATTAAAAAAAATCATCTCGATCCCTCACCCCTCCTGTGTCTATGCCCGCTTGCAATGTGGCTGCAGTTCCTTCCATCAAAAAGGTAGCTTCTCTTTCCCCACAGGTTGTGCTCGGGCTCATCTGCTTTGGTCTTTAGAGTCTGGCAGAAATGATGATGAACCGCTGGAGTCCAGGCCCCTGCTGTAGGCAGGATTCCAAGATGACCCGCAGGGATTCTCCCCCTCTGTGAAATCTCCTTGCCTGACCTCGAGCACCTGTGAATATGATGAGCTGTGTTACAGCAGAAGGGATTTTTCAGATATAATTAACTTTTCAAATCAGTTGACCTGAAGATAAGTTATCCAGGTGGGCCTGACCTAGTCTCGCAGGGGTCCTTAAAGCTGCATCTAGGGGTCAGAGACTGAGGAAGTCAGAGATCTGAAGCATGAGAATGACTGAGTTGCCCTTGCTGCCTTGGAGAGGCCCTGTGGTAAGGAGTGTGGGTAGCCTCCAGTTGCTGAGAGTGAACTCTGACAGCCAGCAAGGAAACAGGGACCGCTGTCCTACAACCACAAGGAACTGAATTCTGCCAACGCCGAGAATGAGATTGGAAGCGGATTTCCCACCATCTCCCAGGCTCTAGCTAAGAGTCTGACTTGTTTTTTTTGTTTTGTTTTCTTTTGTTTTTTTTACATTCAATATTATTTTGTATTAGTTTCAGGTGTACAGCATAGTGTTTAGACAACCATATACTTTACAAAGTAGTCCCCCTATATTTCCAGTACCCACCTGGCATGATATATAATTATTACAATATTATTGACTATATTCCCTGTGCCCTACATTATATCCCCTTGACTATAACTACCAATCTGCACTTCTCAATCCCTTCATCTTTTTTCTTTGTTTTGTTTTGTTTATTTTTGTTTAAAATATTACAGATGTCCCTTTGTCTCCCCAATGACCCATCCCACCCCATCCCACCCCCCTCCCCAGTCCCTCTCCCCACTATTGTCTGTGTCCTAGGGTTGTGCATATTTGCATATTAATTCTTTGGTTACTCTCTCCCCCTCCACCCACCCGCCCTCCTCCATCCCTCTGACATTCATCAGTCTGATCCATGCTTCCATGGAGCCTGACTTGTTTTTAGCCGTGTGATGCCCGGAGCAGAGACAGTCATGATGTGCTGAAGTTCTGATTTACAGAACTGTGAGCTAATCAATGATTATTGTGTTAAGATGCTAAGTTCATTGTATTTATGATGCAGAAATAGGAAACCAAGACAGCCTCAAATTACCTATGCAATTCCATTCTCTCCTGGAGCTTCTCCAAGGTCATGGGACCACACCCAGACTAGCCAGCTGTAGAATGAGAAACCACATCGAGCAGAGCTGAATAATCCCGCTGACAGCCTGCTGACCTTTAGAAGCAGAGCCACAAAACCAACCACAGTTGACCCCAGATCCCTGAGGTTGCTCAGCCCAGAGAAGAAGCACCCACTTATTCTCGTCTAGGTCGCTGACCTGCAGAATCATGAGTGCTATGGTCTGAATGTTTGTATCTCCCCAGATTCTCATGTTGAATCCTAATCCCCAATATGATGGTATTGGTAGGTGGAGCCTTTGGGAGGTGATTAAGGCATGAAAGCAGAACCTTGTGAATGGGATTAATGCTCTTATGAATGAGGCTCCAGAGATATCCCTTGTCCTTTCTGCCATCTGAGGCTACAGTGAAAAGATGGCCATACAGTATGAACCGGGAAGAGGGCCCTGGCCAGATACCAAATCTGCTGGGATTATGGTCTTGGACTTCCCAGCATCCCAAACTGTGAGAAATGAATACCTGTTGTTTCCAAGCCACCCAGTCATGCCTTTACTTAATGCTAATGGGCACATTATCACATTTAGAAAGGACGGAACTGGCTGTGCTGAACATGTGAAGACCTCATTTCAATGAGATATTCAGGCAGCATATTGCCTTAGCGCTGATAAAAACTATGGCATGGTTTTGATCAGGACTATTACACAGGCCGTGTCAGAATGCCTCCTTGCCTCTCCACTTCATGAAACATAGTGAATTTGTAAACATTTGTTATGAGCAGAAGCTCAGGGTAAATTATTTTAACAACCCAACTTTTCAAAATTGTAAATAGTGATTGCAAATATAAAAAAATAAAAGAAAGTTGTCAAATTTCCGATTATGGCCAAAAGCAGACAGGCTGTGGCAGACAACTGTGAAACATCAAGATGAAAAGATTTCAGTGGTGTGCTCGTGTTAGAGTGGAGAGTTGTACAGACATTTATAAATAAGTGCAAGGTGTCTCCACATGAGGGTCTGAAGTGTCCTCCGTAAACTCAGGGAGGCCGTTTTGCAAACTTGGGCCTCTCCTTCGGCGGACTACAGCCTATTTTATGTCCCCTGGATGCACAGGTAGGTCTGTGAAACAAACATGTGGGTGGCTCAGTTTCATTTTGAACTCCCGATATGGATATTGGGGACCTTGGATATAGAAATTTCAATTCCTGTGCTATTTTAGCAATAGGAAGACTGCTCTCACATTTAATGTTAGTATCTCCTTCAAAGGGCTGTGATGGGGGCTTACCTCCAGCATCCCAAGGAGCCAGGAAATGAGGGGACCGACGTGGGGATGGGGGTCGCTAGAAGACTAGCGTGGGCTGGGTGGGAAGAATGACGTGGCAGAGCAGTGGGCAGTGGCTTGCGAGGACAAGCAGGCCATTAAAAGGTCAGAGGAGAAAGAATCTGTGTGTGAAAAAACTGCCGGTGGGCAGTGGGTAGGGAACTTAATTCAAAACATTAGTAACCCAGAGAGAAAAGAGCAAATGTAAGGCAGGGATGGAGGACCTGAGCAATGCGAGGCCACTGCGTCGTTGGGTTCGCCGATACCACAGCGACCTGCAGGCCTGGCCCGGGAGAAGCAGACTCCTGGATGCTCGGGGTGCTGGACCGCCCCCAGCTGCGGGCTGCTGCGGGCTGCTGCGGGAGGAATTCTGCTTTGTCCGGGAAGTGAAGGCCGAGAGCTGCCCCAGCGCCCTCGCTGCTGCTCGCTTTGCTGCTCTTTGGCGGGGAGGCGGGGAGCAGAGGGCGGACTGACCCCCAGCAGAGCCTCAGTCTGGCATAGCTGTTATTCTAGAAGAATCTGTGTATTACCAACAGCAAAGTGCGACCCGGAGGGAGAGAGCTTTCTGTGGGGCATCCCGCGGAGGGGAATAATTATCAGGACTGAGACTCGCCAAATGCCTGGGTTTTTCGCGTTCAGATGGAACCTTTCCATCGGGGGTGGGGATCTCACAGGATTTGGGTGCACATCCCAGCCGCGCGGGTCACCCTTTACACCTGCCTCTCTGGGTAGAAAAACTTATTTACACGAGTTCCTTTGTCCTGACCTGCGGGCCCCCATCTGGTTCCTTTCCACCCCCCCCCCCATCCTAGGCTTTTGCTCTGGCCGAGGAAAGAACAGGCTAGTGGACCTGGTCTCAGGGGCAGACACACAGGTATGTTCATGACCCAGAGTCCCCTTCACGTGTGCAGCCCTCCTTGGAGACCCCACATGGCCTGGGATGACCCTTCACAACAGCGCTCCTTGCTTTGTCCCTGGGAGTCAACGTGTTTCTCCCCCAAGCCAGGCCCTGGGCTCCTGGCACGCAAGTCCTCTGTTTTATTTCTCTCGGACCCTCAGCACACATCTCAGTGCCTGGCACACGTGGGCACTCAAATATCGAGTGAACAAAGGAGACGAAATATGAGAGTACACACATAGTGACACCGCGGTTAAAACAGTGTTGTCATTTTTTGGGGTCTATTTCCTTTAAAAAAGGGTGCAAAATCGTGCGAGACAGAGGTCCCCGGGCTGTCGCTGTGCAGCAGGCAGAGCCAGAAAGAGCTGCTCACAGACCCTGCACTTCAAAGGCCGGGGAGGCTGCGTGTTGCCCTCTGGGATCTACAGCCTTTATCCAGGAACAAAGGGCCGGGAGACCGCTAGGCCTTGAAAGCAGGTATCTAGTTTCGAGCTCGAGGCAGTGCTTTCGCGACCTGTTATCGGGAGGGACACGCGCCACCCGAGCACTCGGGACCAGCTCTGGCCCTCAGCACCGCTCTGTGCCGCGAGCAGCTGGCAGTCCCTGGGCGGCAGCCTCCCCGCAGCTCCGGGTCCTGCAGCACCTCCAGGAGCAGCGCTCTCGGTGACCGGCGCTTCCACGCCAGGTGTGCGCTTCACTTCCCCGCAGAGCTGTTGCTTCATCGCCGCCATAAAACGTAGGTTTGGGGGACATTTAAGGACACGGAAGAAATGATTTATTTAGCCCCATTCTTGAAATGAGGTATTTTCACTGGCAAGTGTAAGTGTCTTCATCAGATAGTTGTTTCCAAGCGGTTCTGAATACGGGGAAGGATAATTATAATACAGAGCAGGGCAGCTTTTCAGGGCGTGGGTACTTGCAGATTCGGGCTCCCTCACGCAGTATCTGTGTGACCCTGGGTTCTCCGCTCTCTCCAAGCTTTAATTTCTCTCTCTTTAAAATGGACATTGTAGTATAAACAGGGTACTGTGAGTGTTGGGAACCGCTGCTCCCTGTATTTATAGCCTCTCTGCACCATTCCCTCCCTCAGTCAGTTTATTTACCCACGAGTGGGTGTGCAAGAGCATGTGTAGAGCACCCCAGTCTCTGCATCTCTCCTGGAGGCAAGCTGCTCAGAGGGAGGGCTTGTCTGCCATGGTGGGCTGCCTCTGAGACGGTCCCCTGTGATCCCTGTCTCCTGGTATCCAAGTCCCTGTGTCATCTCCCCTCCCCTTGAGTGTGGGCTGGGCCTGGTGACTTGCTTCTAACAAACTATGGCAGGAATGATGGGATTTTGCTTCTGAGATTTGGTTACAAAAAGACAGTGACTGTCTTTCTGGCCCTCTCTTTTCTCTCTCTCCTAGAGCCCTTGCTCTGGATGGAAGCAAGCTGCTGTGTTAGAAGTGTCCCATGGAGAGGTTCACAGAGCAAGGGACTCACGTCTCTGGCCAACGGCCAGCAAGGGGCTGTGGCCCCAAGTCCAACAGCCTGCGAGGAGCTACTTCCAGCCAACAGTCCGCGACAGGAAGCCAGTCTTCACCCAGTTGGACCTTTAGATGACCACAGTGCAGGAGGAATTTTGGGTGTAAGCAGCTGCTGAGGCCACTTCAAGAAGAGACAGGCTTTCCCCTCCGACCACAGCGGCATGCAATGGAGAGAGAAGCCGAGAAGACCGTTAAATAGTTAGAGACTTTCCAGAAAGTATTAACGAGGCTACCACCAGTTCAGCGTCCTCTGTTTCTCACCGTCTTTCTCAGCTTAGTGTGTTTAAATGAGTGCGCACTTGATGCCTAAGCTTTGGCCACTCCTGGGCATTTTCAAACACGGCCTAGGAGGGACACTGCGCTGCCTCTCTTAGGGGTCGCGGCTCCCTGGAGGGCGGGGGGTGGGCACTGCTTGACCCCCTGTGGAGGGAAGGCGGGGAGATTCGTGGCTTGGCAGCCAGAGGAGGTTAAAAGGTGCCGTCTGGATTTCTCCCCTTATATCCTATTTCAGATTCTGTTGTGTGTTTTTTTAAAGTTAAAAACAGGAAAACAGCATTTGGATTTTATAAAATACAACAGATCAATTTCAAAACTTGTGGTTTTCCCCTGGGGCCTGGCATGGAGAGCAGTTCTAACAGAAAATTTTCAAAAAATCATTAGGTTCACCCAAATTCAAGCCGGCCCATGACATTGGGATTATATCCATTTTTAAAGATCTGATACTGCCCAGCCGGGCGTGGCTTAGTGGTTGAGCGTCGACCTAGGATCCAGGCGATCGGGGTCGATTCCCGGTCAGGGCACGTTCCCGGTTTCGGGCTTGATCAATGACTCTCTCATCATTGATGTTTCTATCTCTCTCTCTCCCCCTCTCCCTTTCTCTCTCTGAAATCAATAAAGACATATTTAAAAATAAAAATAAAAAATAAAGATCTGATACCTTCCCACCTCCAGTAATCTCTGGCCCTTTGATCCTGCTCTCTACATCATGAATTTAGGGAAAAAACATGTATTTGTCCACTGAAGATATACTTTATACTTAGAGTTCTTTCATATTCTTGGATTTTTGGGCAAATATATGTAATTTCTTGAGTAGAAAAGAAAAGCACAGTTGATAAATTTCCTGCCCTTTAGGGGGGCTCATGATTTTTAATAATCTTCAATTTCTGCTACCCTCCTCAATTTCCTTCGGGCCTACCCTGGTGATATATTTATTTTCATGTCTTAATTAGATTACATAGGGTAATCAAAAGTCATAGGTAATAATTATTAAAAAGGATTGCATTTTAATGTATAGTTAATATGTGCTATGTCTACATAGTTAATTTGTAAGAATACCTGTCATTTAATTAGGGTACTGTGTTAATTTCCTACTGTCATGGTAACAAATTACCACAAACTGAGTGTTTAAAACAACACAATTTTTTACCCTGAAGTTCTGGGGGTCAGAAGTCTGAAATGGGTCTTTCTGGGCTGAAATTAAGGTGTCAGCAGGGCTGGTTCCTTTTGAAGATTGGGGGAGGGGGTGAGGCGTCTGTTTTCCTGCCTTTCCCAGTTTCCAGAGATTGTCTGCATCCCTTTGCTCGTGGCCCCACATCTCTCCAATCTCTGCTTCTGTCATCACATTTCCTCTGATTCTGACCTTCATGCCTCCTTCTTTTACTTCTAAGGACCCTTGTGGTTACATGAAGCTCACTCAGATAATGAAGGAAAACCTCTCGGTCTCAAGGTCCTTAGCTTATCACATCCGCAGTCTCTTTCGCCGCGGAAGATAACATCGTCAGAGGTCCGGGGTGAGCGCGTGGGCCTCCTTCAGGGCAGGGGCATTACTCTGCTCACCACGGCACTGTCAGAATGCTGCCTGCAGTGTCATAATGTCAGAGTCCCGGTGTCTCTATCTGAAGGTCGGTAGTCGTGGGTATCAAGGCCGGGATGCGACCAAGTCCTTACCGTTGTTATTGTTTAGAAAAGATAGAATACATTTTATTGTTGTTTTCTTTTACACTTCCAGGTAAAATGCACTATTGGAGTTGAGTGAACTCAAACCGAGACCACTTTGGTGCGCCCACTTGCCCCACGATAGAAGGAATCACTCTGAATTCAACAAAGAAACCGTTCTTGAAAGAAATCATCAGCAACCGCCTGGTTGAGGCTGCCTGAAACCACACACGTCTCGCTGTAATTAAACAGCAGCAGGCTGTTTCAGGTTATTACATGTTTGCCTGCACACACTACATGTACAATTAAGGTACATTTAACACCCATAGAAGCCTAAACCAGTCACGGGAAAGTTTACACAGGCTGTTCTCCTGAGTTATCTTCCTGTGGCTTTTATTTAATTTCCTGACATACTTCCAATGGCACAAAATCCATATTTCTTCGGCCTTAACGAACGTTACCGATCATTAACGACGGCCACGGCGGGCACCCCGTGGACATCCCCATGGATCCTGCTCTGCCCCTTTACTTCTCTGTTGCCTCGCCTTTTTCTGTCACATGAACATCACCAACACTGTTCCTTCCACTTTTTTCTGAACATCCTTGGTGATTTCCAGTGCCCCGACTTTTGCCACCGTATTGCCCTCTGCCTTTCCTTCAACGCTGAAAGCCCAGCTCAGGTTATTTGGCCCTGGGGGACCCTGTGACACCCGGGATGCGCGCGGCTCACGTGCTGTTTTGAGGCGGCTCTTTCACGTTGTGGCAGGGAGCAACTTTGCGATGCGACTAATGCACTGTTTCTCTCTGGTAACTATCTGCCCCCTGTTCCTTTCTTCCTTTCCAGGCAGCTGCCAGAGCATTAGGGTTTTATTAATTTGTCCAAAGGATGGCCAGACCAAAGAGTTCATTCTCAGTTTTTGGGTTTCAAAAGCCTGGCCTTTGAATTCCACAAGGCCAGGTTCAGAAGGACTTGGGGATCACAGTCTGCTCCAAGGCCAGTGAACTGTAAACAGGCTGTGCGTGTGTTCCCTGGGTTTCCGACTTCCCAGGGGCTTTGCCGGGACATGGGCACTGTCAGGCAGACCAGCTCCAGGTCCTCAAATTTCCTATGTCCTCTCAAGTGGATTTGCCTGTAGACACACTCGCGATCTGTAGGGTTTCTTTTCACACTTGCCCTTTCCCCATTCCCCCCTTACTCACCTCTGTTCTTGTTGTCCTGAGAGCCAAACCCCGGGGCTCTGTGAAATACTGACACCGAGAAAGCAAACTGCTGGGCCTGGCAAACACGCCCTCTTACAACTTAGATGGTTTTTTAATTCTTTGCTGCAAACAACATTGAGGAGCTACTCAGATTATTCCAAATAACCTTTGACGACAGAACACTGTGCTATGTTTGGATGTAACTTTGAAAAAGTTCAAAGTATTGAAAGATATTATTATAACAGAATCTATTCCATTTCCAGCTACTTTTTTTTTTTTTTCTTTTAAAACAAGTCCTTTCAGTGCTATTATTTTAAATGAGGAATAACATTAATTATGGCCTCTGTCCCATTCTAGCAACAGGTAATATTCTTTCATGAAGAGATGAACTAATAAGGAAACAAACCAGCCCTGTCCATTTCACTGATAACTGAATTTCTAGTAGAATTTGGATTTGTATGTTTGTTTATCAACATTAAAAATATATTTGTAACTTTTTGATTAATTGTGTACTAACTGAGAAGTATAATGATGTCTTGTCAGAAGAAAACACTTGAACCTGTATGGTCACAGGAAATTAAAAAATAAATGTCAGTTTACACCCTTTTTTCCAGCCAATGATGAGACAGGCTTATTTAGCGAAATTCTTTCAAGTATAATATATTATTCTATTAGGATAAAGTTCTATGGGGAAAATGAAATGGAAATATGAACTCAAGGAACATTATAAAGCAAGATATGTATGTACATTTATATTTATAAATGGACAATGGTATCAGTTTCCTTTGGGATTTATATTTGATTGGAAACATTTAAAAGAGTGGAGTAACAGTTTTATTTTATTTTTTTGCTTTATTTTTATTATTGACACTATACTACTTACCTGTAAAATTATAAAATGTCTGATTAGTACAATACCATGGCCCATGCCTGAGCTTGTCGCAAACAATCAATGACAGATTAGACAAGAATTGCTGGTATTTTCATCTACTGCTTTGTCTCACCATTAATCAAGTTGACCTGATTTTCTTAATTCACTGGGACCTCACCCTTTTGCTTTCTTCAAACCACTTTTTTGGTTGTTAATCCGCACCTGAGGATATTTTTTCCATTAATTTTTTTTAGAGAGAGTGGAGTGGGGAGAGAGAGAGAGAAACATTGATGTGAGAGACACATCGATTGGTTGCCTCCCGCACTCGCTCTGACCGGGGCTGGGGATCGAACCTGCAACCCAGGTACGTGCCCTTGACCAGGAATAGAACTCGAGACCCTCCGGTGCTCAGGCTGCCACTCTAACCACTGAGCCACACTGGCCGGGGCCAAATCACATTTTGTTTGAAACTAACAAAAGAATATATATATATTGTAAATGTCTCTACTTTCATTAACAAAACAGCAGCGTATTTAAAATACATAGTGATGCTGTTGTTATACAAGTTTACCCATTACACTGAACTCTCATTTGGGTGACCATCAAACGATTTATTTTCCTTTTTAAAGTAAAGATTGTCTTTAGCCTTCTGCGTATTTCTTGATCCCACTGGAGGCATTGTAGGTGTTTACTGTAGGCATGCTTCAAGCAGTTTGTTCTTTTAACTGGAAATGTTAGCTGGTTTCATTGTTTCCAACTGGAACTGGTTTTTTTCTAGTCTTTATTCGATATATAGTTCAGCCTTGTCTCACCATCTCTTCCTGCCTTATTTTAAAACACTTTCCATACCCTACCTGTACTGGAAAATGTATTTATACTTTTGTACCACAATTGACGAGCCTTAGTGGTAGTGTATTAAACTGTAAAATTATTGCATGTTTATAAAAATTAGGGGAAAACATAGGCAAAGAGTAGGAAAGACATATCTGGAATGACATACTGTAGTAGAGGGGGAAGCCAGGTAACCAAGTTGGAAAAGCACACTAAGAAATTAGTTAGTAAATTAGAATCTGCATACCATAGAGCTTAGAAAAAGTTCCCTGTCACAGAGAAGGCCATTTTTGTTGAAGAGGGGTCAAGACAATGATATAACAGAAAATACCAAGTGGAAAAACTTTCCCACAACTCTTAATAGTCGCACGAACCCCGTCAGTGCCGCCTGTTGCTCTCCCGGGCAGGGCAGGGTGGTGGTCACGAGCGTCAGCTCAGGTCAGAGGACTTGGGAATCAAACCCAGGCTCATCATTACTGACTGAGCAAGTCATTTAAGGGTCTCTCGGCTTTAGTTTTCTTAGCTGTATATGGTCCTAAATAGATAACGCATGTATAGCAACTAACGGGATACCCGAGGCAAGCTAACTTATTAAAATAGTTCCTTTAAGCACATCCTTCTAAGCCTCTGCTACATGCATTTCATAGAGCAGATGGGCTAGAGAAGAAGGCACACGATCCAGTCGGCACACAGGTGGGTAATGGCAGGTGGCGAAGGAAACAGCAGGACGTCAGGAGAACATGAACCGGAGAGATCTGAGAATCCGAAGTCGTGTTCAAGGCCCCGAGCCACTTTCCTGCCTCGAGGACATCATTGTCCTCTCACCCCAAGGGCGCTGTGTTTTCTTGGTTTTAAATCTGTTGTCCCTCAGCCTTGGATGTCCTCTGAACACTTCTGCCCCAGATGAACTTGTAGCCATCCTCTGAGACCTCTGGAGCATGACCTCCTTGCTGAAGCTTTTCTGGATCCCTGTCAAGTGGTTTCTAAACCGCCTTGTTCTGTTGTGAGTTCATACCACAGATAGACTTGAATTAAAGTTGTTCCTAGCAGCCTTCTGTACATGAATAGTTTTTACAAGTTTTTAAAAAAAATTACTTTTCTTTCCCATCAGTGAAGCTTGTTCCGTATACCCTGATTTAAGTTGGGCTCCCCCAGGAGGAGATCCTGAGATAAGGATTGGGGTGCAAGTAATTCCTCTCTGTCGGGGGGAGTCCCAGGAAATGCCTTTCAGGGAGAGGGAGCCAGGACAGGTGCATCCTGAGCAGCGAGGCAGGTGACCAGGTAGCCTCTGCAGGCGACCATGGCTCATTCCCTCCGGGACTCCTGGGAGGCTGTGTAGAACATGCCTCAGGGTGGTTGCCCTGAAGGCAAGGACGCTGGAGAGAGAGTCCTTTAACATCAGTCAGTCGGCCAGTGGTTGAGGGCTGATCAAGGGGCCTGGACTCCCCAGCACTCCTGGCCTGGCCTGCTCTGCTCCTGGGCCAAACACACTCCGCAGTGAGAAGGCCCCTCAAGCAGAGCTGCAGATACTTGCAGCTGAAAGCTGTTAGTGAACAGGGGAAAACGAGAGCTGAACTCACTGATGGTATCCACAGTGCCTTTCGTACCTACAGAAAGTATTTTTTATTTCTGAGTCAGATACAGTAATGAAAGCGTCTCTGAGACAATTAAGAGAAGGTGGTATTTGAGAAGGAAAAGAGGGTCTTACCAGAGGGGAATGTGGTAGAGGCCTGGGACTTTTATTAAATGTACCTAGAGTTTTTAGCTAATATATTTTAACGGTGAACATATTAAAAATCAGGGTCTGGAATTTATAGCGACTGTAAGGAGCGTGAAAAACAACATGGCTCTGGAGTCTGGCTGTTCAGTAAGTGCCACCAGCAGAAGGAAGGGCTATAAAACCTTATCACGGAACACCGGAGGCATTAACCACGTAGTTAAAATCAGGAGAATTTCCTCCCCAACTATGCCACGCAAAGCCCGTCTAATAAAGGACGTGGAATTTGGATGGGTTCTTACTTTAGGAATGTTACCCAAAGTCTTAAAAACCAGCAAATGTATTTCACATGAAGTACATGCACCCAAGCAGGCTCGATTCTCTCCCAATAGAGAAAACAGAAAACTGGTCCTTTTCAGTCCCTTTTCCATGTTTGGAGCACTCGCTGTCCTCCGATTCTCTCTCCACTTCTACTGCTTGCCCCCCTCCCTAGTACTGGCTGCTTTTAAAGGCGATTCCTGGATTCATTAATTTTTCAAGAAATGTGTTGGTGTTGAACTGCGGTCACAGTGCCTGAGTTATCGAGTATTTTGGCGATTTGTTGTCCACGGATATAGAGAGAAAATATCTCTACCTGAGAAGGTGTATATAGATTCTGATTCATCTGGCAGTTCCGATCACAAAGAACATTATAAAATTAAGGGGAGGTATAGTGTTGGTAGGCTTGTGTGACTTTACCTTTAAACCACGCATTGGTTGGGTTTTCTGTTTCCAAATCCTGTTCTCAGCAGACCGCCATACACTCCAGCAGTTTAATTCATTATTAGACAAAGTCCAAGAGAGTGAAATTTTAACCTCGGCTTCTAACCACTGCATGTTGGTTTTATCTGTAATTAACTCAGTGAAAGGCATCTGATGACAGATTCTTTCTTATGCTCCAATTACCTAACTGATGAGGTCCTCCAAGGGGTTTAATTTAACCACTTTATACTGCAAAGTGTCATGTGGGAGAGCAGGAAGATTAACTAAGCATTCTAGGTGTTTTAACAAGGAATTCCAAAGGGCATTACCGGAGGAGCACACTTGGGGAATGTTTGCAAAGTCTTGACTGGTGTGGTCAGGCCCGAGGTATACTGTGGTCAAAAGACTATAGCGCCGAAACCAAAATTTGCTTCAAAGTAACTTAAATCCTTTACATCTATTGAAAGCAATGCTTTTAAAAATTCCTTTTCCCACTTCTCTCCCATCCACGGTGCATATTCTCTGCAGGTGTATCTGGGCCTTTAGTTTTCAAATGTCCGTCACCTGGGAAAACTCCTCCCCTGGCGCCAGCCCTCCTATTTCCTGTGCTTTTCTCTCCAGCCCTCCTATTTCCTGTGCTTTTCTGCCCACCTGATTCTACCTAAAAGAGCCCCAATGAGCCAGTCTGGCAGAAGTGGGAGCTTCTTGGAGGTCAGAAGATAGGACGACAGAGTAAAGCTAAAGCCCTTTTCATAGGACAGAAGAGTGGGAAAGGTAAGGGATCCTTACAAAATAATCTTTGTATTTAAACTATATAAGTAGGAGTACAGGAAAATATTTTACCTTACTGCACCAAGGGGCACTCCGGTAATGGCAGGCGCGGTTGTCCTGAGACAGTGCCCTGACCCAGGGTCGAACCATCACCTCCTGGTTCATGGGTCGACGCTCAACCCCTGAGCCACGCCAGCCAGGCGCTCTTTCCATTTTTAAGCTCGCTCTCGTCAGCATTTTGGTTGACTTCCCTGGACTTCTTCCAGTTCAGCTATGTTTTCTTTGCGATACGGCCGTCAGAATTAGTTACAGGATTCCAGGTGCGTGAGTCAGCTTTGCATGAGGAACAACAGGCTTTACGATTTACTTTTAGCATCTTTCTTTATTTGCTCATGCCCAGTATTATTTTTGTTGTTATGCCTTCCCAAGGGATAAATATCTTTAAAGAACACATCATGATGATTTGTACCCCATTTTCTTAGGTCATAACTGATGCTATCACTATCCTCCTGGAAATGTGGTTTGAGCCCATTGCTGCCCCTGCCTAACCTGTACCCACATGAAGGATTATTTGCTGTTTTTCTCCATTCCCTGGAGATCATAATCAGTGTTGGGGATCATAACCAGGAACACCCTGATGGAAATTCTAAGATAAGGTACAAGCATGGATAACACAATGGGTGGAAGAAGGTTCCCTTTGAGAGGAAGACAAAAATACTTTCATGAGGAGGAACCAAACCAAAGTAAAATTTGATTTTCAAAAGATCTTTAACAAAAGCTCTTTAACTCCACACATAAGTTTCATATTATGTGGTAGAACATTTTATTGGGAAGAGAGAACCTACTAAACTTTGTTTTCAAGAGAGTGATTCTGTCCTGACTTATTTTGACTTAAGGAAGGTTAACACAATGAAAGCTTGAGTTTGCTTATCAAGCAGCCAGCAGACACAGCAGTGGGTTTTAAAGGGTGGGTGGGGACCTCCAGGGGTTCCTGATATAAAGTCACATGGTCTGTGAAGTCCCAACTATTTTCATAATAGTGTTAAGATACGATTTACCTTTTTGCTTACATTCTTTCACAAGTGTACAGTCTGGAATGGTCAT
Organism: Miniopterus schreibersii; assembly: GCF_964146895.1. NCBI lineage: Eukaryota > Metazoa > Chordata > Mammalia > Chiroptera > Miniopteridae > Miniopterus > Miniopterus schreibersii. Next base: position 9,295,352 of record NC_138106.1, read on the forward strand.
TGCAGCTAACTTTTGAGAACTACCATTTTTTGAGTTTTGGTGTAGTATCAAAGAAGAATATCCATACTATCTGAAAAGGTGATTAAGAAACTCCCCCCATTTCTAACCGAATATCTGAATTTTCTTTGCATATTTTAACCAAAACAACAGGTTGAACATATTGAATGCAGCAGCAGATTTAAGAGCCTAGCTGCCTTTCTAAGCCATACAATCGAGATTTGCAAAAATGTAAAACTATGTTACTCTTCTCATGAATTATTTTTGGAAAACATAGTTATTTTTCATAAAAATATTATTTATGTTAATATTTAATAGGTTTATTATTGTTATTTAAAAGTGAATAAATAAACATTAAAAATTCTCAACTTAAATTTCCAATAAGAAATATCAATTGACGTAATCCATATAAACAAAAGCCCTTTGGGGTCTTCAGTAATTTTTGAGTGTGTAAAGGGATGCAGAAGCCAAAAAGTTTGGGAACTTTGGACTTTGGAGAATCCAAATATCATTCCCACATTCTCTGCACTTGATTATATACTTCTTCAAAGGTCCTGTCATATTCTTTCAGTCTCTAGGGTGTTTACATTTATCTTAAAGCAGAAAGCAATTTCCTACTGGCCTAGAGTTCCAAGGTAGACTAGAGGACATGTGACAAGAAGAAGATACAGTAGTAATAATATGATAAAGAGTCATGCCAATTTTACCTTTTTGTGGTTCAGAGTGAGTACCTAAAATTCAGTATTTAGCTTCCAAATAATAATTTTATAAACTGGGATTATTATTTTGAAAGTACAGGCTTTCTTTCTCTGTGGTGATTGTGACCATGAAGAGGGGGAAATAAAAAAGAGAGTGTAAAGTCTGGGAAAGTCATCTATTTCTTAAAAAGTTTAGGAAGTTCTGTGATTTCAAAGATGGGTAAGAGAGAAGCCTTCACATTTTAGAGAGACTTGAACAATGCAAGAAAGGAACCTTTATAAAACCGGCTGGGTTATCCTGCTCTCAGGATGAGTCAAGTTGCCAGAGTGGCGCCATCTCGTACCTTAAGTGCACCCTTCCTCCAGATGCATGTGAGATAAGACGCCAGCAGCATTTGATTGAGATCTAACAAGGGTCAGCAATTTTTCAGAAAATACAACCAGATACTATGGAGTCTTCAGATGATCTTTCATCATGGAGAAAAAAATTGTGCAGCAGGTTAAATGCTATTGTAGTTGCAACCAACTGCTTTTGAATGCTCCAAGAAACACACCAAGGGGCTCTTCTAGATGAAAACAGATGGGATTTAGAGACAGATTTGATTTAAAAAAAAATTTATCTTTATTGTTGAAAATATTACAGATGTCCCTTTCCCCCCCCCATTGACCACTTTCACTCTGCACCTACTTCCACCCCAGGCCTTCGCTACACTATTGCCTGCGTTCAAGGGTTATGCATATATGCATATAAATTCTTTGGTTAATCTCTCCCCACTCACCCAGCCACCCCCACCTTCCCTCTGAGATTCCTCAGTCTGTTCCATGCTTGAGACTTCCCATTAGAAGTTAGACTTATTTATTGCAAAGTGAAACAACAAAGCTATGACTCTTCCCACCAGGAATGAAGCTCTGACAGGTGGTGTGGTGAGCAGAGTAATGACCTTCCAAACATGTCCATGCCCTAATCCCAGGACCTGTAAATATTGTTACCTTATGTGGCAAAAGGACTTTGCGGATGTGATATTAAGGACTTTGAAATGGGGACATTTTCTTGGATTATCCAAGTGGATCCAACTTAATCACATAGGTTCTTAAAAGCAGAGAACCGTTCCTGACTGTGGTCAGAGAAAGGGAGATGTAACTACAGAAGGATGTTAGAGATGTAGCATTGCTGGCTTTGAAGGTGGAGGAAAGGACCATGAGTCATGGACCATGGGTGTCCTTTAGAACCCAGTGAAGGCAAGGAAATGGGTTTATTCCTAGAGCCTCTGGAAAGGAATGTAGCCCAGTGGAGACCTTGATTGTGTCCCAGTGAGACCCTATTGGACTTCTAATTTAAGAAATGCAAGGTAATAAATGTATTGCTTTATACTACTAAATTTGTGGTAATTTGTTATGGTAGAAAATAAATACAGCTGGATTGAAATTGATCACTCAACCCCCAGCTCTTCATTTTCTCTTTAAATGCACTGTTTTGGGGTTTATGCTATCTACATCAATTGACCAAATAATACGATAGGCGGCCAACACGGCACATGTTGCTTTTCTATTTCTTTCATGAGGACCCCATTGGAAACTGCTTCTAAGCCTTTGGGATCAGCAGTGAGTGAGGCAGGAAGGCAGCTTCCTGGGAAAGTCATTCCCAAAGCTTGCCTTTCCTTTCAGGGGGTAAAGGGAAGGGAAGTCACAAATTTTTAAGTTTTAAAAATTACTTAAATTAACCATATAATTCATTGTGTTTAAGGCACATAGATATGTAAGTTGTCGTTTACACATGAGAATGAGTCCAAAGGCATGTAAATAAATTTTGGGGGGTTAATTTTTAAAGCCTTGGTACAATAATATGACAGTGAAGGGTCAAGGTGGGACATGAAAAATGGAAGAAAAAAAAAATCCCAAAATGTACTAAGCTGCTTGGAGTGAGAAGAGCAGTTTCTGTTTCTTCATCCTTATGCAACTGTGTTGACTTAGGGCCAAAGGTGCCCAGAGGAAAGACCAGAATGTACAAATGATAGCAGCAGCGGGAAGGGAACAAGGCAGCTACTCTGGATGTAAAATTAGAAGTGCCAGAGCCGCTCGAAGCCAGCCGGGAGCTTTGCCAGGCTATGGAAACATCAGCGCCTGCTGCCTTCACGTGCTCCCCTGGTATGGGGACCAGGACATTCTCAGTTACGTTTACATTCAGCATCTTTATTTTGAAACTTTGTACACTTTGTCCCTGATTTTTATTTAAAGTAAATCACTTATTTTAAATGATTGGCTTTAATTACTGAAGAATAATTCTAGTACGTTTTAGGGCCAACAGTTTTCCTAGGAGACGACAGCTGGAAGTTGGGGAGAATTAGGCCAACCTGAAAGAATTTGATTTCGAGACAACGTTCCCCCACTGTGTCCATTCAAAGCCTACCTGCCTTTCATAAGCCTAGCAGAAAGGGAATAAGTATTTGCCAGAACCTCCCAGAACATGCTGAACATCATGGTAAAAAGCACATAACATCTAGTAAAATTGCTAAGCAAGAAGTTTAGAGCTACCACCGTAATCACTCGTGTCTTACCCAGATGGTGTCCCAGATCCAATATAAATTTCTATCAGGAGACAAAGAAAGCAAACCTTTAACCAGCTGCACATTTTATTTGAAGTCTCAGGGCACTTAGAAAACGCCTCATGAGTATAAGGAGGTTTAATTGCAAAAGCTATGAATTTGGAGAGCTGAAAAGGAACCAGAGTGGGAAGGAAACGAGTTTTCTTTGTGGTCTGAATTATACCCCCCAACTAGGGTTAGCTTGTAGAAAGTCAGCATTTTTAACTACCCCGGGCTTTCTTCTACTGGTCTAGGAAGATTCAATTAATTTCATTAATTTCCAAGGCTCCAGAAGTTTCCATGAACTTGATCTCCCAGCTAATGTTTGTAGGTTGAGGGTTTTATTTCTTCCATCCCTTACAGTCTCAAATAATACTTTAGACAGCACTTTCACTGTAAAGTGACATTGGCAGACACTGTGTCATAGGTACACGATATCAATTAACATTGACCATGATCAAATAAGCTGCGAGCTAATGAACACGGGGTAAAATGCTGGTGTTCTGGCCTAAGAGTAGGATGTCCAAGATACCGGGGGACGGCTGGAAAAATGTTTCACCTCATTAAATATAATGTTATTACACTGTCACTTTTTTTTTTCTGTAACTAACTCTGTATCAGAGCATCCAATAAATTTTACACGGGGTGAACGCACTTCTATAAAAACCGTGTTCTTTCCCGGGCCAGAGAATGCTGATAAAATGCTGGGAATGGGGAACGTAAGAAGCGGGGTGGAGGGGGAGCTGCCTCAGGGAGGCGCTCCCTTGTCTTGGATCCATGGGGAGAGCACTGGAACCGGAGTCAGGGAGGCCTGGGTTTTGGCCTTTCTTTATCTTCAGCTAAAGGATGAGCAAAATAGAGCGGTCCCTTCTTTAGCCACCAGGGATAAGTTTCAGGTCCCCTCGCGGATGCCTGAAACCGTGGATAGCACCAAACCCTATGTGTACTATGACTTTTCCTCTGCATACATACCTATGGTAAAGTTTAACTTATAAATTAGGCACAAGAAGAGATGAACAACAATAACGAATAATAAAATAGAACAGTGCTAACCATATGCTGTAGTAGAGTTATGTGAACGTGGTCCCTTTCTCTCTCACCTTACTGTCCTTGCTCACATCTAAGGACTTATGGCTTCTTGGCACAGCCCCATCGCCAGCATCGCCGCTCCTGCGCTCTGAGGCCCTATTAAGTAAAATAAGAGTTACTGGGACACAAGCACCGTGAGACTGCGACAACGTGTGCCATAACCGAGGGCTACTGAGACTCACCGGGGGGCACAGAGGGCTTGGGGACGCTGGACAGAGGGATGATTCACAGCCTGGGCGGGTGCAGCGGGACTGCCTGAGATTTCATGAAGCTCCTTAGAAAGGCACGCAATTGAAAACCTATGGATTGTTTATTTCTGGAATTTTCCAATTAATATTTTTGGGCCACGATTGCCTGCGGATAACTGAAACCTTGGAAAGTGAAGCTGGGGGTAAGGGGTAGGGGGACTCCCGCATTTATTTACTAATCGCTCAGGCGAGTTGCTTCTTCTGAGTCGGGGTGTCAGTAACCCCTGCCCTGAGCATTACTGTAAAGCCTGTATTAGCGAAAGGAAGCCGGGCACCCAGTGTGGCACCTGCCATGCTGATGCTTAACCTGGCGGGACTTATTTTTTCCTGAGCCTTAATCTAGAGAGCTACGATGATAATGCTTACTTCCCCTTTCTTTTTTTTAATTTCTCAATTATAGTTGGCATTTAATATGATATTAGTTTCAGGTGTCCTGCATAGTGGTTAGACATTTATATAACTTACAAAGTCCCCACCTGGCACCATAGATAGTCATTACAATCTTATTGACTATATTCCTATGCTGTACGTTATATCCCGGTGACTATTTTGTAGCTGCCAATTTTTACTCCTTAATCCCTTCACCTCTCCCCCCCTTTCTTAAGCACTCCCTCTCCCTAGCCAGAGATTCTTCAGGGCTATCCTCTTGCCTTCCTTTTTTTTTAAAAAAATCTAAAGTATAACCAATACTTCAAATACCATTGATTGTGATGAGAGTTGCAACAGAGGTGCACTTGTGAGAACAAAGTCGGTGGCAGGTGGGAGTAGAGGACGTCAGGGGACACTATGCAGTGGAGCTGACACTGGCCCCTGGTGAGAGAAGATGGGAAAGGGGTGCAGACGCCCTAGTGACAGCTTCTCCCCGGTGCTCTGCGAAGGCTCGCCTGCTCTGGTGGCCAGGAGCTGCTGGCTCTGCTCTCTCGCCTTCAGGCCAGTTGCTGGTTTAGGTAGCATTTAGATGTTTGGGGGGAAAGAAAATTGACATAAGTCTATTAAACTGTATGGAAAAAGTCTAAATATAATGGAGAGAATGTTTAATATTTTAGAGATTTCACAGTAAAACTATGAGCTTAGTTTGCTTGAGGATCCTTGGCACACGAGCCCGGTGTTTACTGTTCCCGTGTCCTGGGCTCGGCAAGCCTGATCTGAGCCATCTGTCCCTGCGGTGTCCGCAACCTCAGGCTTGACAGGAAGGTGGACGTGCTTGTGCTTGAAAGCTTTCTCCTTAAATACGTTTCTGGACTCTCCATCCTTTTATTGATTATATATTCTTGGCAAACCAATTTCTCTTCAATGCGATAAGAACCCGAAACAGGACTAAAGCCCAGCCATGCAGTTTTATTTTTACCTCCCTCAAACCTCAAAATGTCAATAGGACTTTACAAAAACCATGTTTGTCCTTTCTTATTTTTGTTTGGCCCATATTAATGCCACTAAAATATATGCGAACTCAGGAGGCGGATCCACTTAGCTGTACATTTTGGCCCAGTTAACTGTCTTCAGAGTCTTTTTTGGATAATTTCAGCGCGTTTAGTTTTCCCCCTTAATGTGGTTATAGAGTCCTCTCCAGTATTTTCTCAGCCCTCATAATCTGTTTGGGCTTTACTGAGTTAGGAGCCTCTGTGGTGCACACCCGGTGACTTAACTTCCTAGGTTTTGGGGGGCGGAGAAGCCTTCTCCCCGTTAGCCTGCCTGCCCGAGCTCGGCTGCTCGGGGGCCTGCCGAGTCGGTCCCCGCTGGGTGGCGAGTGTGCCATAGCGCGGTACTGCTCACCCTGACTTGCCTGGGCGCTGGTTCTTACTTTCCATGTCCCATAGCATCAGTTTGTAACAGCTGTGACATGCCCTCTGCTTCTCGTTTTTGCTACTCAGTGAGGGTACCAGTGAATAACCTACCTACAGTGCATTTTATCTGTGTAGTGTCTACACAGCAAGTATAAGTGAGGCACAGTAAGTGCACTGTAATAATGTACAGTATAACTAATAAGAATTGTTCCCTGGGGCCCAGAGAGAGGGGAGTGGTAGGAATCCTAAATGTTAAAGCCACAATGAAATCAGCTTAGCTTTCAAATTATCTACTCATTTTTGTTCTTTTTTGCCCCCTCAAAAAGTCAGTGTAGACCAAATTATGATACACTAACAAAGAACTCTAAAAACCTCAGAGGTTTACAGCGACAAAGATGTGTTTCTCCCTTGTGTAACATTGGACACGGCTTGGGCGGGTCTCTGACCCATGTCCTCACTCTGAAGGAGCATGAAGCATAGAGCAATGGTAGAAACACTCTGGTTCTAAAAGTTTTTGTTCAGAAGCGGCCTGTGATATTTCCACTCATATTTCATCAGTCCTAGCAAGTCTCATGGCTAAGCTAGATGTTGATGGAGTGAGTACTATAATCCTCCTGCAAGGAGGGACCAGCAGGGCCCGAGCAAGTAGGAAAAACTCATATGGAGGAGCAGCTAATTATTTAAAAAATATTTCAATGTACTCTCTAATCCTCGTTAATATCTCCTTATATATGTACACAGAGGCACTTATACAAACAGGATGATGACAATTAATGAGAATATTTTTTCTTCAAATATTTTTTTCCTGATCTGCATTTTTAATCTCTGAATTACAGATGTCTCTGACAACTTTTTCAACTTCTCCAATATTGTTCAATGGTCTTAGAACACGACTTGAATGCTCTCAATCCTCTGAGGGGGCTTGAAATTTGGAAATGAGTAGTGCTCATTTGTAGTCAATCTGAGTAACTTACTTTAAGGTACTTCTAGCTCTTTTGTCATTTGGTATCTGCTGGTTAGTTAGGCTTTAACTTTTTGTGTAGTTTAACTCAGTTGAATAGAATGGATCACATATGATTTTATTAAAAATGGGACTTTAACTAAAAACTATAATTTAGATTTTCTTCTGTGGTTCATGAAGTGATACTGAAGGCCATTCCAAAAGATGAATTCCAACAACATTTTGAACAATGGTTATATGGGTTAAAATATGTGCATAATGTTAAGAGGTGAAAACTTCAGAGGTGAAAAACTTCCTCGGATGCTTGCATTTTGGTTGACTTTATAAAGAATACAGCAAAACCATGAGATAATGTGAATTCTGATGAGTTTCGCTGTGTGCCCTCCTTGTCTACCCAAGGGGTGAGGTTTCATTGGGGTAGGTACTCATGGTTCAGTGTATGTTTTTAAAAAAATTGGTCTATTTATGATACATCTAATAGGTAAAAATATTTTTACTTAAATAGTTCCTAGAAGATAGAGTGGAAATAATTGATTTTCATTAACCTTTTAATAGTTCAGTCTTAGCTTTTGTGAGCTTGCAATTTTTGGTTTGTTTCTTGTATTAGTTACAGTATTATATAAACACTCCTCATTTCCTTTTTTCAAAAGCATTTTAAGTCCCTTGAAGAGATAAAACCAAGTCTTTATATTCCTGGCATGCACCCTATAATATTAGTAATTATAATTATAATTATAATGACAATAAAAACTAACATGATTTATACTGTGCTCAGCATTATTTTAAACATTTCAAAATATCTTAACTAATTTAAAACTATGAGGTAATCAATTCATATTATTTTCAGTATAAAAATGAAAAAATTGAGTCAAAGAGTGACTCACAAGCCTGTTCCAACAGCACACAGCTAACAAGTGGTTGAGCTCAGTGGATTCTAAAGTCCATGTTCCTGTTAAAACTACATGTGCTGCCGAATATATGTTTGTTAGTTCATTATTTACTCATGTAGAAAAATACATTAAGGATTAACTGTTAGGAGGTATTTGGGCACAAGAAAGGTAAGAGGAAAGATCACAGTATTGGCCTTCATTCCTGACAGCCTAGCTTGCCAAAAGGAGAAAGTTGAATGAACTTTTACAATGTTGAATCTTGAAGAAGTAGGAATTACTCAGAGAACCAGAGAGTGGTGTCCCAGCAGAGAGAAGAAAAAGTGAAAAAAGAGAGAAACAAGACTAAACATTTAGAAAATGCAAGTACAAGTACTTTCTGGAGTGTATCAAGCAAAGTGGCAAGAGAGAGGACAGGAACGTGAGGCGGAGGCCAGCTGATGGCTGGTTTGGGACCATGCTAAGGATTGAAAACTTTCACCAGAAATGATGGAAGGAAGTTTTGGAGAATTTTAAGGAGTAGAAGTTGTAATGCTGATGACGTCTTAGTGCTCTCCTATATGATATCCTGTGCCTTCCATTTGTTGTGTTTCTTATAGTACTTAGAGCATTCGAAGATGATGCGTATGTTAAATGGGATAGTAGCTCATGGACCTATAAGACATTCCTGCAAATTAGGTCAGAGTAAGTTCTGTATGTTGAACAGACAAAAATCAAGGCAAAGATATACATTAACTGTTAAAAGAATGGAAAGAAAACAGAAAATGATCTGCAGAGTATCCATATAAATGCCCAGTGTGCCTGAGGAATGAAATTGCCCAAGAAACAGTTGGCCAGGCCAGTGATGACAGAGAGGTGCCCCTTATTTGAGGATCTGCCTTTGGAGTTACCTCGTGATAGCTGAGCAGCTGTATTTGGTAATGATCCAATGTTTTGTTTACACCACCCCACTAGTCCTGGATTTATAAGTAAATCTTTAAGTGGGCATATTGCCTGAAAATATTTTGAAAAACAATTCTCTTTTGATTGTGTGAGTAAAGTGGAAAATCCATGTTGAATTTTAACTCAGCTAAACACTGGTTAAAGATGGCTAAAACGAGAGCTTTCTGTCATATTTTCTGACAGCGTGTAAAATGTGATTGATCTGTGCGCGTCTCAGATGACTGCGATTGCGACTGTGTCACTGCCGTGCCCAAGGCAGGGCACATTATGTAGATGAGCTGGCCCGCGAGGACTCCCTGTGTTGAACACGGTCAGGAAGAAGGCATGCTTCTCTGCACGTTCTGCTGATACGAAATGATGGGATTTCCAGAAGATAAGAATGTGTTTACTCTTGGCAGGCTGTGGCATGCTTCATGGGCATCATTGTAACATCACTGCAGCAATGGAAATGTTGAAGGAGAATCAGAGATTTTGCGTAAGAAATACATGCACAGTCTACAAAATTCCTTATTCTTTTGGGGGGCTTATCAATACCTGGTATTTGGCAGGACTTTTTAGCCTCCAGTTGATCTGGCTTAAAAATGAATCCTTGTTAGGTTAAAAATGCTACCAATCTGTTAGCCTGGCCCTTATTGCTATGAGAATATTTGCTTGGATAATTCATTACGCTTGCTAAAATTTGGGCAGGTGTTGACATGTTTCTACATCTGAGACCCCTCACAAATGCCACCTTGTTTGTAAAGACTTTCCTGGTTCCTCCTACCTTCTCATTTGAATAGGTCTGTATAAAAACAACATATTTGTTAAATGAATGATGTTCCCTCTTCATGTTATGCATATTTTTCGTTTTTAATGGAGATATAATTCACTACCAGAAAAGCTCCCCCTCTTTAAAGGGTACGTTTCAGTGGTTTTTAGTATTTGCACAAAGTTGTTCAATCATGACAACAGCCTAATTCGAGAACATTCCCAAGATCGCACATAGGAGCCCAGTGCCCATTAGCAGTCACTCCCCATTCCTCTTTATCCCCAGCCCCTGGCAACCACTCATCCATTTTACCTCTGCCCATTTGCCTGTCCTGGGCCTTTCCTGTGTATAGAAGCACGCAAACTGGAGCCATCGCTCACTGTCTTCTTTCACTGAGCATACGTTTTCAAGTTCATTATGTTATAGTGCGTATCTGTATTGCTTTTAAAAAAAAATATATATCTTTGTTGATTTCAGAGAGAGGAAAGGAGAGGGAGAGAGAGAGAGAAACATCAATGATGAGAGTCATTAATCGGCTGCCCCCGCACGCCCCCTGCTGGGGATCCAGCCTGCAGCCCAGGCCTGTGCCCTGACCGGGAATCGAACCTCGATCTCCTGGGTCCTAGGTTGATGCTCAACCACTGAGCCATGCCAGCCGGGCTCAGTATTGCTTTTTATTATAGAATCCTATTCCCTTGTACGGATATAATGCATTTTGTTTATTCATTCATTAGTTAATAAATACTTAAGTTGTTTGAACTTTTGGGCTGTTATGAATTATGCTCCCATAAACGTTCATGTACAAGCATTTGTGTGCAACATGCTATATATTTATATATATTTTATTAAAATTAAAAATGGAATGAACATTTATTAAAGAATTGCTACAGTATTAAAATATTTAAAACACATAAAAACATACAATGACATTTTGGTTTATCTTGTTTTAAACTTCTGTGCCTACTTTCATTATAAAAACACATTTTGTGTCAAAATATGCAAAATATGCATACTGTTCTATATTTTTACTTTCCCTATAGTAAAGTATATATGGTAAATATATTCCTAGGAAAGGATTTTTAATAATTGTATACATCTAATTTTTATTTTAAATGTTTCTGTACATTATAATTATAATTCTTGAGGGCAATTACTTTGCTTTATTTTTTTTTTCTTTATGCCTTTCCTTCCACCCCACTAGTAGCTAGCACATACCTGGAATAGGAATCTTAAATGTTTGCTGTAATGAACTTATAATATATAGGTAGTCATAGAATTTCAGTTTAAAAAAGAATCTTCAGGGACAGCTGGTACTGTAAATAACATGAATGATACAGTATTTTAGTTAAACGTGGATTTAGTCAATGACTATAATTTTGCCTCTTAAACTTGTATACTGAACCAGTGTACTATATTCTTTGAATAAGCCATTTAGGAAGATTGAAAAAAGAGTAATAGGAAATTTGTTTCTAAGTCAGATCATGAATAATACCTAGCAGCTTTCTGGATTACTGTATAATAAAATTGGGAATTTGGAGAGGGTGAGTAAGTGATTTTTCAACCAGTTTAAAATTACTTCATTGGTGAAAACACGTATTTTTAGAAATTGCAAAATATTCAACAAAGTCATTAAAAACATCTCAGCTATCTCCAATGTCATCTTATTAGATATTCACAGGTTGTTTCAAAAGAGTAAAATGTATTTGTTTTGCATGTTGGGTCCAAACTTTATAATCTAACATCATTGCTGACACTTCACCTGCTGCTGAATCACAGGAAAATCACTAACTGTATATTGCCAACTTGAGCTTGTTCCAATTTTTTAAAACATCATTAATCCTAGCACCTAGATTGTGGTGTTGAAATGTTATTTCCACTATAGGAATCCAGGGCTTCTTGGAGAAATGATTGATTCCAGGTTCTGGGGCAGGATGTACACAAAATTAGCCTAAAGCAACTTGTTAGCCATATTTCAAGGAAGCCATCTGAGATCACCAGGGCCAGAGACCACCAGGAGCCAACTTGATAAGGCCAACTTACTGGGCAAGGTGTGATAAAATGAGCTTTAATAAAGTGAACACCATCACATGTATTTAAATCCTTAAATCCATCATTAAAAAAAGCAATTGGTCATTTTCAGAAGATGATAGGATCAGTTCCTTGTCTTGAGACTAATTTTTTTTAAAAAGGAAAGAACCAAGCATTTATTTTGTCATTCCCATGTGAACTGTCCCACTGGGTAACAAATGGTGAATGAGAAGCTCCTCTTTATAAAAAATAGTATCCCAATGAATAAATAGAAAGCACAAATAGAATTATAATATCACTATTTTACAACACACGTGAAAGACAGATCTAGGCATTGAGCTGCTAATGTCACAAGAGAGAAAACAGACACAGTGCTTCCTGATGAAAGAATATGCCACCACCAAGGGGTCAGGTCTGAGATGGATCAAGGGCCCAGCTGCCAACTCGCAGGAAGCAGAGAGGGCAGAGAAACGTGGTGAACTGCGCTGTGAGCGTCAGCAAGGCCCAGCTCAGGGGAACCGCAAGTTAGCTGGCCTGGGCTCTTCCACAGATCCACTGAAAAGAGAAGGGAGTGGAGGGGCACTGTAGATCGAAAGTTACTTAACAGACACGCTGATTTTTAAAAACTTGGGTAAGACTAAGCTATAGATACTGCCCGGGGCTTAACACGTCAGCAATAAGGCTGTGAAATGCAATGAGGCAATTACCTGTAAAGGCAAGTGAGTGGCTTCTTTGTGAGGAAGGGGGTGGCTGTGTTTGGGGTGGGCCACGTGGAGGGGCTCTGGGTGGCTGGCAAAGCTCTGTTTCTTGACTCAGGTGAGGGCTTCCCAAGGCATTGTATTAGCTTTCTATTGTTACCATACCATACTGAAAAATTAGTGCCTTAAAAAAACAGTCTTTCTTATCTCACAGTTCTGTAGGTCAGGAGTCCAGGTAAGCTTGACTGGATTCTCTGCTATGAGTCTCACAAGACCGAAGTCAAGTTCTTGGTCAGCTGGGCTGTTACCTGCGGGCTCCAAGCTCATTCAGGCTTTTGGCAGAATTCAGTTCCTTGTGGCTGCAGGGCTGAGGATCCTGTTTCCTTGCTGACTGTCAGCCAGGAGCCTCTCTCAGCTTCGTAAGGCCACCCATGGAAGACTTGGGCAAGGTACCATCACACTTTATTGTCTTCCACTTACAACTTGAGAGGCGCTGCTTTCCTTGACCATGCTGTGATCAGAGCTATCCCTAGTTAACCCATCAGCCAGGGGTAATTGAACACTTTGACATTTTAACTTGAGCCTCATCAATTCATCATAGCCATCAACAAATTTTCTTTGAAACTTTATTTTAACCAGTGATGCCTGTTCATTTTTGGCCTTAATGGAATTTATTCTTACCTGGGGAGAAGAAAAATTTGATAAAAAGACCCCAAGACTTACAATAACTCTATAATTAACACAAAAAGTCAAACTGTAACCAGAACGTATAATAAGTGCACAAAGTATGAGGCATTCCTGTTGCATAACTGACAGTTAGGCTGTGATGAGAGCATCCATCCTTAAGCCTTTCTTGGCATCTGAGTGCATTACATGTGTCCCAGTCATGTCCTTTCTCACGTACTTTTACATGAGTTGACATGCATAAGCCTAAATTTAAAAAAAATGTTGAACTACAATTTGTCTCCTCAAACACATGTTTACAATATATTTATATATCATTTGCAGATATGGTAAGAGAAGCTTTATTTTAAGATCTGAATGAAAACAAGTTATTCCGGTAGCACTGGTTTCTACTTTGCTCAATTTCGGTGGGTGCTTACAGACACATAACGTTTTCTTTCTGTTTTTTTGAAAAAATACATTACAGATAGTTCAATTATATAAAAATATAAGTGACAAGTTTGTAAGATTCCTGGAGCTCCTCCATAAAGCCCAAGGTTACGTAGAACAAATCTGAGACATCTGATCTAAGTCAACCCCTTTATTTTCTGAATGAGGAAAACGGAGCCCAGAGAGAAGCTGTGTCCAACAGGCCCGCCCTAGAATCCTCCCTGGGTGCCTAGCCCCTGTGCAGCGTGCTCTCCACTTCCAGGGCCTCACTCTGTGTTCAACAGGCTTTACGATCCCTGCAACTCACTTCAGAGTGCTCACAGCCCTGGTGGCACTGGTATGTCCCAGCTAGTGAGGCTTTAACTTTTTGTGTGGTCCGACATGGTGCTGGTGTTGGCGCATGATGGGGCTGGGCCCACCGCACGCGCACCTTCTACGGGCCTATTGCTTCTACGTCCCCTCGACTAGCCATGGGCGCTTTATGGCTTAGCATGTTGATTCCGAATTTGGGTTTCCATTGCTGAGTCTTGTGGTTCATTAGCGTGATGGATGTTAGAAATAGGCTGTAGCTCTCACGGATGCAACTGAACATATTTTGAACATATGGATTGGCTTCTACTCTGTTTTGAACAGGGCAGAGAGGCCTAGACTGGTCTTTTTCGGGACGATGCTCATAGTTTGAGGCCCTAATTGGTTCTCAGTCCAGACATCGGCTGGGAGGACTTCTGACTGCATGGTGCTCTCAAGGCACAGGATCCTCCCTCAGAAACTTGCTGGGTCTGTTTCAGGTAAACTTTCATACCCGGACCACCAAAAGTGTATATCCAGTGTGTAGAACAAGTCGTATAAACTGTTTTAGGCTTTCTTACCTTAAAGTTTTTGCTAAGAAACGTCTGACCGTATGAGGGAATTTGGACTAACATTTGTTTTCATTAAAATCTCGCAGCCAGGTTGTGGGAGAGTAGGAAACTCTCCCTGTCTCAACCTTCTTTGGCCGCCTCTGAAAAGAACCTAAGTGTGCGTGTCCAAAGGGCAAGTTCTCAACCACAGGCTCTACCTCATCTGGAGAGTCAGTGGGGTCTCAACTCTCCTGCGCACATCACACAGCTTTTCCTTCTTCCCTTTACCATGGCCTTTTGTTAAATTTACCAGGAAGAGGGAGTTGTTGCTACGGCTCTTTGTGACTTCTGTGACGTAACCGATTTGTTATCCTTCTGGCACTATTCCTTCTGTTACTACTATTTGTTCCCTTGCTGGTGCTACTGCTTTTGGAACACGAAAGGTCATCATCAGTCAGGCCCCCGGCATCATTCCTTATAAAACAGAGCCTGATCCACAGGTAGCAGGCCATCATGGCAGGGGAGGGAAATTGGCCATTTGATCTGGGGTTTGGAGGGAGCTCAGGGGAATTAGTGGTCCACCGGAGATTCCAGGCATTATAAACGGAATTGCGTTCTACAGAATTCATATGTTGAAGTCCTAGACCTTAGTACCCCAGAATGTGACTGTATTTGGAGATTGGATCTTTAAAGGGGAAATGAGGTCAGTTAAGGTGGGACCTCATCTAATAGGGCTGGTGTCTTTATTAGAAGAGATTAGGACACAATTACAGAGGGGAGCCCATGTGAAGACACCGGGAGAAGACAGCTATCTACAAGCCAAGGAGAAAGGCCTCAGAAAAAACAACCCTGCCAACACCTTGGTCACAGACCTCCAGCCTCCGGATTTGAGAGACAATAAATGTCTATTGTTTAATTCACCCAGTCTGTGGTCCTTCGTTGTGGCCGCCCTACCAAACTGATGCACCAGGTCGGTTTGTTTCAGATTCTACCTCGTTTATCTGTTGCTGGAGCTTTGCCCCTGACTCTGAAGGCTCACCCACTGGAACTGGGGGTAAGCATTCGAGGTTCCTTAAAACATTCTGTTCTGTGTTGGAGTGAGTTCCAGAAGGCAGTGTAGTGCCCTGCTGGCCCTGCAGGAGGAGCTGGCTACGGAAAAGAAAGAACCTCAGGCTCACAAATGAGAAACTTCCTGCAGCAGCTCCAGGCCCTGCAGGGAAGAGCTAACAGAGATGTAACATTCGGGATTACTTTTATTCTCTTCTCTGCAGGTGAGGGAAACTCTCTCTCTCCAAGTTAAAAAGCACGCTCCAATACCACAGGAACTAAAATGAGCTCTCAGCGTTCTGTTCTCAATCCTGCAGGGTGGACAGGGCCCAAGGCTCGTGGCTTTCCCAGCTCCTAGTTAGGTCATCCGTCCCTGAAAGTCTGCCTATCACTTGGAAAGCAAGCAGTTGATAAACCCCAAATTGATCCCAAGATCAGGAGAAGAAAATTACCCATATCTCTTTTAAAATACATCACCAGTCCTTATAGGTTTTTGTTTTTTTTTTAAATGATTTGAGAGAGAGAGACACTGATTTGTCGTTCCATGCATCTATGCATTCATTGGTTGACTCCTGAAAGGCGATCAAACCCAAAACCTTGGAGCATCGGGAGGACTCTCCAACCAACTTAGCCACCCCGCCAGATCAGTCCTTCCAGTCCTAAAGTCCAGAGCAAGGTTGGGCTGTGTCACGTCAGCCTCTATCTTATAATATTGTGTTCAACTTGCCCTCTGTCTATTGTCAGTGATGGATACCCTGTCCCCATCACTGAATCTTGCTGGCCGTCATTTTGGATATTTAATGCACATCAAAAACATATATGGGTTTTTCAAAAGAAGGACACTGGGCTGGTATGAACAGGCTGTGGTCTGCCTGACATAATTGGTACCTCTACCAAGTGGGACCTAGTTTTTAGACTTTTGGGATGGATGCATTTTTCACTGAGAACATCATATTTAAAGAAATACATTGTTTGTAGCATGTGTTAGACATAGAGGAACAAGCCAGTTGTTTTGAAGCTCTTGGTAAATGTGCTAAATCATACACAGAGTGTAAGCTTCCCATAATTCATCAATGCATTCTGGCTCCTAGGGTCCTGTGTTATTAATTGATCATTCAGAGTTACTGGGTTTAGCAAATAATTCTGAAGTGCTAGAATCTAGAGACAAAAATGACTTAAAAAATATTCATGTGGATAAAGAAGGAGCTAGACCATGGAGCAAGTTTCTCATTCATCTCTGGAGGGGCCAGATAGTCTCACTGGGGGAATCATTCTGATCTCCCTCTGAATGAGTTAGGTACTTGACTGAGCTGTGATTCAAGCTATCTGAGCAGTTAAGTCTAATGCATATTTTCTCTTCAAGTCTTGAAAGATATTAACAATTACAGTGCAAGAGACATGTCAACATTTTCATAATTTTTTCACTTATCTAGTGTTTACATATCATAAAACTGGTTTGCATATGAGCAAAATGTTGGTTAGGACTGTTGCTGAGGGTACCAATGTATCTTAAGTTCATTTTTTTGAATCAGAGAACCTTAACCCTAACCCCAACCCCAACCCTAACCCTAACTCCAACCCTAACCCCAACCCTAACCCCAACCCTAATCCTAACCCTAACCCCAACCCCAACCCTAACTCTAAACTTAACCCTAACCCCAACCCCAACCCTAACCCCAACCCCAACCCCAACCCTAACTCCAACCCTAACCCCAACCCAACCCTAACCCTAAACCCAACAAGCCAGTTGTTCCTCTATGAAGATAAATAGTTATGAAGAATATGACTTAAGTGCTTGGTGAAACACCTAGACAGTCATTCTTTTTTCTTTTTCCTTTTATTATATGGAAGGAGGAATAACAGAGCCAGGGGCAACTCGTTATAGAGGAGGTAGTGCTGTTTGCTCAGATGAATCAGAAATAGGAGATTAAGGGAACGGCTGAGACTTAGCTCACATCTGTGAAGGAAGCTTTGGGGTTTTAATTTCTTTAAATAAAACAAACAATGAGAAATGAGAAGAGAACAGGAAACAAAGAGAGAGAAAAAGCAGGGCATCTGGGTGCTTTGATACAGGTGCCCTGGACAGCCTATTAGTGTCACACCACTTTATGCCACTCACCTTTAAATATTTGCTCTGTATTTAGAGGAGAGGCTGGGCGCTGCTGGGGTAACAGCAGAGGAGGAGAGCTACCTGGTGGCAGAGCTCACTCTCTTTTGTCAGGGCGATTCAGCTCCGGCCCCAAATTTATCTGTCTTCCTTTACTAAACAAGAGCCCTGCACACCCCTGGGATAGTTGAACAAGCATGTGTGTTCAATGCCAGGATCCACCTAAAGATTTTTCTTGGCCAAAAAGGACCTAACAAAGTTCTCATAAAACACACTAAGTCTTCTCCTTGAAAATCTTATGGTAAATATATATATTTTCATCTTCTTAAATTTCCAGTGGAAATTTAGCATCCTAGTCATAGATCACACCCCTTATAGATTGGTACATGGGGCAGTTGTTAATCTGAGTGAGGCAGAGGGTGGGAGAGAGCCAGAGGGAGATAGGACTCAACAAATGGAAGTTCCAAATGATTTAAAATTTGTTTTAGAGTGAAAGAATAGAGAAATGTTTAAAGCATAACAGCAATGAGAACGGTAACAATGTGAGCTTATGCTCCTGTCTCGGAGTGTTTGCAAGTGGGACTACTCTAATGTTTGTGTCTACTGCTTGAAAAACAATGTGCACTTTAAAAAATGGACATGACCGCTCATATGAGTGATGGACCTAGAGTTGTTAGAGTTCACTGTAGAAGGGAGAAGTCAACTGACTTGAACAATTTTTGGCTTCCCATTGAAATGATAGAAAAGACCATATGTTGGCCTAAAGATTTTCCAAATTAAATGATAAATATTGGTTCTATGGCAGAATTTATGTGTAACATTAAAACAACATTTCCAAAGAGTGGAAATGGTTCAGAGGATTATGTTTACAATTGTGGAAGCAACCGTTAAATTAAAGAAGCCAAGTGTCCTAGTGACTAAAGGGCATAAATGAGATTTATGGAATGACTAGGACCCTGGTGTTGTTTTACCGAACTCAGCTTTTTGGAAACTAGTATTAAGCACTGTGAGTCTTCGGAAGACATTGTAAACAGTAGGTAATCCACCTTTCACACCCACTGCCAGTCATCCAGCTTGTATTCATCTCCATGGCTGTCTAGCCTGGGAAATAGCTTCATCTAATCCCACAAATTGTTGATTTTACATAGAATGAATGTAGATCAGTCTTTGTTTGCCTCCAGGCCTGGATATCTGTAGGAGACTTTTCCAGTAATGAGAGGAAGAGTTTACCTGCAAAGGGAGGAAGGCTGGTAGGGTTAACCTGAAATGTCTATCTCATAATTAGGGTTCATTTTTTGTCTCAAATTTTCACAAAAGAACTATTGGACCTTTACACTTCCTTCATCCAGCCCTCCATTTGCCTCCCTCCACTGCCTGTTTTCATTTCTTTCTAAGATGTGATTAATGGTTCCCACATTTGTTGGGCACCTCAAAGGGCAAAGGTGAAGCACATGAGAAATAACAGACTCACTGGCAAGACCCAGAGCTGGCTGCAGCCTTTGAAGCCTGAGTCCCTCCACGAAGGCACCACCTTGCTCTATAGAATGCATCGCTCTCCTCCATAGGGACATGACCCCACTAGCCCCAAAGCCCAGGATGCATCTCAGACCAACTATGACTTGTCATGGCAATTTCTAACAGCACAGGTCTTTCGTGATACTTCTAGGCCTCACTAGCTTAGCATAAAGATCACTGCAATGCAGTGTCAGCATCCAGGAGTCTGGAGATGATAGAGACTGTATATTTGAGAAGTTCTCATGAATAGTTTTACTGAATAGAGAGAAATCATATTCTTAAGACCTCAAGACAGTAGACAGCAGCAAGGAAGGAAAATACACTCTGCAGGTTTAGAAGATGCTAAAATGCTTGGTTGGGTGGGAGAATAAATGCTGTTTTAGGTTTTTATTTCATTTCAATATAATAAAACTAGGAATTCTTCTTAATCACGTGGGACAGAGTCATTTGCATCAGACCCTTTGCACATTTAGGCTATAAATTCTGTATTCAGTTTAAGAAAGTGTATTTTTGATTGAGGTTAACATAGTATTTAAGTTAATGGAAAACATGCTTCCATTGCAGAGTATTTCCACCAGAATTGCTGGCTTCTGTACAACAATCTGTTTCTATTTTGAAGAAAAAAAAAAGTGGTGCTGTTGTATGACCTAAATATTCTTCTTTTCTTTTATTTCACTCGTCTACATTCATCTGCTTTCTTTTTCAGGTATATTAAAATAAATGGCATAGTATAAATTCAGATAAAAATGTTTCTAGTGGTATATAACCTTAATGTTTCAGAAAAATTAAAAAAAATTATTTTACTTAAAGCCTGAACTTCATTTCAATGTAGGGAGGATGAGTTTCCACTACTGCTACACAAATGATACAGGAATTGGGAAGAGAGGAGAGTGTCTTAGAAAGTGACTTTTAAACCTTGTGCAAATTAGCATTTCTGAGTAACAAACCGCCCCAGTGGTTTTATTGGCTCAAAATAGCAATCATATTTTCTTGCATAAATACAATTTTCAGGTGGAGGTTGGTTGATCTAACAGGTCTTGGCTAGGCAGCTCTGTTTCCAGCTGGGTCCAGCTGGCCTTGAATTCTTTCTTACACTTAGGTCTGTCAATGAGTGTTAATTCTAGGGCCCCATATGGAGAAGCAGCAGCTACTGGGGGACACTCTTCTCAAGGTGAAATTCAGGTGGGCAAGCAAGAATGTGGCTTAAACTTGAAATTGGCATGCTGTTACTTCCACTCATATATTGTTGGCCAAAGTGAGTCATATGGCTAACCTTAATGAGGTAGGACATTTTAGTAGGAGGTAGTGCAAAGTCAAGTGGCAGGGGTGTGGAAACCTGGAGAGAAAAAGAGCTGGGGGCCAATAAGTCAATCCATCAGAAACCCCAATTCTTTTTTTTTCGTTTTCTGCAGGCAGGAATGTTGTCATTGTGTGATTCTTCCTTCTCCACTGGGGTAGCAAGACAGGAGAGGGAGGCAATTGCTCTCAGCAGTGACTTGCTCTGATCTCTAGGCATAGCTTTCCCCAGTGATTTCAAACCTTGGTGTATGATGAAATTATTGGTGAGGTTGGTGACAATACAGATCTTGGGTTCTATTCTCAAATTTATTAATCATAATCACTGGGAGGGCCAAGTCATTTATATTTTTAACAGTTCATAAGATGATTTTGATGTCCTTTGGCATTTGAGATTCACATGACTAGAAAGAGATTTAATTGAAGTGGTCTTGAACTTAATGGGGCACTGGCAGTTGGCAAGTGTGATAGATTGCATTATTGTTCAGCAAATACTGCCCCCCTACCCCCACTACTCCTGCACCGGAGGTGTTTACTTCTTTGTTCCAAAGTTGTTGGATCTAGTTACGATATTGATTTTGGCCAATGGGATGTGAGCAAATATGACATACTTCTTGTTCAAGTAATATTTTAACTTTGTTTATGTCATTAGGTTTTATCTCTTGTGTTTTCTGCCCTTTGCTCTGAGAAGAACTTATCCTAGGTAGCTGTAGGTGTATCAGTCTGTGAGGGATGTTGTACGTCCCAGAATGACGGACATGAACCTGGAGCATTGTCAGTGTAGCTGCCTCACAAACTCAGACGTGAGAGATAAATTTTAGTTGTATAAGCCAATGAGAGTTTGGATTGCTTCTTATACAGCATTATTGTATCAAAAGCTGACAGATACAGTCAATAACTAAACAAGACAAGCAAGGCAAATGCAAATTGGGACAAAAATGGGACTCTGAATTCCTTTTCACTTACTACTCTCAGGTTTCTAGATGTCTCTTAATTGACTTATTTGAGCCTGTCTTTAGTGTTTGTTTTATTTTGACTTAACCTGTAGGAAAATGCCGTGGAAGGAGAAAATTAGCTTCTAAAAGGTTTATCCAGGACCTACAACACTCTCAGGCTTGATCTTGATTCTGAAGTTTCCCCTCTAGGGCCTTTTTTCCCCAAGATAGGGTAGGAGTTTTTGCTTTTTTGGTGCTTGGTTGATCAGCAATGATAACAAGTAGTAATACACATTAGTACATGCCTGGCACCATCCCGAATACTTTCCATATATTAATTCATTTAATTCTCCCAACAGCTCTCTGAGGTAGAGACGATAATTATCCTCATTTCATGGATGAAGAGTTGGGCTCACACAAGCCATACAACTAGGAATTCATAGCGCTGGGAAGTGTGACTTCAGTAGCTGTTCTCTTACCACTCTGCTGTTGCCTCCTGGAACAATTTTCACCACACTTCACCCCTCATTACTTAAAACAACATAAATACTCCTAGGAAAGCAAGTTGCCCAATTTCCACCTAGAACAGAAAGATTCCAGATCTCTGTGGCAAGATGTGTGCACAACCGTCCTTGAAAGTGAATGACAGTCTGTTGCAATACTTGTTGCTTTATTGCCTTTCTTTCTCTATCCCCATCATTTTGGTCTAGAATACTTCTTTTTCCACTTTCTAATTCCCTCATCAGAGAAACAAAAATTAAGGCCTTTCATTTCATTTTGACCCAGAAACCTGAAGGCAGATGATACAATTTCTAGCAAAGCACTTCATTAGAATAAAAACCCAACAAAACAACACATCTTCCCATATTCCATGAGTTCATGGCAATGAGATGCAGCTCGCACAGGGTAGAGCTGTGATTTAAAAACTGTTTAAAATAATAGCATCTATTTATTCAGGACCTACTCTAAGGCATTTTACATATATTAGCTTTCCTTCTAGTAACAAACCTGCAGAGAAATTATGATTATCTTCTTTTGT
The DNA here is from genome assembly GCF_964146895.1 of Miniopterus schreibersii. NCBI lineage: Eukaryota > Metazoa > Chordata > Mammalia > Chiroptera > Miniopteridae > Miniopterus > Miniopterus schreibersii. The sequence goes on from NC_138106.1 coordinate 9,317,905, forward strand.
GGGCAAGGAGGTTGGATCTTAACAAAATCACATGGCTTTGTTAACAACAACTGAACCTGATTTTCATGATTCCAAATTCTGTTGTCTTGGCCTTCACACCTCATCACTTCTCTTATTTGAAGAAAGGGTTGTTAAAAACCCTCAAATTACTGCATAAAATGAGTTTTGTTCTGCATTTATTCACATAATATAAGAATCTCTGAAATGGATTTGGCTCTCAATCTTTTCCTGTGTAGCAAGCTTATTTCACCGGGTCAGGGATAATGCCCATAGTCTCCCCTAAGTGCACATTATTGTGAGATAAATGGTTAAACTGAGTTGACTGCAAGAGAGGTCTTATTCCTAAAAAGAAGCATCTAAGCTCTTTACTATCTTTTAATTTTTTCTCCAGCCCGGCAACAATATTCTAAACCTACAGGACCATCTTCCCTCTGCTGCTTTCAATGGATAAATAGAGGACAGATTCTCAACTGTTCCTCTGGCCAATTGTACCATTTCATGCGTCTGTTCAACATGGTGTAAAGCAGTATTTGATCTACAAATTCCCCCCAAGTCTAATTACCCAGCACACGAATTCACGGTAGGAAGAAAGACCCCTAGAAGAGGATCCGTTTTCATTTGTATGTCAGATTCTCCAAAGACATAGGTTAGCAACTCCTAGTATTAAGAGCACAGTAAAATTGCTGAAATAAACAGCTGCTTTAAAGAATCTTGAGATTATACTCTGAAAGGACTATAACAGTTAAATACAGAAAGGTCATTTTACTATTTTCTCACCAAAGTCACACATTTTCCTAAATAGTTAAAAAAAAGAAAAAAAAGATAAACGGGAGGCAGAATAAGAAGATATTGATTTCCAATCTATTTCCTTTCAAAGCCCTGACAAATGGGAGCCAACCCAAAGGTCCAGGGAGGCTGGGGAACAACGGGGATCCGTCAGACAGGCTTCACCAAGAATCAGGGCGGCCAGGATGTGATACCTGGAGAAAGGTCTCTTCAACAAGGAATTGGCTCACGTGATTATGGAGGTTGGCAAGTTCAAAATCTGTAGGGGGACCAGAAGGCAGGCGACCCAGGGGAGCTGACGTCCCAGTTTGAGTCCAAGAGCAGAGCAGCAGAATCGGGACGAGCTGATGCTGCAGAGGAAACGCGAAGGCAGCCTGTTGGAGAAATTCTTTCTGGGCCTCGAGAACGTAGCTCTGGCTCTTGAAGTTTTCTGACTGGAAAGTGACACATGTTGCTTCTCATATTTTATCGGCCAAAACGAGTCACATGGTTGGGCCTAACTTCAATGAACAGGGAAGCATATTTTTACCATGAATCTGGAAGGAAGAAATATGGGTTATTGGTTATTAGCCTTAATGCTTACCATCAGCCAGTACATAATAGTAGATAAAGATTCTAATGTAAAATGCACGATCTGCACCATCAATTTGGACTTGTGATTTTAAGGTCAAAGACGGAAGTTTATGAATAATATTGGAAAAGTTAAGAGAACTTGATGCCCGCTATATTTATGTTTAACATATTGTATATAGAATTACTTAAACACTTGGAAAGATTTTTTTTAATTGGACAATTAAATACCCAAATAACTATATAATTAAGTTTTTAAATGTTTATAAATTAACCCAAGTCTCTTTAAAAATGACCACTAACAATTTTTGGCATTATAAATGAAGTAATAAGCTTTATATGTTGAATTTAAAAGTTTAAGAAGAAGTTAGGTTTATGAATTTATTACCCTAATAAGAATTTTAAAACTAAAGTAAACTTTTGAACAGAAGCTATCATTTTTGTGTATCAAAACCTTGCATTTGCTACTAGTAGATGGTGTTATCATCTAAAGTCCTACTTTATTTTCCTTTCTGAGAATTTCATCCTGTGAATTGATTATCATTAGAGCCTTAAGCATGGACATATGACAAAGGTAGAGCATAATAGAGGGAGACCTGAAGATGCAGTCTGCTAGATTTCTAGCAGAGTGATTATCTTACCTCTTTAGTTTATATAAATGAAATTTTAAAAAAAGACAGTTTTAGGAGAAAATGAATTATACTTTCAATACTCCCTAATATCCCCCTTTTACAAGTATAAGCTTCAGTAAAGGTAAAGTAGATGGCAGTTTGTCTAGGTAAAGTACTTATTTGAATTGGATGGCGGCCAAAAGGAAGAGAAATATTGTATTTGATGAAACCCACTGTTTACGGCTCCTTTAAAGTGTGGGCCTGTGTAGTGAGTTAATTCTGATGAGTAAGAGAAAGTAAGATACTAAACACATGATGTGGTTTATACAACATGTGTACATGTATTTATTTGTGGCTTCATCTGTGCTACAGGAGAAGTTAAGATGGCTTAGGAAAGATCACAAATCTTTTGTGTACAAGTCGAAGTGTCTGTTCCATGTGGCTTAGGAATATGTGTAAAGCTTCCATATGGGAAAAAGATTTTCTGATACTGAAATAAAGAATCAAGCATCAAAGAACCTACTGAAAACTTTGACAAAAATTGACAAATATCCCCAAATTTTGAATTCAAGTTTTAATGTCTAAACATTGTATTTTGCAATATGCTTTATTGTTTTGTAAGAGAGCTATACAGAAGTTTCTGCCAAAGACCATGGGATTTAATATATGATTATGTAGTACGTGCAATGCATATATGTGTATGTATTAGCATTTATATATATGCATATATATTAGTATTTATTCCAATTTGCCTCCAGTTTACATATCTTACTAGATGTCTCAATGATTGACTATTGCTCTCACAGTGAAACTAAAGAGGTGCCAACTCTCTTGAGGCAAATTCCAAAACTTCAGAATAATGATTATGTATTTGATTTATACAGTTTATTTCACCCAAAGTTTTCTTTTTTAATTAACTCCACATTTAAGCAAGTGATCATGCTAATGGCTGACAGTGCTAGGTTAGGCTGACCTTGTCCTAACGTGATCACCAACAATAGCTGAAAACAACCAAAGAAAGAAAGAAAGGGAAACTACAAGAGGGAGAGCAAAAAGAAACCTAACACAAGAAACCAACATTGCGTTAAAATTCTGGTTATCACATAATTTTGATCTAGGCTCTTCTTGCCATGGGCCCTGTGATGTGATCCTCGAGGTCTCTACATTACCACAGATCCCCTTTCATCTGCATGCTGCTCTGCAGAAGTCCCAGCCATGGCCCACAGGCTAGATTTGGCCCATCCCAGTGTTTCATTTGGCTTGTACAATGTTTAAAAAATCACTGAGCCAACATGTTGAAACTGGAAGCTTTCACATAAAACTCCAGATTTCTGGCATCTCTCAAAAAATGAGGAGATCTGGGAACACTGGGCTCACATTACCCCCCGGCCGGCTCTGCTGGCTGGGCAGTGCTCCCCCTCTAGACAGGCATGTGTTCTCCGTGGCCCTCACCAGCTCTCAACACCGAGGGCGTCAGTTCCCACTCATTGCACTTGCTTTTTCTCTCTTCGTAGAAGATATTTCTCTCTCCCAGTGTCTTTATCAAAAGTGGGTAAAAAGTTATCAAGGTTACATCATTAAAGTTAGCTGTCCTTTGTGGATTCTCTCCCCTCCTTTTCTCTGATACACGGAAAACCAATTTTTCTCCATGAAATTTCTCTCCACTGAAATTGAAACGAAGACCTAAGACACAGCTGAACAGTGGAAGCAATGGAAGGTTCTCAGAGGCATGCCTACTGGTTTGCTTTCCTCTCCAGAGACCAGATGAGGCTGGGCTTGGGAAAGGGAAGGGAAGAGGGAAGAATGGAGAAACAAATAAGAGAGTGTGCCTGCTGTGGCTCTGGGAGGGAGCCCGCCGGGGCCAGGAGGCTGAAGGGACTCGATCCTCTTGCTGGTTCCTGCTGGTTCCTGCTTGACGTCAGGACCCCCCGGCAGCGCTCCTTCACCTTGGCAGCAACGGCAGGGCTGCAGCTTCTCCTGCGCTCACCGCCCAGCTGCCACGGGCGGCCCCTGCCCCCAGCCTCCCTCTGCCGCAGGGCCCTCAGGCCCCGCTCATGGGGACCCCACCCCCAAGCAAAGTTTAACTGTTCTAGTCTCGCTTTTGTTCCTCAAGCTTTAGGGAAGGAAGCTGCCTCCTTTGGTTTTACTTTTGGGATGTCTTAGAGTGTTGTTTTTCTCTGATTAACAAATTTATACTTTAGTTAACAATTATTTGTTACTTTCTCTCTATTTAAATCACTCCTTCCTGACTTGGATCCCGACAGAGAGAGGAAGAGTTGATTAGGGTTGTGCTGCCCAATATGGCAGCCACTAGTCACTTTGATTATTTAGATGCATATTTAAGTAATTTAAAAGCAATACAATTTAAAACTCGGCTTCTGGATTCCATTAGCCACATTTCAAGTGCTAAGTAGCGCATGTGGCTACTGGTTGCTGGATGGGGGTGCAGGTCTGGGACAGTTCTGTCCTCACAGAAGTTCTGTTGAGCAGAGCTCGACTAGAGAAATGAGGGGTCTTCAAAGTAGGGAGAAAACATGGGTGGAAGGTCTCCATTAGAATCAGGAAAGGAGGTAGAGGAGGCTCGGGATGATCGAAATACACAGAGAGAGTCTCTGATCATAGTGCAATTAATCTAAAAATCAATAAAAAATAGAAAACCATCATATATTTGAAAATGAATGCTATGATAATGAAATTATAATAAAACATTGCATATCTAAATTCTAATGAATTCTGTTAAACATTAAAAAAACAACAACAACTTAGTGGCAACGATTCACAAATTCTTCCAAAAATAGTAATGGGGAACAATCCCCAGTCACATTCTATGGCACTTCTCTAACCAGACAACGGAAGAAAAATTATGGGATAATTTCACACTTTAACAAGTGTCCAAAAACCCTAACCAGTATAATTACCAACCAAATCTAACAGTATATTATGCCACGACTAAGTTTTTTTATATTCTAGAAATGCAAAGTTTGTTTAAATTTTGAAGACAAATCAATGTGATTCATCACATTAAAATATCAAAGGACAAAAATGTTATAAATATATGGGAAATAATTTGAGAAAATTTATGATTCAAAGATTCTTAGTATAGATGAAAGAAAGAAGAAAGTTTCTCAAATAAAGGATACTTACCAAAGCTAAATTTGACTCAGAGGTAAAATAGAAAGAACTTTCCCTTTGTGATTACGACCAAGAAAAAGTGGCCTCTATTAGCACTTTAACATTTTAGTGGAAGTCCTAGTCAGTTCAAGCAGGCAATAAAAACAAGTAAAAGCTATAAAGATTAGACAAGAAGCGAGAAAGTTATAATTATTCTGAGGTGATATTAAGTTTTAGGTAAAAAATTCAAGAACCTAATGTTAAATTACAAGAATTAATTTGTATATTTAGCAAAGTTGTTGTGTTTTACCTCAATCATTCTTATTTTATATGCCAAGTAAAAACAAATGAAAGAGAGTTAAAAATACCATTTATAATAATATAAAATTTTTAATTATAAAAATGAATTTATCAAAAATCTATCAAATCTATCAAAAGATGTGCAAAACCTCTGTACCAGAAAACTACGGCACATTACTGAGCAAAATTTTAAAAAGATCTAAATAAATGAAAATTTAATATTTTTATTCTTCCCAAATTGATTTAGATTTACTGCCGTCGCAATAAAAAGTTCAGCACCTTTTTCAATGTTCTTGCATTGCATTTATGTGGAAGTAAGCTGATAGGATAATTCTAAAACTTCTGTGCAAATGAAAAAGGTCAAAGATAACCAAAATAATACTGAAGATTAATAACAAGTGAAAGGACTTACCTTACCAGATGTCAAGATTAGATATGAAGCTTGAGTAATTCAGGTAGTGAACTGTGGAAAACGTCGTCCTCTGAGCTGAGCTTGAGGTATTTATTCCATTGCCCATTTCTGTTTTGTTAGAAATACCCCAAAAATCTCCAACCCCAATGTGCTCATTCTTCACTATGTCGCAATGTTGAATCTGGGGGATATGGTTTTGGAATAGATTCCTGCTCTCCAGTAATCCTCTTTGGTTTCTACATTTCCTCATGAACGGAGAACATGGCAGTGAGCTTCTCAACTTCTGGCGTTTTGAAGTGCCTTAGACAATGATAGAAGTGCTGAAAAACTAGACATGAGCCAATGCTGCCAAAATAGATATTAAAATCCAGAAATGTAAAAAAAAGAGATTTTGAACACTATGGATTGATGAGCTTTATGATCAATTTGGGAAAAAAATACTCTGACAGAGTAATAAAAAGATATCTTTTGAGTCCTTTGGAAAAGCAGAAGTCAATTAGAACAAGGCTTTTCGAATTTCCCAAATTCCTTTGTTTAGTAAAGCTTCCAGGTGGAATGATGGAGAAGATAGTACAGGCACACAGGGTGGAGCAAAAGTGAGTTTACAGTTTGTATGGAAAATAGTGTAATAATTAATAAATAACATAACAATAAACTCTGTACTTCACGTACTCATAACTGTAAACTTACTTTTACCCCACTCTGTATGAGCCTGTTATAGAGATAATATATTTGTGGACAAAAAAGAGACATGTGATCAGGATGATAATATTTCAGGGAATTTGTGGGTCATTGAATGCCAGGGTGCACCTGTGGAAAGTAATCAATATCTTTGACTGCGAGGAGGTGGCTAGTTACGTGCAGCAGGTATTTGAGATTATGTCTACTCAACATCGTTGACGTGCTTAGGAAACGGAGTTAACATGGGCTTTGGAGGTTTAGCTAATATACTGAATAACAAAACTGAGATCTGGAATCAGGTTGAAATAAAAGACCAAGTTTAACAAGATAAAATGTAATAGGGATTAATATAAAGTGTTACAATGAGTTAAAAAAAATCATCTGAAGAAATATAGAATGAAGAAGATGTGCCTTAACATTAATTTCTATGAAAATAACTAGGAGTTTTTGTCAATCATGAGCTCATGACAAGTCAATGATGTCATATGTATGCTTGAAACCTAATTCAAGCTTAGGCTTTATAAATAGACTGGTAGGCCACAGTGACAGGGAGGTGACAAGTATGGAGTAATAATGGCCTATGGGCCATATCTCACCTCATCAATCACACTTCCTTTGCATGCTGTACTTAGAAGGTGATACAGATAGAATGAAAAATTTCAAGGAAAGTCACACAGAATAAAGAAGGAATTTGAAACCTAGATAATATTAAGAACAATTAACATATTTAGCTAAGAGGAAAGAAAACATGGTATCATTTTGAGAGTTCTTATCAAATAGAAAAATATTCTTTCCAGTTTTCCAGGAGGCAACATTAGGAACAACGGAAAAGTTTTCAACCATTAGAAACATCCAAAAATTAAAGGATTACCGTAGAGGCGACTCTGGTTTCAAAGTGTTTAAGTTTTGAGTGCTATGCCTCTAATGTCATTTTTCTCGTAAGTCCTGCTATTTTAGTGTTAGAGCCAAATATTACACTGGGATTCACTGAAACTTGTCTATACAACCTACATTTGTCATGTACATTTGAGTTTTGAAATCATAACATAATTTTAAGCATCTTATAATTTCTAGGATTTTTGCATACCTGGCACACATAGCAAAAAATGGCTTGTCTTAACTCAGAGGACTACCACCCATGTCCCAATTTATTAAAAATTTCTGGTATTTTACGAGTTAATTTAGCTCGCTTCCATTTTGTGTTTGCCTCTTTCTTCTTTCAGTTTGCACATTACACAGTCAATAGCTCTACAGTAGGTGCTTTTTCAATCCAAGACTATCTAGGAAGCTTGGCCTAAGATAACGTTGTTTATGGTTAGGAAAGATCATTGTGCTAAGTAATTTTTGATGGTTGGCAGCCTCAAAGGTTGGGATTTCTGGCTGCCTTTTGGATATTATATCATAAGTATGGATGAGTTGCAGTAAAAACACTGAAAAATCTTCAGTATGCTTTGTCCAAATAAAAGAACAACCTTCCAAGTTAGGAAGAGATACATCTCAAGTATTCTGACTTCCACAGGTTTTTTTTTGTGTGTGTGTCTTTTCTTTCCAGTTATAATTTTTCATGGTGTTGTAGCTTGCCAGAGTCAACAAATTTGTGTTTTCTGGTAGGATAATTGAATTGAGATTTTTCTCCTCTGACATGAAGTCAGAGTATTAAGTTACACACCTATGGGTTAGATGTTTGTAGCTGGGAAAGCTGATTCCTTCCTGAAGCACTCTTGGCATAATTTAGATAAAACAGAGCTGCTGCCTTTTTGGGTAAACAGTTAATTTCCTTTTATGCAGGGCCTGATCTTGCAACTTGTACATAATTCAGAACTTCAGCCTCTCCTATTCTTAGATTTTGTTGTCAACTCCTGACTGTTTAAACACTCTTCTGTATCTTAATATTTAGACCACCTGTGCGGGACCAAGGAGTTGATCATTTAAATTTGGGCATGTCAGCAAATGCTTTTTCTAGAAAGTTTATGCAATATGCAAACATATATACATTTGGGTACGAAAACAATTTAATATACTGTTGAACATCAGGACAGTTCATCAGCAAGAAATACTAGCTTAACCATGCCACTTAAAAGGAATAGAGATTAAAAACTAATACTTGCTGACCACTGCCTATGAGCCAGGATTCTCACATTGTTAATCCTTATAGTAGCTACAGAAGTCAGGTTTCCTCATTTTTCAGTTGGAGAAGTTAAGGCTCAGAGTGGTATGTAATTTGTTGGAGGTCACACAATGCTCAAATACGAGCACTAGGATCTGAACCGAGATCTTTCTTACACTGAAGCCCAGCATTACATGACCACTGGACAATAGGCTTCTCTTACTTTTTATTTTAAAGAATTAGCAGTGACTTGGACTTTTGCCTGTCTCCAGTTTCGTTGACTGGCTAGCCTGTTTTTGGTTGTATAAAGGACAGCTGCTTTAGTTGAGCTAGAAGCATGATGTCACCATGTTTATTTGGAAGTTAAAGGTGGTTGTGTGGATAGGATGGATGCTGAGTCAGTGAGTTAACAGGGGACTGTGCTGGTCGTTTTCAACTTGGTGCCATCACCAACAGCTCCTTCCAAGGCAGGGAACCACATCTCCCTACGTCCCCTTCTCTGTGCCTCGTTGGGTTACGATTTGCCCATGAGAGGAACTTGAGTGAGGTTGGGAAGGTAGAGGTGAAGTGGATGCTTTTCTACCGGGGGAGTCCGGAGGGTTAGATGCAGCCCGAGTCCAGACCTCTCCACAAGCTCCACTTAGTGGTTCTGGCACTTTCTCAGACTTCCCCAGACCATGATTTCTCTAGGTTGTGGCAGAGGAAGTGGTTTCCAGACCTCTCCGCAAGGTCCCACTTCATGGTTGTGGCAACTTTTTAGACTTCACAGGGATAAATGGCTTTTCCCTTCTCTCGTAGACGGACACTGTAGCCACCATCTTCCGAAACCTTCACGGCTGCCTCTCAGATTTGTGCATTCTTAATTTCTATATTCCAGCAGTTTCCCCATAATGCTGATATTGCCTTTGATTTCCTGACCAAGCCCAGACTGGTGTTTGTACATTTAAGTTGTAACCCTGGGCCTGGCTGGTGTGGCTCAGTTGGCTGAGTGTCGTGCCATGCGCCGAGCGGTGCGGGTTCTGTTCCCCGGGGCACATGGCCCGGGCTGCAGGCCTGATTCCCAGGAGGGGCTGCGCAGGAGGCAGCTGAGAGAGGTTTCTCTCTCTCATCAGTGTTTTTTTTCTCTCTCTCTCCCTCTCCTTTCCTTTCTCTCTCAAATCAATAAAAATACATTTTGAAAAAAAATTGTAATCATGCATGAATTTTCCATTTTTTTGTTCAGGAGTGAAAGGGAAGATGGGATAAATACAAATGAGCATTTGGAAGCAATGTAAAGTTCAGAAGAATCTAAAGTGAAAAATGTCCTACTATTTGTAATGATCTCGTATAATAGCACATATTTCATAGAACGAATATAGTATTAAAATTTATTTTGTTTAAGAAACCTTCATTAAGTATCCACTATGTGAAGCTTAAGCTGGATGTGCTGGGAAATACAAACAGAAGAAATACTTATTGAGAGCTTCCTATGAGTCAAATACTTAGATTTTCACTTCACAACACAATTCCATCAAGTAGATATTATTATCCTTATCTTACAGATGGGAAGTGTAGGCCTAGAGAGAATCAATAAGCAAGCTGGCAGAGGTCCCAAAGTGATTGAAATACTTGGGCTACTGTTCTGATATGTGTGATTTCAAATCTCCACTGTTCTATCCACTGTCCTGAGATGCTTCCTGCCCCCCAAAAGGTTTTAATTCAATTGAAATGAATTTGAAAAAGAAAACATATTCTTTACTCTTCCTGATGAATTCATATGGATTACTTTTTAAATTGTTTATGGTCAAATACATTTTTTCTTATTTATACCAAATTTTTATGCACTTAGACACTATCATGGCTACAACTAGTTGCAGCTAACCAAATACCTTTCATTCATTTATTTTTCTGCCTGTGTTGATTTGTCAAAAACAAATTCCAGATGAAGAACTCATTGCACTCACTGAAACTGGTGAAAACTAGAAGAGACAAATAGAGGAAGGCACGGAACTTGGGCTTCCCCCCATAGAGCATGTTGACATATTTCAATAGCAAATGTAAGATATTTTCAAGGAATATTAGGCACAAAATGTACTTTAGGAGCACTTGCAATTTTTTCTCTACTGATCTGTAATTTGGGGGCAAATGTTTGAATTCAAAGTGAATTTCAACTGGAATAGACTTAAAAAGGACATTTATTTTCTTTCATTTCTGGTAGAGCAAACGGTAAAGTGGGCTGTGGGTGTAATGAACAGCAGATCGATGGAGCATTGAAAACTCAGGTTCTGCTCTGTAACTCTGCTCTGTCATTCTTGATTCTGAGACAGGTTCTCCTCAGGGAGCAAGATGGTTCATCGTGACAACTGGGACTTTATGCTCCCTGTTCATGCCCAGCAGGAGAGAGAGAGAAAGAGTATAAACCTTTTTCTCCAATTTGATTATGCCAACTTAGGCCACAGGCTCATTCTGGAACCAGTATCAGTTTCCTGGGCACTGATATGCTCAGGGTTGGTTTAGGCTAACCAGGGTTTTCCCAGGGTAGAAGAAAGAAGGTGTAGTTGTTGGATAGATAACCAGCAGTAACTATAATTACCTAACGTCCTTTTTAATAAAATTATTAGACACGGCACATTTTAAGATCTTAGAGGACCAAAACTATGGTGTAATTCTTACAATAATAAAAAGCTTTACCTTAATAAGAAAAAAGGTAGTGAAGCAACCTCAGAAACACCGTTATTCAAACCAAATGCAAAGTTCTTAAATCACAGAAATGTGGTAATTTCATTTTCTACCCTAAGCTAAAGGGAAATTTACGAGACTGGTGTAATGTGGTATGTTGCAGACTGTTGGAATCTGAACAAGTTGTCTTACTTGATTTTCACATTTTGATAGTTTTTTCTAGCAATTCCCACCTACCCCTTTTCTTTAAATTCCTATTAGATTTTTCTCTTTGCAAAATAACACCATGCTAATAGCCTGGCAGACCCCATTTGCTATTTTTCTGTAACGACATTAGCAGAGACCCTTTGAGATGACTGACGTTAAGAGTGAGTCCAAGGGAAATGATGTGTTTGAAAGATCATGGTCTTATGTTCATGATAATGCTCTATGCAGGATATTACATCACTTTGGTAATTACACAACGCAGACAAAAATGAAGTTTATTATTTTGATAGATATTAACTTTGGGCTCAGATTGCAACTTTAATTAAAAATTCAGAGACGATCATCAATTCTAGTGACGATGGTTAGAAGCTAAATAACACTACTTTATGTCAATTGTAAACACAAGACAAGCAAGACACTTTCTATTTTGTTCCAAGCACCCTATTTTTAGCAAACTACTATTTCACTTATCTCCCTATAAGCCTTAATTCAAATCAACACAAGCAGAATACTTTTTATAGTTTTTCTTCTAAATCGCTCTTCTGGTGGATTCCTTTTATAGCTAAGTTCAAAAGTGCAGTGCATTATTAAATTGCTACATTCTTTATTCATAATTTGCATGAAATCATTGGGGGTGGGGAGGGAAAGGAATAGAAGTATGTCCTTATTTAGTTTAAAAACTACTGGTATTTGACAGCTGGCAAAGCTTACACTATAGCAGAAAACCATGTACTTTGGCATAATTTGCCTTTATTTTCAGAGCTGCAGTGTAGTCCTAACTATCACCCTGAATAGAATTTACTCAATTCACGGGAATAATAACTATGCAGCTCCCGCTGCGGTCTACGCTCTTCTTGATAGTTTTTGACACTCCTGACTTACTTTCTCTCACTCGGTCACTGCTGCCGCGATCTCTTTGGATTTCCCTCTTGCCACTCTCTGCTCCTCTTTACTCCCCTGTCGTTCTCTCACACCTTAAATGAAATAATTCCCTACGCTTTTCTTCTCGTCGTCTTTCCTGCCCTCTTCTCCTCAACTTTCTCTTTCCAGTCTCCCTTCCTCTTCTGAGTGACCTCACCCATTCCCATGGTTTTAATTCCCTTTATATGCCTAAGACTTCCAAATCTGCTTCTTTCCCCTTTTCTTTTTTGACCTTGTATCCCAATAGCTGGCCAGACAGCTCCCCTTGGCTATTCCACAGCTGTCTGACCCTCCAAATGTGGCCTGAGCTGAACTCGTCGCACAGAATCGCCCCTCCATGTGTTGACTGCCCTTCTCCCCTCCACCGCTGCCCAATTTGGAAAACATAACCCCTCCCTAATCGGTCGCGGTGCACGCTGTGATTCCAGCCCTGAAATGTCTCTCAATTCTCTCTCCTCCTCTCGAAGACCAATGCCACTGTGCTAATTCTGCCTCCCAATATTAATTGGACCAGGGCAATCCATGTCTTTTACTTGGACTCCTGCCTCTGGTCTGATTATGCTTTCATCCATCCTCTGCATTCATCTATTCCAGCATATCCCTTTATTTCCCATGATCTGAAAAGTGAAGTCTAGACTCTCAAATGTCTTTAACTGCCTCCAATCTGGTTTTCCAGCCTCATTCCCATCCATCTCATATTTCAGCCACATCAGAATTACTTGTTTCCAAACATGCCATGTACTTTCATATTTTAAAACATTATTGTTATCATTTTGCTTTCCCTCAAGCTGTTTCCTCTGTCTCAATTTTCCTTTTTACTCTCCTTAAAATCACATTGCCTCTATGCCTTGGTATTTGCTGTTCCATTTGCCTGGAATGATATTTCTTAAGGCTTATCATGGCAAGCTCCTTCTCATTGTATAGATCCAGATGAAATGTCATCTCCTCAGAAAAGTTTTCCTGACCATCCACTTCAAAGGAGCCTCTCCCCTAGCAGTTATCCCATATCTAAGCATCATGTTTATATATACCTGGTTACCCATTCCTCTCAGAAATTCTCCTTTTTATGTCTTTGTTTCAGTCTCCCAAACTAGACTGTAATCTACTTGAATGAAAGGACTTTATCATATTTACCACTGCTCCTCAGTGCCTAAAACAGTGTCTGTCACTTAGTAGATGCTCTATAAATATTGTTGAGTGAATAAGTGAATTATTTTTTTACTGAGATGATAAGTTTTGGTTTTTGTTTTTGTTTTGAAAATTTGTAACATTTATTTTGAAAGTTCATGGTCATTTTTTTTTTAAATTTTATTTATTTTTTAAATATATCTTTATTGATTTCAGAGAGAGGAAAGGAGAGGGATAGAGAGATAGAAACAACAATGATGAGAGAGTCATTGATCGGCTGCAGCCCACAACCCAGGCATGTGCCCTGACCGGGAATTGAACCCCGATCACCTGGATCCTAGGTCGACGCTCAACCACTGAGCCACGCCTGGCCGGGCTGTTTTGGTTCTTTGCTATACTATGTACTTAATGCTAAATGATGTCAGATAAGAGCTCCCACTATATCCGCATTCCCTCCCTCTAGCATTTTGTGGAAATTATATTCTATCTATGAACCTCTTCTTTTAACTTAGTCAAATTATATTCTTTGAAGAGAGAGGGAAAAGCAAGGAAATATTGTTGATTTTAATGGGGAGACACAGCCAGATACAACCTGTATGATTGTACTCAGTTCTTTTGGTGCACCACAGTGTGGAAAAAAAAATGTAGTATGGTAGAAAATTTCTGGATTCAGAGACAAGAAACTTATGTTCAGTCATTGCCCGGACTGGTATGTGCCCTGGGTGGGAATCGAAGCCAAAACCTTTCGGTGAACAGAAAAACACTCCAACCAACAGGGCCACCTGGCAAAGGCTAATTTGCATTACTCTGATGATTACTGACATTCAGCAATTTTCATGTCTATTTGCCATCCGTGTGTTCTCTTTGGAGAAAGGTCTATTTAGATCTTTGCCCATTTTTAAATTGGATTGTTTGTTTTTTTCGATGTTGAGTTTTATAAGTTCTTTATAAATTTTGGATATTAACTACTTATTAGATGTATCATTGGCAAATATATTCTCTCAATCAGTGATTTGTCTTTTTATTTTGTTGATGGTTTCCTTTGCTGTGCAAAAACTTTTTATAGTTTGATGTAGTCCCATTTGTTTATTTTTTCTTTTGTTCTCTTGCCCAAGAAGATATATCAGAAAAAATATTGCTACAACAAACGTCCAAGATTTTACTGTCTATGTTTTCTTCTATGATTTTTATGGTTTTGAGCCTTACATTTAAGTCTTTAATTCATTTTCAGTTTATTCTTGTGCATGGTGTAAGAAGGTGGTCTAGTTTCATTTTTTTGCACATATCTGTCCAATTTCCCCAACACCATTTATTTAACAGACTGTCTTTGTCCCATTGTATATTCTTGCCCCCTTTGTCAACTATTAATTGACCATAAAGGTGTGGGTGTATTTCTGGGCTCTCTATTTTGTTCCACCGATCTCTATATCTGTTTTTATGCCAGTACGACACTGTTTTGATTAGTATGGCCTTGTAGTATATAGCTTGATATTAGGTGGCGTGATTCCTCCCACTTTGTTTTTTCCCTTCTCAAGATAGTTGTTGCTATTGGAGTCTTTTGTGGTTCATATAAATTTTTGGAATATTTATTCTAGTTCTGTGAAATATGCTGTTGGTATCTTGAAAGGAATTGCATTAAATCCGTAGATTGCTTTAGACAGTATGGATTTTAATGATGTCAATTCTTCTTATCCATGAAC
This sequence comes from Miniopterus schreibersii, assembly GCF_964146895.1. Lineage (NCBI taxonomy): Eukaryota > Metazoa > Chordata > Mammalia > Chiroptera > Miniopteridae > Miniopterus > Miniopterus schreibersii. The sequence continues at coordinate 9,333,097 of NC_138106.1, forward strand.
ATGGTGTATGCTTCTGCTTATTTGTATCTTCTTCAGTTTCTTTCTTCTGTGTCTTATAATTTTCTGAGTACAGGTCTTTTACATTCTTGGTTAAATTTATTCCTAGTTGTGTGTGTGTGTTTTTTAATGCAATTGTAAATAGGATTGTTTTCTTAGTTTCCCTTTCTGATAGTTCATTAGTGGTGTATAAAAATGCAGCTGATTTCTGAATATTTATTTTGTATCCTGCTACTTTACTGAATTCATTAATCAATTCTAGTAATTTTTTGGTGGAATCTTTAAGGTCCTCTCTATATAGTATCATGACATCTGCAAATAGTGACAGCTTTCCTTTCTAATTTGGATGCCTTTTATTTCTTCTTCTTGTCTGATTGCTGTGGCTAGGACTTCCAGTACTATGTTGAATAAGAGTGGTGAAAGCAGACATCTCTGTCTTGTTCCTGATCTTAAGGGAAACACTTTCAATTTTTGCCCATTGAGTATGATGTTGGCTGTGGGTTTGTGATATGTGACCTTTATTATGTTGAGGTATTTTCCCTTTATTCCCACTTTGCTGAGAGTTATATCATAAATGGATAGATTTTATCTACCCATATTATAATGATAATATTCAGATAGCAAACATCCATAAATACAGGGTGGGGCAAAGGTAGGTTTACAGTTGTGAATACATGAAACACAGAGTTTATTCTTGTATTATTACTTGATTATTGTATTATTTTCCATATGAACAGCTGTAAATCTACCTTACCCTATATATCCTGTATATCCTGTTCTTTCTTGAGATAAATATATTTTATCAAGAGACCCAAACATCCTTTAGCTCACTGATTCTCGCTTTAATGTGAATTAAAATCACCTGGGAAATTTGTTTTAAAAATCTGAACCCTGGCTTTATGCTTTAGTGTCTGAATGTGGAGATCTGCCTGTAGTGGGGCCCAGGGATCTACACTGTAAAAAGAGCAGTACAGGTAATTTTATGCAGAAATCAGAGGACCACACTATAAAAATGTTTTTTAATTTTTCTCCTTTGAAAGTTGTGTCAATTTTTCTGAACCCCTAAGCATTTTCAATGGTCTCTGAAACATTATAGTTATTTTTCATAGTAGGCAGCCTCTAGCTGAACAGGATCTTGGAAAAAAAATTAACAGTAAGATAAATGAAATAATTCAAATATATTTAGGGAAGCAGGCATTCTTTGGAGGCTGAGTGAAGATAGACTGAAATCCTAAACTATTAAGAGAAGTTTTATCTGAGACCTTTCCTAAACTAATTTCCCAGTGTAGACTTGTGAGCGCATGTAGTAAATAAAAGGGCTGCACAGCATGGAATATTGGAAAAGGAATCTGGCAGGAAAGCATGCCCTGTCTCCAGCACTCCCAAGGGGAGATCATCTAGAATACCTGCTTGGCTTCAAAGAATCATTTCTCAGGTTTCCAGAGCAGGAGGAGCAGACTCATTAGCATCCTGGATAAGGATACTCCTACCCCAAGGGTATGCACATTCAATTCTGTTCCAGGAGCCTTCAGGTCTATGGTTTGGCTTCTTGAAGTGAAGTTTCCAGGGCCTACAGCAGTGACCTCAATCTGGAGAGGCTTTTGAGATCAAATGTTAATCTCTCATCACATTAATGAAATTAGGAGAGGCAGTGTTTGTACCTTTCTGAGGAACTAAAAATTGGATTTCCAGTATTTTGCATTGCCTGGTCATCATAACCCCAGAATGATTAGAGATTTACTTTGAAATAATTATTAAAATGAGGAGTTGATCCATCTATTTATAGGACTTAACTTTCACACGAAGAATTAAGATTCTGTAAGTTGTATAGGTTACTGGAAAGTAGTCATAATTTAATATGTTCTTCTGTGATTTCCTCAGTTATTAGCTCACCTAATCCAGGAGAATGAAGAAACATAAGCAGGGAGAAAGAACTATGATTCTTGTGGCTGAGACATGAGCCTGGCTAGATGTTTACCAAATGAATCTCTACCAGTTCCTGGGTATGCATTTCACAGCTTTCTTTGTAGTGGGCATGTGCTTGACTTTGCAGCAGTGGGATTTGGAGGTAAGTGCTACATACAACTTCAAGCCTTGGCCCATGTAATCTTCTCACATGCAGTCCTTCATGCTCTTGTTCCATTGTTGACTCTCCTCCCATTACTGGCTGCAGAGAAGGATGAATCCTTGGAAGATGGCACTACCTTAAGATGACAGGAGACTGCATCCCTAAATGACTGCATGAAGCAGAGGTCCTTGCTGACCTCATTTGATTGTGATGTGAGAGAGTAATCGACTCTGAATGTGTTTGTCCACTGAGATTTTGGGGTTTTTACAACATTTAGCACTTAGTACAACTCCTGAAGATGACCTACTTACTAATATGTCAAGGGACCTGACTTTTTCAGCATCATATTTCCTATGAGCCTCAACATGAGGGCTTGAGTCCCATGTATAGCCACTTCTGGAATTCAGAGCTATCTGGATGCACATTTGGCTAACTGATGTGGCAGACATACCAGTGGTCTATTGCAGTAGACACTGTTGAATCTCCTGGGAGAGAATTTTTCCTCAGGGACAGAGATCCAGGGAGATAAGCTTGGCATGATAACAAAGCAGTGGTTGTGTGAGGAAAGTGGTTGCTCTGAATATGACTTACTGTTTGTTTTTGGATTCATCCCTGGCCAGTTCCAACTGCCTAGATCATAGGAAGTGTGAGAGAGAGAGAGGCTCGGTAATAAAAACGGAAGAAGCTGCGTAATCTATATTTCTTTGCTTCAATATTTATTTTTTAAATGAAATAAACTTGTCTGTTTCTATTCATCAAGCTCTGTAGGATATTTAAACTTGCTCATATTTTGGTGGTTGTCCACCCTCCTCTATGGTCTTTACAGCAACCAAGGGGCTCTTGCAATCGGGAAGATTGGTGTGAAGATCCTCTGGCCTTCAGTCCATCATCGTCTCTTCTGAGATGCTCATTGCTTAAGGCCTCATCTTCCATTAGGAAGTGGGTGGCTCTGTGCCCTGGGTAGGAAGACTTCTAAGTGGTCAGGTCTCAAGCCTTTATCTAGCCCTTTCTCAGGGGTCCTGCTGCCTTTTGGGTATAGGTGGGAGGGGTGTACAATTCCCATTTCTGAGGAACCTGTCATCACTGACTTCTTTCTAACTTAAGGAAGCCACCCTAGAGATTGGGGCATTTTTCTTCAGTTCAAAGCATCACCTTCTACTCTTTCTGATGTATCCTATCTTTGTGGGTTTGAAATAAGAGAAATTGTGTACTCTCTCCTGGAGCTGTGGTAGAAGGAGAGGTTAGATTTTAAAGACAAAAATGCTGGCAACTTCTATCTGAGATAAAAGTGGAGAAAGGAGGAGGTTTTTATTTTCTTGTACGCGTACATCATCAAAAACAAAACAAAATGCGAAAAGCAAAAACAGACAAAAAGAAAGCAAAATAAAAACAATAACAAATAATTTTTTCTTAATAGTGCAAACAAGTCAGGTTTTCTTTTTAATAGTACATTCTATTACAACTGTTTTCACTAAAATGTCTGCTATTTGGAGGTAGAATATAAATCCTTTAGTATCCACTTGAGAGTATGAAAGAAATGGAGCTATGTTCTCCCTCAGTCTGTATCTAAGGCAGTGTTTTCAGAGATACATGAATTACATTTAGAGTGAAAATGTATCCATTGAATGATGGCAGCCCTGTATTCCACTTTAGCCCCATTTCAATTGTTTCCAGGGTCTACATGTTGATTCAACCCTTTCTCAAACTCAATGAATCATCTCAAAGACATATCTCTTCCTTGAAATATTTAGAAATAGTCGTGTCATTGTCCACATGGTGAGCTCTGGCAGTGTTCACTCTTGCTGCCCTGGGAACCCAGAGACCACTGTGTGAATGAGCCCAAGCTGGTGGATGTGAGGCCACATAGGGGAAAACTAAGGAATGGTGGCAAAGAGCTTTCAACCATCATGTGAGGGAGGAGGTCATCTAGCTGCCAGCCAACTTCCCATCTGATCCCCAGAGACATGAGAACCAAGAAGAATTAGCTGATCTGGCTAAATAGTCCTTCTTTTCAACTTCTACATTTTGGGATGGTTTGTTATACAGCACGAACTAACTGATACACCATTAAAATCACTAAGATAGAAAATCTGTATAGACCTAGAACTATTAAGGGGGTTGAATGGGTAATCAAATACCTCCCAAGAAAGAAAAGCTCAACACTAGATGGCTTCACTGGTGGATTCTATTCAAATATTTAAAGAAGAATTAACACTAATTCTTCTTAAACACTTTCAAAAAATTGAAGAGGAGGAACCACTTCCATACTCATTTTATGAGGCCAGATTTTCCCTGATACCAAAGCCAGAAAAAAGACACTACAAAATAGAAAATTATAGGTCAATATCTCTTATAAAAATCATCAACAAAATACTAGCAAATTAATTCTACTATCCAATTAAAAGGGTCATACTTCATTACCAAGTGGGATTGATTCTTCAGGTGCAGTAATGAATCAGCATATGCAAATCAACAAATGTGAATGACCATATTAACAGCACAAAGGGGGAAACCACACAACCTTCTTGATGAAGAAAAAGCATTTCACAGAAAGTAAAATTAAACAAACTGGACATTTCCTTTCCTTTGCTTGAAACCCTAAAATGTTGTCCACCACTGCTATAAACAAGACCTTAAAGATTTTGTCCCTTCTGACCTCTTTAGGTTTGTCTCTGATCAACGTCTAGTTCATAGTTCACATTCAACCCCCCAGATAGACTAGGGGCAGGTGTACCTTATTCTGTTTGTATTACTACTGTCTAGCACTGAGCAGGTCGCCTGCCTATTGAATGAACACATGTTCCACATTTCAGGAATGTAAAAATGAACAAAACATGGCAGAAAATAGTACCTAAAATTTGTAGTTACCTTTTACCTTGTAGAGATCAATAGTAAACATCCATTCATTTCTCTGTCTCTGAATTCTATTTCTCTCCTACCCAAGGAGTTGCCCTCTAGTTGATATGGGCATTATTGATGTAAACCAAATAAGAAGCAAAAATAGATTTTTTCCCCACTCACCACAATTGTAAATAATAATGTTTACATTAAAATGTTAAAAAGTGAAAGACCTGGGGGTCTTTTTCATAATTCCAAACTCACAATTGATGAGCCTTGGCTTTCCAGACAAACTCTACACTCAGTTTTAAAGTTCATTTCTATCCACTCAGCAGGGACTTGTCAGCTTTCAACGTTTTTCAGAGGTGAATGCAAGTTTTGACTGCAAGTCTTTTGCTAAGCTCGGGCAGAACAGCGAGGCATTTGTGTGGCATGAGTGGAAGTCTGTGGAAGCCAGATGAAAAATATTAAACTGATGATGATGAGATTGTCAGGTCTCTTGAAAGCAGTACACTGAGTTTCATACTTTTTTTCTTTCTGCTGAGTGCTGAGACTGGTAGGTGCCCTCTATTAATGAAAAAAAAGTATATTAAAATGATCTGATAATCCCTTTGATTCATTGTGTCTCAGAAATCACGCAAACGATAACCCATGAGCACATCAATAGGAATGAAGGTGGGGGAGAAGATACAATCCAATGAAAACAAGAGAAGCTAAAATCTCTCAAAAATCACCACCCTAATACATAAAACAATGAGTAAAATAAACACACAACACACGTACCCACTTTGCTCACAAAACTCAGCAAGTCTGAGTCAGTGGATCTACAGAAAAAGATATGAATATTCTGCTTGGAAATCCATTTTGAAAACAAAGAGAGGAAGTGACTTAACAGGAGGTTTGCACGTGAGTTACTCTGTCGTTGAGTCAAAGCTCAAAAAGTGTGGGCTGAACTACCTGGAGATGCCTTTGACTTCCATTTTAGCAGTCACTGAATAATTATTATGCCATATTTCTGAAGTTTGTTTAGGATTTCAAGTTTATCTGTGGGGCTTCTGGCATATGGCTTCTAAGCAATTATCCCAGTAGTGGTTTTAGAAATGTAGTTTTGAAAATGCTGGTTACAAGTAATGCTGTACTAAGGACTTGGGTAAAAGTGACAGTCATGCTCTTTGTCCTGTTTGTAAATGGGACAGTGATTGTTTGGATAGATAACAGAATAAAATGATGAAGCCAAAATGAGATTTATAGGATCATATATTATCATTCAAATGAAATTGTCTTCTCCACTGAAATATAGATTTAACTCAGGAGAAAATGTGCTGCTTTTTTTGATTTTTTTTTTTTTTGAGTCTTTCTGAACTTGGACAGGTCACCCTTGCCCAATTATAGCAGTGGGCGTAAGGGGTCTGGGTTGAGGAGGTGGGGACTGGCCATTTGCCATCAGGTGGCCATGCTCCAAGAAGTTGACTTTATGAAACAGAAACAAAAGCAAGAGTATAATTTGGTGGCTCAAAGGAAAGGCAAGTTCCATGGTATTACGCAAAAAAGTGTCATGATGTTTGTCTCTGTCCAAAGCTTTGTTGTCTGTTCAAACACCAATCAGAAAATTGCCAGTTCTGCAAGAGGGAACAAAATAGAACCTCGGCCCTGTGCAGAGAGACATGGGATGGGCACGTGTGGAGAACTGTCCGCATGCGGCCTGTGGCTAAAGAGTCCTCTCTGGCATCAAGCAAGCACAATAGGTCCTTGGAAAGAGTGCTAAAAAGTTAAACAATGATTCATTGTTAGTGGAGTATTTTGGAAGCAGAGTTTCCATTTAATGAGGATAATTAGTGTATCAGAAAAGGCAATTTCAATAAAAAGAAAAGAATACTAGAGATCCTGTGTGAAGGAACTATAACCGGTGTAGACACGGGTGGAACAAGAAAAGTGTGGATAAGGGTCTCCACTAGTTTCTTTGGTGGAACTAGCCCTTTAGTAAAGAAATGCAACATGGTGGTCTAGCTGCACTGTCTAATATGGTGGCTATTTTTAATTTAATTTAAATTAATTAAAACTAGATAATATAAAAATCCCTGTTCCTCAGGCACATTCCCCACATTTCAAGGGCTCAATCACCACATGTGCCCAGTGGCTACAGTATTGAAAAGCACAGACAGACCAGTCCCAGGACGGTGGAAAGTTCTAGTGGAGAACATTGAAGGAGCATCACCCTGGGAGCCTGAGACTGAATCCTGAGTGTGCAGCTTGCTAATGGTGTGCCTCTGTTTCTTCAAAATTAAAACAAGGCAAGGAATAGTACCTGTCTCCTAGAGTTGTCAGGAGAACTTAGTAAATGAGTTCATTTTTTATTAATAAATTGTGTAGAGCTCTTCCCGGCACAGAGTAGGTGCAATAGCGATAATTTTTAAATGAGTGGAGGTCTGCTGCTTACACTCTATAGTTTGTATATATTTATGCTTATGTTAATTTTTAGTCAAAATGATGGCTGACATTAATAGCACGCTTACTCCTTGTGGGCCAAGTGCTTTACCTGCTTTGTTGGGTTTAAATGCCAATAAAATCTAAGAAGGAAGAACCTGCTATTATTATTTAATAGATGAGAACACTGAGCCCAGAGATCACTCAGCTAAGGGATTATTTTGAACTTGGTTGACTTTGAAAGGCTACAGCATTTTCCAGTCTGATGAGCTACCAGACTGCAAAGTCTATGCTATATTGTCTTTTGTCCTATAAACTAAAAACAATACATGTTTCTTCTGGTTTGAACTTTGAGTTAAAAAATGCTTCAGAAATAACTATGTGATACTAACAACTAGCCATCAACAGTAGTTAATATGTGCCACACAGCGATCTAGGAACTTTACATGCACTAAATTAATTTAATTATCACAATGCTTCTCTGAGACAGGTGCCAACATCACCACATTATGGCTGAGTAAACTGAGCCTCAGAGAGGCTCACTGTATTGCCTATGTTCAGGTAGCTAGTAAGTCACACAATTAGCCCTTTGAGATTAGAATTCTATTTGTTAATGTCTTTTTTTCATAACCACCTGCTTACTACATAGGGGTTTTGTATAGAGTACAAGAGTACAGAGCTACTTGGCCTATAGGACGCAGCCTGACCAGTGCCAGATACTGGTGCTCAAAAGGGACAAAGCCAGTAGTTTCACTGAATAGCCCCCGAAACTACTTAAATAGGCTATTTCAGTCCTGCCTTGCGGTGCGTGCATATCCTGACTCGCCCTTTCCCTTGGGGAAAATGGGAGAAAAGCACATACATGGAAATGTACTATTAGCTGCTGAGCCAAATTGGCAGGCCCTGGGGATCCCAGCCTCTCAGGAGGCTTCCTTGCTGACGAATGTGCCCGTGTTTCTCAAGCTCAGATGCACAGGAGGCCCCTGCACACGCCCCAGCTTCCCTCCGCATCAGCTGCATCCCTGGGAGAACAGGAACAGTGATGGACTTGGAAGTCTGATGTAAGCAAAGGCCAGCTCTCTGTTTGCGGTTCTTAAAATAATTTTCAATGAAATAAAGCATCTGAGTCAGAGGATGTGACATCCTCATTTGCATGATTCAGAATGGCAGTGACGCCACAGGCAGGCCTTTGGGAGGAGTTCCCGATCCGGAAACACGGACAATTGAGCGGGTGCTGGAGCTGGCACCGAATGAACTGTTAGATAATCCAGCCCGTTCCACTGGCGCAGGAACCTGGTGGCTATCAGAACTTCCCAGTGGGTGATTCCTGTCGCCTCCCCAGAGTTTTCCTGCAGTGGGGGTTGACAGCAGGCAGTCTGTGAGAGGGACAGAAGTTGCTGGGCTTCTTACTCAGAGCTCACAGTGCTGCGTGCAGAGGGCACTTGCTTTGGAAGGGCTCAGAGAATATCCATGTTCTATTAGAATGGGAGTTTGAAACTTGGTAGCCATGTAGGGGAGAAGAATCTTTAGGGCATCTTCTGAACTCCTGGGAAGTTGTATGCAGAAGGTGGTTTTGTGTCCTGGGAGAAAACAGCCCACAGAATCCATCATACTCTCAAACGGGTCTCTTGCCTCTGAAAGGTTAGAGCCTTGTTCTTGATAATTACAGTTAAGGGGTCACAACCTTTACTGCACATTATAGTAAGTAGAATTTTAAAAGCTGGACTGCTGATTCAGCAGCAGGATCCATTGCATACAGTGTCTTCGTCTCTCAACATAAAAACCCCTCAAGGTTCTTATGTGTGGATGCATTTAAACACATGGGAATATGAGCATGACTGCCATGCTACGCTTAACCAGTAACAGCCCATTTAGGAGACTTCCTGTTCCTTCACTTCTATTCCCTAAAAACCTTGCCATGATTTTGAGGACAGTTTCTCTGTGTGCTTTTAGAGTAATACTTTCCACCCAAATAGTTGAAAATCTCAGCTATGGATTTTCCAGTAGTTAGTGATATCCTCTAAAGATGAGGCATTGAGCATCCTGGCTTGTGGGGAGAGCCTTGGTATGCTCACCAGCTCTGCAAGCTTATGTACAGTGGTGCCAGGAGGCTTTTTGGTGATCAAGGGCTGAGTTTCTAATCTCTGTAGAGACCAGTTCTCCCTCCCTGCATGTGGGTTCAGACTTGCTTCCTATCGGATCACCTTGATAGCAATACCAGTCCCCATAATCCCATCCAGTGCATGAGCACATCATGATTGGTGTTAGGATATGTCGTGGATTGCCAAAAAATGGTCAAATCAAATGTCAACCATGAGAGGAGCTATACAGCGGAAGGAAATGGGACTCCAACTAAAGTTTCCTTTTGTGATGTATTGACAGTTGAAATAAACCACCTGCAGCAAGAGAAAATCTGTTAAAACTACTCATCTTCCTCATCTCACTGTCAAACTCCACTGCTGTCTTTCCTATGATGAGTCATCAAGGCGATATTTATTGCCAATAAATTACTGATTTTGGCTTTGCATTAGCTACTGTCACCAGCTAAACCCAAACTGTAGAGCAAGAATTGGAGGAGAGAGAAGATGATATCCTGATGAAGTTTTCTATAGATATAATTTCCTTTCTTCTAGTCAAAGTTACAAAGGCAAATAGTTCAATTTCTGTATCACTCTGGAGATGAGAAAGAGGATTGGTCATGTTGATGTCAATACCAAAAAATGAAATACATTCTGCTCCTGCTCACCAAAAACTTCTTTCCGCTAAACAGAAACTTTAGTCCAGAAAACGGGTGGAAAAATGAACAAACAAAAGTCTTACACTGTTAGAGAATGACTGATTAATAAACTCTTCTGCTTAAAAGAAGTTATTTAATTTTTAACAAGATTTGAAAATTAATTAGAAAGTAAGAATATCCAGTTTCAGCTGCAATTTTGCGGCCACACCGGAATTCTTTCTTTAATGATTCACTAAAAATTTCACATGACACAAAAAGACCTCACTCAGAGCCTCCCCACTCACATGGCTGGTTAGAAATCAGATGCTTGGGCTGCGCCCCGGGCATACTGAACCAGAATCTGCATTTTAATGACTCTCAGGGGGAGTTTTCTGCTTGTTCAAGTTTGAGAAGCCCTGGTTTAGTATAATGTCTCCTAATCTTAGGTAATCATCTTAATCACCCGTGTGTGGAGCTCTTAAGAACTACTGTAGAGATTCTATTAATGAGCCTTCATTCAACTCTCTCCGGTTGACCAAACTTCCTCTTAGCTTCAGTGCTGTTAGAGGGTGATACTGTTTATTGTTGTATGTGGACAAGGGAACTGTGATTGGAAAAACTGTAAAAGTCGAAGAGCTCATGCTCAGGTTTCTTCACAAATGCCTTTAAGTCCTTGCTCTACTTCAAAGAAACTGAAACCGGAAATTGTATACCTGCCTTGAGGGTGTGAAATATGCAAGAAAGATGGCTTTATTGTTCAAGCAGGAGACGTATATGAGAAAAAAGTCTTTACATAAAAAGTGTGGCAAAGGGATATATTTCTGTGTTTTAGTTTCATATAAACTGTTCTACCTTAAAGATGTGCATAAGCCATATCTTTTTCTGATTTCTTGCTCTCTGCCACTTTTGTGTTGAACAAATAGAATGCCAGTTATAATTTGGTATTTTACTACACATATTCCTGGATGTCATCCCAGACCACTGAACTAGGGTGGGGCTCAGAATATGTATTTTAAAAAAGATCTGGCAATCAGGTTTGGAAATTATTGAATTAGAGAATTTGGACCGACCAGGCAACAATTATAGAAGTAGGAAAAATTCAACAGGTTTAGATATTTTAAAAATGTTATTAATACATTTGCTAAAGAATTTCCAGAACTTTTATGAGAACAAAAAAAAAAAGCTCAGCTGATTCCACAGATAACGTTTTGGCGATTGTCTGTGTTTCCTGGTATGATGTTTTTGATGTTTTCCTGGGGCTAAACCAGCTGGCCCCTCTGAAGCAGTCTATCTATAAGCGAAGAGCTAGGATTGTGGTCAAAATTTCCCCACGTCACTTTCAGAGTATTGAAATCAACTTCTGCCCTCCCATCCACTGACGCTGGTCATTTGGAGTCGCACACATATTTTCTTTGGAGAGACTTGTTATTTTCTAGCCACTTCCTGTTTCCTTAGTCACTGGTAATCTGACATAGGAAACTGAGAACAGGAGATTTTAAAGAGACTAAGCTGTGCTGATTCTCACTGGCCTGGTGGACTAAGTTTGTTCTTTGACCCCCTGATCTGGTTTATCTGTTCACTGTATGCCTCCCAGACTCCTGAGTAAACCTGGATGCCTGTAGGTCCTTGATTTATGGAAAGCTTAACAGCCTTCAAATGACAGGAGGGCTGGGAAATGAGATTATCACCCGCCTCTTAAATTAGAGATGACAGCTGCAGTTATTTCTTGTTTTTAAGGCTTGAAGAATGTAGGTTTAAAATATGATGTTTTAAATGAGCTGTCCTCTGGACCTGTCACCTGGCCTGCAGTTGACTCTCATAGCTGCTCTGTGTGGCTCAAATAGTTGGCTCTCAGGTACACACCCAATGTCTACAAGCATGTTTGCTTACACTAGGACCCTTGCTTTGGAAATTCACATTCTGGCTCTTTCAGATGAGAAATGCTATGATTTTTGACATTCAGGGCCCAGGTTGAAATATCTGCTTGACATAGAGGTAATGACTTGACAATAATGGACCTAGGTATACTTAATTATAACACAAAACAGTACCACAGTGACCTCATCCCTGGCCCCAGAATCTGGCTGTATGGTTATAATTACCACCCACCTCCTATTCTCTGTTTACCAGCCAGACTTTAGAGAAAGAGACAATTCAAATCTGAGCATGTTCAATGTCAAATGCCTTTGAGAAGCGAACTGCTGAGACTTTGAGGTAAATTCTATGGTTCCTCACATTAGGCCAATGTTTCCTAGACTTGCCTGATGTTGAAAGTCATTGTGCATGAGAAGAGGTGAGGGAGTGCTCTACTTAAACATATAGATCCAAGGCCTCCTTTCCAGAGATTTCTACTCACTAGCTCTGTTAGGGGAGGGGGCAAGTGATTCTTATGAACGGGCAGATTTGGGAAACCCTGCTTTAATGTTTCAGGATTTATTTCACTCTGCTATCCCGTGAATGTCACCCGCTCAGTGAGTGATGGCTAGTGATGGTGGTAAACACACTTAACATCGAAGTACAGGGTGAAGCATGTTAAATGTTCCTTGTCATTCCAAAAAGGCAATATGGTATATGATGCTCACTTGTTCTAACCAGCAGGATTGTTCAAGAAGACTGTTCTGTAGAAATATGATCTCATCTGGAGTCATAAGAATACTAAAAAATCCAAAATTGGTCTTATTTTTAATAATGCAGTAACAACAAGCAATTCTTAACTAACTCACAATATCTATACAGATCAATTAACATCAGTTTTGAAACTATGAAATAAAAACACTCTATTTGGGGTATTTTTAAATAGAAATACCATTAAGTTAACATGTCAAATAAAAGGAAATACGCTTCTTAAATTTCGTGTGTGTGTGTGTGTGTGTGTGTGTATATATAGAGTATAAATATGTATGTATCTACACATATATGTGTATATTCATGTATGTGTTACATACATAAATATGAATATATAACACATACTTATGTATGTCTAGGTATACACATAATACCAAGAACAGGAAGTTTATGGACTGTATTTGACAAGTTAATTTTAGAATTAAAATTTTTTTTGCAGCCTGAAAAATATTCTTTAACATTTTTTTAGAGTGCTGATTTGATGCTGACAAATTCTTTCAGCTTTTGTTTATCTTAAAATGCATTTTTGACCCTTGCGTTTAAGGGATATTTTCAGTGGATATATTTACCCTAGTAGTAATGTTTCTGATATTCATTCCTCTGCATAAATCCATATTTTCACCTTAAATCACTTTCTATCTACCCAAAGAATGTTAACATTTTTTTAGTGTGAGTCCGCTGGTGATGAATTACTTAAACTTTTGTATGTCAGAACAAGTCTTTATTTAACCATCATTTTTGAAAGACATTTTTGATAGGTATAGAATTGTAGGTTGACATTTTTTCTTTGCCTTTCAGGACTGTGAAGGTATTTCTCCTTACTCTTTCGCTTCTAAAGATAAGCCTGCTATCATTCTTATTTTAGTTCTTCTCTATGTAATATTTCTTTTTCTCTGGTTGCTTTTCTATTTTTTGGTGTGTATTGCTGATTTTGAACAATGGGATTATAATATGCCTTGGTGTTGTTTCCTTCATGTTTCTTATGCTTGAGGTTTGTTTAGCTTCTTGGATCTGTCAGCTCACAGATTTTATCAAATTTGGAAAAAATGGCCATTAATTCTTTAAATATTTTCATATCCTCCCTTCTCCCTTCTTTTCTTCTGGGTCTACAATTTCACACATACTCATCTGTTTGAAGTTGTCCCACAGCTCACTACTGTTCATTTTTAATTTGGGGGGATTATTTTTTTCTGTGCTTTATATCAGTTTCTACGGCTTTATCTTTACTAATTTTTTTTTCCCATCTATAATATCTAATTTTATGTTAATTTCACCCAATACTTTGTCCTGTGAATTAGCTGCCTTTATTTTCCATGACTCTGAGCTCTGTGTCCCTCAACTCGGGGAGTCTGCTGGTCTCCGCCTACATTCCTGCTCACTGTGCCATGATCTAGAAAAGTCTCTCAAGGCAATAATCTGGCAATTGTTTCTCATATCTCATCTCTTGTTGCCTGGTAGCCAGTTCTTAAAACCATCATTTCATGTATTTTTCATGTTTTTGGTTGTTTCAGGTGGGAAGATAAACCAATTTCCATGAATCTCTCTTGGCTGGAAGTGAAAATCTCTTAATTGCTATTTCATGCTGCTTTTGACATTTGAATTGTTTAAAAATAACTCTGAGGCTGTTTACAGGTTTAATTGTAATTATAATAGTAATAACAATAATTCCTAATATCTGTATAATGTTTTAAAGTATATGTGATATTTTCAGTCTTCTAAACATTTAAATAACTATGGTATAATTCTATTACTTTGACAAATAAGGTAATAAAAAGAATCTCTTTGAACTTCAGTTTTCTCATAAGCAAAACAAATGGCTTGAACTGGAATATCTTTAGAGTTCCTACATGTTATACTCTTTTCGAAAGTCTTCCAGAAGCATGTTTTTATTCCTGGGCCTGTTTTAATATGAGCTACACAAGTATCTGTTAAGAGCCACTCTCCTTTGGAATAGCCTACTTTTGAAATGATTCTTTTCCTGAAATAAACCTTATTCTTGAAACAAGATAGCTCTGCAAAAGAACTTGTTGTTTGTTGTTTTCCAGTCTAATTCCTCATTATTTTCTGCTGATGTATAATTAGAGCTCAGTGGTTATGTCCCTCTTCTTCAGTTGACTTCAATAAGTTGGGGGGAATGGCTTAGCAAGTTTAACTGTAAAAGGCCTATTTTAATAAGGAACCAAAAATATGGTAAATACAAATGTCCAGTCACCTCGTGGACAAAAGTGGTTAGGCTGGTTAGGCGCTGCTTTTCCTCCCCCGTTCAGCAGAACCCTGGCGTGTATGGGTTTATTCTGCTTAGTAGAGGAAAAGCCCATACCTCCCACAGTGTTGGTCGATAGCTGGTTTCTTTGATGTTTGGTGTGGTCATACTGAATCATGGGTCAGTGTGAGTGACCAGATGTAGACAGCCCATGTATCCCTTTGTTTTTTCAGTTGGTATGTCTGACTTTCTGGCTTAGTTTCCTGGTTAGTGCTCTTAGCCCTCACCGGGACTCTAGTCCATTGAGCTGCGGGCTTGATAATTCTTTCCAGAGTCCTTTTGCTGGAGTCTTTAGATCCCAAATAATCATAGTCACTTGTTAGAAGACTGAAACAAAATAGCCACCCTCTTTTTATTAGATTGGCATTTCCCTTGGGTGTCAGCAGCAAGCAGACCCCACGCCTCTGGTTTATCTTCTTTTTATTCTAGACGGGAGTGGAAGAATGTGTCTTCTTATGTCTTGTTGAGAGGGTGATTGATTTAGAATTGTGTCCAACAGATTTTATGGGTAAGATGATGGGCCACCTCATTGGACAAAAGAAGCTACTTCACCATGGCTTCCAAAATTCCTGTAGTTATAGCTAAGATCTGGAAACAGCCCAAGTGCCCGTCAGTAGCTGATGGATAAAAAAGTTGTGGGACATTCACACCATGGAATACTACGCAGCTGTAAAGAAGGATCTCGTACCCTTTGGGACAGTATGGAAGGACCTGGAGAAAATTATGCTAAGTGAAATAAGCCAGGCAGAGAAAGACAAACATCACATGAGTCTCGCTTATACGTGGAATCTAAAGAACTTAATAAACTAATGAACAGAATAGATCCAATGACATGGAAGCATGGATCAGACTGACGAATGTCAGAGGGATGGAGGAGGGTGGGTGGATGGAGGGGGAGAGAGTAACCAAAGAATTTATATGCATATATGCACAAGCCAAGGACACGGACAATGGTGGGGAGAGGGACTGGTGACGGGATGGGACAGGATAGAATGGGTCAATGGGGAGAAAAAGGGACATCTGTAATATTTTAAACAAAAATAAAATTAAAAAATTAAAAAATAAAATAAAAATTCCTGTAGTTTACTTTAGCATGAACTATCTCTACAATCCTGGATAAAATCCTAATGTGGCTTTTTTCTCTGTACTTTTGGTTTCATGAAGACTAACAATAAACATTTGTTATTGTTTGTTTCCTCTTGAAAGAAGGATCATGAATTTTAGTTAATACAGTTAACAAACATAAATTAAAATAGTTTTCTGATAAGACAAAACTTTTTCTGAGTTTCACAGACTTCTAGTTTTCCCTTGATCATGGGTCTGAAACTGCAGGCATTTGCTTGGCACTACAAGTTGGCGTTAGAATTTTAAGAGATTTCCTTAGATTTACTGAGTCATACGGTGTTTATCTCAGATTATGGTTTGTGGTAATTGTACTTCCTTAACGTTCTATTGATTTGTGTGTTATCCTTGGTCCTTAGCAACCCAAACCAGAATTAAAACCATATTACTTTAATAGGAACATTAATTATTGTTGACAGGGGAGAAGAAAGGGGAGCACCAAATCAGTAGTTCTAGTCAGCCCTTCTGCAATGAAGATTGTCTGTCCACCCTATGTTTTAAAGGACTCCAAGAGAAGGTGTAATTAATAAAGAAGAGAAGAGATAAAATGAAGATTTTTATGGTAACCAATGGGTAGGAAAGAGAGATATTTTATTAGTTTATGTTAGTATCTTTGGGAGCAATGCTAGTGGGTGGTAGAATGAAATGTTCCACAAATGTAATCTGTGACCCTGTCATGTGATTTGGTAAAAGTGAACTCAGTTTACAAAATGCTAGTAAATTTGCTTTGGCTTTGATTTGTTATTTCAATTTCTTTATGCCACCTTAATGTATTTGCTTTATGTGCTCTTAAAAATATGTAGCTGGAAAATGACTTCTCGTAAGACACGAAATTAGATGAGCTACCACTAATCTTGACAAACTCTTATCTGAAACTGGTTTATCAGTTTGCCAGGGCTGTCATGGTGAGATGCCTCAGCCCTGGTAGCTTCAACAACAGAAGTGTGTGTGTGTGTGTGTGTGTATGTGAGTGTGTGTTTCACAATACTGAAGGCTAGGAGTCTGAAATCAAGGTGTTGACAGAGCTGGTTCCTTCTGAGGGTTGTGGGAGAAGTATCTGCTCTAGTCTGCTCTTGGCTGTGTTTTCCCTTCGTCTTCACATCACCTTCCCTCTGTAGATGTCTATGTCCAAATTTCCCCTTCTTAGACGGCGTCAGTCATACTGTATTCGAGCTCACCTTAATGCCTTCATTTTAACTGAATCACCTCTGTTAAGTCACTATCTCTAAATAAAGCCACATCCTGAGGTACTGGGGGCTAAGACTTGACATAAATTGTTTTGAGACACAGTTCGGCTCCTAACAACCACTGTACATGGTAGCACATGAAAATGTCAGCTTATTATTTCACATACTCTTAAACTCAGAAATTTTGAGACCTGAAATCTAATTTTTCACTGTTATACTAACAAGTGTTGAAAATGTCCACTAATCTTGAGTGAGATGTGTGCCAACGTGCAGTCAAAAAGTAAAAATACTCACTCGAGGGCAAGTGCTCTTACGCAAGTGTGAGCGTGAGTTACGGGACAACAATGTTTACAGGCTCACCGGCAGGTTGAAAACCAGTTTTTCCAGCAATATCAGTTCACATAGCAAATTTAGGGAAAAAGGAGACCAATCCCAAATATACAGTTAAAGGAGGTTTACATGTGATTAACCAGTATTTAACCAGTGAATCGGGCTTTGTTCTAATAATCAATTCAAAACAAGATTCCAAGTTGAGTTTTGACACAAATCTTTTTTTTATACCAGAGAGTGATTTAGAAGTACAAAATAAACTATGAATTATGTGTCAACATATAAGCCATTAATCAAGGAGTAAGTACACAGTAATTATAAGAAAATAGGCCAGCAAATTCCTTTTGTAAGAAGCTCAAGCGAAAAACATTTTTGTTTTTGTGGAAGTAGGGCTGCAAGTCATGAAAACCTGAACATTTTATTTTGAAAAGTGAAATGGCTGAGAGAGAGACTTATGAGGGATTTGAAATTCTCCAGTGATGGTTTAAGAGAAACAAATTTTAATATGCGTATTGCACCACTCATACCATAAAATTTAAACTCCTAATTTTGACGCCACGGGGTTTTATTCTGCCTGTAATTCCTTTTGTATTTAAGACACTCAAGAATTCCAAATAACTGAATATTAAACATTGGTTAGGTTTTTCATTTTGCCATTTCCAGGAATAGCCTACAATTTTAATTGAAGAGCTTTAGAAATATTCGTTTGTCCAGGTTTTGAATGAGAAAGTGTGATGTAATGGCCCCTTAGGGTGGCAAGAACCAACAGACTCCTTGGATCATGAAGGAATGATTGTCGCCTGCCTCCGTATGGCAATGGGGGACAGCTGTGGGGAGCAGGGAGAAAAATTGTCACTAGAGGCGGCATATCCTAGAACGCGTGTCAATGATCGGCTGATTAGGAGGAGTCCGGCTGTAAATACAGGGGGTCCCCAAAAAATGAATACACACTTTAACAGCCGATAGCTCAATTTTGAAAATGGAAGGTATTTTAATAAACAGTGCCTTTATAATTATTCAGAGTGTGTGTATACATTTTGGGGGACACCCTCTAGTTCTGGAATGTGAAATGAAGGCAGTGAGCGATTCGACGCCCTTGAGGGCCTTCAGTATAAAATCAGTACAAAATTCCGTATTCTTAGCATGTCCTACGAGAGCCTTCATTATTTGGTTGTGTTTGCTTTCCCAGCCTCGTTTCGCACTTTCCTCCCTTCTCCCTCGACTCTCGCCCCGCGTGGCTTGTTGCAGGTCCTCGGTGGCTGACTACTGCTTACCGCAGGGCCTTTGCATGAGCTGCGCCCCCCCCCCCCCAGCAGGCTTTCTCCCAGCCTTGGCATAAGCGTAACGTTTCTCAGCAAGGCTCTTCGGGACCATCCAGCTCAGAAGAGCCGCCGCCCAGCTGGTGCGCTCGCTGGAGGGAGCCTTGTCTAGCACAGCTAAGGGCTTGCTCGATCCCGGTCAGGGCAAATGGGAGGCAGCGCATCGGTGTTTCCCTCTCACATGCATGTTTCTCTCTCCCCCTCTCCCTTCCTCTCTCTCTAAAATAAATTTAAAAAGCCTGTATCCTTGATTGAGGATCAAAACAACGACAACAAAACCCAAAGTAGCCGCAAAGTCACTCTGCCCTCTCTCCTTGCACTTCCCTGAGTGGCTCTGATGTCAGCGTCGTATTTTTCTCGTTTATTTTTATTTCCTAGCTAGTTGTCTGAGGTCACCTCACTGAACTGTAAGCTCTGCGAGAGCAGGAGTTTATCCACCTTGTTATCACTGCACCTCCAGCGCCTTCAAAAGGGCTTGGCTCACAGGGGTTTCTTATTTAAGATGTGTGGAATAAATGAGAACGGGAGACAGCGATTCTACTGCTCCCTGCGGGTTAGGCATGGTCCTGTAGGGTGTGCTGAGTTCTCGGGGTTGGAGAGAGGCAAAGTGGAGTCCGTCCAGAGGTTACGCAAATGGCAAAGGGAATGAAAAAAGTGCTGTCGGAGGAACTGGTGATGTTCCACCTGGAAACACTGGAATGACTGGGAAACAGAAAAGGAAGCTCTAAAGACACAGCGTTCAACTTGTTAAAAGAAATACTTTCCTGATGATTTTGAGGTGTCGCACAGCAGGGGTGCCCTGCATGGCCACGCATGGAGGACGTTTCAGAGAGAACTTTGAAGGGGCAGAATGAAAAAACCTCCACAGTTTCTTACAAATAGGACCATTATAAAGTAAGATAACTTTTCATACGAGACCCCCAGTTCCTTCTCAAATATGAAATGCGAGTGGAGAGCTTTATTTTACACCAAACAACACAAAATAGAAAACCCAAATGGAAGAAACACACGAAGCTAGGAGTCAGCAAAGGTGGCTCCCTGGTGCTCTAAAATGGAATTCTGTTTACGACGGGAAAGACCTGGCTGAAAAAGCAATGCTTATGGGGCTGAAAAACATCACTCATTGTGCGAAAGTGTTTTTGAAACTCAAAAGAAAACCACTTGGTGCTCCTCAAGGCTGCCGTGTGGGCTGGCTCTCTAGGTGAGGCTGTGTCACGTGCCTTGGAAAGCACTTAGGTTCCTTCTGATAACAGACTCCCTGGGTGGGACTTATGTCAGGCGAACCCTTTTAAATTCCATGTTCTCCTGATTGATGTTGCAGTGAAGTGCGACTGTAATCTAATTTATCTGAGGACATTTTCTTCCAATAAATGTCAGTTAGTTTTACAAATTGCCTATTGCTTTTTTCTTAATAATCCCAGAACTCAAGAAAATGGTGAAGACTCAAACTGAAATCTTTGCTTTAGGTTAAGTCAGTTGATCATATTTTTCACTCTGAGAGCTTCTGGAAAACTTTTCATTTCAAGGTTTTATTAAATTACAAATGTCCGATGGGCGGATTTCAATATGTCTTCTCCGTGTGTGAAAACCAGAACAGTGCTTTTAAGCAACAATCTTAACCAGAAATATGCTCCTTCACCAAAAGTTGAAAAAACAATGAAAAGAACTATGATAGAAATGGTAAAAAATCAGGTTGTGAGAATATGAATATAGTTTAAAGGATATATATGTTTGTAGTTTATAGGTAAGAAATAGACATGTTAAAGAGTCTTGATTTTGTAAAGGGTAGAGGATTAGTCTTTTCTGAGTCAATTATGTGACTTGCTTAGAAAATTGTGGACATAGCACCATGATTGGAGAGAGACAGAGAGAGAGAGAGAGAGAGAGAGAGGGATTCAAACTTATTTCCATCAACACGCATTGCTTCAAAAGGGCCGCACAATGTGTATGCAGGAGACAGTCATCAGCTTTCTGGTTTTTCATGAAACTGTTTCCACTGTGAAAAATACACGGCCCTGTGCTTGGCCCTGGAGAAGAGTGAGGGGTGTCCTTCCCCCCTGAAGAGAGCGCAGCTTTGCGGCGCTTCACAACGTGAGTGTAAGGACTGGTGGGAAGCTCAGTCAGCCTGGGCGACTGCAGCTTCACCTTGAGGGCCTTGCCTTCTCTGTCTGAGGACATTTCTCACTCCATCTCTTTTCATTAAAAACAGTCTTGGCCTTAAAACTAACGGGAATTTTTAGTTTATTTGAATATACAAATTGACGAGTGCAATTGATACCTACCTTACAGTGAATTTTTAATAATCAGAGAATGCGTGCATGTTATTAAACGGATCCGGTTTTCACTTGGAAGCTTCCCATGATTTTTCGTGACTGAAAGACTAGAAGTTTATATTTCTAGACCCATCCTTTCACTTGAGTGTTCTATCTGCTCAACTGGATACTAAACGTTGTTTCAGCATTCTGTCTTCTTCTCAAATTCAACTTGACCACACACCTGAATCTATCATCTCTCTTAAAGAACTGATTGCTGACACTCAATTCTTGGATTTTTTGCAATGACATCAACTTTTTATTGTGGTTTTGGGGCTAGAAACATGAGGCAGAGTCGCTCAAAACTGTAATTTGTGGAAACACTATGAAAATTCTTAAGTTCTGTCCAGATGCAAAATATTAATATTCTTGTCTCAGTCCCCCTTGCATCTTCTATATAAAATTGTGCTAATCTCATTGTCAATGTTTGCAGTATCTTTCTTTGTTTTCGTATCTATAATTGCAGTTCAGACCTTCACTATGTTATGTGCCTGTCTTCAGTAGTAGCTTCATTAATTCATTCAATTATTCAAAGCTGTGGGTTGGGCAACTACTATGTACCAGACAGTATGCTAGATAGCAAAGTAGTTATGGTGATAAGACAGAAATAGTTCCCACCTCCATGAAGTTTACATTTTCACGGCAAAGGTAGACATAGAAGTTTAAGCCTGATAAATATATTAAAGAGCAGAGTTCCACACCTGCATGTATCAGATGAACGTAACCTAGTCTCGGGTGTCAGAAAAACTTCTAGCTGATCTCTTCCTGACCTATAATGATGACATCAGTTTTCCTCAGACACCATTAATACCATATCATTCATACTAAAAAATGGACTAGCCCTCAATCCCATGTCCAATCTGAATACCTTTACAAAGTCTCCATAATCTCTCCCCATCAGGAAGATTTATTCACTGTTCCATGGATATATTACACTTTTCTCAGTCACTATGGCTCCCTTTATGACATCATTACCTTTGTTCGTGACCCACACACAGTTTCTCCATCGTTAAAAGTCATGGAGAAAATGAATTCCTGATGTTTTGGGCTTTACTGGCTAACCACGTTGTGATACCATCTCTTGTAATCTGTTACAACTCCAAGTTTACCTTGTAGATTTGTAAAGTTTTGGATATTTCAACTGGGACTTCCAATACTACTTTCTAAAGCGATAAGCAATTTCTTTTTCTTCTCCTAGAACAAGTGTGTGAGTGTGTGTGCCTCAACAAGTAGGCCACAGATAATTTATTACACTTGAAAAGTTACTAATAGGTCAAGTTGGCAATTTTCTTCATCCAAGATATTGTAAATATCTTTAATTGAACATAATGATCATAATTTTATTGCTTCTTTATTTTGTCATTGAAACAGAAACATCCTAGTTATGGCACTTACTAATAAAGTTTTTGGAACTGCAAAACTGACCTCGGGATTATCATTTCCCATACTTGATATTGATGTACATACATAAACATTTACATTACATACATGAACTCACATCCATACACATATGCACATATACTGACTACATATTTACATATGCATGTGTATTAAAATATTTAAACATGAGGAAATTTGGATTAGGCATTCATGAGGATAGAAAAATGTGGTTTTCATAATTGAACAAAAGCTTCCAGATGCATTCAATTGTGTTTAAAGAGCTCAAACACTGGCTTAGTTAAAAAAACCCCAAAACTTGCCATGGCCTTTATTCTTGATTAGAACAAGTGTCTTTGACATATTTGAAGACATTTGACTTAAAAATAGCCAAGTTGAAAATATTTAAGGGTGACACATGAGCACCATTCTCGACTGGACTTTGCTCTCTGTATCTGTTGCAGGCATCCATCTCCTTGACTTCAAAGAGAATTTCCCGGAATGAAACCACTACACAGCGAAACAATCTGTCCGTCTTCTGCTCCCATTGTATTTGAAACTCAGCATCAATATCTGGGCAGGGAAGTGTTGAATCTGACAAAAACTCCAGCACTGTACCACACGCCAACGGAGTTCCTTTGCAAAACTCCTGGTTCCAAAATGGAAATCCTGCCTTGGCCCTTTGAAGGTGCTGAGGAGTTTTGAGTGAGAGCAGACCAAGACCTGGATGTTTACAATTATGTGTGCTTTTTGTTGACATCAGTGCTTTAACATGTGGATTGCGCCTATGTGGTCCATGCCTAAAATCAGGGGGAAGGTAATATTCAAGGATTTATACTGTGGTCAGCATAGATTTAGAATAGTCCTTTTCCATAAACAGTTACATGGACAGACCTATATAAGAAAATATACTCAAGAACAATAGTCCTGGCCCTGACCGGTGTGGCTCAGTTGATTGGGTGTCATCCCAATCCACTGAAAAGTTGCCAGTTCCATTCCTGGTCTGGGCACATTCACAAGTTGTGGGCTTGATCCCCAGTAGGGAGTGTGCAGGAGGCAGCCAAGCGATATTTCTCTCTCACATAGATGTTTCTCTCTCTCTCTCTCT
Organism: Miniopterus schreibersii; assembly: GCF_964146895.1. Lineage (NCBI taxonomy): Eukaryota > Metazoa > Chordata > Mammalia > Chiroptera > Miniopteridae > Miniopterus > Miniopterus schreibersii. The sequence goes on from NC_138106.1 coordinate 9,356,783, forward strand.
CTAAAAAAAAATCAATAAAAATATAAAACAACAACAACAGTCTTGAGACACAGCACACCAAAGAAGGCTTCAACTCTGACACTCCACTGTACTACCAAAGCAGGAGAGCAGACAAAGACATTTTAGGATGCTCTGTGCAAGCTGAAAAGAAAATGGTGTGAGCCTTTGGGGAGGCAGGGTGATATGTATGTAGAGTTTAGGCTTTCACAGCAGGCAGACCTGAGTGCGAATCCTGGAAATATTCTTTACTATGTTGTCATTAAAACTTACATAGTTTCTGCTTTCTCATGTGCAAAATGGGGAGAGTAATATGTATCCCATTGCTTTGTGGTGAAATGAAAAATAATGCCTGGCACATAGTAGGCGCTTGTATTAGGATTCTCCAAAAAAACAGAAACAATAGATTATATTCATATTTTATATATGTATATGAAGATATTTATTGTAAAGAATTGGCTCCTATGATTATGAAGGCTGACAAAGCCCAAGATCTGTCATCTGCAAGCTGGAGACCAAGGAGAGCCAATGGTGTGATTTGAGCCTGAAGATCAGCAGGCTCCAGACCCAGGAAAAATTGATTTTCAGTTGGAGTCCGAAGGCAGGAAAAACTGCCCTTTATTTGGGGAATAGTCAGCTGTTTTGTTCTCTTTAGGCCTTCAATTGATTGGATGGGGTCCAACCACATTGGAGAGGGCAACCTGCTTTACTCTGTCTACCAATTTAATTGCTAAACTCATCCAAAAGCACCCTCAGAGAAATACCCACAATAGTATTTGGCGAAATACCTGGGCACTCCATGGCCCAGTCAAGTTGGTACATAAAATTAACAATTGTAGTGTTTTATAAATGAAAACCTCCATTAATAATAAAGATCAGAAATGTAGTTTGTATCCTTTCCTACTTCTGTTTAAAATCCTGCTGAAATTTTATTTGCAACTCAACCTATTAAATAAAAAATATAAAATATTAGTTATTTTATAACTATTAATAATAACTGGTTTTTGTTACTAATAAAAATAGCTGCCTAAAGTCAAGAAAGCACTGGAACTTGAAATAATGAAAATCATCACAGTGGTCCACTATTTCTAAGTTTACATTTTACTGATATACTCAATAGTTAAGAAAAAATATAACATTGCGATTAATACCGATCATGGGAGTGTAATTGGCCGTGTAGCCGTAATGCCTGCGGGTCTAGGCATTTCCATTTTCTAACTTCAGGTAGCAGTGCCTTCCAACTTCCCCTCCTTGCCGGGCGTCTTGCACACCAGGTCATTTGCTGGTCAATGTGGTACAATGTGGACATGTCTAACTTCACCCACCGTAGACATTCGCTGAATGAAAAGCTAAAGCTGTGACTCATTTGGAAGACTTCCATCTGTCTTTCCCATACAGGGAGTGGTAAAAACCACCACCACTGTCACAGGCAGACACTTGAAGGGGACTCTTTTAATTGAAAGAGACAAAATCTAGTTTTGTATGAAACAGCGTAGACTGGGAGAATGGACACCCTGGTTCTAATTACAGACCTGGCACCGAAATCTGTTGGGACCTTGAGCAGCTTCAATTTCCTAGTCAGAAAGTGAGTGAGTGGACAGGACTGCTTGCATGACTTCCCGCCACAGACTCCTTAATTCTGAGGGCCATGTTTGCGTCTCCCCTTGGTAACTGGCTTGCCCAGGCCAGGCGAGTGAACAGGGCTTGCTGTGTGGACGAGCTCAGACAGGCCTCCGCAGGGCTCACCTCCGGCCTCTGGGCACACTCGCACTTTGAAGTGAACCAAGTGGAACCTGAGCCCTGCCATGAAGACAACCCTGCCGTCACCCCATTTATGAGCCAAGAGGGAAAGCACATTTTTGCAAGTGCAGGCTCCAACTAAGCTGCTGGAACTAAGCACCACAGTGAGAGTGATATCATGGCAGGATGAGCTCATTCAAGAACAAAAGAGGAGAAAAATAAAGCTTCCCTTGGGCTGCAGACTCATATAAGCATGAAGAAGGAATCACTTCTCAATAAAAACAATATTCCAGAGCCTTGAAAGATTTTACCTAATTTTCCCCTTGCAATTTAAAACATGTACATGCTCATATATGTTTCCTAAGAAAAACTATTTTGGAAGAGAAAAACTTTATGGGGTGCCTTCCGGAAAGCAATACTGTCATTTGCTAAGTGTCACGAAGGGATTGCCTAGGAATTCCCTAGGATACTATAGAATAAGAAACGGGGGTCTAAGTGGAATGCCTAAAAGTGGGCTTAAGAAAAGTGGCTTAGATTTGGTTTCCTAGAAGTGGACTTTGAGATAAGTATTGGGGGCAAATAACTTATGAGGGAAATGTTCTTAGGGAAATCTATGAAAGGGCAGGAGAAGGTGGACAACGATAGAAATACAACTAATCAATTGTGGAGGATGGCAGGGTAGCCCCCCAGTTCTAAAGGGGAACTCCGGTGTGTGGGTTAAATCGCAGTTTGTCTACAGGGCAGTCATTGGCTGAGGGAAGTCCCTGGGCAAGGGAAGAAAACAGGCACCAAGGATGGGGGTGGGGCTCATAGAAACAACAGAAATTTATTTCTCGAAGTTCTGGAGGTTGGAAGTTCAAGAGCAGGGGCCAGTGTGATTGGGCTCCTGTGAGGGCCCTCTTCTGGGTTGCAGATGGACAGTCACTCATTGTATCCTCAAATGGCAGAAAGCAGACAGAAGCAAACTCTCTCGGTACTCTCAACAGGGCACTAATCCCACTCATGAGTGCTCTGCTCTCATGACGTCATTGAATTCTAATTACATCCCAAAGTCCCTCCTCCTATTACCATCATATTGGGGGGTAGAATATCAATATATGAATTTTAGGGAGACAGAATACTTGTCTACCATTATACAGACACATATTTGACTTTGCAATTGTGGAGTGATAGTTTAATACTGTGTCTCATGAACTTTTCATCTAATGATTGTAGCATCCATAATGATACTTAACGAATCAACAATTTCACTCTCTCATTTCTCCCTACATTTCTTTTTTAGAATATTTCCTTGATTAAAAATGTAAGTGCTTTTATTGCCCCATCTCTTTTTCTCTCTCTTTTGTTACGTGTGAGTACTCCTGGATCTTTTAAAAAGCCAATGTATTATAATCAATTACTGTCTTTTTGGTGCTTTATTTTTTCCCAAAATTGGTTAGTGGTTGCCTTTCCAATATGGCTCCCTTTGACATGACTCCACTAGTCTTCAAGCTTTTTCTTGTTTTCTGACACACTAAGATGACTCAGGCTTACCTTGCACTTGGTCCCAGACCAAAATCAATAACTTCTCCATGGTTATTTTCTGTTTAACTTTAAAAACAATATTACTAATTCCATAATACCGCTTTGGATTTTTTACTAACCACCTAGAAGCAAAAACATTTGGAGCATTTTAGAAGTAACCACTAAATGCTAGGAGGTTTTCCCATAGTATTTCATATAATCCTTGCAGGAGAGATAAGTAATATTTTATTCAATTTTAGAAACAAGAAAATTAGGGTTTAGTGACATTAAGGAACTTCTTTAAGGTCATAGAAGTATGTCCAAATCTAAAGCCCATATTTTCTTTCTTACTTTTGCAAGATGTTTCTTGTAGACTTACAAAGAGGGACTCAACCTTAGGCCTGGCCTGAAAGCCCATTTGTGTGAACATTAAATGCTCAATTATTGAAGTAAGTGAGCTACTAAAACAATCAGACTTAACTTTTAATATTAACTTCCTAAAGTCCATGATAAATTATTTGTTCAAAGAGATAAAGGTTCAGAATGTTTCCCTTAATAACATATATTCCTACTTGGAAATTTTAATGCCTTATAACTATAAAAAAAATTCCTTTCAAAAGCGTCTAGCATTTAATTTATATTGGGGTAAATCTGTATTGGTGAGAAAAGAGCTTCACGCCTCATCTAAATAGAATAATTGATACCTTTGACCATAATTAAATAGAAGAGTTAAAAAATTATAGTATAAATTACACTACATAATTTTCTAAAAGTATTTCAGAAAACATAATCAATGACCACATCATGTTGATTAAATGACTGGAATATCATTTCTCAACCATGAAAAACCACCTAATTCATATTGGCTTTAACCGCCAAAGCCTGTTCTTTTGAAAGTCATGACCACAGTCACCACCTCTGGTCAGCTGCTGCATGTAGAGACTGATGTGCCCATTCCAGAAATGCAAACACCAAAAACTTCGCCATGGCCATTATCACATGATTTCTCCCTGTATAATTACTGATATCCTTCCACAATATTGTGTCTTTCATGTTATATTCCTTCATGTAACAGTGCTTTGCACTTAATAGGCGCTTTAAGAACATTTATTAAATGATTAGAAAGCAGCAATTTAAATACTGATCATTGTAGTTCGAACATTCATATGGTATTATTTGATCAAGCCATTAATTGTTTATCAAAGTACTGTGGGAAATACATAGCAAATAAGATCAATTTATAGCTATAAAAACCTTATGATTTGAAAATTAAACCAACAGTAGGACACCTCTACACACCTATTAGAATGGCCAAAGTCCAGAACACTGACCACACCAAAGGCGAGGATGTGGCGTGACAGGAACTCCCATCTGTTGCTTGTGGTGATGCAAAATGGAAGACAGTTCAGGGGTTTCTTACAAAACTAAACATACTCTTACCATACAACCCAGCAATTGCAATCTTTGGTATTTATCCAAAGGAGTTCAAAACTTGCACACACACAAAAATTTATATAGCGAGGTTTATAACAATGCTCTCTTACCACCTACAGCTTTTATTGAATAGTCATTAAAATAGCTCTTTTATATTTAGAGGTTTATTTTTATCACACATCATTCTGAAGCACATATAAAAAGAATATATGCCAAATATGTTGTTTAAAGTATTTTTATAATGCTTTCACATTCAGATAGCAACTTTTCAGAAATACCTTTTGACATGGAATCACTGATGTTAGTGTTTTCCTAACAGTATCATTATTTGTGCTGTCAAGGATGTTAGTAGCACAGCATTTGTCGAGAATGTTCCTCTACTGTCTGAAACTCTCTTCCAATGACGCCCATTCTATAGACTTCGATGCTGGTACTCTCTTGATCTTATGAACAAATATCAAAGGAAGGTTTTCAGGTAAAGACTGGAATTTAAATTTCTCCCTCAAATTGACATTTAGTGGTTGGCTGTGAAACATGTATACCACCAGGGAAAACAAGAAAATGGGTTCATATGCAGCCCATGGCAACTGCGTTACGACGACAGCCTGGCTACTCGTGATTAGGAGGGGCCATTAATTGTGTATCTCAGAATGAATGGAATAAAGTGTTTTGTATTGATGGAGCTACCGATTATAATATTTCCTCTTAACACTTCCTAATTTATTTTCTACTATATAATCTTGATTTTCTCAGCTTTCTGGGAGGGCTTCACCCTTGTTTAAATATTTAGCTCCGGGACCCTGGCAGAACCCCTGCAGAGCCTTGGACAGCTAGCCCTTTTTCTTATGACAGTCTCACCCTGAAGGCCATACTGCACAATTTGCAGGATGGTATTTTATCGGTAAAACATACTTGATTCTTGGGTGGTTTAAGAGGAAGTTTCAATTCCAAGCTACAACATGACATCAAATCAAGAAACTGACCTTGGAAAGCTCACCATTTGAAAAAGGGAAGTGATACTAATATGTCCCCTCTGGATTAATTTATATAACCCCCAAGGTGTCTGTGTGTGTGAGCGAGACTACCATCTGGTCCTGGCACGAAGTGAGACTAATAAATTCATTTAAAATGTCAGTCTCAGTTTAAAATACATGAGCTAAGTGGTCTCCAAACAGAAAACCCAACAGTTCAGTCCTTTGCTATTCAAGTTTCTATTACACTCAGCAATAAACTAATCCCCAACTGCTGGAGTGACCTCAGTGGTTGTGGCTCCTCAGTGAATTTGGATAAGCTGCAGGTTGTAATATTATAAGGAAAAGCATAAAACAAGACCAAGGCAGTTTACATATTTTGGAAATATATTCTCTAGTCTTTAAGGACATGGTAAAGAATTGTATCTACTATGCACTTTAAAGGTATTAAATATATTTCTCTTTCTTAATGTATCAGCCATTCCAATCTTCTATAAAGCTTTTTTTTTTTAAAATTTGTGTGCAATAACAAAAGGCCTTTTTTTTTTTTTTTTTGGTAAGGCAGGCAAGATATTTATTGTGTGTTCTTCTTCTGAAATTAACTTAATAAGATTCACTGGTTCCGGGGCAGAGGTCCTTATCTACCCTGGGTATTAAGGTGTGGGAAAGTCATGGTTAATAAACTCTCATCTACTTCGGGCTCCTGATCAAGGCAATACTAATACAGAGGGCACAGCCCATGGCTTTCCATGGTTCCTTTCTCAGTTTACTTTCTTGTTGAGGAAGGAAAAGACACTCAACTCACGAATAACACTGGGAGCAGTATGTCCACATAGCAGAACTGGGGGCAACAGCCATAAATGCTTACAGACATTGGCGGTAGGGGGTGACTGTTGACTGTTGAGTTGGAGGGAGTTTCCGGCAGGAGGCAGAATTTGTGGTGAGTTTCACTGACGATTTCTTTTTGCTGGTTTTACGGGGAACAGGGAAAGCATTTCCATTTTGCATGCTGAGGCTTTCTTCAGTTCATTAGAGGTTTCTCACTGTGGCAGAGCCAGTGTGGCTTGGGAAAATGGTGGGATGGTGTACCAGAAGCCAGGGAAGGCTGGCATTTTTGCTCCAATAGGTGGGGAGCAGGATGGGAGTCTAAGCAGGATTCAGCAAGCAGCTTAATGTGGAGCTCTGCCCAGCCCATCCTAGCTCTTCCCCCAGGTTACATTCTTTTTCTGAACCATCCGACCTTGCAGGGCTCTGTGCAGAACTGCTCCCTGCCTTGAGGTGCAAAAGTACAACTCACTAGGCTCCATCGTGATGGGAACAGGTCCAAGAGAAAGTGAAATGAGTACCATTCCAGGGTCTTCCTTCCTCTATTTGTTCTGGGGGTGGGGGAATCACCTGTTTCTCTTAAAAGAAACTTCTCTGCCCACCTGTTTCCTGCAGCCACCGCTTCTCAGCAAGCTCATTGACATAAGAAGTGCACAAAGTGGTAAAAGCCAAGTCCCATGTAAACTATATGACATCATATAAATCGATGATGTCCCCTTTTGGCAACAAAATCTCCATTTATGCTTACTGTCAGGTTTCTGGATGATCTCTTAGAGATTCAGAACTGTGATCTAGCAACTGTTTGTGTAAGAGAACTTGCTGCCAAGCTTCTTTTATGCTTTGTCAGTCAAATTGACATTTGAAGTTTTTGGGCATGACCTAAGCTTCTCTCAGGGTAAGGAGAGCTTTGGAATGAAGCTTTTTCAAGGAAAGTTTAGTCACCAGGGTGCGCAGCCAAGTTTTGAATGTGAAGGAAAGCAAAACTGGGGCCTTCTGTGCTCCCTGGGGTAACATACTTCAATGTTACTGAGCAAAAAATTAAACCTGGGCTTAGTGTTAAAGTGGACTAGCAAGTACGCATAATTTGGAATAAATAAATATTGCCACGCTTTCTTAACTGACATATATGTCTGATCTGCCCCATTTTATTTTAGTGTATGTTTACTTAGCTTTCTTAAATATTTATCATTTTAAAGTTACAACTGTAATACAATGTACACATTTAATAAAAGCCTATTATTGAAAAAACTAAGATTAAAAAACACAGTTTCACTGCCTCATTCAAGACAACATTTACATTTAAGTGTGCTCGTATTTCCTTTTCTAAGATAATTTAAAAAATTTTAAATCATGGCTATCTTTATTGTTAAACTATAATTTTCAAAAAGATAAAATGAAAATGTAAACATGTGTCAAAAATGATATTAAAATCCTTGCTAAATGAGAGACCCAGTGTGTGTTTAAACATGTTCAAATGAGAATTTGAAGGATATATAAATATTATATATTATAAATATATATACACACATGCATATATATATACACACACACACACACACACATATATACACATGCATATACACACACAAAATCAGGGATGCTGAAGTGAATTTACCAACTGATCGAATAAAACTGATTAATATCTTATAGGGTGATACAATATCATGTAATGATGTATGTTTAAGGGTCATCTCCAGGCTGGGAATGAATATTTTTACCACCAAAATTCATTTGCATTGATATAGACAAGAATCATTTGTGTTAATACACACTGGGTTTCTCACTTATTAAGGATTTTTCTACAACTTGATTTCTACCCCTATTGAGTTTCAAAATGGCCTAATCACTAGAAATAGAGTCAAAGTTACATAGTTCAATAGAAACAAACAACCCCTGGGGCCCATAACTCCCCTGAAAGGGCACCTGGCAGTCTCTTTTGCGCATTTCTAACTGTTGGGCAATTTTCTTGACATCACATTTAATTGTATTTCTGAAATTTGAGAGAGGTAAATCTAATCCTTTTTTGGATGCCATTGTGGAAGGAGACATGAACTGTTCTACATTCTCACAGGTTCATTAGTTATTGTGGAAGGCCTAAAATCAAGGCCCAGTGTTATGTCCTGCCTTGACAGCTGGTGAAACTGGAAGGGCCTTCAGTGGTCCGACTGCATATTCTCTTCACTCTGCTTCCACAGATATTGACATCTAGCCAAACAGCTCTTACGATCAAGGGGATCATACACAGTTCCTGCTTATCCCTGAATATAAGGGACATTCTCTGTCAGCCCACACAATTCAAACAAGCCAACAACACCTACTATGTAACCAGGGAGCACCTCACCCTTTTGATACTACAAAGCCTGCCTCTCACAACCCCTGGTTGTTCACTCTGGTCCTAAGTGCAACCCTTGTGTGGCTCTGCGCGGTGTCCTTGGTCCCTCTGTGAGTATATGTGACTAATGCAACTGTCAATCTCATCTGTTCTGTTTCAGGAGTCAGGTGTTCAGCCATCCTCATAGTTGGAGGGTGGGAATCCCTCCTTCACTAATGGGGTAAATAGGAGGTGATGAAACCATTCCTATAGAGAGCTGCATAAGAACAGAGCAGGAGAAAAGAAAGGAAAGTATCCGAGGTCAAATAGACTAAGGTCCAGCAGAAAAGGGTAAGACTTATCTTACGGGTTGGAAGAATGTCCTATAAGGAAGAAAAATGTATGTGGAAATATTAGAACCCAAGAGTCAAGGGGACTAAGCATTATTCCAAAATGGCTGGAGTATGGAAAGTACAAGAATGTGATTATTTAGAGGTTAGCTGGACAGATACAATGCAGCGGTGAAAGCCAAGGTTAGGAGCCTATTTATTTATTTCTAAATATTTATCTTTATTGATTTCAGAGAGAGGAAGGGAGAGGGGGAGAGAGAGATAGAAACATCAATGATGAGAGAGTCACTGATCGGCTGCCTCCTGCAGGCCCCCGACTGGGGATGGAGCCCGCAACCCCGGGCATGTGCCCTGACTGGGAATCGAACCCTGATCTCCTGGATCCTAGGTTGATGCTCAACCACTGAGCCACTCCCAGCTGGACAAAGAGTTTAGACTTTATCTTAAAAGCAGTGGGTACAGTTGAAGGGGTGTGATATGATCAGGCTTGTGTCTTAAAGATTCATTATGACTATAACAAAGAGTGAAGAGAATTTAGACTAGAGGTTGGGAGCCATTTAGAAAGTCACGAAAGCAATCTGGGTATAAACGTGGTGTGTTTTTTAAGAGTAGGAGTAGTAGAAGTAGAAAGAAATGGACTTCCTTCAGGAAATATTGAGGATGTAGGATTTAGAGGATTTGGTGATGAATTGGATATGGGTAGGGTTGCCAGATTTAGCAAATAAAAATACAGGACATCCAGTTACATTTGACTTTCAGATAACAAACAAATCCTTTTTTAGTAGTATAAGTATGTTCCAAGCAATAGTGAGGTCACACACTAAAAAATTTACTGTTTAATTGAAATTCGAATGTAACTGGGTGACCTGTATTTCACTTGGCAATCCTAAACGTGTGGTTGAGGAACAGAGAAGAGTTAGGGTGACTCCGGGTTTTGGAACGAAGAAGTTGTCAGAAGAGTGGAGCAAGGGTTTTCTACTTACCCAGAGAGTGAGTGCTGATCACAAAGCAAACATTCTAGGAAGAAAACCCACATCCAATGCACACCTTTCTGAAGGTGACCTTACGTTGTTATTTTCTTCATAAAACATGGTATGTTTTGAATTTTTTTCCCTTGGGAAAAGGAGAAATGGAGAAACTTTCAGAGATAGTATAAAATAAAAGGTGGAAGGGTCAAGTCCCAGCACAAGTAGCAGTCTGTTGTGGAAGCAAGTTCTGCTGAGAGGCAGTGAGCAGCGTCTAAGGTGCGAAGACCCTGGACCTTGGGCTGTTTTGATGTGAAGTGACTACAGTTCTGCCGTCTCTGCTTCTCATTATGGTTACATATGAGTTTTACTTTATACTATGGAAAGTTGCTCTACTCAACAATGTGGCAGGGTTTCTTCATTTTCAAGGGCAAAGGAGTGAGATTTTGGGTATTAAATCTCAGCATCTAAAGGCAATGGATCACATGTCACATTCTACGAATGAGGCAATCTTTTAATTTCCAGTTTGCAGAGAAGTAAACTGAGGCTCAGAGACACTTCATTCATAAGTTATATGCATAGTAAGTGAGAAGCCGGGCTGTAAATTCACATTTGTCTGCTTTGACCCCATGCTCTCTTACAGTATACAACATAATGTGATCATTTCCTTTAAGTTATACAAATGTTTTAAAACCTTCTCTTTGGGTCTCATTTCATCACCCCAGTTCCTTCTCCGTATTTTATTGCTCCTTCGAAAAACAACTGAACATACACTGCTTCAGGAAGCTGACTCCAGTTTTTCCAGAGTCTTCAGCTTTTATCACTCTGTAAGTTTCATCTTACCTACTTCTAGAACCATGTAAAACCAAATTTTGTGCGTATCACATAAACAGCTCTGTTGGTTTTTTTTGTTTTGTTTTTGTTTTGTTTTTTGAGTAATCACTAATAATATTCTGGATGCTTTTTAAAACTAATTTTTATTTCTTAAAAATTTTTTGCCCTACTTGGTTTTGCTCAGTGGTTAGAGCATTGGCTGGTGGACTGAAGGGTCCTGGGTTCTATTCTGGCCAAGGCCATGTACTTTGGTTGCAGGCAGGACAGGCAACCAATGGATGTGTCACTCTCACATCAGTGTTTCTCTCTCTCCCTTCCACTCTTTCTGCAAAACAATGGAAAAAATATCCTCTGGTGAGAATAAAAAAGAAAAAGAAAAAAAAAAGAAAATTTTTTTTAACAACCTGATAGATAATAAGGAGAAATGACAGTAAGAACTATTAGCATGTTCAAAATAATAACCACATGTAAGACATTTCAGTTATTTGATAAAACAGTCATAAATCTATGTTGCCATCATTTCCTTTTATAAATTTCTGGAGAAGCAAATGATCTTCTCCAATCTGTTAGTGTAGTTTCATAACTATTTCTCTTGTTTACAGCCACTTTCTGACTTTCTGCAAGCACGCCTGGGCATTTTAAGCTAGGAGTCTTCCCAAGAACCAAGTACATTAAGGGTCACACTGACCCTGACTTATCCAAACATTTCCAAGTCTTCTGGCTCATCCAACAGGGCTCTAGATAACCCAGTGACTACTTAGCACAGATAGGTCCTGCCAAAGGCATGTCCTGCCACAATTTAGGATGGGTTTGCATTTTTACATTTTCTAGAGTGAGTTTCTGTCCATATAAGTCTTTGAGACTGAAATTTCATTTCCTATAGAACCTAACTTATTGATCTAACTCACTTTTTTCATTGGTTATGACTTCTGGGACTATAGTAAATAAAAGTGGTGAAAGTTGACATCTTTGATCTTGAAAAAGTGTTCAATATTTTACTATTAAGTACTATGTTTTTTTTTTTTTATAGATGCCAATAATAAGATTGAGTTAGTTCCCTTGTAGTTCTAATTTGCTGAGAAATTTTTAAAAGTGATGCATTGATGTTAAATTTTGTCAAGAATACTTCTGCATGGCTCTAGCTGGTTTGGCTCAGTGGTTAGAGCACTGGCCCTCGGACTGAAGGGTCCCGGGTTTGATTCCGGCCAAGGGCACATAACTCAGTTGCAGGCTCAATCCCAGGCCCCAGTCGGGTGCACGTGGGAGGCAAGCAATCGATCTCTCTCTCTCTCTCTCTCTCTCTCCCCCCTCCTTCCACTCTCTCTGAACAGCAATGGAAAAAACATTCTCAGGTGAGGATTTTAAAAAAAAGAATATTTTTGCATGTATTGAGATATCCATATAAATTTTTTACTCTGTTGTGTTACTCAATGACATTGACAGATTTACAAGTGTAAATTCAATCTCGAATACTCTGTCATGATGTATTATCCATTTATATATTGCTGGATTTGACTTACTAATATTTTGATAAGAATATTTGCATCAGTGTTTATGAAGGACATTGCTCTGTAATACCTTTTTTGCAGTGTCCTCATTAGGTTTTGGTATGTGGGTTATGTTAACCTCATAAGATCAGTTGAAAAGTATTCTCTACTTTCAAACCAGCATGTATTGGGTTTTATAATCTGCATACAAGTGATCTAGTTAAAGGTATGAACAATAACATTTCTGGAGGGACTAATTACACAGCGGGAGTACAAGAACTTTTATCTTTCTTTCCTCCATGGCTGTTGCTCCCTCTTTAGCACAAGATGCTCTCCCTCTGCTGTCCCCTTTTGGAAGATCAAATTTTTGGAATTTGCTCTAATGAAAGATTTTCTACTGGACCCAATCTACAGTGTTGGCCTAGGACGATGCCAGGGAGATTGGATTGTAAAAATGCCCAAGTCTTTACTCCTCAGAGACTAGTGGACCATATTAGGCACCCATTTACAGATCTTTACTTCTACCCTAAAGGAGTGTGTGTGTCAGGGTGAGATGTACAAGTGTCAATAAGAATATTTGGTTTATAAAGATTAAATAATTTGATTTTGGAGGTTTCTTTGTTACGTTGGAATAATTCTATGATAAATATAAGTAATTTGGAAAGTCTGCCTCAGGTCAGTTTTTTGCTTATTACATCAAAGTTGGCATGGTAAATGCAACTATGGCTTATTGAAGGTCCTAGACCCCTGCAGCTTTGGTAAGAGTAATTAGATATGATGACCAGAATGGCCTATTTTCCTTTGGTCATTTCATCTGTTCAGGAAATTCTAGGCACTCGTATAGCCCTCTGAATGCCTAGATCCCTCTCCTTTAGTATCTATAGTAAGAAGCATTGATTCCCGAACTTTTCTTAACTTTTTCTTCCTCTCCTTCCAATTGAAATTTTTTTATATAGATTTATGGGGGTGACATTGGTTAATAAAATTATATAGGTTTCAAGTGCATAATTCTGCAACACATCATCTGTATATTGCATTGCGTGTTTACCACCCAAAGCCAAATTTTTAAGAAAATGTGCTTATCTGGTTTCCCATTCATTTGAGTCTTGGTAAGATGTGATAATGAAATTCACTTTACTGATGGCCAGTAAAGTCTTAACATAGGTCTTTGATACACTAACCCAAATGCTAGAAAAGGTAATAATGCAAATATCATAAACTCTAGGTGGTGGCTAATTCCTGCAAATGTACGAATACATATATAAATTCTATGGAATGTTCAAAACAAGTTGATAGAATTCAAATTTGTCTAATGTTAGTTGAACTCCCTCATGTGTGAAACGAATGTAATGATCATCTCTCTCTCTTAGGTTTGCCACAACGGTAAAAGTAAGATGACATATAAAAAGTTCTTAGTTTGGTGCTTGTGCCATATTAAATATTCAATAAACATTAGCTATATTATAATTATTACTTCTACAAATGTAGTATTTAGGAATATGTAGATTGAGGTAAAGGGGTGAGAGTTTAATCTCTTTTTGAGCATAACACCTTACCTAGAAGAGAAATGAATTCTTAAAAGTAAACTTGTAGAGCAGTGGTTTTCCATCCTTTGCAATCAGTACTGCCCCTTTGGGCAATGTATACCATGTCGATTTACACATTTCAAGAGTACTTTATAGAATCCATTGGTCATATTTTATTAATAAGAATTATTATTACCAAAAAAAAAAAAAAAAGCTTTGACTTGAGAAAACATGAGAGGCAAGGTCATAAAGAAGAGCAGGGAACCTCCAGAAATCAAATAAGCATGACTGTTGGGCAAGTGGGAGCCAGAAGAAGAAGAGAGGCGGCCTCTACAATACAGACCAAAACATTTCCAAATACTGAGTAGTCTACATTTTAATTCACTCAAGTAGCACACTCCAATTTTTCTAAATGTCATGTTTATGAATGCCTTTAGTATAAAACAAAACTTTCTAGACTATCACCATGATGGTACAAAACACACAAGAAATTAAGAAAGTCCCAAGTCTACATGGGATACACAATGTAATGTGGTTAAAATGCTGTGACAGCCTGGAGAAAGAAGCTAAGCTTCCCCTGGGGTCATTGACAAGGACTGTAGAGATGACATTACATCAGGCTTGGATAGCATAAGTAGGAGTCATTGAGTAGGGAATTAGGGGTTCTGTGGATTATCCTGTACTGAACTTGCCCCACATGTTATCCTGTAATATTGTGGTAAATGCTTCATGAGTGTTGTCTTTCTTGAACCATATAACGACCATATGGGTCGATATTTTATCCCCATTTTGCAGGTCTTGAAATTGATGGTCAAAAATAACAAAGGCTCAAGTTTACACAGAGAGAGGCAGTTATGACCTCCAAATACAGGACTGCATGGCTTGATAATTTTTCCATTTCAAAACCCTACCCTGAGGACATTTCAGGACAAGACTCCCAGAGTGGCAAAGTGATGAAGTTATGACATTTTGGGACAGAATGGCAAGTTGGAGGAAGAGAAAGTAGGTCAGTGTCACTGAAGTGTTTCGTTTTGGGAAATGATTCCATTCCCTTTAAGGCTTATCCTTTAATTTCATTGTTTATATTCACGCACATCTACTTACACAAGCATCACCCTTACTTCTCATACTTGTATACACACATCATCACATCAAACTACAATCCCATGTTTCTAGGGCTATTCTCTCATTTTACTTTCACTCTCAGTATCATCTCCATCCTCAGGGGAGAATTATCACAAACACAGGGGTCTTCTTTCCAAATATTCAGATCAAAAGTGTACACATTCTGTTTCCCCAAGCCCCAGACTCCATCTTATTATCTTGAACTTAAGAATTAACCTTAAATGAACCAATTTTAACTGACCTGTTGCTATTTATGTCTTTGAGGAGCCAACTTTTAAAATCTGATTTACGATTCTTTTGAAAAACACTTTGTCCAAAATAAATTAAAGGCCAAACTCTTTAGTTCAAAATTCACTAGCCTATTAGTTTTCAGTGGTGTTCCATTTCATAGAAAAATGGTTGGGCAGCTCTAATCTTGATCTAGACTGGTCATCCGAAGTCCCAAGACACTGTTTTTGAAAGAGAAGTGTCAAGCCCAGACTTTTGTCAAATTTCAGGTTAGGTCATTGGGTTCTCTGCCTCTTAAATCTTCTCTGTGGCTTTTAATAGTATTTTTGGCTATTTTATCTTCCCTCTCTTTGAATTGTTGTGAAGCTCTCTTCAGTAGTCAGCTGCATGCACATACTTTTGCATGAAGCTATGGTCCAAGTCAGCAGGTCAATAGGTTTGAAATTCTTACCGTGATAACTGGGGAGTCTCTGGGCACCTTATATTCCAGTAATGTATTTCTGTGTTACAACTCACCTCAAACTTAGCAGCTTAAAACAAGGACAACATTTAGTTTACTTAACTTTATGCAATTTAGATGAGGCTTGTGGAGAAGAATGTTTCTGTGTACTTGGCTTCAACTGGACCAGCCCATAGGCTGGGGACTAGAATGATGGCTGGCTTATTTGTATGTCTGCCAGATGATGCTGGCTGTGGTCTGGGACCTCTCCTGGAGCTATGGCCAGAACACCTATATATGACCTTCCCATTTGGCCACTCATCTTTCTCACAGCTTGGTGGCTGGGTTTTAAGACTGAATAGCTCGAGAGAGAATCAGGTTGAAGCTGAATAATTTTTTTCTAACTTAGCTTTGTAAATTATGTAAATGCCACTTTTGCAACATTCTGTCCATTAGTAATAAGTCACTATGTTTCATCCATGTTCAGGGGAAAGCAAATCAGATGCCACAATTTGAAAGGAGGCATGCCAAAGAATTTGTGGACATATTTTACAACACTGCACTTGCCTTATTGTTTCCACTTAAAATGAGGGAATGAAGCATCAGAGAGAGGTAAGAGCTGTGATTAGATCACAGGCTGTCTGACCCTGACTTTAATTTTTCTCAATGTTAAATGCATTGATGATTTTTCTAAGTACACCTTTATGATAAAGAACTTATATTATTTTGTATAAATCAGGTGTCAAAACACGGGCCATGGGCCAAATCCAATACATTGTCTGTTTTTGTAAGTTAAATTTCATTTGGACCCAGCCTCATTCTTTCATTGATGTGTTGTCTATGGCAGGTTTTGCTCGACAATGGGAGCTGAGTAGTGGTAAGGCCAAACCTTATGGTAGAGAACTTATGGATTGCAAATCCTAAATATTTACTATCTGGCCCTTACAGAAATGTTTGCCAACCTCTGCTTTAAATTGTCCATCTATTGTATAAATCATTTCTCAGCTTGAGGAGGTTTGCCACTAGTTTAATGCTAAAATAAACAGTGGTACCCTAGGCTGGTAAACCCTAAAACTTCTGACCTTTGTCCCAGGGGTGAAAGTGTCTGGAGAGTTGGACTATGTATTCAAAGTTGTGAAAAGTGACCGAGGGGTCTATAAAAACTTCACTCAATGTGTCTATTACGGTTTAACCAGAGAAGCAGTGCCATGAGGGACTTTCTATAGAGATTTGACCTTATGCAGTTTTAGGAGTTGGTTCAATGGTATATGGGAGGCTCTTTGTTCTATATTTGATGCTGCAGCCTGAAGTCATCAGAGCAGGTTTCTAGGAAGGAAAGCATGGACAAGCTGGAGCCTGAAAGGTAGAGCCAGAACCTCTGAGGAACTCTGGGTCCTATGAGATGAGTGGACTCATGAAGATGGACTGGAACCTGTGTCAGTCTCTTACTGCCTCAAGCCTCCTACTTTGATAACGGCTGTGTCTTGTAGAAGAAGCTGGTGCCCTTTGACATTCACTTGGCCCAGGGGTTAGAGACCTGATGCTGAAGAAGGAGCTATGGTAGGGTCACATCACCCAGGCTCAAATGCTGAATGCTGTCACTAAGATGGGTCAACAGATAGAATGTGGGTGTGTAGCTACAGAATCTTGTGTCCAGCCCCAACCTCTGGAGAGTAAAAATAATCTGGTTGCTACTTCACTTCTGTCTTATAAATCTCAAGATGCCTCTTGCGGCCCATGCTCACAAGAATAATACAGGGAGTATAACCTGGGAAATGGAGGTTCAGCCCAGTTGACACATGCGTATTTACCATATCATGAAAATAAAATTTCACACAGTGTGTTCCAGGGCTCACTGAAAGAATGTTCCACGGGCATCTCAGAGTCCACACACCTCACCAAACTGACCTTCTGCTTCTCCATTCCATCCTTGGTAATAACACCACATAAACAGAGTTGTCCGAGCCAGGAACCTGGTAATTTTAATAGGTTATTTCCAGCCAATGTCTCAAGAGCCCATTCTATACTATAGACGTAGATCTCATCTTTCCCCTTCTTGCCACTGCCATAGTTCAGCCATTACCGCTCACCATGAGATTACTGCGTGACATGATGGGGGGCTCCTGGTTGTCAATCTTAAACTCCTCTAATCATCTTCCTCACAGCCCTATAAGTAGGGTGTCTGAAACACATAAATATCACGAGACTTTTCCCCACCAAAGTTATTAGATCTCTCCTCATATTATTGAGGATTAAGTCACGGCAGTTGAGCTTATTCATAATTTGAATAAACTCTCCTCTCTCTGTTCTCCCACTTTAGGTTATGCCTCTTATTTGCTAGCTGTAAGAGCTTGAGGGGAACCCTTTCTCTTTAAGCACTGGCTTTCTCATTTATAAAATGGGGATAGCAACATCTGTTTGTCTCCTGCCTCCCATTGTCCACTATGGGGAAGCTCCCCATGGCTTTCAGCGATCCCTCAGTGAAGAGATGAACCACTGAGGGGTAAAGGAATTGGTACTGTGACCTTTTCGTGCTCCCGCGTTAGCCATAATATCACAGCAAATCGCTTTGCTGGCTGGAACACCAACTCTCTGAACACTGGCAGCGGCCTTCTTCTCTAGGCTGGCCTTGGAATAATGCAGAGGAGTTAGCAAATGAACATGCCCGCAGTCTGAGCTGAAAAGAAGCACACAAGACTGCCATTCCTTGTGCCGGCAATTTTCTCCATTTGTCGTATGTCCATGAAGGGCAGAGAAGTGTCTTTATTCTTGCCCCTGTCTGCCATATCTTATTTAGTTCAGGGATTTGGTTTAATTTATAAGTACTAATTTCACGAACACAATTTTTAATCCACCCTACCTATGTCTAAAATATTTACCCAGTAGCGTGTGTATTTGTTTGCTAGGATTTCATAACACAATACCACCAACTGAGTGACTTGAACAACATAAACTTATTGATTCACAGTTCTAGGAGCCTGAGCTTAAGGTATCAGTGGGGTTGCTTCCTTCTGAGGGCTCGGAGGAAGACTATGCTCTGTGCCTCTTTTCTAGTTTCTTGTGGTTTGTTGATAGTCTTTGGTGTTCCTTGGCTTGTACTCATCCCCCAATCTCTGCTTTCATGTTCATTTGGCATCCTCCCTGTATACATGTCTGTGTCCAAGTTTCCCATTTTCACAGGACACCAATAGTTTTGGATTAGGGGCCCACTTCACTGCAGTATAAGTTTATCTTAACTAATTACATCTGCAAAAACTCTTAACTGCAGACAAGGTCACATTTTGAGGTACTGGGAGCCAAGACTCCAACATGTGGATTTTAGGGGGACACAATTCTACCCACAACAATGTGTTAAAAAGTAATTTATTTCTCCATTGACCTTTTATTCACAACACTGGAGAAGAACATACAAGACACTCTGACACATGAGTAACCACAATGGAAAAAAAAGGTTCTGTTTAAAATTATGATTGTAAACAAAATATTCATTTATAAGAGCAATCAAAAGTGGTATTTCCGTTGGAAGTGATTTTCTGTGAAATTATAACCACTTTCTCCACCACTAATCTTTTCCATTCGAAATTAGTCAACTGGACCACACTATAAATCTAACTTTTGATTTTCTTTTACTTAACTTTTCTTCATCTCCCTTTTCAGTCCTGAGTCATCATTGTTGGTGACAAAATCCTTAACATGAGGAATTCAATTAACTCGAGAAAATGGATTAGCTATGAACCAGCGTGCACTTAATTTGCTATGCTATTGCTTCCCAACCAATCAGTTCACGAAAGCAGCTGACATAACAGGAAGTTGCAATTAGCAAATCATTGCGGTTCCGCTCCTAGTAGGTGAGCATATGTTGGTTTAATAGACAGTGAGTCTTAGGCAACTCCATGCTCACAGTTCCTAACCTTTTCTACTCTAAGAACTTTCCTTCATTCTACATCAGCGACTGATTTGTTACCAACCTCGGAAATTCTAACGTAATGAAACTGGGTCTCCTGTGAAATTGAAAACTGGAATTTCCTTATTTTAACACAAATAAGGAAATTTGTGTTGTTTCCCTTTTCTCATTCTTCTTGCCTGTCCTTTAGGTCTTTCCATGACTGTCAATTTCTTGGCTCTGTTTTGCTCTCCAGATCTAACATGCTTCTTTTGGTTTAATTTTTTTTCTACCATTCATAGAACTTCCAGCAACTTTATCATGACCCCTGGACAATCTTCAACTTTGGACCAATAAAAATGATATGTTTTTCTTATTCCTTGGCTTCTTAGTAAGGCAGAGAAGAATCTAAAATAAACAAAGCTTTTAAAAATATATATGTCTTTATTGATTTTAAAGAGAGTAAGGGAAAGGGAGAGAGAGAAACGTCGGCTGGCTGCCTCCCTACTGGGGATTGAGACTGCAACCCAGGCATGTGCCCAGAATGGGGAATTGAACCAGCAACCTTTTGATTATGGGATGACACTCAACCAACTGAGCCACACTGGCCAGGACAGCAACACGTTTTTGATTCACTATAAAGAGTCACTAGAAAGCAAACAGCTTAAATTCTGGGTTTAATAGTCATTATTCTGCAGGTGCTTAATTGACATTATAAATGGGAGCTGTGGTAATTTGTAACTCCTGTTCACAACATTTTCCATATTAAAATACTCGTGCCATAGTCTGTAATAGAGAACTTTGGGGACGTAGTTACTCATTTGCCCATGTTTGTAGTAGCTCCAGAAGTGAGTAAAATGTTGGGTTTGCCCAGAGTCACTTCCTTGGATCAACTTCCCACAGTAGTCGATGAGAGTCTATTCAAGCCTGAGTCTTGGTTGCGCTTCTCATTTTAATAAGGGGATATCAGTCTCTCCATGGGCCCATGAGAGCATAATGGTCTGCTAGCTATTTCCTACATGCCTACATGCTATACGACTTTCAGGCTAGCCAGAGAATATAATTAAAATTCCCTGCTATGCAATTTTTATTAAAAAAAGTTTAGGTTAATAATATTCATGAAGAACTGAGTAAAGAATTTGTAACCTATATGTTTCTGGAAATATTCTAAATTCCATCCCTAGATGACGCTGAATTAAGCCATAAAAATCTTCCCCAACAATTATTTTTATGGTATTTTTGCACTGGAAATGCGCCATTGGACTTATTTAGGGAAGCCGACTGGGACATTGCTTAGTGCAACACACAGTGTCCTTTTAGAGAGCACCCATGGGAGAAATTTCTCTTAGATTTCTCTATCAGAAAGAAGTTTTCCCAAGGGAACATCTGTTTCATTCCCTGCTTTGTTAGCTAGGAAACTTAGAGCATACTTGTAGACCAGCTATGTCAGTAGGATTTCACATTATGCCCTTTGGGGTATAGCTTTAACCTTAGCCATTTGTGATGGTTAATTTTATTTGTCAACTTGGCTGGGCCCAGATATGTGGTCAAACATTACTTGGGATGTTTCTGTGATAGTATTTTTTGGATAAGATTCATGTTTAAATTGGTAAACTTTGAATAAAGGGGATTGCCCTCCATAATGTGGGTGGGCCTCATTCAATTGGTTGAAGACCGGAATTGATTGAAAGCCCGATCTCGCCTGAACAAGAGGGAATTCTGCCGGCAGATGGCCTTTGGACTTAAACTGCCACGTTAACTCCTCCTGGGTTTCCAGCCTGCCAGCCCACTCTGCAGGTTTTGGACTTGCCAGTGCCCATAATCCTGTGAGCCAATTTCTTAAAATGAAGCTCTTTCTACTTATATACACATCCTATTGGTTCTCTTTCTCTGAAGAACCTTGGCTAATATACCATTATTACCTCTATACTTACTTTCTCTTTGCCTCAATTTTCTCTCCCTATTTCTTATACTGCATATTTTTTTAGGCTATTACAAATACTTCTTGAAATTAAACATGGAAAAAATGTATAACTCAACAAGTAATACAAAGAAAGAGTAACTTCTAAAAATATTCAGGAAAAATAAACATGTTTATAGTGGTTTTTAAAACAAGGCTATTCTGTTGGCCTTGAAGGAGCAAACTTCCATGTAGTGGAGAGGGACACATGGCTGGGAACTGCAATTGTGTCCTGGAGCTGAGAGTGCCCCCAACTGACAGCCAGCCAGAAAGGAGAGATCTCAGTCCTTTGCCTGTACAGAACTGAATTCTGCCAACAACCAGGGAGCTTGAAAGAAGACCTCAGAAGAGATCATAGTCACTGATGACTTGATGCCATCCTGGTGAGACCCTGAACAGAGGATCCTGCTCACCTGTGCCAGGCTCCTGAGCCATGAACACTGTGAGAGAATACATTTTGTTGTTTTAATCTGTTGAGTTTGTGGTAATTTGTTATCCAGAAACAGAAAACTGATACAGAGAAAATCAACCCAGATTTACCAACATCAAGATAAATTATTGTAAAACAAAAATTAATAATGCAAACAAAATCAGATTGTCATCAGTTTTGCTTATGGTAATGCTTTATGCCAGAAGGCAGTGGAGTAACAGAATTATGTAACCAACTAGAGAGGTATAAAAACAAAACTAATTGTGAGCTTAAAATACGTATTTACCAGTAGAATTCAAAATATATAATGACTAAACCAGGGAAACAAATATATGTAATAGCTAGATCCTTTGGCAATATAGATACAGTACAAATACAAAAAAATGAAGGCAGAGTGGGAAACCACATAAAATATGAAGTGAAATTTATTTATCTCATTGTTAATAATTGAAAGCAAATGATAATGCTTCAACCACATGATGGAGTAGGAAGAGAAGTCAGGGAAGAAGAATGTATTAGTTAATTTAAATATTGCTTCTAGTAGGAAATTCATGAGCAAAATGTACCTGGGTTATATACATTGTGTTTGCACTGCTCACAGTAGATAATCAATCGACTCTGATATCTACTATCAATTACCAAATATGAAGCCTAATGAAATTATATAAAGACATTTTCTCAGGAAAATAAGAGAAACCTTTTTATATACTCTCCATATACTACTATGGAGCAGTTGCCTGGACATATTATGAAGTGGACAAAGCAAGATGGAACCACGTTTGTAGCATATATTACAGCTTATCCACTAATGCATTTTGCCCCTGTATATCTACTTTGATTAAAAAATTAAAGGATAAATCATAACATTGAAAAAATTTACACTGGAGATTGGAGGAGACATAGAAATTAGGCTTCTTTCAAAACATGTTATTTTCCATATATGATTTTGACCTCATGTAAGTAGTTTATATAACTGTAAAACAAAATTAAATTAAAAAATTGATTCCTAATTAATTAAAATTCTAAAAATTAAAAAATAATTTTTTTTCATTCAAATGAAAACAATAAAAATAAAAAAAATAAAATGAAACAAATGAACATAGAAATTATGCACCTAGTTGGTGCATAATTCTACAGAGGAGAACTTTTCCAGTTGGGTTTTAAACATCCCAGTGGTTCTACAACCCAGTTGGGTTTCTACATCCCCCATGAGACATACGTGAGATATAGCCCGAGGGCAAAAGAACTGAAAAATAAATTTTCTCTGACTTTTTTCTGCCACCCGCCTGTGGTAGCGTTGGCAGTGCTATTTAGTGCCTGCTGGGTGTGGCCTCAGACCTGAGCTGGCTTCCTTCATTGCTTGACTTACTAAAGTGCTAGATTCCAATGAATAAAAATTCTTATAATAAGTTTCTTCAACAAAGAGAGTAAAGGAAAAAAGTAAATGTAATGGGAGAGGAATTATTTTTACTTATCTATCCATTATTTCTCCTTTCTCCTTTTTTGGCCAACTTTGAATTTCTCTTGTTTGGTTTGAGACAAACCTAGTCAAGCCCTGTGACTTAGGAGGGGCCTTCTCCTGGCCTGGCTGGGAGAGTTCTGGAGTGCGAGGGGAGAGAGGCTATAAAGTGCAGCAACAAGCTATTTAGAGAGATTCTCAAAAAGTTCCCTGTGGCTTTCCTTGAAAGTTTCTGTGAGCTTGTTTTTCCTTTCTCCGACATAGTTCCTTTTCTTCCTACATTACCACATTGGGCAAAGGGGAAAAATGAAAGGTGTCTCTTTTTTGGTGTCTTCTCACTGAAAGAAAAGGTGTCTCTTTTTCGGTGTCTTCTCATCTTCCTCTTTCCCCCTTGATTCCATCAGCCTTTGAAGGGTTTGGAGACTCAGCCTGCCTTGGAAATCAACTGATGACACCTTCTCATGCCAATCTTGCTGTGTTTTCGTTCCTTTATAAGTTGTTTGAAGGTGCATGTCATTTGGGTATGGAAACCTTGCTCACCGCGTTGTCTTTGCATGATATGTATCAAGTGTGAGTGATTTATATACTTTGATAAAATAGTGAAGTTCCTGGTCCAATGGAACAAAAATTGCTAGAAGCTATAATTTCATGTCCTGAGTAGTCGTAAAATGCAGGTGCTAGAGGCGCTGCAAGCATCTGAAAGTGTAATTGCAGTTTGTGTAGTGCCTTTTTGAGAGGCACATGCTGAACTTTGTCTCCTTCATTTATTTGTTTCAAGCAGAAGCTTGCAGAAAATGACTCTACCAGAAACTGTTACTCCCTTGGATTAGGACCAAGGCCCAGCGATATAATTGAAGGGGGTAAAATAAGGAAGGTGGCCCTTCCTCAAATATTTCCCCACTTAAGAGTTGGTTTATCTCATCAAATGGGATAAATATAAAAGTCTATCAGTTCTTTCTTCCCCTCACAGCCTTCTTTACTCATCCTGAACTCACCCCGTGTTCTCTCACGTGAACTATTTCAAGGTTGCCCCAAGCAATCTTGCTTTTAGCTCTTTCCTGCTGAAGCGTTTCTACAAACTCTTAACTTAGATCGATCCTATTTTTCCCCTCCTCTGAGTATAGGATTCTCCCATGAGCACTCAAAAACATTTTGTGATCAAGATACAGAGAGTTCTCAGGCATTGAGAGTGGGGCAGGAGGATTTTGTACGTGGAAATGATGTGAATTGTTAAGGTAAGGTGCCTAAATTCTCCCCTGTGTGTGATAATATGCAACTCTATCTTCAGGAGGGGAGCTTGTTCCCCCTCCTACTGAATCTGGGCTGACCCTGTGACTTGCTTTGACCAACTGAATACAGGGATAAGTCTGTGTGATCCCAGAATTAAGCTTTGAGGAGTATTTTTGACTTAGGATCCATCACCATGAAAAGAAGCTTGAGTTCAGTCAGCCCTAAGATGCTTCGGTCATAATAGATAAGACACCAGATATGAGCATAAAGCCGTCTTATAAATACCAACCCCAATCAAGCACCCTATTCAGTGCAGCTATAGCAGTGACCATAGCCAATACCAGAAAGATATGGTTCTAGATTCTTTAGTGAAAGAACTGTTGCTTGATTTTTGCTTACCAATCCTTTACCAAAGGGATTAGGGGGAGCATGGAACATTTTGAAAGGAGAACATAGTAGGTGCTTTAGTTATTCAGAAAAGGCATGAAGGCCTCAAGTTTCTCGGGAATTGAGGAGAGAGGTGACCAGAAAGAAGAAATGGATACAGAAGAGGAAATGTGAGAATCTGGAAGACAAGTTTCATTCACATCTTTGTCCTGGGCTGCTTATAGCACAAGGTTTCAGGGGACTTCAGGCAATTATGAGCAGGCATTTAGGGAGTGTCTTGGAGAGGCATCATAGTGAGGCTACCACAGAGCAGGATGCGGTCTCTCTTTAGGCGGTGACTCACTTTTCTTTTGAACAGTTTCCAAAATAATAGTAATAACAAAAGTGATGAAGAAAGCAGATTACAGAATTCTAGAATTTCAATGATAGGCATGTGAAAGCTATTAAATTGAAAATGCTTTCTTCTGGCAGATCAAGCTCCAGTGGTATGGTTGCAAGTTCTCTATGCTCATTGAGTCTTGGGGTTCATTGAGGTTGAGTGTGAGAGAAAAAAGCATGGGAAAGATAAGCTGATTCCTCAAAAGGGAAGTTTCTTTTTTCTTTCTTCTTCTTCTTTTTTTTTTTTAACATTCAGGGGGAAAAAGAGAGCTGAGTAAGGAATAAGCAATTTTAAAGAATTCTTCTTTGCCTAGAAATTTCAGGTTTTCCATTGGTCCATGAACTATTGAACCAAAAAAGAAAAGCTAAGATACACTTTATTTCCTTAAGTACTTTAGAAACATCAGTTTACAATATGACAATACATAATGAAGCCTAAATGTATGGTACTCATTGTAAATATAAGGTAAATTCTCTGGAGAAATTAGAGGAAGGAGAAATCAGTTTTCACCAAAATGGTGCTGACCAGCAAACCACCACAAAACTTAGCAGCTTACATAAAAATTATTTACTATTTCTCAGAAGTTGGTTCTTTTCATCTAAGCCAGACATATCTGCCCTTGGCTGAGCTTATTCATGCATCTGTGGTCAAATGGTGAACGAATGGGGGTGGATGATGGAAGATGGCCTCAAGTGGGATAAGATGGCTCTACTCCATGTGGTCTCTCATCCTCCAGCAGCCCTTCTGTAACTTGTTCTAGAAGAGATTTCCCTTTTCAGCAGTTCTCAACATTTTTTATAGCATAATCCATTCTCATTCTTAAAACTTATTGAAGATTCCAAAGAGCTTTGGTTTGGGTTGGTTATAAGTATTGATATTTACTGTATAAAAATTAAAATTAAGGAATTTAAAAATGTGCACTTATTACTACATTACAAACAATAAAAATAAAAGTAATTAATAAAAAGCACTAATAACTTTTTACATAAATGGTATATTTCTGTGAAATATAACAATATTTTTCAAAACAGAAACATGAAAAAAATCATTATTTTACATTTTTTGAAAATATTTTTACTGTCTTGCCTACTAGAAGATAAAATCTCTTAGCTGCTTCTGCATTTAGGCTATTACAATAGTTTTGTTGTTGTTGAAACATATAAAGAAATTTTGTCTTTATATAGGTTTTTAGATGGAAGAGGGAGACAATTGTAGACTCACTGAAAGGGTCTCGGGGACCCCTAGGGTTCCTTGGATTATACTTGGATAATTGCTCTAGTCAAGTGCTTGGTAAAATTTATCATGACAACCTTTGGGAAAAAGTGTTAAGAATGCACAAAGAACATGTAAGAAATTTATCCCCTCTCCCCAAAGTGGGCTAGTTGTAGTGAGTTTTAGAAAAACTATTTCCTCTAATTTATTAATTTGTTGCAGTACAACAACAAAAAAACCCTGAATTTTGGGCCAGTGGCCCAAATCACGTAGCCGTCACGCCAAAAAATGCAACACAGGAGAGTTTTAACCACGGGAAAAAGTTTCAAAGGATCTGACTAAATGCCTAGGTTGAATTTGATAAAACTGTGACCTTAACTCCCAAATACCTTGCTTTATTCAAGGGCTATTTTATTTTTCCTCACTCAAAAAGTTCCAGCCAATTTCATCAAGATTCTTCTTGTTCCAGAAACTTCCTCAAAACTGACCTTTCATCCCCTGGTCACCAGAGCAGAATTTCTCAGAAATCATAAGCCTGGCTGCTCAGTTGGTTTGGGAGTGGCACTTCCTAACGTTTTGATTGGAAAAGAAACCTTGAGTTCTAACAAATTCAGTTCTAGAAGAATGAGCTGAAGTTTCTTCGCCAAATGCCATATACAGAGCTCATTACAAACCCTTAATACAAGCCGAGCAGTTGATGAAGAATGCGAGGGTCTGTGAATTGTTCTGTTTTCAAAATCCCATTAGGTTACCCAAATATTTCTGCTCTATTTTAAAAAGTAGATAATAATAGTTGTAGGCATCCCAACTCTTATTTTAGATTACATATTATGAAGTAAATAAATTCAAATAGCAAGTGCCTTTAATTCAATAGGAAATCACAGAAAATTTAAAAATTAGGAAAATTAATCACTTACAATCTTCTCCAAAAAGCTACCACTCTTAGCAGTTGATCTTTTTCAATACATTTATTTTTGTTGCAATTATTAATAAAAAGATATCTTATACTGATTTTACAGCTTTCCTTTCACTTAAGTTATATGATGACTCCCCCCCGCCCCTTGAGATTAACCACAGAGATAGTTTAAAAAAAAAATAGAGCATACTTACCAAGAGGGGTTTTATCTTTCTACAAAAACAATGACTTGTAAAAAGCATTAAGAGTGACCTCAGAGGGAGAGAGAGGGAACAAATCCCCGGGAAGCCTTGGCTCCTCCCGGGCAGCTATGGCCAGTTCCTTCCTCCTGCCCTTGAGAGGACGTGTGGTTTTGCGGCCCTCCGGGTTTACCCCTCCTGGGAGAATAATTCTGTCATTTCCATTAGGAAGATGATTTATTGGGGGCTGTTTCTTTTTAAAATTGGACAGGAAAATCAACCTTGCAACCCGGCGGTGCTTATTTCCTCTGTAAAGCCCTTCAGCGATGAGGTTGTAGCATTGACATTGGCCTTAAACTGAATCACAGGTACCTCTCTAATTCCTTCTGTAACCTTTTCGGGTAACTCACAAAGGTAACCACTGTCCTCCTGGTTAGAGGCAGATGGAAAAGGCAGGGAGTGTAGCTCCCAGATTTCTCACAAGAGAGCATTTAGCCCAGGAACAGATATGCCCTCGGGCCGTGCTGGAGAAGCCCGATGCTGTGCAGGGTCACAGCTGCACATGCCCTTGTAAAAGTGACTAGGGCTGCAGCTGGGAAATAATTTTCTACGAAGGCATATGGCCAAACATTTTGCTTCCATCTACCAATCTCTCTGAGCGCCCCTTTATTCCTCATTGAACCTCAGGGAACTCTGAATGATTGGTTCAGCTCCCCTTTTGAAGCTAGGGTTAGAGGGCGCACCTCTGCAAGGCGGCAGAGTGGTTTCCTCCAACCCCCGGCACAGCTCCGCAGGGCTCCCGCACGCTTCTCAGACGTGGTTGTTCACACCTTGTCCTGGAGAAAAGTCAACTTGTAGTCAGGGCCCTGGTTACACAGCAGCTTCCATTGTGCTCAACCAGGCGGTGGCGGGGCAGACACTTGCTTTAAAAAACAGAAGTGAGTGCCGTTGTGGTTGAGAGGAAGGAGCTGGGAGCTGATCTTAGGTTTGTCACTAAATAGCCAGTGATGTTAAACATGTCACTTGGACTCAATTTTGCATCCGCAGTAAGGAGTCTTGGATGGTACGACCTAAAGATTCTAGATCCTGTAAATTTTTCATGTATCTCTATAGCCCTGACAAAAATATATATTCAAGGCTGAAGGTTTCAGGTTAGGAAATCATGATATCTCTTTAAAGTAACATGAATTCAAACTTTGATTCACAACATAAACTTTGTAGGCTCTCACTACTCTATGAGAGTCAAACTCTCTCTCTCTTTTTAGGAACACTCCACTGGGCATGACGCTGTGGGAGTGAGACTTGGTGTCTGTCTGGTCCTGCTTTGGCTTCTCTCTTGCTATCTGACTTTGGGCGAATCACTTTAACCTTCTGATCCCCAGTTTTCTCATTAGCAAAATAAGTTGGGTGAACCAGGTCAATGTTTGCTGCAAAAGGACCAGTGATTGAATAAGTCTCGGGAAAGGAGAGGTAACAATAAACAGGGTTGAACCCTCGCCACGGAGTCATTCAACACTTACTTATTGGGGGCCTTTTCCCAGAGTGACATTCAAGACATTGAGCACCTGGTCATTGACCAATCAAAACTAATGCTAGCTGCAGCTGACTGCTCTGGAGATGCTCAGCAGCATCAGTCAGCTTCTGCTGGGTCCTGGAGGTGTGGGGGGTGTGTCCAGAGGAGCTGGATGACTGGGGAGAATGGGCACCCACCCAGTGACTGTGTTTTAGTCTATGGAAACATCAATATTTTCACAGCTGGCATAGCCCTACAGTAAGAACCTGCACACTCTCACCTCTGCTCTGCTCTCGGGTACAGTGGCCCCTATAACCTTGTCTCTCAAACTATTATCAGTGGACTCCCAGCAGCACCAGCAGCCCCAGGAACTCAGTAAAAATGCAGATTCTTGGGTTTCATTCAAAACCCCTGAATCAGAATCTGCATTTTGACAAGATCCTGGGTGATTAGTGTCACCTTTCAATCTGGGCAGTGCGAATGCACAAAACAGGTCTGGTTTACTTAAAATGCACAGGGATTTGGGCTGGTTGCCCATAGGCAATTGCCAAGGAGTGCAGGTTTTCACTGAGAAGAAAGACAGAACAATGGTTTCTGCTAAGTCTGAGGACTCATTTTCTCGTTGGATGCCGGTTTCCTATGCTGGGCCTGGTGGCTGTGTACCCTTGGCTGCTTCTCTGTTTCCCTGCTGTCATCATTAACCAGTGAAACTAGGCCTGGGGAGCACACAGAGTCTTCCCTTCTCATAATTAGATGGGTTCTAGGAGGGTTTTTGATGGACTCAAGGCTCTACCCTCTCAAATTCTAAGTCTAGGATCAAACTCTCCTTAGCTAGTTTGGGACTGTGGCCAAGCCACTGACCCCTCAGAGAGTTCAGTCCTCTCAATTATAAAATGGTATTAAAGTCCTTTGCATCTCGGGCAGGGATGGCTACAGAATTTGCAGAAGACAATGCAAAATGAAAATGCAGGGCCCTTTGTTCAAAAAGCAAATTTAGCCTGGCTGGGTGTGGCTCAGTGGTTAAGCATCAACCTAGGATCCAGGAGATCGCGGTTCAATTCCCGGTCAGTGCACATGCCCAGGTTTTGGGCTTGAACCCCAGCAGGGGGCATGCAGGAGGCAGTCAATCAATGACTCTCATCATTGATGTTTCTCTCTCTCTCTCCCTCTCCCTTCCTCTCTCTGAAATCAATTAAGACATATATTTATATATATATATATATATTTTTTTAAAAAGCAAATTTAAGAAGTGCAGTTAGAAAGATTAAAATAGAAAGTTTTTCCTATAAAATATTTTATTACTAATAAAATGAAATAGGGGTAATAGTGATAAATGTATAACAGTAAAAACTTACAAATGCAAAGTGTGATATTTTTGTGCCAGAAAGGAATAATAATACATCTTTTCCATCAAGCATGCTGATCTTTAAATTTAATTTCTCTTCCTAAGCCTGTGGATATTCACTTTGCCATGTAGCAGCAGTTTTCAAAACCAGAGGTTCTGAACTCTTTGAAAACTTCTAATAGCTCCCCGATATGTCTTCTTGCAACGTGCATGCGCCCGCTTCATCCTGTAATAATTTACTGGCAAGGTTTATTGCTTGTGTACTGGAACTTCCTGTCCCTGTGCTTAGATCAGAGTTCAGACTTGTGCAAATGCTGCAAGAATGAGCTCCAGGCCTGGTCAGGCCAGCTGGTCTCCCACTGAGTGTCCTTTCCGTGGGAGGTCTTCCCGTCCTCCAGGGCCGCGGCCACCATTCCAATGCCAGTCTGGGTTCTGGTGTTACCAGAGCTGCTCCTGGAGGCCCGGAGGGGCCCAGGGCTACCCCAGGTGTGCACCAGCTGTGGTAACACCACATTTACTTTGGAAGCTCGTGAAAAAGGCAAATACCCATACCCTTCCCCTCTCCGTAGGGTTGTGACAACAGATCTGGGGTGAGACCCAGGGATGTTTATATTGAATAAGAATGCCAGGCGATCCTGATTTAGGTGGTGGGTGTACCAGCAAACTTAGTGTTTTGATTCAACGTAAGGGTTCTGGGTTTTATCCCTTATCAAAACTAGATAAAAAAATGAATGTGATTAGGTAGACCGTGATGAACAGACCAGTCAATTTTCTACCTACCAGCTTCTGGCTCTGAACTAGAAGAGTGTCCCTTAGTCCTTTGTATCTCCAGGTGTTGATATTACTATGGTCTTGCACATTTTTACAGGAGCATGAATTCATCTAGAGAGGGGGTCATGGCAGTGGGTCAAGCTTCCGAAAGACATTCTTACACGGGGCAGTGGTAAGAGAAGGAAGCGAAGGGAAGGCAGAATGGGAAGAAATGGAACTCAAAGAGTCGCAAGCTTGGAAGAAAACAGTAAGTCTGTTACATGTATTTATTATGCATCTGTTTTGTCCCAAGGGCATTAGGCCTTGGGGAATTACAAATCAAAAAGACTCAGTTCCTAGAAGAGAGTGCCTATGGAGGGAGTAAATAGGATGGCTTCCTATGCTATTTGTTTTTGTAAATAATTTGTCACCGTTGTTTTCTGAGTAAAGTTGTTGGATTTGGTGGTTTAAGAATCATCTTGACTGACACGTGTCTCTGAGTTTCCAACTAGTAGCTCCCAAATGGCCAGTTTCAGGATCAAATGGACAACCGCTAAAATGCAAATGTCTGCGCCCTACCCCAAGATGTCTGGGAATCTGCATTTTCAGCCTCAGGTATTCCGGTGCAGCTAGCCTGCATTTGAGGACCATAGTAGTGAGGGTCTGGACTTAGCTTTGTACCTCAAGCATTAGAATGGAATCAAACCGAAGCTGATTTGGGGAGCACAGACGTGCTTCTTGACCCTGACTTTTATTCCAAGAGTACCTCAATAAACATGATTAAAATATTTTGGGGGGAAAAAATCAATCTCATAAAATGGCAGCCTGAGGTTGAAAGATCCTGCTTGAATGGCAGTTTCCTCTCCTCTCACAGCGGTTCTGCCTACTCACCCCTACCTCTCATCACATCACTTCCTTCCCCTTCCTCATCTTAAGAGAATCAAGATTCATGAAAGAGAGAGGAAGATGAAACAGGGAAAATGACAAGTCACGCACAGGTACATGTGTTGTGTCTTGCCTGTGTTGTGTCTGGGCCAAATTCAGGCACTTTGTATCTCCATTATTATTTTCAGTAACCAGGAAAGAGGCGAATTTTTACTTCTCTGCCTTCATTTGTACTCTACTTAGTTGCCTCAAGTTAATATTTTCTGATTTGAATAAAACACAAATAACTATTGTTATAAGTTCAAAATTTTAGTTTCAACTTCTTGTTTAGTTTACTCTTTCTTGCCAGTTAAATATATTTGATTTTCTGAGCTTTTGCCTCTGTTGAAATGATTTGTAATCTGGATAATTATTTTAGTGTGTTCTAGTGGCTAAAAAGAAAAAAAAAAGATTGAGGAATGAAACATTGCTGTTTTTATAATAGGATGGCTTTTCTTGAACACGTCAAGAACTTTGGATTTCACCAAGTTTCCATTGCTAATGAGATGTTTGAACACTAATGATTCTCAGCTTTTTAGGCAGGCCACTGGTTAATTATATTGCCATATTTACCTAAAATTGATTTTTTAACTGTGTAATTTAAGAAATAATACTTGAAATCAATTTTATTTAGTAGGTTATATATATGCCTTGACATAAAAACTTTATAAAAATATCATTTATTCTACACTCAAATTTATTAGTCAATATAACACGCTATTTAAAGGAGTTTTAGAACTAATGTTTACCTTATTTGCAAAATTTCTTTAGAAGAAGGTATGCAAGTACCTTACTGAAGGATTCAGCTGAGGCTACTGGATATGTGTACATATATGTTAAGGTAGGAGTCAGAGAGATTGAGAATGGGCTGTTGGGCCACAGGATCTCATTATTGGTGATGTTTATCTTTATGGCTCCAACTCCTAGCACAAGATGCCCCAACATGTTTATTAAATAAACTTTTATGTCTCTTTGATTTAATATTGAGTGTACTTTAAATTTGATACTAAAATTTGTCTGAGAGGTGGTTCCAGGCCTCCCAGGCAAAAGTTTTGATGTTGCCAAAGTTCTTTAGGACACGTTCTGAGTGTTAGTGTTGTGTTGACAGCACACTCAGGGTGTTTCCAGAATGGCAAAGATATAGAGCTTTGAGGAAGTTATTTGGGTAATTCATGGTAGAGCGACAAGGTAGAACGCTGATGCTGAGGAAATAAAGCGTTAGGTCTGAGCTAACTTGGCCACGTGTAATCTGTTTAGCTAGGTGATTACCAAGTTTATTCTTAATAACTAATAAATTACTTGGGTAATCACGTAATTAAAAACTTTATTTGACACAGCTTTATCTATCCACAGATAAATGTAATACCCCAGCATCAGGGATCTTATCAGTTTGGTTAAGCTCAAGCCATACAAATGATCTATTTATTTATTTTTTGCAGGCAAAGAGCTAGTCGCAGGGCAAAGCAACACCATTAGATAACACATCTTTCTCTTTGTGCCTCTTCTCCCGGCCCTCTTTTCCAGCCTTTTACATATTGCTTATTTTCTCTTTAATTTGGAGATGACAAAGGTAGAAATGTTGCCCCGATCAAAGAACCTTATAGCTCTGTGAAGTCCATGCTTCGGATAGTTTTTGACACACAAAGAATATTGAAAATCACAATGTAATAATAATAATGGCTACCTGTTTACACTTCTAAAAAAAACTAAAATTTTAATTTTCAGGTGTTTTAATGTTTAATCGGGTATATACATTTTAGCCGTTCCTCTTTATTAAGCTGGCAAATGATAAGGCAAGAATGTGAAACAAGGCAACAATGTCACTTGCCCAGTGATCTTCAAGAAATATGTGCTGGCTGGGTATTTACACTGCTAGAAATATTTCTAGACTTAAGTTTAAAAATCGACCTATACCATGTCCTTACATAAAATGATCTCTCTTTGCTGTATTGCTATATAACCTCGATTCGCGCCGCCTCTTTTTCTGCATGAGGAGTTTTAGAGATTTTGCTAGTGAGCTCATGTGTTTCCAGTCACTTGCACATGATGAAACAGAGCAAGAATACCGTTGGTCGCTTTCTAAATAGGAGGTATGCTTTCTCATGGGAAAAATACCACCCGAGGGTCCAGTTTCATTTCGTACATTCTTTCTTCTCAATGTTACTTTTCAAGCTGCAGTGAATTCAGGAGGAAACCCTACCCTTTCCTCTAAATGACTCATGATGTAACGGCGCTACAGATTAAAAGCACGATTTAACTAATGGGTCTTATTCTAACTTGAAAGGTTTTATACATTTCATCACACTCGCCCTGTTGGACACACCGCAGGCTACAGAACTTGTTCTAAAAATAGAATGTATGGAAAGCGTTGCTTCAAAAATCAGAGGTCTCATGCTAATCGAGTTCTCCAGCTTGGAACTTAACCATTAATAATGCTAAATTATAATGTGTATTACAGTTGGGTAGAGTGTGAAAAAAAATACAAGCCATTGATAGCATTGTGGAACTGTTTAAAGATGATCACTATGAACTGTTAGGTTAGAAATAGTGATCACAAACCAGGTGGCAAAATAGGCCCCCCTGCACAATGCTTATTTTCTGATATAGTGCTTATTTTGATTTTTAAATTGCTAACTATCCACGTTTGTTTTTGATAATAAAGAAGTGTGTTTAGATAGCTGATCATATCTGTTAAATCAACTGAGCCTTAAAGATGCTAAATAATAAAGTAATTAAAATGAACGACAAAAGGTAAGCAAATAAGAATGGAAAGAAGGAAGACAAATGGGAGTTGTAGGGGGAAATGGTAAGATAGGGACAGATTTTGATTACAATAAAGGTACCTAACATCATTAATATTTTACTTAACATTACTTGTGCCTTCAGGAAGATCAAAGAACCAAGCAAACACTGGAATAATATTAATGAAACTATTAATATTCCCACTCCCATGTAGTTAATTTAGTTATTTTTAAGTAACATGTTCTATTTTTGTATCCACTTGGTAAACATTTTTTTCATTAGTCTTAAAATATGTCATATTTAGGAATTCCAGATGCTTTTTCCATTTTGCTTAGGTTACTGAAGAAATGCTTCAATTTGGACAGATGAGGCTGAGATACCTCTGAAACATTCGAGTAGAGAAGTCAGACAGGCTTTTGGATATGGGGGAGGCAAAGGAAGAGGCCTCTATTGGTGGTAGTCATGGGACAAAGTGAGATTGCCTAAACAGTAACAGACACGGTCTTATAAAATCTCAAAGGGCCTTTATAGAAACGACAATTCATACCATATTTACATATTCATCTGAGAACAACTCCAGATTGAGGGCTTTTTGCCAAGCCTCCAGAGCTGAAGGGGAGCCAGATCTATAGCTGCAATAATTTTACTTCTGCACTGAGACGGGTGGTAAGTGTAGGCTTTCTTTCACATTCTCTGTCCCTCCTCTCTCTTTCCTCTCTTCCTTATACTAATAATTTTTCTGTAGAAAATTTGTTTTTCTAATAGTTGTATTTAGTCTAATTCATCTACACATAAGTTCCCATAAATAAGCAACAGCAAAGGAATATGAATAAATATCTAGTTAATAAAATGCAACACTAACAATATTTTGTCCCACAATGTTTCTAGTCATAGCTAATATTAAGCAGTTGCTCTTAATACTGGGTGAAAATTTTTGTATCAGGATTAGGAGAGTTGATGACCAAATGTCCCAGTCCTAGGGGACTCGTGGGTAGGGATGTTCCTGCTTCCCCCAAACACATTTGGAAAATGATTTCTATTTATCAGAAAGGATTTGGAAATTTCTGTGCAAAGATGATAATTTCAGAATATTAATTGCTAATTAATAGGCTACTCCCTGTTGAAACAATAGAGAACTCCAGGAAACCTGATTCAAAAAAGGAAAAATCCAACCTGTCTCCTCCCTTTTTATAGGTCCTTGGGCAGGGTGGGGCCAGGAAGAGGAATGCTGTGTGTTCACCGTATTCGTTAGAGGGGAATAGAAAGTTGCGCACGCTGTTTGCCTCTGAGCTTGAGCAGCAATGATTCCAGGATGTTCTGACCTTCAGAAGGAGAGGGGAGAGGAGCTGGAACAGTCAGCACCTGGGCTCTAAGGCGAAGCAGCTCCCACTCCGGGACACAGACTGTGTGCATGGTGAGGCTTGTTCCAGAGACGACAGCAGAAAAAACAATAGAGAAGAAGGACATCAAGCCAGGAACCTGGTGTCTACAGGAAACTAGATGGGTTGTTGAGGAGCCGACCACACGCTTTCATGACATTGGGGCTCTCGGTGCTGTGTGTGCCCTGCAGTGCTGTTGTGCGTGTGTCCCCGCCAGTGCAGAAGAACAAACAGTGAAAGGTGGTCCTCTGCTTCAGCTGTTTTATAAGCTAAGACACTCACCAAACTATTTCCTGTCAACCAAAAGACACTTTGGAATGTTGAACTACGAGGCCACATCGCACAGGACACTGTGCTCGGGATCAGCAGCTCTAGGGTTAGCCTGAGAGTTGTCATTTAGTAACTCTGAGCAAGTTACTTTATCTTCCTTTCATTCTTATTTATAACGTGGGGATGATTACTTGGATAATGTATAAGAAAGCATTTTGTGAATGCAAAAGTTTTATATTGTATTACCCATTTGGGGGGACAAAAAAATCTTTATAAAATGATCATAGAGCCAAGTTTGCTTATCCACTGAGGGGGAAATGGAAATACGGTGGCTCAGGCAGAAGTGGGAAGATCACCTGGGGGGTTCAGAGGCTTCTGTCCATAGTGAAAATACGTAGGGCTTGTCACTAAAAAGTTACAAATTCTCACCTACAGAAATGTGATTTAACTTGTCTATACCCAAGCTTAACTGTAACAACCTCCTTGCTGTTTGTTAAGGAAACCTCAGTTTTCAAAGTTAACGTAATTACTCTGCATTTACATTTATCAATTTAGTATTTAAATTTCATCAATTCATGATTCTCTCTTCCCCATTTTCCTTCTTATTTCTTGGAAGTAATTCGAGTCCCAGGATGGGCTTAATTATCATCTTGGCTTTTGTGATATTTGCTTCTGCCATCAATTTACAAAATCTACCCAGCGCTTCAAGTAACTGATCCCAACTACGTCTGTCCAGTCTTGCGTAAAGAAGGCCCTCGCTGTTATTTCAGTGACTGGGAGAAGAATATGACAAAAGACATGAAAAATTACAATGATAAATAATTAAGCATACAAATTTTATTATGCCTCAGAGGGAAGACAATTTACCCTTTCTCTGGGTCCATCGAATCACTGTGCCAAGGTCACAGCAAAACCTGAAGTCTAGAGCCTCTGGCAGTTGATTCCCCTAGTTGGGCGCGACTTGGAGGGGATGGCTTCACAGGAGAGACCAGCGGAAGGAGAAAAGCCTCTGTTATTGCCTTAGAGATGGTAGAACAGAGCGGTGGTTAGTAATTACCTCCCCCTGGTGAGACAGCAAAGAGAGTGAGACTAGAAGTGGCAGCCGCTGGGCACAGCAACGTGGGGGTGCGGTGAGCAGAGCTCGCTCCCCTTGGTGCTGGAGCAGCTCGCGGTTTCCCTCAGTGACGCGAGAGACTCAAGCCCAGGAGAGCTTGATGGGTGAGAAATACTCAGCGCAGTTCAGCTGCTGCATGCTTTTGCCTTTCATACAAAGCCGTGGTTCTGCTCTCGGGCTGATCTGCCTGCTAGTGGGTGCTTGGCAATGATCGGAGGCGTTTCTGGTTGTGTGCTTTTGGCATCTAGTGGGTACAGACTAGAGATGCAGCTGAACATGCTAACATGCACAGGACAGCCCTTCACAACAGAGAAGTATTTGACTCAAAATGCCAGTAATGCCAAGGGTGAGACGCCTTGACGCAGAAGAAGATATTTTCCAGGGCGGAGGTTCTACGTACTGTCCACCTGAGGGGATGAAAGGGATTTGAAATACAGAATAGCTTTTTTGGACAATGTTGGGCAGGAAAGTACCTATTATAAATATTTAACACAAACTCAGGTGCTTAATTCAGACTGTGTCTACTTAATGTTTTAAAAATGAGCAAGAATAAAATAGCAGTTGGTGATTAGAATGTTCTTTATAAGTCCCCAAAGAATCAGAACCCTTCAGGCCTAACTAAATATTTTCCAGTTTTGGCTGCTTACCAGGATTACCTGTGGAGATTTAAGAGTAGCCCAGGAATTTCGATTCAGTAGTTTAAGCAGGAAACCCAAACATTTATATTTTTAAAAAGATCTAGAAAACACTCGCATGCATGGTCAGGGTTGAAAACCCACTGTTTCATAGTCACCGTAACAAGGCTAAACTGACTTAAATAACATTCTCACTTTTGCTCCTTTGCTTCCAACCTGATGGTTTAGTGGTTTTAATTGGGGAGAGAGGGTCATAGGTATGTAGAAATGTATCACTCCCCCTTCATTCTATATAGTATTCAGAGCCTAAGTTTAAGAAAAATTACAATGGTTTTGGGATATATAGAGAGATGTACCTACAAAACCTCTCTCTTTCTTGCTTTTAAGAATGAATTCTCAAAAAAAAAAAAAAAAAAAAAAGAATAATTCCTCCCAGCAAAAATGTGTGGCCCATTTAGATTTAATGAGATATTCAGGCAATCTACATAGTACTCTTAATAAAGAATTATCCCCTGTCTATCCCCCTTTACCCTCTTGACCTTTGCATGACTTCCCCACTCCCCACATTTGAATAAAGTTACTGATGAGGAAACAGGGTACAGAGACTAAGGTCTCCGGGTTACACAGGAAATCAGGGGGCAGACTGGGATCACATTTCCAGCAACCCATCCAGAAATCCCACCTAAGTAGTTTATCTGGAGTTCTGTACGGGCAAACTGTGCCAAAGCAGGTTTCAGAGGAAAGAGAAAGGACAAGCTGGTTTGCCCATTTGAAGGAAACACACACAGACACATATCCACACACATGCAAGGAATTAACTTTTAATATTGGCTCTTTATTATCTTTTAATATTTAATTAACTTTTAATACTGGTTTGTTATCTATCTCTTGGTTTCAATAGTTCAATATGCAAGGCACTGTTGACCAGATTCAAATGAGCACAGTGTAAATTGTTAAACCTAAATTATACCTTTTCCTGAGTTTGGTAAGGAACAGAACAAGTCACTGTGGTTTCCCCCCGCCTTCTTTTTTCCTGCTTTAAGCAGGAGATGCCTCTCTCTTTCCTCCCTTCTTTAGGAAAGTCGGATCCCCTAGTGTTAGCAATACCCAGGAATTACGGAGGGACATCCTCAATTCTCTGAAAAATAATTCAGTGTTATTTTATATTTTGCCATTGAGTCCACTGCAAGCACAACTGAAGTCATCGCAAGGCCTCCTCATTTGCAAGGAAGAAATGACTAAAAGGGATTAATGGGAGCTCTTTAAGAATTTTTGATGACAAGTTTATTGGGAAATGCGAATGAGGAAACTGCTATCATTTCTGTTTCTATAAACCATTGCCACGGAAAGGATGAAAAACATTATTGTGCCCAGAAGAGCTTTGCTTTTACACCAAAAACTGAAAATGGGATAAAAAGGCAAGTCAATGTGAACATTACGTGTTCCAGATGAATCTTACCACACGGCCGCAGAAAGAGTGAGATGGGGTTCTGAGAAGTAAATGATAGAGATTGAAGAAATTCCAACTGCAAACGTCTAAAAAGAATGTTACATTTTGTCTTGTGACTTTGGGAAAATGGTAACTGATAAATATAATGTGTTGTCAAATGCCACAGGCAAATGGGAACATCAAGATGCTTCTCTTGTGTTATTTACTCTGGGATTTATGGGCAAGCAGGATAGTCTGGTGGGTGAAAGATTGCTTACTCACTCTGTAGGTCTATAAGTGGGCATAATCTAAATTTTTATCACTCTTTATAAAAATTCCAGTCAGATTTGAAAATGCAGGAAATTTAGATTACCTAGAACAAGAGGCGTCGCCAAAAACCTGTTTAATACTGTAGTTTATTGCTTTATTTGTCAACAGAGAATGAAGGGAGACCACAATTATGAGCTGCCCTCTAGAGTTATTAGGTAGAGGTAGCTCAGAGCTACTAACCGAGAGTAGAGAATTTTTGAACCTGGAGATGTTCTTGGAGACAATGCAGCCAAACAAGTAGGAAGTGTCTAACAAGAGAGGAGGACCTTTGGAATGTCTAGTATCAGGAGCATGTTTCAGAGCTTCTGGACACGATGTTCCACTTTTGAATGCCTTGTCATGCAAAGCCTCTCTTGATTCATCTTAGAGTGTTATGTTTGAGAGTACTCATGTTGAGACACTGTGGGAGCTTTCTTTGTATATATGCTTGAGTGGAAAGGCTAGAGGTTCTTCCAGAGGCCAGAAAACAGTAATTCATCGCCAGATAGTCTGACGGAATTGGAGTTCCAGAAATGCAAATTAGAGCCTGGAGCCAGCTATTGAGACTCTGAAGTGTAACCTTAGCTCGGTGAAATTCTTGGTGGAGACTATGGCATCAGAAAAAGGGTTGTGGTCATATAACAATGATTATCTTTGGTTTCAAAACATTTACTTTCAAAATTATCTTCGGGGGCATGTAATCCCTGTGAAATTACAGTATAACTTTCCAATCAAACTTTATATGATCATCAAAGCAAAGAAAGGAGCAAAGTCAGTTCAGTTTAGATCTGTGAGCCAAGCTGGTATGAAAACACTGGATTCTAGTAGTAGCTTATCTTCTACTAACTCCATGTTGACAGTCAAATCACTAAGCTTCTATGTGTCCCAGTGTTTTTAGCTGCAAAATCAACATAATAACATGCACAGCTAGCTCAGAAGACCTTTTCAGGGAAAGACTAAGTGTTTTCTTGTTTTTACAGGACAAGTTCTTATTAAAACACATAAAAGTATTTAAGGGTTGCTGCGGGGCTAGACATTAAGGCACATTATTTTCATTGATACTGCTAGTGATTTTTATATTACATTACTTTATAAACCAACTATATGTTGTATGAAGTACTTGACTTAGAATGTGCCTTGTTAAAATATTTTAATAAGAAAATAACAGGAACAGTAATTGTTATTTGTGAATTTTAAAACACGGTGTCAGATGCTGTGATAGTATTTTATGTGATCTCATTTACTTCTACAAGCAATTGTGAGGCAATCTGAGGAGGTACTATATTCTCCAGTTTTAGATGCTGGAAAATTGGAGCTGGGAGAATTTGGAAAGTTGGTCATCCAGTTTATAAGTAGTAAATGCAGAATTCAAACCCAGCTCTGATTGATTCCAAAGCATAGGCTAACTCCTACAAATTCTAATCCCTACTACCTCAGAATGTAACTGTATTTGGAAATATGATCTTTAAAGAGGTAATTACGTTTAAATGAGGTCGAGTGGACCCCAATTCAATATGACTGGTGTCCTTATAAGAAGATGGAATTTGGACACAGACACACAGAGAGGGAAAGCCATGTAAAGACATAGGGAGAAGGCAAGCCAAGGAGAGAGGCCTCAGAATAAACCAACCCTGTCAACACCTTGCTGTTGGACTTCTAGCCTCCAAAATTGTGAGACAATAAATTTCTGTTGATTAAGCCACCCAGTCTGTGGTATTTGTTATGGCTGCCCTAGCACCGCTGTGTCTTGTCAGTAGAGTAGAAAGCTGTTCAGCCTGGAAATCCTCAGCTGATCTGAGAAAACCATCAGGTCAGAGACAAATAACCTGAGCTCTCTTCCTCTCTGCTCTCTACCCCATGTTGTCTAACTACAGAACCTATCTAACAACAGATTACCTTATTGTTCAGCAAATATTCACTCCCTTCACCTCCAAGGAAGGAATATATCTCCCTGCCCCACTTATGCTTACTTGGTGACTTACTCTATTTAGTCAATTAGTTGTTGAAATGTGTGCAGTGAGCAGAAGCTTGAAATGTGTTTACTCACTACGTTGCCTTTCTTGCCCTTGAAATTTGGGCCCCAAAACAAACACATGTAGAGCCCTCTTGAACCCATCCTGTGGCTTGGATCGGGAGTCCAGCCCAGTTTAGCCAAGTCGTAGCCGACACTCAGACCTGTGAGAAGAAATGGTTGTTGTAAGCTGCTGATACCTGAAGCGGTTGTTTTTCGGTGCGGCATCACTGTGGCAGTGGCCTCTGCATGTATTGCCGCTTCATCCCGTGATCTCTAGTAACACGCTATATCTGGGTCATATTTGTGTAATAAAAGCCTCCGTGGGTTTTCCTGTGTGATTTGGGAACAACTCATGCCAAGCTTCCTCTAGATATTTCCCACATCCTGGAGTTAGAGTCTAGAGACTTATTTAATTAAGTTTAAGTGCTTTCTGGCCTGCTGGAATCTCCTACAGGGAATCTTGGGCAGAAGAGTAACTTCCGAAGACCAGATCGGCAGATGTCTTATTGTTCTTAGTGTGAGCAGCTTGAACAAGATAGAAACTGCCAGGGAAGAAAGGCATTCAAATATGCAGTGGGAAGCCTAGAGCAGGGAAATGAGCAACATCAGAGACACACCGCATGTTCTTTGTTATTTGGTCAAGGATCAAGCCTGGTCCTATCATAGCAGAGCCCAATCCAGGAATTACCAAATATCCATCAAAGTAGAATAAATGAATAAATTGTAGTATATTTGTGCAATGGAATACTTTATAGCATTTGTTATGGCTTTAATTGTGTTTTCCTCCAAATTCATATGTTGTAGTCCTAACCCCCAGAACCTCAGAATGTGACCTTATTTGAAAATATGGTCATTGTTGGTGTAATTAGTAAGAGGAAGTCACACTGGGGTAGATTGGGCCCCCAACCCAATATAACTGATGTCCTTATAGAAAAAAAGCCTTGTAAGGACACACACACAGGGAGAATGGCATGTGAACATGAAGGCAGAGAAACAATGATATAAGAGCAAAGATTGCCAACAAACCACCAGAAGCTGGGAGAGAAGCACGGAGTAGATCTTCCCCCACAAGGAACTGACCCTGCTGACACCTTGATCTTGGAGTTCTAACCTTTAAAATTGTGAGACAATACATTTCTGTTAAGCCACCCAGTTTGTGGTTATAGTAGCCTTAAGAAATTAATAGAACAATCAAATGAACATAATTTTACTGCATACAACACAAATAATTCTATTGACTAATTTTGAGTGGCCGAATCTAGACATTAAGAGTACATACTATCAAAGTCAATTTTATATATTTCAAACATGAGAAAAATTTATTTATAGTGGTTTCCTTTAGGGCAGGAGGAATAGTATATGGCCTAGGGCATGGGGAGACTTTCTGGGTACTGTTTCATCCTATTTCTTGACCTCGTAGTGGGTACATAGGTGTGTTCATTTTGAAATAGCTTTTTGAGCTGTATTCTTGTGATTATGGTTTGCATACATACTGAATGTCAATACAAATGGTTATTTAAAAAATACGAATGGGAAGAAGCAGTGAGGGAAGAGATTGAAGCCAGAGGATTTAGGATCAATATTTGATGTGTAAATTAGTACATGAGAAGGGGGCATGAGATGGCAACTGGAGCACCGGGGAGGGGTTGGCTCAGGTAGGAGGAGAGGCTCTTGTGTATTTGCTGAGAAGGCACTAGATTCAGAGTAACAAGAATGGGGTTTGTGAAGTTTCCACTTTCCGAGAGTTCTCTTCCTTCCTTTGTCTCAAGTAAAAATTGAGTTTAGTATTTAAAAAATATTTTTTGGCAAGTCTGTTTGCATTTTCTAAAATTCATTTAAAACACCATTCATTTTTTTGGCCAAGCCAGGGAACCCTTATGTCCATATGACATGATTCCTGTTGCTATGGTAATTGAATGTTTACTAGAGAAAATATTACCAGTTAATAATAGCCTGGATGGAAATAATAGCTACTGCTAGGCCTTCAGAGTTACACACCATCAATTTCCAATTTGCTGAAATAGGTGCAGTTTGCTTTTTGAGTTTCAAAGTATTACTTTTTCCAGGCCTCCAGGATCCACGCACCACAGGCCCACACCCACACACCCATGTGCTTCTAAAGAATGTTCTACTTGTCCAAAATGATGATAGAGGGAAGCTGTTGTGTCAGGGCCTTGTCGTAATTTCAACAGTAGAAATAATGAATAAATTGACAGGGTACTATTTATTGGCTTTGGTTAACAGTGAAATCACAGAGGGAATAATCACAGGACAATATAATTCATACTATTTCTTACACTTACTCTTTTCCAGAATCTCCTTTTCAAAGAACAAACCAACAAGCAGATGTGTTGAATTACTCTGTTAGAAATCATGCCCGTGGCTCTGGCTGGTGTGGCTCAGTTGGTTGGAGCGTCATCCTGTACACCAGGAGATGGTGGGCTCGATTCCTGGTCAGGGCACAAGCCCAAGCTGTGGGTTTGAACTCCAGTCAGGGCATGTGTGGGAGGCAAATGATCAATGTTTCTCTCTCACACCAGTGTTTCTCTCTCTCTCTCTCT
This sequence comes from Miniopterus schreibersii, assembly GCF_964146895.1. Taxonomy (NCBI): domain Eukaryota; kingdom Metazoa; phylum Chordata; class Mammalia; order Chiroptera; family Miniopteridae; genus Miniopterus; species Miniopterus schreibersii. The sequence continues at coordinate 9,401,538 of NC_138106.1, forward strand.
CTCTTCCTCTCTCTAAAATAAATAATAATAAAAAAATCATGCCTGTGAAAAACAAAAATGCCTTTCAAGGTATTAAACTCAGTTTCTCTCTGAGTCTCGGCTTTTTATCCCCCCCCTCCCTCCAGCAAATCTTTATTGAGCCAATCATTAACCTAGTTCTTGGGGATATAGACCCTGTCCCTGTCCCTGTCCCCAGGGGAGCTTAAGATATAGTGAATGCAATGTTTTGATGAAGTCATCCCTCCTACCATTAGCCTTCCCACTGAATGCCAACAAAGAGTACAGCTGGAAGAACACAGCTCATGTCTCAGGTTCCATGTCCTCCCACAGTTGGCCACCTTTCATCCACATGTTGGAAGCTGTATGAGAGTACGGGGGTGGGGGTTGTAGTTTGGTGCCTAGGCTTATGGGAGGGAAACTCCCTTCTCCAAAAGTCAAAAACAAATAGGACCCCTGAGAGTCTAAGTGCATGTTTCCAGAAAAAATCTGGAGAAACATTCAGCTACCATGGCAACCAGTTCTATCACATTTCCACAAGGTCGATGAGGGTAGGAAAATCAGTGAGTGGACCAGTTGGACACTCTGTGGCCATGAAATAAGAATTGGAGGTCATCTTTAGAGGTTGGATCTTTTCCTCTAAGCCAGTGGTTCTCAACACACTCAATATACAACAGAATTGCTGGGTGGGAGGAGAGGGGTTAAGAAATGAAGAAATGTGAATATCTAGGCCCCATTCTTGGATTGTGGCTCAGTATTGAGCTCAAGAATATGCATTTTAACTAGTCCTTCCATTTGCTATGATGATGATGGTCCCTGGACATATACCTGCCAAAGAGACGGATCAGTGTTTTAAACAAAACATTCTAATGTTGGAGGGCACATGAAATGGAGGAAACTGGGAAGCAAGAGAGATCAGTTAGAAAAATAATGTTCCAGGTGATAGATAACAAGCCTGTATAGCAGTAGTAGGTTTGGAGAGGAGGGATGGGCTCTGGAAAGACGTAGGACTTAGAATCAATGAAACTTCAAGAAAGATTAGGTCAGGAGGTATCAGAGTGACAAGCCTGATTGCCTGGGAAGAGAAGTCACAGCACAAGGATCTCACCTTTACATTTACTTGACTCAGTCTGTCTGGACTGCCTTCCATCTCAACACCTATCCACTGCCATCAGATTCTTAAACAGACAGAGTTAGAGTGAAAGAAAAGCACATACCATCTGAATCTGAGGGACATGCATACAAGGTAATACTGCAGGTGGACTCTTAAAGACTGCAACACAAATAGAGGCAGAGCGATTCTTAAATTTCATTTTTGTTTGTGTGTTTTTCTTTGTGAGCATGGTTGCTCGAGGAAGGATCGAGGAGGACAGGGTGGAGGCCAGAAGGTGGGAGACACCCTGGCCATTGTTTGAGTGGCTGAGGTAGACACACTGAATTAGACAACTTATTCCAGAGGACCTAAAAATAACTTGGGTTATACTTTATCCTGCTCTTTAAGAGTTCCTGGTGGATCCTTTCCCTGCTGGTTAGAGCAAAGACAATATAGCAATTCTGTAATGGTGGGTCCAGAGCAAGGCATAAGAGTAAGGGCAGCAAGTAGCCAAAGGGATAGTCATGAACACCAAGCAGTGGTACTTTTGGCAGGGTTGTAAAACAGGATGTGATGATGGGGATGGAGGAGAGCCACAGTCTGGAAGTCTCTGCACCAGAAACCCTATGCCACCAGCTCTTCTTTGCCTCCTCAGAGACATCATCCACTATCACTCGACTTGAGAGAGAAAGTGAGGACAGTTGGATGGCAGTTTGGTGTCAGTTGGACCTGCCTGCAAATATGTGGAACCACAGAGTGGAGAATATATTGCACTTATTTAGGAATGTACATCATTTCCACGGTTTGCTTTATAAGCTGCTTGTTAGACAGTTTATGTAGTAGCTAGGATGAAAGTCAAGGAAATGGGTACTGTCAAGTATATTGTTTGTTCTAAGAGGTGGAAGAATGAATGGTTAGTTTCAAAATAGATTCCTTGGATCCTTCATATTTGTAATGAACATATATGTCCCTATGCTGGTACTTTGTCTTTAGAAGATGGATTGGCAAACTACAACCTGTGGGCCAAATCCAGCCATGTCCATTTGTTCACATATCATCTACGGTTGCTTTCTCCTTATGATAGCAGAGGTCTGTACCTGATGGGATTGCATGGTCTGCAAAGTCAAAATTATTTACTATCTGGCTTTTTACAGACAAAGTTTGCCAACCTTTACTTTAAGAGTCTTTTTAAAAAAGCTAGAGCCACTAGGATGCATTTCTCTGATGATTTATGTCAATGAGAAAAATAATAAATTTTGATAATTAAGGTGACTGACGTTTGTCAAATGCTTTACATGCATATCAGCCTCATGAAAGGGCTTTGGGTTAGGTATTCTGAAAACTATTTCATGAATGAGTGAATGGAGGAGAGTTCAAGCCCTTTGCTTGACTCTCACTTTGGGGAACCAGAATCAGTACCCCAGTGTCCTCAATCTAAATTCCTGTGATTTCCATTATTCTAGTTCCACCCTAGAGCTGAATGTATCAGCTTATAGAGGAAACTCATCTAGTGTAATTTCCAAAGTGCTGAGAAGACCTTTGAGCCCCTAGATATCTCTGCCCCAGTCCCAGCATTAGAAATTCATTCCTATGGGTCAACAAGTTCCTCTTTGGAGATGCAAAATGCCCTTAGGAGGTGAGCATGTTAAGTTTGGCTGCAAGTGACTTGCAATTTCAGACAGATGCTTTTAAGTGAATGCTTTTCTCCTAACAAGAAGATATGATGCCCAGTGGAGAAAGGGAGCTGAGGGTGCAAAAAGAAATGGTCACAGGGGAACATCAGGGAGGGGACATCAGGCTGGCAGGAGACATGAAAAGGGCAAGTTCTTCAGAAGGTGCTAAGTTGACTCATCTGATTCACAATTCTTCTGGTTCTAATAGGTGCTGTAGTGAAAGTTATGCTCAGGCAAATAGATCGTAGGTCTGACTTATTTTAGTGATTCTCCCATTCTTATCATCTTTCCTGTTGCCTTATGACCAACCTTGTGTTTCATTTCGCAGTTGCCTGGATGCTTGCAGCCTGAGTGCTGACAAGCTTTCCTATGTTGAGAAGTTGGTTTTGTGAGAACTCTAGAAATTATAAATCCCTAAGGAGGTTTCTTGCCACCAGTGTCCCTGGAGCAAATTTGTGCATTAAATAACCTCCAGCAGACTGTAAATTTTGGAGATGGCACTAGCAAAGGGAAGAAGGGACAGCAACAAATGTCAGGACCACATGGTTTCCAGTTAAATTGTAGTCAATGTGACATTTTGTATGATACACAGTGTTCTCTGCTCAAGGATGTTCTTGGGAGAGAGAGGGAACATTACCTGTTTCTTTTGTGCCAAGTAATGAATAATCAAGGGGGAAACTGAGATGAAAATCTGGTTTAGATTTGAATATTTTTAGAAAGAAGCTAGAATTTTGATCCTTTATGTTGGTAGCATCATCTTAACAAAGTGTAAAGAACATATTTTTCTATCTCACTTTGCAGTCGATGACAGAAAATGATGTTCGAGTCCAATGTGTATGTGATATGGAGCTTTCCATCCATGTCTTTTAAAATGAAAGTTTTGTAAATAATAGTTGAAATACATGCCCTGGAAATATATAATTAACTTGGTGAGTAGATTAACTTATCTAATTTAGGACATTACTAAGTAAGTATAGAGAAAGATGCAGCTTTAATGAAAGAAACCCAATAACCATTAGATTTCTATAATAGTGCCATGTGTCCCAGCTCTTTAGAAAATTTCATTCATGTGTGGAGATCTTCCTTCATATGGTAGAGAGAGAACTGAACTGGGTGTGGTGTTCTTTGGGTTCCATCTCTGTTCTTGCTCATAACCAGATGGCTTTCGGTAGATCATTGTGTGTTTTTTACTCAATTCTCTTATCTGCACAATGAAGAGATTGAATTAGACAACTTGTAAGTTTTCTTTTTCTCTTCAGGATGTAATTCTCAGCTTCATTTGGGCCATGGACTCTGGTCAACATCCCTCTTTTTTCCTTTTGACCTCCTAAAATGCAATTTTCCCCTGACTTGACTCTTTAAAATGAAATTATTTTATTTCAGATTCATCAGCTCTCATTCTTTTTCTTTGTAGTCATTTGACTCCCTGTGCTAGAATCTTGGCTTCATGGAATTTGAAGATGGGTAGGTGAGAGTCTCACCTCTTACCCAAACTTCCCTGATAGATTGTCACCGATTCTTCTTGCTCGCCTCTAGGAACAAAGAGCCTGTTACTTCCAAAGCTCAATGCATTTATGCTGGCTTAATTTTTATTGTGTCAAATATGACTAAAATCTTGTGTGAGTCTCAGACATGTTATATTTAGTTCATAGTGCAGCTATTTTATTATTTTTAAACCCATTTGTTTGGGTAATATAATAGGCTTATTGCCCCTGCAAGGATGTATCACACAATCGTTTTGATCAGAGTTTATGAATCATTATGATTTCATCAGGTTTGCAGAGAAGGAATGACTGCCTGGTGGTATGAAGCAATGTCAAAAAATTCACAAAACACAGAGCTCTGTTTTTAACATTTGTGAAAGCGTTACATGTGCACTTTTGCTTTAGAGGGAGGGAGGGTGAGTGGGAGAGACAGAGAGAGAGAGAAAGAGAGAGAAGGAGCTGGCATAGCAATAATGATGTGCTTCCTCTTATAATGGAGGGGAAGGTGATGGTGATCCAGGCTGCTTTGAAGAGCCCATTTGGAGTGGAATGTCTACTAATAGCATTATAACTGTGTCCATATGAAACAAATACATCATATGATTTTGCCCGACATACTTTTCCCTGCTTCATTCCAGTCGTCTGGACACCACGGAGTGAGATGGTGCCGTCACAAGCCCACAGTTATGTAGGAGCATTGAGTCAAGGCAAGGTTGGCAGCCTGGGGGCCTGTTGTATGACATGCACTGGGCTCATCTCTGCCTTTCTGAGAAAAGTGTCTTCAACACTGAATGATCCCAGGTTTCCCTGGCAGATGAAAGCTCAGCAGTGGCATATACACATGAGCAGTGGTCAAACTCTGGATAATTAAACATTTGAAAAAACAAGTGGCCATCCTGAGACTGTTTTTAGTACTGTACCAGGAGTTATAAGGAATAAAATTTCCTCGTGTGCGAAGAGTTACCTTGTGAGGCTGGCTGCAAGAAGACAGGACCTGGCTGACGTTTGCAGACCATGTCAGCTGTAGTCTTTCTACTTAAAAAGCACCATTTAATCCGCAGCCCTCTCGTACTCTTTGAATCAGGCTGTTTCAAACACTAAGTGTACCACCAATAGTCTAGTTTGTTTCTGAATAAAAGGATAGATAGCCCTGTTTATTGAAACCACACGTACAATTGATCTTTTTTTAAGTTGAGGCATAATTGATGCATAATATTATGTTAGTTTCACGTATACAACACAACGATTTGATATTTGTATACTAAAAGTCTGGTTTTAATGTTAAGATTCCAGGCCCAAGGCCTGAACACATTCATCTTCTTTTCTCCAAAACATATCTATGTAAACATCAAAATGCATATCAATGAAAGGAAACAGACAATTGGTTCAGACAATTAACAAAATTGAAATTCAGCGGGAGGGGTCATGGAAAACTACAGTTTTTAAACTTTTAAACTGGGCCTTGAAAACTGACAAGCAGAGAGGGAGAAACAGGACAAGGGTATGAGTGACCTTAACTTCTGATTTATTTCAAATTTAGCTGACTTGAGAGCATGATACAATTCTTCCCAGTCTACATTTGTCTCACAAAATGTTTCCTGTGTTTAAAAAAATGGGAGGCACCTTGGCTGTGTGTGGGGGGGAGAGTGGCGGAAGATAGCATTTCCAGAGGGTTTTTCCTTTCCATCTTTCTGTTATTTGCAATTGTGTTATAGTGATTAAGTGTTGATATGCCAATCTCATTTGCTCTCAAAGTGGGCTGTTTAGAATGTTCATCATAACAGTCAAACAGATTTTTCTGACCACCCCACCTACATATTCCCCAAAATAAGAATCCCAAATCAGCTCATACGCAATAACTGTTGACAACTGTTTTCGGCAATCACTCTAATCTATAAAACAGACATTATTTCTGTAACAACTTTTCTATTGGAGTGCATTAAAAATTTTTTAAAATTTCAAGTGAATGTTTTAATTGGTACAAAGTTAAAAAGTGAAGACTGAAAAATACACGAATGATTCTATTTTGTTAGAGTTAAATAAAGGGTTGTGTAGGACTCTGGTTTGTCTCATTCTTGGAGAGATTTAAAATTAAGAATTTGGAGAAAAACTGGAGAATTAGATTATTTCCAAGCAAAGGTTCGAATTTTCTTTTATTATTGCATTATATTGGTTTTTGGCCTGTGACATCTATACATGGGAAAAGACAAGGGTGAAGAATCTCTAGCTCTCAATTTGAACTGTGTTGACCACTTACTGCGCCGCATAGAATTTTGCCACTAGAGTGGGATGTAGACTTGCTGAACAGAAGGTAGCTGCTAAGATTTACCGATCTCAGCCTTTCAGCAACCTGGTTTCAGTCTCGGGGCATTTAATTCCAGTTTTCTCCTTTTCAAAGGTCTCTCTAAGCAGAGCCTCAGGTTCAAAACGTTCTTCTCTGTAACTTTTGCCATCTGGAACAGATTCTTTGCATTTTTCACCCCTCATTCCAAATCTCAGCTGGGATCAATCATTTCTCCTTTATTTTATGTCACAGATCTTCCTGTGTGTGTTGAACAAGTGCCCACAACCCAGCAAATGACTGGGTCCAATCTGAGTCAGGCCTGTGTGCTTTGGAGGGAACCAGTCCATCTCCAGCTCTGACTGGGGGCACCTGGGCAAATCCTGAAGCCAGGTTAGGGCTTCCCCTTTGGTAAGCACCCCTCACTCAATACTCTTGGAGAAAAGTTAATTAATAGGACAAAGTTTAGTTTAGAGGAATTAATGAAAAGGCTTTGTAACTGGCATGTGATAACTGAGAGTTGCCCCAATTCTTCAACCCCCACCCAGCCCTCCCTTCCTCTGGGCCAGCTCACAGCTCTGTCCGTTGCCACACACTTGCCTCTTAGATTTCCTCTGGTTTTGAACTCACTTTTAGCTTTTCCTTCTCAAGGTCATCCTGGCTCTGCTCCTACTGTCTCTTTCTTGGCCAAGGCAGGTCTCTGTGTATTTCTTAGGCATACTCTTAGCCTTTGCTGGTAAAGATCTACCCAGCTGCACACATTATTTTCTTACTCCATGGGCCTCCTGGAGCCTCCAGTTTTCTTAAAATAGCATTTCTAAAGTGCCCTCTGGTAATATTTTTATCTCTTGTTTTTTCTAGCTACAAATCAAGGTTTGCTGTTCATCCATTTGCAATCCCTCTTCTCTATTGAAGTGCTTCTCAAAGATGAATGTGCATGTGAATCACCTGGAGAGGTGGGTGAAGAGCAATTTCTGAGTCAGTAGGTCTGGCCTGAACTGCACAATATTCCTGGGTTGTGCAGGTGCTGCTGGTTCCAGGATCACACTGTAAGCAGCAAGGCTTTATAGTTCTTGTTTTCATTTCTTGGAGGCCATATAGGTTCCCAGGGCTGCCATAACAAAGTGCCACAACTTGGGTGAGTCAAAATAATAGAAATTTATTGTCCCACAGATCTGGAGGCTAGAAGTCCAAAATTAACTTACCTACAGGGCTGTACTGACTCTGAAAACTGTAAGTGGATCCTTCCTTGTCTCTTTCCGGCTTCTGGTGGTTTGCTGGCAATTTTTGTCATTCCTTGACTTGTAGATGCACCTCTCCAGTCACACAGTGGTCTTCTCCCTGTGTGTCTGTCTTTTCTCTCTGTGTGTCTGTCTCTGTATCCAAATTTCCCCTCTTTTTAAGGACACCAATCATATTGGATTAAAGTTTACCTTAACAACCTCATCTTGATTTGATGATCTCTATAAAGACCCAATTTGCAAATGATGTCACATTCTGAGGTACTTGGGATTAGAATATCAATATGTCTTTTTTTAGGAGTCACCATTCAATTTATAACAGGGACCTATTCCCCTCACCCCTGCTCTTTTTAAGAAAAGTGTAAGACTTTTTTATTCTTCTCTAGGGATTTTTTTTTTTCTTAGGTAGAATTCATTACTTTGATCAACAGCTGAAACATGAGAAATTAAGGATCTTTACTTTAGACTACCAGATCTGGAATCACCAATAAAGAAGCAACAGAATAGAAATATATATATATATATATTTTAAAAGGAGCACAGGCTCTCTGTTCTTCTAGGGTTTTATAGTAGTAAAAACATGAACTTTCACGTAAGCTCATTCCAAAATTCAAAACTTGAGCTGTCATTTATTGGTTCTATGATTTTGGGGGGCAACCTACTTGCCTCTCTGCTGAATGTCTGTTTCCTCATGAGAAAAATGGGTATAATGATACCTGGTAAATAAAGGATGGTTGAGAGGACCAACAGGTTCCCCAAACACCCGCTGTGTAGTAGACACTGAGTACATATGTGATCGTTAGTTTTGTAACATCAGTCTGTATCTGAATATCCCAGTAGGACTGTCAGTGATGTAGCCAGGCCACCCAGCGGACCCCTCAGGGCTTCCAAGTCAGCCTGCAGTGAGTCTCTGTCCCTCTGTCTCTCTGTCCTTCTGCCCTCTTCCCTAAACTAGAACGGTGATTCAGAGGAGCCAAAAGGACAAAAGGACTGCATTTCATTGTTTTTCTGTATGACTTCCCATCATGGATCTAAATGAAAAGAACTGTTTTCTCTTATGCATCTTTATTTTAATATATATCATCATTTTCCTTGCTGTACTCACATTTTTATAGGTAATTTCTCCTACGTGGATGCCATACAGAGATATTTCCATTGTTTGATCGTGGTTTTCATATAAAGGTGTGCATTTGAAATGTTGGTGCTTGTGAAATGAAGGTAGCAGGACTCTAGAGGGGTCATTCACTTTGGTGTTTGAATGAAAAATGACATTATCTGTCACTCGTCCAGCATCTGGACACTCATTGCTTGGTCATTTATATTAGAGGTAAGATTTCCAAAGTAGAGTATGAATGAGAAATCAGAAGAGTTGAGGAGAATATAGTATAGCTGCATATCCATTTATTTTCTAGGTCTGTGTGAATCTGACGTAGTAAAAGTAAACAAATAGTGCTTAGGCTAGGTTGGGTTACAAGCTGAGTTTGGAACAAGTATCACTTGCCTCTCATATGCCAACCACATTGGAAGCCTACATACCTAAGCAGTAGTGTATTTGACAGTGGAAAACTCTGTCCTCACGTTTCTGTTAATGTTAAGGCAGACATCATTCCCGAACTGGCCTATTATTATATGTCCATATAAACTGCAGTGAACTAAGAGGATATTGGGTGTGTGTGGCTGAGTTGAGTATGTGAACAATGCATCCACGTGTAAAGTGCATACTCATCTACTTCTGTCTTAGTTTATAATTGGCAAAGGAAAAAACCTTGTTTTTGAGGAATAAAAGCAAAACTTTTTTTGAAGATTATTTGATTCCCCCCCCCCCCCCAAAATATCCAGTAAGGGTAGAGGGGTTTGAAAGACTGTCAGACGAGAAGGGCACTCCCGGGTGAGTAGTTGAAGTGGAGAGTTTGCTCGAGTCGTTTCACAAGCGCAACAGACCGAGAGAAGCTAGCAGGGCACTCTGAATGCTTGCATCTGGTTTGATTCAAATGGTTTTACATTCGTGGAGTTTCAAATGAAAATAAAGTTCATGGCGAAGTGAAATGCTATTTAAACCATGTGAAGTGGAGCCAGTGAAAAAATTTATCCACATAACCGCAATGTGTGAAGTTGTGCTTGGTAAGTCATTTTTCAGAGAAGGTATGCAAAATTAAACCAGATACACCTGCATGCGTGGGTTAGTGCTTGGGGTTAGATTGGGTCAGCCTTTCCCATCCAGTGTCTCAGTGTGCAATGTGCTCAACTTTTTCTCCTCTAACAGCTACTTATGATAAATATGGCCATAGGGGTGTCGGTGCTACAAGGATGGTCTGTGTAACACGTGGTTCATGCCCTTAAGGAGTTTACACTCTAGTGGTAAAGACAAAAAGACATGTTTTTATGTGGTAGAATAATTTATTGAATAGAATTAATGCTGATAAAAGAGAAAAAAAGAAATAGAATTGGTTGTTCACCTCCTTAGGGCAGAGAGCTAGAAACAGCTAAGCCATGTGACAGTGGCTCCGCCTGGGACTTCAGTGCTGGGGAAAGGGGATTATCACTGCTACTAAAAGCCTTAGATTGCTACTTTGCCGGATGTTAACATAGTCAATCACAAATGTTACTTGGATCAGGCACCTCAAATAGACATTATCTACTTGTAGTCATCAGGGTTCTCCAGGGAAGCAACCAATAGGAAATATGTTTGTGTGTGTGTGGGGGGGGGGGTACAGGGGGGAGAGATATTTTAAGGGGTTAGTTCACATGACTGTGGAGGCTTGACAAATCCAAAATCTGCAGAGGGGCTGGCAGACAGGAGACCCATGGAAGAGCTGCAGTCCAACTCAGGAGAAGTCAGTCTTTGTTCAACTAATTGGATGAGGTCTATCCACATTATGGAGCGCAATCTGCTTTAATCAATATCCACCAACTTAAATGTTAATCTCCTCCAAAACACCCTCACAGAAGGTGCCCACATACATATCAGGGCACAGTGGCCCAACCAAACTGACACAATATTAATCATCTTACTGCCATTGATGGGCTAGAGTATATGTGGGGATATGTTGTCTCAGCAAAGAGCAGACCCCATAACCCACGTAGAGAGAGTCCTGCTTAGTTTCAGAAGAATACTAAGAGATTAGGACTTACAGTTGCTGGAAGATGGCACCTGTAAAGTTTAACCAGAGACAGTAACATAGAAGGACAATATTGGAGGGGTGCCTCAGGAAACCAGAAAGTGCTCAGAGTGGAGCTTCTCGGGTTCCAAAAGAGTTCCGGCTTATTTGACACTCTGCTCGTTTCGGGGATCCAAGAAGGGGTGGGTGGGGGTAGAGGCTGGGTTCCCAACCTGGTGACCTCACCTGTGGCCAAGATCAGCACGACAAGCCGTTGTCTCTTATGCTAGTTAGCAGAGCATGGCCTTCAAATTTTGTGATACAAGAAATCAGAGAAAAGGTCTTGACTTAGTGGTAAAGAGCTAGGGCTGGAGTTGGAGCCTGTGAAGGACCAACTCACCATTTGTTAGAGTTGACTCAATACCTGCCTACCTTTAAGCTTCAAAGTGTTGTTTACTGTCACTCTCCACCCCTCACCCTCTACTTTATGTAATTATGCAAAAACACCAATGACATCTGGCCTATGAGGCTGAGATCTTTTCTGGCTACTTGTTGACTTATTGATAATAGTCCTTTACAGACCCTGCCAGATGCTAATTCAAAGGAATATTCTTTCTGATTAAATTTTCTCCTCAGAATTTATCCCCATCTGATATACTATATATAGTTTACTATTTAAATTTTTTTTTGCTTCTTTTCTGTCCCCATTTTTAGCATGTAAACCCCATGAAGTTAGGGATTTTGTTTGTTTCGATCGCTGCTTTTTTCTCAGTGCTTAGAGCAGTACCTAGCACATAGCAGGCACTCAATAAATATTTACTGAATTAATAACTAAATAAGTCCCCTGGTTGGAATGTAGCTAGTGTGGGTTGGAAAGAATTTCTCCAGGGAGAGATAGTGCCTCTTGGGAGGCAGAAAATTTGGCTAGTACCAAAGTTTACCTACCCAGTGCTTGGAGAGATGAGGGCAAACAGACCTAGGCGGCCTCTGAATGAGTGCTGGGTGACTATTCTTAATTTAGGACAGAAACCTGGTTCCATGTTGTTTTGAATGAGCTCTGGATGGGGACTGCATTTTCTTTGTGGAATGAAAATAGTTGTTTAGTGATAGAATTGATCAGACTAAAAAGCTAAAATACCTAATTGGTACTTTAGGTACTTCCTTTTTCTCCTCTCAGGTAGGTAGGCGGGTCTTTTGTGCCAAGAGGAGGTGCATATTTTGTAAGAGTCAAAGTCCATCTAAGAGATTGTGATCGGTATCCAGTGGGAAGGAGAATGGGGAGGGACAGAGAAGTGGGGAGAACTTTGAGAATCAAGGGGGGTAGAGGAAAGGGAGAATGATAAAGAATTAAAAGAAAATGGGAAGTAAATAGTGGGTCTCAAAGAGAGCATGGATCCAAGTCCTTGGGGTTGGCGTTGCCCTTAGCTAGCATGCCCTGGAGGCCGGATCTCAACAAGGGCCTGTAATCAGGCAGCCACCAAACAACCATGGAGTAGAAACCACAAATCTTAGTCATGTCCATGATGGACAGATGGATGGTAAGAGGCTCTTTTCCCATTTTAGGAAACCTATTAACATCCTGGATTCTGAAGCTGCCCTGAAATAGTAGGGGCTCCAGGGCTGTTTGGGATTAACTTTTTTTATGATCTCTGTGAATTAGGAACTCTGGGGCAGATTAAATTAGATATAAAGGTTAAAAAAATGCTGGATTTAAAGTTAAAAAATGGCTCTGTGGCTAGACAGGGTGTGGCTCAGTGCTTGAGCATTGACCTGGGATCCTGGAGATCTCGATTCGATTCCCAGTCAGGGCACATGCCCGGGTTTCAGGCTCGATCCCCAGCAAGGGGCGTGCAGGAGGCAGCCGATCAATGACTCTCTCTCATCATTGATGTTTCTATCTTTCTCTCCCTCTCCCTTCCTCTCTCTGAAATCAATAAAGATATATATATATTTTAAAAAGGTTCTGTGGACTTTCATAGCTATTATATTTATAAAATTAGGCAGAGGACAGTGGTGGAGGGAAAGGAAAGAGCAAAAGAGGACTTTGATCATCAAGAAAAACTGTACTAAGAAATTAGCATCTGAGTTTATCTGATGACTTGGCAAAATGAGGGCAATTTGTTATTGCCCGTCTTTTCTGGGTGGAAAAATCTGGTCTTTTTCGGTAGCCCCAGCTTATCGTCTGCTCTCCTCTGACTTCTTCCCAGGCCCAGTGGCCCACAGCCCACACGCCCTGCACCGGCCCCCTTGCCCTCTGTGTCTCCCTGCGGCTGCCAGGCTCCCCAGCTGTGCTCAGGGTGCTCAGGTGTATGCTTCGTAGCTCCTGCTTCAAGCCCCAGTGACAGTTGACACATACAATCTTTGAATTTCTAGAAACACGCATTCTCTTTTCTCTTTTTAGTCCTTCCTCCACTTCCATCCCCTTCTCGTTTTCATTTTATCAGTTTGGCATGCCTCTATTTAAAAAATATCTCTTCTCCAACCTCAACATCAATTTTCATCAGTCCAAACAACTAGAACCCTACAAGCAACTCAGGGAATAATATTTAAATCTTGCCATGGAAATGCAGTAATAGATGTATGCACATTTTAAAAAATATAAACTATAATATATTATTACATATCCAAATTAAAAAAAAATGATAATATTTTTCATATCACTACAGAGACAATTTAATAAAAGAAACAATATCAGGTGGTAAGGGGTTCAAATGAAACAGGAATTTAATGGTCACTGCTGTACTGGAGACTTTGAACCATACACCTTAAAGCAGCAATAATACACAGTTTTATTTTAAAGTTCTGATGGTAGAAACTTTATTGATCACAACTCCTCCAAGTTCTTTAGAGCCTGTATAGGCTCCCTTGTCTTCTTCAATCACTCAGTTTCTTATTCAGTGTTAGGTACAGAACAATTTTTCTCTTTATATAAGTTAAAAAAGACTTTAAGATAAAAATTAAAGAGATTGTTCTTTGTGTTTTTGTGTTTTTTTTTTTTAACTGGAAAACTTTATTCTATTTTTTTAACCAGTCTAAACCTTAAAAAATAACTAATGCCAATGCTTCTCCAACCCAACACTTCTAAAACATTAAACAGGGGAGAACACCCCACATTTTATGAGGTCAACAAAAAACCCAAACAATCTGATTAAAAATGGGCAGATGACATGAATAGACATTTCTCCAAAGAGGACATAGAGATGGCCAACAGACAAATAAAAAGATGCTCAACATCACTGATCATCAGGGAAATACAACTTAAAACCACAATGAGATATCACCTCACACCTGTCAGAATGGCTATTATCAATAAATCAACAAACAGCAAGTGTTGGCAAAGATGTAGAGAAAAGGGAACCCTCATGTACTATTTGCAGGATTGTAAATTGGTGCAGCCACAATGGAAAACAATATGAAGTTTCCTAAAAAAAATAAAAGCAGACCTGCTATATGGTTCAACAATTCCAGTTCTGGATTTATATCTAAGGGAACTGAAGTCACTATCTCAACCCCCATCTCACTGAAGCATTATTCACAATAGCCAAGCCATGGAAACAACCTAACTGTTCATTAACAGATGAATGGATAAAGAAATATATTAATACTTATATTAATATATAATATTTCTATTTCTATATATAGAAATAAGGTATATATATAAATAATGGAATATTATTCAGGCATAAAAAGGAAAAAATCCTGCAGGTTGTGACAACATAAATGGATCTTGATGGCATTAAGCCAAGTGAAATAAGTCAAACAGAGGAAGAAAAATACTGTATGATCTCACTTATATGTGGAATATTTAAAAAAAGTTTGGCTTCTTAGTCTTTTGGCTTCACTCAAGATCTGGCAAATGTCTATTGGCGGGTAGAACACCAGATTGTTGTCTTTAAATTCTTCTCCTTCCCTTTTTTTAGATCCTGATGCCTCAAGGCTTGTCTGTCTCTGTAGCTCTTCAAATATTTCTATATATATTTACATATATTTATTACATATATAATATGTATCTATGATCTATAATAGATAATCTTTTCTATATTTTCTAGTTGTTTTTAGTGGCATGGTTAGTATAATATGAGCCAGTGCAATTGCCAGAGGTAAATTAAACCAGAAAATTTCTGTGTTAAATTCTGGATATTTAAGGATATTAAATCATAAATGAAAACTTTCAATATAGCAATACTTGTAATATACTTTCAGCCCAAGGAATAGCTAACTAATTCACAATACTGGACTCTTAAAGTGTGGTTGGAAACAGTGTCTTTGATGAGTTAAGACACAGATGTATTGATACAGCTTTCATCTGAGTGCCTTAGGCTTTCCATTAGGAGAGCAAAGCAGAGGGCTCAAACAATTATTTAGAAATTTTAGAGCCAAATGTTTAAATGGTATTTGTAATACACTTTGTTACCAAAGTAACATATTTTTTGTTGCTTAACTTTATTTAACACATAACATGAGGAGAGAAAAAAATACACAGTTAATGCAAATCTTCCAAAAATTATCCAAGAACACATATAGTTTCATTTCATTTTTTTATGTTGTCTTGCAGTTAATTTCTTTCCTATTTGAATGGAATGTTCTAAAAGATAAACATCCTGTTGCATAAGACCAACATTCGATATGGTCGTGGTAGTCAAGATAATTAAAAATGGCAGGCTTTCTGGGAACACATCGCCACAGAGGTCCAAAGGTCAAAATGAGAACCTAATTTGCAAGGTGAAGATTCAAAATCTGATTTTTCTTGAATCCTGTCTCTTTACTTCAGTAAAGATTCCTTTTCTACAACATAAATATTGCTCTTCAGTCAACTGGAAGAGGCTTTTACAGAATCTTCTTTTTTATTGAGGGAGTAACTTAAATTGGGATGGTAAAAGGAGGGAAGGCAGCGTGAGCAAAGCATATCCTGTTTATCTGCTTTTTTTATAATGTTACTTTTTTTCCTAGAATATCTGTGAATACTGGGGTGAAGTGCTATGTGATACTGAGGACAGAGCATAGAAGACTGTCCATGTTTGGGGAAACGGCCCAATAATTACACACCATTTTTAGCTCCAAAGATTTGAATTTACTTTTGTTTTACTTTTGCACTTAGATTAGGAAAAAGGCACTCCTCTAATTTCACATATTGGAAGAATTAATCTCCAGATTCTGTCATAGATCGAATAGGATCAGATGATTAGGGCCCTAAATTGCTGACCTAGTTTGTCTTCTTTCTGCTTAGTTTCCTTATAATTACGAACTGCCTGTGACTTCAAAAAGCAATGTTTATGATTCTGTAAAATGGAATTTTAAGCTTCACATGGGCATGTGATCGTAGGATTGTATTATTTTTCAACAAACATTTCCTATTTGGGTGGAAAGTTTTATAGTGCCAACTTTTATTGAGAAATTTTATGTAATTGGTTTAGAAAATGATCTGTTGAAAAATAGTTTTATTTTGTGAAGGGTCACGGGTAACTTTGTCATGGTCCCTTAGCCACTGTTCTTCGTCTGTTCTGTGCCGCAGCTGTGGACCTTCCAGCCAGCGCTGGATACTCTGGGTTTGCTCAGTCAGGCCTGACTTTGCCCTTGCAGCTTCTCCAATGTGAACGCTCCCCCCGCCTTCCCTCATTCTTTAAAACTAAGCTCAAATGGTATCTTTAATGAGAACTCCAAAGCTTCATGTAAAAAGCTATCCTTATATTGTGACAATTAACACACACTGTGTCATAATTATTTGGTAATGTATTTACTTCTCCCTGCTGAATTTGAATTTATGTGGCGGCAAGGACAATATTATATTACTGTTCTTTCAATTCCTGATATTTAATGTGGTGCTAGGCATGAGTAAATGATTAATAAATCTTTATTGAATAAAAAAGAATGAATCTAAATTAAAATCCCAAAGGCCTGCCTTTTTTTCCAACATAATGTGCCTTAAATTCAGGTTTTCACTCTTCTTGTTATTGCTTAATTGAGCATCATCTGGAAAGAGCAAAAGTACATTTTTATTAGTGTGTGGGTCAGTGAAATATCTGATACTTGGTATTAAGATATACAGATTTTAATGAAATGCCATCACATATGCTTTCCAAAGAATGTCTATATGGGTGTGCCTAGAGAGACTCATTTAATCTCTCATTCCTTCAGAGGTTTTTGGCACATTTGAAATGAGTGATGGCAATAACCCATTTACTGATTCAGTCTTAGCAGACTGTCATACCAGCTCATTTGGAATGGAGATCTTTGGGGTGTCAGGAGATGATGGGTGGACATCAAGTGTCCCTTTGATGGCAGACTCTCTCTGGAATCTTAGCATCCAATCATATATAGGAAAATGAAGAACTGACTGCCTTGTCCCCCTAATGAGACCCAACTTCTAGTCTAAAGATTGCATTTGGAGATTATCACCACCACCTTGTTTAATTACAATGCAAACTAATATGCTATTCAGAGCAGGGCAGTATTCTCAATTATCATATGAAGTGTTTACCCAGAGGAATTTCACCACAGAATGAAAATGACCCAGATCAAGAAATAAATGTGATTTTTTGCTAGTAAATAAATTGTCTTTATAGGAAAATAATGGCTTGTTTGTGAAGAAAAATGTTCTGAGGTTACTTAGAAATTTTCTTACTCATGAAGTAAATATTATCTGTTTATTATTATATTTATTGGTACCACTGTGCATAGGGCATTGCTCACCAATGTATTACTTCTGGATGCTACTCAAATGCAACCTATAGCCAGATTCTTCAGCTTTGACAGAATTCTTCAGAATCATTAATATTTCTCTTATGTTCTCCAGTATTTCAGGTAATCATGCATATCCACCACACAGGCCAATAAATCTATTAAGGTTCTATAGACTTCCAACTGTGTTTGCTACCACAAGAACATTCAGTTCCTGGAAGTTAAAAACATATCTCTAAGCAGCTCATAAATTCTGGCTTTAAGTTTAAAATGATGTCAGATGCCAGAGTGAATAACCCCCTAAGTTGGTGTGATCTCAAATCCATATGGTCCCATTAACTCATTTAATCTTAGAGTGCAAATCTGCTACAGAGATGATTATCTGAGGAAGGCTCATTCTTGTGTGGAAGCAAGGGATCTTCAGTTCCAATATATATAGAAAGGTTCATTACTTTGAAGTTTGAAGGTTATTTTCTTTAAAATACTTGGAAATACTGGAAGTAGTCAAGCTTGTAGATCTCAACATTGACAGTGCATGGTAATCATGTGGTGGGGTTAAGAATGACATTGTGGGCCTCACCCTGAGGTAATCTGGTTTACTGCATCGAGTTGTTCATGCAGACCCTGGTAATTAGGATCCAGGTGGTCCAAAGATCATGCCTCTTGTTTTCTGCTGTTGGGATTCTTAGTTGTTTCTGTGAGAATCCGTTTGGCCTTCACATATGTGCAACCTGGAAATTCAGGAGAGATAATGCCCATGGCATCACCTTGAATCAATTGGGAGGAAGAGACTAGGGACCAATGTTTTCTCCTAGTTCTAAGATGCATTTCCTAAGGCTCATCAGAAGTCTTGTTGGCTTGAGTCGAGTCAGTTGTAGCAGTTGTCCACCTCGATGGCTCAGCCTTGTACTGGCTTTCCTTCATTTCCTGATTCACTCTTCCTGGACTTCACTCCTGCCCTGTGGGATCACATTTACATATACACTCCTGGCATGCAAACCTTTGTCTCAAACCCTGCTTTGCTCTCCTTTGGAGGAACATTGCTAAGAACACAGAACAAGACACTGAATTCGGACATGGTCCAAATGTCCATGTGGTTTGGAAAGTAATCATGGTAGAATATGTAAAGTCAGTTGACCTTGATTATCAAGGGAAAGGTGGGTTGCTGTTTCAAATTGGGGGAAGTTTGGAACCACTAGTATGTTTCTGGATATTTTCATGTCCAAGTGTGATGGGTGGTGATGGAGAAGTGCAGCAGCAATGACCCAGTGGTTACATGATGACTAGGACCTCCTATTCCTCAGGGATAAGAGTTTGTGTCACCCCAAGAAGTAAGCAGCCTAGACCAATAGAGGTGCAAGCTGAGGCTGTGGATATTCTCGAATGGGCACTTATAGCCTTGAGATTAGCTGTGATGGACAGAGCTGTAGTTCATTCCATTAACCTTCTTCTTGTAAATTCCATTGGAAAATGAGACCAATTAGAATCCTGAAGATGTTCCTAAATGGGGAGAACCTATTACCAGAAGCAAGTAGATCCAAGTTCTTAAATTAGGGTGAACTGTAGTGAATACTATTATGTGCCATCCAGATTACCCTCTTAAGAGCCAAGGTGCTCTTTCTCCAACCCTGAATATATTGGCTGCTGATGACTCTAAACTATGTCCCTCCCTGGGAATTGCCCTTGGTTGAAGAACACTCCTTCACTCAAGGTTTGCTCCCCTGCTGGGGGCAGCCAGCATCCAATGACTGGTCAATTGGGGGTTCAAAAGCCTGACCCCTTGACTCAGCTTGGAGCATCTCTGAAGGACCATCCTAGGTTCAGATCCCTCTGTGTTCTCCATGAAAAGGCTGAGGCCTTTTGTAACTGCACAGTTCACGTCTTCCTTCTGCAAAATCCTGCTTTCATCACTCTCCTACATGCATTATTTCTTAGAGGACATGTCAACAAACCTCCTGTACATGAATCTCCGTGTCCATATCCAGGATATCCGAAGGAAGACAGTCGGCACATCTATTTCCCTGGACAGTTTGGGTGATTTAAATTAATAACACCATACTACCTTTGGTCTAGTAGTTACTTAGTTTGGAATGATAGAGAGAGATTTCAGGTAAGAAAGATTACAGACATTGTGTAACCCAATATTTTCCCATGGTAGATGACCAAATAAAGGAAAAGAAAGACACACCTTCCCCTTTGTAACAATCATAAAAGGGGAAATATTGGAGGGTGGCCTGTCTTTTCTGAGGCTCTAATACATGCAGAAACTTGAAAGTCATTTTCACTTGGGTATGAACTTTGTCTTCAGCATATAAAGGGCAAAGTGAGGACTGCAAGAGTGAAAGTGAAAGACTGAAAGCTTCCTTCTTGATTCCCTTGCTGTTGGATTTCATTCCGGGCGTCTCACCCAGGACTGGGAAGCCAATGAGCTGTGTTCTCTGACTCAGAGTGGGCCGCACACTTCTCAGGCCATTTTAGTGTGACAGTGATGAGAGAAAAAGTGTTATTAGTAATCACCTGCTTTGTGTTCTTGCAAATTAAGAAATGTTGGCTAAAACTCCTCTTTTTACTCTCTTCAAGTGGAAGCGTATTGTTAGCATCCTGAGGAGCAGGCTAGACACCCTGATACTTGACACCCTGAATTTCTTTATTATTAGATATCCCCTCACTACGGTGATGTGGTAAAGTGGCTGGCAGCCCAGGACTACTCATTTCCCCCCACTCCCAGGAAGCAGCACAGTGATGGTTAACAGACATGGCTGTAGAAAGCTTTTTGTTTTAAAATTCTGGTGACTACATTGAACTGCATGCCAAATATGTACATGTGTAGAACTAAAAATGTGAGAAGCATGTATTTTTCTAGTCACATTTAATTGCATCAACATGGAGCGCATACTGGCTTTTGCAGCAATAGCTAATGAGCCATATGTGGAAGAATCCAGATGTGTAGAGTACGTGCTCCTCCAATCAATTATCCAGATGTCCGTTCATGACGATGTCTTCCATTGTGTGGCAAGGAGGACTGCATCACCAGTCAGGAAATACAACTGAAGGCTAATTGCACTGTTGCTATCTGCAAGTGTGGGAGGGATTTTCCTGCTGGAAGTGTTATTTTCAATATCAAGTGATGGGGTGAGGTGAAGGATTATGGCTTGTGTTTTTGTGAAAACCTCCTTATTGTTATTATTTACATGGCCATGTATCTGTTTCATTAACTCAGATTATAGTCTCTCTCTTTCTCTCTCTCTCTCTGTCACATACACACACACACACCACTAAAATATGCAAGAACACAAGGAATACTTTAACACATGTAAGGTGCTAAGGGGCACAGAATGATTGACAATTCCTTCAGTGACAGAGCAGGGACAGCTTCCTAAAGAGGTTTTAGATCTAGATATTGAAAGGTGGGGTTTTAACAGTTGCAGACTGGGAGAATTTAACAAACCAAAGACAGGTAATGAGGAAAAAGCCAAGTGTTTTTAAATATGTAAATATTATATCTGAGATATTTATATATATAAAAAACATATAACAGATATTTACATATATATTTACATATGTATATGTAACTATATGTAAATCTATAAATATAAAGGCAAAATGTTCTCAACATCTAAATATTTAGGTTCTTCTTTTTGGGACAAAGCAGGGATGGGACACTTCAACGTATGAGGCTGAACTCATTTAATGTTATCAACCTGTAAAGCCCAGAGTCCTTCAGTGGGAAGTCACTATTTTATCTGCCCCAACAACACTAAGACATGCACACCTCCCTCTCCAAGTCCCCACCGGATTTGACACATAGTCTCAGAAATTGATACAAGTCAGGCCCAGAGCATGACCATAGGATAATATGAACCTGGATCTCCGAGGAGTAGGAGAGAATAAAGCTTAGGAACGGTTGTATTGTGAGGGCCTTAGAAAGGAAGCAAGTCTCAAGTCATGGTCTTTCTTCCTGGTCCCCTAAGAACAAAAATCAGCACAAACAGAATTGATTTTCTTATTGGAATTGCTCATGTGTGTGCAGAAAGCAGATAGCATGGACTCAAGGATATGTTCTGTGGGTCTTTTTTCGTCACAGCTGTCAGTAGGTATTCTAATTTGTTCCCTTCTCTCTTTACCATCTTATTTACTCTTAGGAATTTGACTTTCACTTAGTCATCTAAAATTTATGCAGGTCGTATCAATGTATGTCCTTGGACACCTTTCATGGCAAACCTCCAGATCCCCACTTAAGCTCCCTGGGGGTGCCGCAAACTCAGCAGTGCAGTCTTAGCTCTCCCTTTCACTGCTCACCCCTCCCTCACCCCTGCATCCTCTAGCCCCTCCCATTGGTCCATCTCTTGGTGGCAGTAGTTTGCTATTCTCCATGGTTAGAGCTTGGGCCTCAAATTAAATTCCTCTTTCCTTTACACTTTAAAATTCAGTTGGTCGCATTAGTCTTTTTCAGTTCTACCACTGAAATCACTCATTAGTCATCCCTTCCTTTCAATTCTAAGCACTAACGACTTAGTCTGAAGCCTGAATATCTCCTAGTGTACACTAGCAGCAAGTCTTAACTGGTTCTTCTTAATCTATCCCCTCCTTCCTTGTATCTGTACACTTTCTAAAACACAAATCCGATGGCGTAATGGTGATGGTCACAATAGCTAAATGACGGGGAAACCAGAACCTCATTGATTTATCATGAAAATTAATCAAGATAATGTCTGTAAAGAATTTAGCCTCCAAATATAAGTGAAATCATATGGTGTTTATCTTTCTCTGTCTGGCTTGTTTCACTTAGCGTAACATCCTTTAGGCCCATCCATGTTGTAACAAATGGTAAGATTTCATTCTTTTTTATGACTGAGATATTCTATTACAGATAAGTACCACATCTTCTTTATCCATTGGAGGTTACCAGATGGGAGGGAGTTTAGGGGGTGCGTGAGAAATATGAAAAGGATTGAGAAGTACAAATTGTCAGTTATTAAAGTAATCATGGGGATGTTCAGTGCAGCATAAAGAACATAGTCAATAACATTGCAATAATTATGTATGGTGTCGGGCTTACTGGGTTGATCACTTTGTAAGACATATAAATGTCTATTCACTATGCTATACACCTGAAGCTAATTCAATGTTGTATGTCAACTGTAATTGAAAAATAAATTTAAAAAGAATTTAGCATAGAGCCTGGAATAGAATTCATCCTGAATATAATACATCCTGAATGAAGAGCAGAATGAGAAAGGAAGTGTCCAGGAGTGGGAGGGAGTCCCAGCTTATTGCACGCTCACTGC
The DNA here is from genome assembly GCF_964146895.1 of Miniopterus schreibersii. NCBI lineage: Eukaryota > Metazoa > Chordata > Mammalia > Chiroptera > Miniopteridae > Miniopterus > Miniopterus schreibersii. Next base: position 9,424,371 of record NC_138106.1, read on the forward strand.
TTGCTGGCCACTCTATGACTTTTGACCCTCAAATAACCCCAAAGGGGTCTCTGAGAGAAGATATTTATTCTTCATTTTAAAGATAAGAAGAGTGAAACACAAAGAAGTGTATTCACTCGCTCAAAACCACACAAGTGACACCTTGTATAATTCGAGCTTGAATTGCGATATATGGAAAAATTTTGTTCCACCAACTTGCTGCCTTCTCGTAAGTAAATACAGAGTCTAGTGGTTTTCTATCCAGGTTGCATATTACAATCACTTGAGAAGCTTTTTAAAGAACACTGATGCCCTAGTTCTACCCCAAGAATGTCTGATATAATTTGTCTGACGATGAAAGCCTAGAAATCAGTTTTTATTCATGTTCCCCAAGTGATTCTAAATTGTTACAAATGTTTAGAACCACTGACCAAGGCCCCAACATTTGTTTTATCCTTTGTATCCAAGCAAGTCTATTTATTTTGGACTTTTTTGTAGAGTTTTTACATGAAATTCACAAAGAATTAAATATGCCGTAATTTGAGTGACAAGAGAAACTTCTGTATTATTTTCCATAATAAGGCAAGATGTTTCTTATTAAACCAGCTCTATTAAGTGGAGTTTATAGTTTAAGATCATAGAATTAATCATTAGTAAGAAAACCAAAGGTTAGCAGTGAAATATTTTCAATTTACTCTACCGTGTCTTTGGAACCAGTTACCAGTGGCCTGGCTCATCAGTGAATTCTTGAGGCAGCTGCAAAACCACACACAGTTGACCAAGGCCATGAGCTAGTTAGTTTTGGGTCTAGGCCATGTAACCCTTAGATCAGAGACAACTCTTCAGCCTATTGTATTTAAAAAATGTATTTCTTATGTTGGAATGCCGTTGTCTGTATTTTTCTCTCTAGGTTAAAGTGGTTGAAAGCCATACTGTGTTGATTTCCATTTCAAGTATAGATCCAATGACAATATTTTCTTTTATGAGAAATGGGTCCCATGACTATATCTGACTGTACATAAATATCTTTTCTTCAAATGACTTCTTACCATCATTCTTAGCACATGCTCTTCTTTATTTTTTTAAGTTTCTACTCTCAGCTTTTCTCTTTTTTTCTTTTCGTGCATCTCTTTCGCTTTCTCCCTACTTGTATATTTTAGGTCCACCGGGGATTTGTGAGATCACCTATGAGCTTTATTCATCCTCAGTGTGGCCTGTAGGACTAAAGAGGTAGGTTGTCCCTGGACTGACACATCAAATTCTTTATGTTTTACACTTAGTACTTTTGTTTATTACAGGAGACACACATCTGACAGTGAGAAATAAATTGCACAATACCAAAATTTAATGAAGTGTAAAGTTATGCCTCAAAACAATGTGCTATAAATGATAACTTTTGAAAAAAAGTAAAATTAGTGTGTTGATTTAAAAACCAATACCCTAAACCAAATGTGTCTATTAAATACTAAATAATTAAGATATTAACAAGGGGTTGTGAAATAAAATGAAATATGATAAGTCTAACCCGTGCACTTATTGAAATGGGCATATTAATGTTCTCAAGAGCTTTATTTTTGTAATAAAAATAATATGGTTGTTCAGTATGAAAACTCACAATGAGTTTTAATTATAAAGTTCTTTGCATGCAGCACCCCATTTAATATCCACATTGAATTTATTGTCCTTACTTTGCCTTCAGACCTTTGAAACTTTGCTAAAAGATAGGAGAGTTGTGCTGTGAACTCAAGGCTTCTGTTCAGAGTTTTCCTATAATATTATATGCCTTGTGATGATACTACCTCAGACCTCAGGGCAGATAAGGAGCTGCAACTGAAATCAGATTATAGCTCTTTCATCCTACTGTGCTGGCACTCCTACAAATATATGATCTATATAATAAAGATCAGAGGTTGTATGATTATAATTTAGATAACTCTAAGACACATCTCTATTGCAGATCCCCTACAAATAAAAATAGTTTATATAAGTATACCCAGATTTTAAAAAAAGAGAGAACAAGCTGTCCACATTGGCCTCTGTGAAGAAAATGCTACCCTATATTTTTTATTCTTTTCTAAAGGAAGGAAAAATCTAGATGAAAATTTTAAAGTCTTCCAGGCTGGCTGAGCCAACTGAAGGCCCAACCTTCAAGGAGGCTGAGAGCATAGTTGTGAGACAATTATATACTTTACAAATGTTCCCCCCAACACCTGAAACTAATATAAAATAATATTGAATGTAAACTGTAATTGAAAAATAAAATTTAAATTAAAAAATGAATGCTGAGAGCAGAGAGCCTGAGTCTAGGACATGTAAGCTGCACTTTCTTATAATTGTCCATTGACTCACTGATCCTTCCCCCCAGCTTTCTTCCTCCTCTGTGTGTATATCAGTCATGAGCTCCCCTACTTCCTTAATCTTTATTTGATTTCTACACCCTCGGTCTGGAGTTTCCAGATACACTTTTATGTGTTATGACATATGACAGATTTCATATATTATTTGATTAAAGTTTATATATTGTAAAATCTCATTTCATCATTGTCATTATTGTTATTATTATTACTTTTTGAACCGAGATCAATGGTGCTGAGATAGCTTTGACTACTGGTTGTAAAGTTCCTGTCAAAGGAACTGTTATTGAAATGCAATGTCAAAGACTATAAAGTACCACAAGTACTAGAAGTATGGCTGTAACAAGGCCCCAAAATGGTCACATACACATATCTTTGGTTATATTTCAGAATTTTTAGACCAAACTATTTTCTAGTGGCATTTTTTCTGAAATTGCTTTTTTTTTTAATTTGTATAAGGATTCATAGTTTTTATAAATTAGGTTATACTTTATTATTATTTTTTAATCTTTAGGAGCAATTGCAGATAAGCAGTTCTTTGTGATTTTATTGGCTGTACTTGACTCAGATTAATGTGGAGGTCAGTAGGGATAGGGGTCACAAGAAAATAAGCTACCTCTACAGTAGAAGCACAGAGGTGTTAGACAATTTTGTGCATTTTCAATGTGTGTCCCCTACACGTGTGGTTTATAGGGAAGGAGAAGGCTGGACATCTCACAGGACATATGTGGCTGGTTATTGGAAACAGTACACAGAGCAGATGTCATGTGATGAAAAAACTTTGTAGAGAAAGTGCCATTTAGTCTGGAAATCATAGTCAAGTTTGGATTTTGATAGGTATGGGTACAAGAAGAGAGATGATAGTGAGAATAGGAAAATAGGACAGTCAGGGAGGTGAAAAGCCTTCAGAAATTGTTCACTTGGAGCATGAGGCTCAGTTCACTTGAAACATGGGATATGTATAAACAGATGCTTTGAGAAATGAGATTGGAAAAGTTGCTGTTGATGACTGTGTTCCCATGTGTTGGGGGAGAGGATATGTTATTTCCCTGCTAGTAGAGACTTGAGGATGGTATTTGGTATGAAATCCAAAGCTCAAAAGAGTTCACCTGGAATTTACAGATCATCTGGTCCAACTTCCACTCTGCAGAGTGTTGGAATTAAGGAGTGGGGGGAAAGCAGACTCCTAATATTGGCTCCATAATTTACTAGCTCTGTGAACTTGGATGAATTGCTTTACTTTCCTAAGCTTCATTTTCCACATCTGTAAAACAGAAATGAAAGCATTGTTGTGAGAGTGGGGAAACAATGTATGTAGTGCTTAGCTTAGTGGCTGGAATACGGTAAATGTCTAAAACATGTTTGCTATTCTTATTCCTGGTGGTGGTATTGTTGTTACTCACGAAGTCAATGCTATAGTTTCTTCCTCTTCCTTGCTGTGACATTATATAAGTTGACTAGAGTCGATGGTGAACTGTCCTGACCTCAGGACAATTTGGTAAATGCCAGGTCTGTGTCACTCTGCCTTCCAGGTGTGGGGATAGTAGAAATAACATAGAGGCAGAGTTCATCCCCAAACTTTCTCCCTTTTGAATGTTGCTGACATCAGTCTTTTCTAGAAATCTTAAGCAGCTTCAAGTCTGACAGAAGAAGATAAACTCTTCTTTTCTCTTTCCAATCATTAAAGTACTTTTATTAAGTCACCAGATGAGAACTTTCTAAGGAAAAAATAGTTTATGTGTGGTTTGGATGATGAGCGTTGACTCACCGTCAGAACTGTGAAGGAGAAGGCCAACCTGCGCCTGCTGACACACAAGTAATAATAATAGAAAAAAATCAGGACTGTCCCAAGTTTGCTAAATAAAGCCATAAGTTTGGAAAAGCACAATACACCCAACTCTTATATGCTCCTTCCTTCCCCCCTCCCAAATTGTTCTCTTTGGTGACCACCAGCATTATATTTTCCCTTCCAATACACATATTTTTCCAAGTTCCATGGTTGCCATAGCCTTCTCCCATGTGTTCCATATTTTTGTGCAATGCTAGTCATAGGTAATATTAAGCAATCCTTAGGAAAGCAAGCCATTTGAAAATGATTGTTCAGGCTAGGAATTTCATAGAGACTGTATGTAGTTGTTCTTCTTACGTTAGGGATTAATTACTTTTATAAAACAAATAATGACTGCAACATAAGCTTTGAGAGACTGACTCACTAAGGAAACAAGACAGGTTTGGAAAACGGATCCTTTGCCATTGACGCACATGGGATAGCATTTAAAAAAACGATATTCTGAGAAATTTAATTGCCACGTAACAGTTCACATAAAACTGATACTAGTAGTAAGTGGGTCACAATTAAATAATCTGTGATTCTAGGTCAGTGTCAAAATGATTGCATTGCACAACCAGGTGTTTTAGTTTCTTGAAATGAAAGAAAAATAGTGAATCAGTTTTCAACTATTTGGTGTAGTTTTCCTCTGGAAAGTCATTCTTCAGACCTTCAAAACACATTAAGAATGAGAAGACAAACTTAAGAGATGGAAAAGCAAGGAAGAAATGTTTATCTGCTGTTTATCACTTCCATGATGTTGTATTCCTCCATCTTTATGTGCCTCATTGTTTTCCATTTCTAACCTGGAATGGTTCTAGGCTGCTTTGCAGGGAATTGCCCAGAATTCCTCCAGGAACCACTGCAGGTTGAGACTGGAAGAAGAAAGGAACCCAAGTGAGCTTCATCCAGGACAAAGGCATGCTTTATGTTGAACTTTTATTGATTTGGAACAAAGAGCTCTTCGAATAAAAGATTCTTAAACCAGTGCACTGCTGGATGATTTCTAGGTTCTTTGCAGCGTTAACTTCATTTAGATCTATGTCTTTAGTGACTAGAGGGAAGTACCTAAGCGAGTGAAAAGAAAGAACACCTGCCAGAATGGCCGCCATCAGCAAATCAACAAACGACAAGTACTGGTGAGAGTGTGGAGAAAAGGGAACCCTAGTGCGCTGCTGGTGGGAATGCAGACTGGTGCCACCATGGAAAACAGCATGGAGTTTCCTCAAAAAATTAAAAATGGAACTGCCATTCAACCCAGTGATCCCACTTCTAGGAATATATCCTAAGAACCCTAAAACAACAATCAGAAAAAATATATGAATCCCTATGGCCATAGCAGTGCTATTTACAATTGCTAAGATCTGGAAACAACCCAAGTGCCCATCAGCAGATGATGGATAAAAAAGCTGTGGGACATTCACACCATGGAACACTACGCAGCTGTAAAAACGAAGGGTCCCTTACCCCATAAGACAGCACGGTGGGACCTGGAGAGTGTTATGCTAAGCAAAATAAGCCAGTCAGAGAAAGACAAGTGTCACATGATCTTTCTCATATGTGGAATCTAATGAACAAAATAAACCAATGAACAAAATAGATCCAGAGACATAGAAGCATGGCACAGACTGAGGGATCTCAGAGGGAAGGTGGGTGGCGGTGGGTGGTTGGTGGTGGGTGGGGGATGGGAAGAGATTAACCAAAGAACTTATGTGCATATCTGCATAACCCATGGACACTCTCTTTCTAGTCTCAGGACATAGTTATGTTTGATGGGCAATTGGTGTGTTTGTGTGTGTCATGGGAAGAACAGTAGAGGAAATGAGAGACAATTTATTGTCCTGGAAAGTCATGGAATTCCATGTTATGTGTTGCGTAGATGATGCATTGCAGACCGAGTGACATTATTGTGAAACTTTCCTCAGTCACAATTTTCCTTGAAGTGAATCTGTGCAGCTTTTCCATTTCAGTGTTAAGGGCATGACAATGTGTCCTTCATAACCTTCTCTAAGAGGAAACTCTGACTGATTCTGATGACTAAAACCAAATCCACTCACCTAATATAAACACTCAGAAGGCTTCTCAGGGGGAGCCTATGCCGTCAGAGTCTGTTTCCTTGTACCCCAGCTGCCACAGGAGAATTGACCACAAGCATTTCAACAAGGGTGACTTTGCTCTTATTTTCAGAAAATCTACCTTTTTACAGTATTCATACTATGCTCACTACCTTACTTTATATACGCCTATAAGGATGACTGTTCTCATTTCCTGGTGCTACATAGGTCTCACTGTAGACTCAGCCAATTTTTAACCTTGGGAACATACTCTTTCTCTGAGATTCAAGCACCTCTATGCTATAGGCTAGCTGCTTTTGCTTTACAGTTGGTCTCACTCTGATCTTGTTTCCAGGGCTCTAAAGTAAGCTGTTTTTGCTTTGTGTCTTTTGTCCAAACTTTCATCTTATACTTGGAGAGGCAATATAATATATAGAAGAAAAATCCTGGACTTGAATCTGAAGACCTGGATTGGAGTCTTGACTGTTCTTGTCCTTGGTTGTACGACCTGGAGCAAGTCGTAACATTCTTTGCCTAAATTTCCTTATCTGTAAAATAGTGTAACATCTATGATTTTCACCCCAGCATACAATCTACTTTTGGGATCCTACATAGCACCCACATGGTATTAGGTATTATAAGTAATTTAGAGATGATTTAAAGTATACCGAAGAATGTGCCAAGACTATAAAAATACTACACCATTTTATGTAAGGGACTTAAGCATCTGTGAATTTTGATGTCCGCCGGGGTCCCGGAACCAATCTCCTAGAGATACCAACCATATAGAATTCTATCCCCCATCTCCATTTTCAAGGACTTTCTGATTTTATGAGTTGAAATTACCTTTCATCATTTTGGTTCCACCTTATTTCCACAGACATTCATGTGCTTGCCTGAGTTGGAAAGCAAGCCTGAGGTAGTCTTTCTCAACCTCCATTTCCCAATCCAGGCCTGAGTGGTGTTAGTTCTGAACGTGATAACCACATAACAAAGCCCATCCCCACTTATAACCTCAGGGATGCTTCCACCCATAAACTAAAATGTTCAGCTGTAAGGCTTGGGAGAGCACTCCCTCGGCTCCCCTTCTCTCTCCTGCAGATTCATCACATTGCCTGTACTTTCTCTCAACCTTATGATTTACTGCTGCTTCCTTTTCCCAGCTTCTAGTTTCTATGTCTCTAAGTATCTGAAGCAGGAAGAACCTTAAATTCATGTGTATGGAAACCAACATTCCCCCGAGGACACAGTATACATAGAAAATCCACCTGTACTAGAATCTTACACAAGGAAAACCTGAGACTGGGCATGAGCGATTACACAGTTTTACACGATCTCCTTGCCTTTGCTCATGAACTTGCCTCTTCCCAGAACAGACTTTTTACTCTTTGCCATCTGGAAAATGTGTATTCATCCCTTAAAACCCAATTCAGATGCCACTTCCTCTAGGGAAACTTTTCCAGCTCCTTCAGGCAGAATTAGTCAACTCCTCTTTGGCCACGTAGCCCTTTGGCCTCTTCTGTCACAACAGGCACATGTTTTCTGTTCAGTATCTACTATGCGCTAGGTACTTACCACTCTGCATTAGTTCACATTTACTTGTCTGTCTCACTTAGTTGACTTTGAACTTTTCCAAAGCAATGTTCTTTTGGCCTCTTTATATCTACCACAGGGTTGAAGATGCGGGCATCTGGCATGGAGTAAGAGTAAATGTTTGTGCAATAAATGTGTGACTAGTTGAGTGAGTACATTAAATGAATTAGTAAGACTAATTCAGTAGATGGATGTCAAAACTAATTTGCTCAATATATATTAATACATATTAATTTTTATTTTACCTCTATTGAATATATATATTTAATACTCAACCAAGGATTTTTTTTAATTGATTTTTCTTTAGAGAGAGCGGCAGGAAGAGAGAGAGAAAAACATCTGTGTTAGAGAGAAACGTCGATTTGTTGCCTCTCGTGGCCCTGACAGGGGATGGAACCCACAACCTAGCTATGTGCCCTGACTGGAAATCGAACAGCCTTTTGGTGTGTGAGATGATGCTCCAACCAACCCAGCCGCCCAGCCAGGGCTGAATATATTTTGATCTTTAGGTTTTATTAGCTAGATTGCAAATCCTGTGAAAATACAAATTGTGTCTCTCAGTCTCATCATGTTGCTCTCAGTTCCATCCACATGGTGCCCAATAGGCACTTACTGCGTATTTTTAGAATTTATGAGTAGAGAATAAAAATACAACAATGTAGGATGGAAATAACTCAATCTTTGACCTCATTGGTTTTTTAAAAATGGAAACACATTCAATCTGATTTTTTTTTCCAACCCAAGCTGAATTTCTCTCAGTTCTAGATCAGTTTGATAAGTGACGACATGGAAAAGGTGAAATATGGACAGAGGGTGGAGGTGTAGCCTATTCAAAGTCGATCCAAAGACTCTTGTTTGGAAAATTTTCCTCAACACACCAGAGACAAACAACTTGAAACCAAGGTGAACCCATGGATGGAACTGATTTGCACATTTAAAAACTGCCTCACAATCGCACGCATCACTTGACTCTTTGGCAAACCATGGCATTGCCTTTTCTTACCCATAATTTGTTTGTTTTTGAAGGAAAAGGGGTATTTTGCTGAAAAGAAAAGCATATTTTCTCGCCATGGGTACCTGCCTTCTTTACTTCTGTTAAAATTATAGTTATTGAGAAGATCCAAGACTGTCGTGATGGTGATTTTTGTTATAATCTACAGATACAAATATTGCACGTGTTAAGGAAACACATCCACAAACAAAACAGCACATGCTGTACTCACAGCCAGTTATACAAAACGCTCAAGTGCGCATCTGTTGCCTATTAACTTTCTTCCTGCTCTTTGCATCACTCTTTTGAAGAAGCTCCAGCAGCCTAATGCTTTGCCCAATTGTTTATAATGTCTATAAATCAGGGACGTGAACCAAATAAAACGTCTAGGTTGTGTTTGCAAAATATTTGGATATTCTGGTTTTGCTTTATTTTCCAAGCTTTAGAAAACATAAGATTAAACTCTGATTGAAGCTTATTTTCTAATTACTCATTTTTTTGGGGGGGGGCATTGGTTACTTTTTCAGCCAGTTAGTAGGTTCAAAACACGTTTTGATGTATTGCTCAGTTTGTTTTTGTTTCTGCTGTAAATGTTGACGGTTTTTCTTTCTTAAGAGTCTTATAAGTAGGTCAAACAAAACAAAACATAACCCTATCAACTGCATGGTTTAAAATCAGATAAAAGTACCTGGTGATTGGGGCTACCTTCTAGCACCATCTCTTAACATTCGACTGTGACATTTCTAACAACATGTACAGTTTGTTAATTACACTATGTGCAGATCTGAGGTCTCAATGAACCAAATTTGAAATGCAAGAATTTCTATTAGAAACCTCGGTGAAGTGAAAAACTGGGAAAGGACTCCAAGATTTCATGTTTGATTTAATGACTGTGCGTCAATAGTATGCTTTCGATTTGCAGAATAACAGAAAAATACTCAGAATCTGTGCTTGGGTGAATTATGAGCCTATATTTTGTGTCACAGACATTGTACCCAATCTTTCCCCTTTATTTCCTAGTCACTGTTTTATAGAGGGATTTGGTAGACGAGAAATTAGAGCTGACAGCCTCAGCGAATCAGTTACGTAAAAACGTTTATGAGATGCAGTGAGTAATGACACAGCCTTAGGGGGGAATGTGTTTTTTTGATTGAGATTAAAGGTAAATGGACTACTTGTCTCAATTTGATACCGAGGCAGGTCTACACGATGCAACCACAAGTTCAGCAATAATCTACAACTTTGACTGATATCTTTCTTATTCATGTGATCTTACGTGGTTTTAATATAAATATGTACCCAAAGAGTATGTGTTTTTAGGTGAATAAACTACTTCCATGATTAAGCTACTCAGTTAAACAATGATGTTAAAAGTATTGTTTACACCTAAAGTTACTGATTAATACACTTGTGTGTGCACACAACTAAACAGTTTACAAAATATTTTCACTACTTGACTCACGTTAGTGGGAAAGTAGGGATAAATAGACTCATTTTGTGAATCAAGGCTCCAAGGGTCAACACAACTTATCGGTTCATGACCAAGGTTGAAAGAAAACCGAGACACATTCTAGGACTTATATCACAATCTTTTTCTTTTTCTAAGTGTCTGAAAATATACTCATTGCATAAGATAAATACACTTAAGTTATGTGGCCACCTGCTAAAAAGAAGATTTTAAAACTTGGCTTCTCTGTCTCACCAGCAAAAAATATGAAAGAAAGTAACAGAAGAGCTTCATGCCTTTAGAATCTTGGAAGCAGGACATCATTCTCTGTAAGACATTCTGTGCGGGATGCATGAAACATTTTCCTAGGGACCATACCAAGGACGAGGCAATCGGAGGTGGTGGATTCTTCCCCTGAAGAGCTGCTTCATTGAAAAACATCCCATTCAGTGAAAATAATCAGTGAAACTGCCTGGTTTCTTAGGAACAAACTAGCAAACTAAAACAGAGTCTCCCAAACTGATAGTCCAATGAATACTAGCTCCAGGAATGATGTCAATAGGTGCTTCAAAAGCAAACTGTGCAAGATCAAGAAATTTGGGAGGAGACACATAGATCCCATTCCTGGAGATTCTAATGACATTAGTTCCGAAGTAAAGAAACCTGTTAAATGCTTTCTTAGTGTTTCTCAAATGTATTGGAATACACACACATAAATATAAGTACACACACATATATAAGAATGCATATTAATTAGTCATTATATATTAGTTAATACATATTAATAACCTGAGGAACTGAGTTTGGGAAATGTTGGAAAAAGAATTCAGTTTCTTACTGATTGTTTTAACTTTGCATTATAATAGCATTTTATAAGATTTATGAATTCTGCTGTTACATGATTTTTAAATATTACAGTGCAGCAATTAAATCAGACTTATTTAAAATATAAATGAAACAGAAGTTCAAAGTACAAGCATAAAATTTCTTTATGCACACAATTCTGCTTATATTATAGTCTACTCTTCCAAAGAAACTTCGGGTCTGAACTTACTGACTTAAAACCTCAACCTGGAAGTCTAGTGTCCTCTGCCATCTGGACCCATCTGTCCTCTCAACTTTCCTCCCTCCCTCCCTCCCTCCCTCCCTCCCTCCCTCCCTCCCTCCCTCCCTCCCTCCCTCCCTCCCTTCCCTCTTTCTCTCTCTTTTTCTTTTTTAATAAATGGACTCAACTCATCACTACCAATCAACTGCTTATAATGGACATCTATAGACTACTTCATCCAAAAACAGCAAAATACATCTATTTCTCAAATTCACATAGAACATTCACCAAGATAGACCACATTCTGGGCCATAAGACGTACCTTAAATTTCAAAGAAAAGAAATCATACAGTGTCTGCTCTCAGATCAACTTGTTTGTTTCTTACATGATCACATTTAGGCATAATATCCTTCCTTTTTGTTTAGTGAGATCTGAATTCTTTTAAGGCTACTTCCACTGAGGTCTCTGTGTCCACCAGACCCTCAAGTATCATATGACAGGCCACAGAGCAGGCCAGGTTGCTGTTGAGACTCAGAGGCACAGCCATCAGCACCTTTCACTGGCAGCTCTTCCATGGAAAGGCCGCCCTTGCTGGTTATCCAGAGGATGGCTGACTCATGGTGTTCCAGGCTTTGTGCCCTCTTTGTTCCTTGGCTTGTGACTCAGCTCCTTCCTGCTTTCTCCACCTTTTAGCTTCACTTCTCCCAGCTGTAACTTGTGTTCTGCATTTTATCCCTGGCTTCCAAGTCAAGTTATTGTTGTTTTTTTTTAATTTCCATATTTCTGCTTCTGACGTATTGCTGATATGTCTTTCATGTTTTGCCCCTTGCCCTTGGCCATGATTCTGTCTAACTGGAAATTGCTGATCAAGTGCTGGTGGCTACCACCTTGAGCACTCTGACTCTTATGGCATTGGCACAAGGATGACCTCATTTGGGCTGTCACAACAGTGATATTTCCCTTTTCTGAGTTATTAGTGCACATGTGCCCTGTATTTCTTACTTACTTGAAATTTACAAACAGTGCTTGCTCTGGTGACAAGATCTTTATAGTCCAAAAAATTAGAGTAGGTTTAAGGGGTTCCAAAGAGTGTGGATTATACTGAAATAGAATTCAGATCTGTACAAATGCTGTTAGTTTCAGTGAATACTGGGTTCCTTCAAGGTGTTCTTGGGTTTTGTTAAGTTACATCACAAGTTGTTCATAGTCTCTGCTCTAGGTCAGCCTGGTCCCAAGGGAGCAGATTATAAGAGATCAGAGGGTAGGGGGTGAATATTTATCATTAGGAATTAGGAAATGCTGGCATTACAAAATGATTATGTAAACCAAAGCTCAGTGGTGGTAAAAGGATGACAAGAGAGCCAAAAAAGCAAATGAGAAAGGAGTTGCTTACCCTCATTCTTTCTTTTCCTTTTTTCTTTATTCTCAGTATTGTGCATTTTTAATGAGTAACAATGGGATAATACACTTAGGTGAGAGAGAAAGTTGAAACGGTCAAGTATGGCTCCAGGAATTTTCTATGTTGCTTCATGCGTTGCGTGTATTGTGTAATGATGGAAAGGGAAAGCTAAGACTTGTTATTTACTAATGAGCTAATTCACATTAAACACTGTCCAAGGAAATTATGAGCACAATTGTGTTTTATCCAGCGTGAGTAGCAGAGGAGATGGATCTAAGTAGGGAAGGAAAGCAGAAAACTAAGTGGAAAGTTATGATTGCTCTAACCTCTGTCACCACCAGTCCTTTCAGTTGACCACCTTTCATCCCACCTCCACCTCCCGGTCCTCTGGCAGGAAAGAAACTGTGGCGTGCAGGGATGTACTCCAAACAGGGCTCCTTCAGCGTAGTGTACAGAGCTTTTGATCGGGGGGAAAATCCTGAAGGCATCTGTAATTGCTGATCTCTCAACGTCTAAGGCAATAAAAAGAGACCAGGGCCTCTGCTTCACAAAATATGAGGCAGGCATAGTTTATATGCCAGATTGTAGTGGAAACAGACGAGCAAAAACATATATAATTCTTCTTAAAGAAGTGATTTTAACGAGAACAGAAACAGATCATGCAATCCTACTTAGTACATTCTATCCTTGAAATAGGTTTTCAATCTTTCTATTTTCTACCACTTTCCAGATTTTTGTCTAGTGGACAAAATGTGAGTCATAATGGACTAATGAATAACATTTCATTTCACAAAACATTTATATAGCATAATGGCTTTCAGACCTTGAGTGATTCTAATGGGCTGTGTTCTCAGAACATCTTTTCTCCCTTCTGGTCATGTAACCTGACAAGCCCACTCTTCCTTGCCTCTCAACCTCCTGGGGGTCTCCTGTCCAAATATCACATGGACCTTACCAGAAGACATAATAGTCCAGGGGTTACCATATGTCCCAAGTAGGGCTAACTAGAGTAATCTTTTTCACTTAACATCTCAACATGTGGGGAGGAAACTCTTTCATTTTGGAGAATATGAAACTGCATTGCTGGCAAACATGTTTCCTGCTAGATGGGAAGAGCTGTCTGCAGAAAGAAGCCAAGACAGTGTAGGGAGATTGGTGGTGAAAGGGATCTTGGTGCCTGTAGTTCTTTCTTTCTCATGAGTTACGCCATTGGCATTTCCACCTACATGAGCAATGAATTCCTCTGTTAAACTTGGGATAATTTGAATAGGATTTCCATTACTTGCAACAGAAGAGTCCTAAGGTAATGCGTGATGATAAAGTTTAAAAAATGTTTGCATTTAGTTCACCTAATTTCATTTGTGTTTGAGAGTGAGGAGGTGGGACGTACGGAATACGCTCAGAGAATGTCTAAACACTGAATTAAATGGCATGTTTGGGAACGTGTGTTCATTCAGGCCTGAGCCTCCCTGTAGACAGGACATGAGACCTGTTTATCTTTCTGCCTGGGGGCCTAGCACCATCTGAACAGGATGAAAGCTCAGTTAATTCTTCATGAGGAAAAGAAATTGTCAAATGAAAAAAGAGGTATTTCTGCAACTAAAGTCTAGTTTGATGACATTGGCTTTGTGGAAAGAGTAGGTTTGAGGTGCATTTTGCAATGGAGCTCACTGTCTTTTTGGTTAAAATTCCAGAAATCAATCCTTTGTGGGGAAGCAGACAATTTACTTGTACAAGACTTTACTCAACCCAACAACCTCAAAGTGAAGAACATGGCTTTAGAGGAAATCAAGTGATTTTTATTTAGAAATTGAGTCTTAATTTTACCTAATACAGTCCTTATAAGGATTAAGAGAAAAATAATATAGATCATTATTTCCTGGTCCATATTAAGTGCTCAATAAACATAAGCTATAATTGGAAAAACAAATGTACATTAAAAAACAACACACAGAAAGTCATGGAGTTTGCTCTATTGACAAGTTGCTTATCAGTCATCAAAGTTTAGAATTGTTCAGTTCTTGCCTCCTAAAAGTACAGGATCACATCCAAGGAAGAATGGACCCTACCATACACTTCTCCACCTCCTCCCCTTCTCTCCGTTTGCATACAGCTTTGCCTTTGTTTCTAAACTCCTGATTTTGAAATGTGTTCGTGGGCAAAACAAGGTGTCTAGCTGTGTTGGGGACACAATGACTGCCATACTGTTATGGCCTACCAGCTTTCCTTCATATAGTTGATGGCTCTGCTCCTGAGAGTATCTGTGGGCAACAAAATTTCTTTAAAATTGAGTCAATAGTTACAAGTTACTTCCCCTTCTCCTCTTGTTGCATCTATGAAAGGGTATACACGGAGCTCCTTTGCTCTCTGACTGCTGGTTGGGGGTTTCCAGGGGAAGACCTGAAGACAGAAGAAGAGATGATTGGATACTGATTTCCCTGGCTGTCTCTCTGCTGGGCTGCAGGATAGGACTACACCTACCCCTAATGTCACAACTTGCTGAGTTCTGGAAACTGAGCCCTTATTTCCTTCTTCAGCTCTATCCCCTCATTTTCCTTGCTTGGGGTGTTTCAGTGTTCTTTTTTGACTTCTTTGGACTGTGCCCACTGTTTATCATTTAACTTTTCTCAATTACTCTGCTGTAGTGTACCATCTACTTCCTGCTGGAGCTTTGAATGATACAGAGCCTATTAACTGCCAACACCTCTTACTTAGGTCAATAATTTAAGCTTCACTTCAATAACTTTTAGCAGTACATGCTATTTGGATACATAAACTAGAACTCAGAGGATTTTATTAACTTGTGTAAAGATACCTATATAACAGGCAGAAGAGCCTGAATTCAAAGCCAAGTCTTCAGGACTAGTCCACAACTGTATCCACCATCCCATGCTGTCTTCTCCTCAGCTACAAATTATTCCACCAGTTTAGGAAAATTAAGGGGATGTATGTGCTTCTGTTCAATGTCTCTTAAAGAAGATCCAATTTAGTACAATGGCTTTGTCTATTTATAAAAATCTTAAGAAGTGTATATATTCAAGATTTTGAACACACACATCCAGCATTACCTAAGTGTTCACTTTATTATGTCTTACATTTGATTACTAGAGTCTTAAACTCACTTTTTTCTCCCAGAGCTGGAATAATTGTTAGAAGAAATTGAAATGACCCACATTGAAGTGTCCTTATTCACAAATCTCTACAAGTATTCATTTGTTCTGTAAATGTAATTCCATATTTTTTTATTTCTAAAAATTTGAATCAACCTTGACCCAAAATTATTTTACTTGCATGCTTGACTATCTAAATGCCCACAAAATCACATTTGTCGATCTCAATTCTAAATTTAATAAAAATTTATTATTTTTCCAGTCCCCTTTCAGTTCAATTGGCACTGGTCAAAAACAAAATTTATATAGTTAGTCCTTTGGCCTTTTTTTGATAAAGCCAAACATTATAAATTTGACATTTTCCCCTCAAATACCATTATTTTATTCCACATAACAGATTCTTGAAATTATCCCCCATAATTTTCTTGGCTTTCTTTCTGAAGCTGTTTTATAGGTTAATCAATCTTCACTTTCTCTCATTTCCTTGTGGTCTTGAACTATGCAGCCCATCAATGAGCATTTTCGTCACTGTCTCCACCCCCTCTGCCATGAGTTGTACTATGCTAAATTCCTGAAAGGAAAAATCCACCTTTTTATTAGATTATCTACCATCCCAGTAATTATTTAAATGGAGCAGATTGCTCTGATAGTGATGGTTTCAGTCAGGAAGGTCCTGGTGATATTCCCAGTTTGAACTCCCAAAGACAAAGATGATTTCCACTCTTCAGTCACTAATAAAGTAATGTGCAGTTTCCAAATCAATAAAGACACAGTTCTATGAGCAAGCCCTTCTTTCACCAGAGGGGAAAACTTTGGAGTTTGGAAGATGTGAACTTGTATATGTTATCCTTTCCAGGAAATTAAATCAATTATAAAGACTAAAGATAGCAGCTGTTTTTTGTTTTTTGTTTTTTGTTTTTTGTTTTTTGTTTTTTTTAAAATTAGGATGCTAATGGTTTGTCCTCAATTTCCTTGAGAGGGCAAAGAAGCATAACTGACACCAGGGGAAGGCTTTTGAAGACAACAGATACTCTTGTCTGACTTGCTTCTCTGTTGACTGTCATGATTTCCACAGCTGGGTCTTTTACTTGGAATAAGAAAGCATTCATCTCCAAGGCATGTCACTTTCCTGGTGTCATGAACTCCAATCAGTCTCTTTATTCAACCTATGTTAGGTACTACTAGAACTGGCTGGTGCTGTTCTCTAGAATATTCTTGCTACTTTTTTTTTTTTTTTTAGCAAATTGGCTTTTAGCATATGTTATAATCACTCTGTTTCAAGAAGGAGACCACTGTCCAAATAGATTAATCTTAGAAAAGTGTTAACTATGAATTATTAAAATTGTATCACACATAACACTACCCACAAACTATAGATACAGACAGACTGTTGACAAAAAGAAGATGGGATTCTCCTCACTTTTATTGTTATTACTCTGTATGGTACTTTTTTTCTATTGCTGCATAGCAATGGTCACAATTTTAGTGATTTACAACACCACAAACTTATCATCTGACTGTTTCTGTAGGTTAGAAATCTGGGCATGGCATGGATAGATTCTCTGCTCAGGGCTGCAATCACACTGTTGGCTGAGGTTGGGATCCTCATTAAGCTCACTAGTTGTTGGCAGGATTCATTTTCTTGTGGTTGTACTACTGAGTTCCCTATTTTCCTTCTAGATGTCGGTCAGAAACTACTCTCAGTGCCTCAGTGCTGTCTGAAGTTCCTTGACAGACGGCCCCTCCATGTAAAGTCAGCAGTGATACATCCAATCTTTTTCATGCTTTGAATCTCTGATGTGCCCTTCTGTAGTTAGAAAACTCTGCTTTTTAAGAGATTATGTGATTAAATCAGGCCACCTGGATTATCCCCTATTTTAAGGTCTAAGGATTTGTGACCTTAATTACATCTTCAAAATCCCATCCCACTAGCCCTTAGATTAAGCTTAATTGAATAGCTAGGAGACTGCGTGTCTACACCAGGGTCCTGGAACTTTGTGGGGGCATCTTAGGGTTCTGCCTACCACATGTCCTAACTGTGCGCATGCATGTAAGCTTACATAATAAGTGATATTTAGACACAGGAAAGAAATTGAGGGACTCTGAAGTGTGTTATAAAATGTAAAAAACAAAAAACAGAAAAGAACTTTCTTCTTTAGTCCTTGGATGGGTAAGTGAAGGGAAACTTTCAGTGATAAACTCTTTGGAAAAAAGCCTGACTTGGAGGAGAATGTTTGCTTCAAGAATGTTGGGCTAAGTAGAAAAGCTCCATCTATAACTTTAATGACATTGTGATCCAACGTAATCGAGACTCTTGTCTAGTTCTTCAACCTTGATAGGGTTCTTTTTCTTTAAACTTTTGTTTGTTTGTTTATTTATTTATTTAAAAAAATAGCACAGACGACTGTTGGAGCAAACAGAGATTTCTGACCCAAACAGCTGGCTGTCATTAATGATTTCCACAAACAGCATATTTTTTTTTTTTGTTCCAACAAACAGCATTATGTGAGGGGATAGGTTGTAAGTATTTAGCGTTGGTGGAGGACACCTAAGGACCACGAGCTCAGGGTCCTTGCGACATCCTGCATATATGCCTGAGCCTCTTTTCTGACTTTGCTTGAGATTGCTATTCCATTCTTATACTTAGTTTTCTTCTTAAACATCTCTTCCAAGAGAACCTTCTCCTCTTCCCCTATTTCGTACCATTTACATTTCTTGCTATTTGTGTTTACTTTTTTGGTCACCTGTATCTGAAATGTGCCTACAAAGCCTGCTTCTCTCTCTGTATCTCAATCTCACTTAAAGGAACCACTATTCGCCCAGTTTGCCACGGATGTGGCTGTCAACCATCCTAGACCTATTTCAAATGACACTTCCAAGTCCATTGTCAAAGTCTGTCAACTACTGGCTTCAAATTACCTTCAGAATAAAGCCCAATATTCTCGGCTTATAAAGTGCCGCCCCTGCCTGCCTCTCCAAGATTGACTCTTCTTGCTACTCTTCCCCCCTGTGTGGCCGGCTGGCAGTTCCTCAGACACGCTTCTTATTTCCCGTGCTTTGTCCAGGCCGCCGTCGCTGCAGGTGAGGATGGCTCTCTCCCACGGGCCCAGCTCGCTCCCGCTCGTTCTGCTTATCCTTCAAAGTCAAAGTCAAGGGTTACCTCCCCCCAACCCCACCTGCTAATATGTGAGCTACCCTTTCCTATCCATTTTTTACTAGACAACACCACAGGATTATGTTAAATATGTGACCTATGTCTTCTGATTTTGATAATAGCAGTTTTGAATGAAAAAAACATATATTTTCATGATGAGTCATAAGAAAAAATATAGATCGATTGTTTCCCACCTGGGTTTCTTCATAGAAAAAAAAAAAAAAAAGACCATGTACAAACTATTATGTCACAGGAGGCTTTTTTTTTTTTGGCTAATACACATAGATTTGGAAAGTCATAAATGTTTTGATGGACTTAAGACTTCTTGGTAGCCCCAGACTCTTCTTTTGACAATTTAAAATTAAATTTTAGGTTGGGATTAAAGAGGCCCAATAAGTAGAATCCTGTTAACCTGCCTAAGTCTTGAACCAATTGAGAAGACAAAAGATTCAAAAGATGATCCTTTGAAACATAGAACAAAAAGGCTCAGATGAAAACTCATGCTTCTTGCAGGCCTCACACTTCCAAAAGGGAGGGACCAGGAAGAGGCTGGAGACTCGTATCTAGTTTCACCTCCCAAACCCAGCACTCACATGAAGCCTGCAGCTCCTTGAGGACTGGAGGAGGGCATAGCAGAGAAGCCTGGTTGACCTGCACATTAATGGTGCTCCCTTCACATGGAAGAAGTGGAGAAGCAATCATCCACCCTGTGATGTTATATGCTTAGTTAAATTTACTCACTAATTATATCATGATACATAAAATAAAATTAGTTGTCTTAAGACTTTATTTTTGGCTATATTAAATTTCTCTGTGCTCTGTTTGCAATGAAGAACTGATGAATTTTGAAAGGTACTTCCCAAGTCTTCTTCAGAAACATACTCAATTGTAACAGACTAAACACATTTCCCCAAGTTCCTACCCTGAGAAGTGAATGAAAAGAGTTGCAGACTGCATTTCAAAAGGAAGCGCTTGTGTTTAATTCCTTTCTTTCTTTGCCACTACCCACATAACTTTTATTATTTAAAGGGCCCAGAAAAAATACTGCTTATACAAATTAACAGTAAACTTTTTTGTCTTACTTGCCATTGCTGGAAGCAACACAAGTTTAATCAAAAACAGAGGCTAATTCTTTTTCAGACTTGTGTTGTGGTCTCTTTACTTCCCGAAGAAGCACGCATAAAACCCCGAAGCCACATCATAAAATACTTTATTAGCTTTGAGGTATCAGTTATTATTATCATGAGTGAAATACATTCAGAAGAATGGACATGTTAAAAGGTAACTTCATCTTGTGTTCCTTAACTGAGTGTGAACTTCTGGTCGTTCTACAGAACAATATACTTCTAGAGACTGAGCTTATGTAGCTTACTGGCAAAAATGAGACATCTAGGTCAAGCTGAATTGTAGAAAGTCAAATAGTTGGAGACTTGGGGGTACTAGTCAAGGGTGATCTTTGGCTGTCTTCTTGAAGACATGGAAGTTGAAACTTTAACTAATATTTGCACTTAAAACCATAGTCTGAATGTATGGTATCTAAGATTGAAGTAGTATAGTGCATACCCTTGATTTTCTTCTAATGCTGATGCAACAGGGGACTCTGGTTCATCAGAATTTGTAATCTTCTACCTATATTCGATTTCAATGTGTAAACAAAGTAATGGATAGTGCCTATTCTGTGTTGTTTATATCGTGTCATATATTTTCTCAACCTCTACCTTTCCTTTGTTGAAAAGGTTGGAAAGCTATTAACTGTATTTCCCAGACCTCCTTGCAGCTGGGGTTTAGAAGCAATGAGGATCGGCCAATCTGCCCGATTGCCATGAGATTTGGAAAGTGGCTGTGAAGCTTAATCCATATCTGCTGCAGCTTTTAGCTATTGCAATTGGCCAGCAAGGTCACAGAAACAGGAAGTCTTCTTAATTTGGCTTCTTACTGTCCATTTTCTAGCTCCCAGGGTCTCAAGAAGCAGAGACAGAAGTGGTACCATCTTGATCAATGATTCCAACTTGGTAATCACAGCTGGCAAGATTTATTCATTCTTCAGCTTCTTGGATGTGGAGAGGCCACTGGAACCAGTCATTTGGGCTTCTTCCTTCCAGTATAGCTCCAGTGGCTGCCTTATTGGGGTCAGTTTTGACTGTTTTTGAAGTCATTCTATGAGCCAACCCTAGAAGCCATTCCTTGAACTTTTTCAATGATTTTGTAAGCATCATATCCCATTTTAAATCTGTCCCTACTTAAAACACATAGAGTGGTTTCTCTGTCCTGCACTGTATTTTATCCTAATAGGCAAGCAAATAAAGATGATGAAGTTCCATTCTACTTTTAATAGTGATCAATATTATTTCTTTGAAGTTATACCTGGCCTTCTACCTCCATTAAATAATGAAAGCCTTGATGTGCCCAAATCCAAATTTATACTCAGATAAGTTAGAGAGTAAATTTTCACAGTAAAAAAGATATCTTTTCATTTTGTAACACTCTGACTGCTAAGAAACACAAGGATTAATTTATAGTTAAATAAAATATAAATCACTGATGTCTTTAAGATAGTCATAAAAATCACATATAAAATTTCAAGGTCCAGATATATTGTGGTCAATGAAGAGTGCAGCTGTACTTAAAGAATAGAGTAATACTCAATAAATTTAATAATAACAGTGCAGTGTAGTGTTATGTGTACATGTGCGTGCGTGCGTGCGTGCGTGCGTGTGTGTGTGTGTGTTTTCCTGTCTGGAGAGACAAAGAGTTTATAAAGTCTGGGTGAGCAGACAGTTCTACAGACATAAGTTCTCTCACAGAAAACTCCTTGGAGCCAGTTCAAGGCAAGTGCTATCTGGTCTTGGTTAAAATAATGGCTCATAGTGATAGCCAGCTACAGAGAAAAGCACTGGCTTGGACACCAAGAACCCAGGCTAGTTCAAGAAAAGTCTCATGAGGTTTACTGGACCTAACATTAAGTGAATATACTCTGTCTCCTGGTTTGGTTTCCATGGGAATTTGTGTTTATGGGGGAAGCCTGAGATTGTTGCTTCCCAGCCAGAATATCTGGACAGTTCAATCAGTTCAGCTCCTCACAGAAGTCAGCTGACTGGATGGTTTGTCTTTAAGGCTGGCATGAAGTGCTGATAGAATTGGCTGGGTGAAAAGCATTGTCTAGTCGAAGAGTTGGTGTACTTTCTGCAGGCCAGTGTTCAGCAAATTTGACTCATGTGTGGTCAATGGGAAGAGATGTCATGAGCAATGAGAACTGAGTGAACTAGATAGGCCATGGGTGAATTTGAATATTTCTTAATCCCAACTCCTTGTAGTTATTTAATGATAAGCTCGTAATCTTTCTTGCCTCCCAAGAGAGCGATAAAATGATTCTCCAGATGGGTATTGATGTCTTTATCCATATGTTGCTCTCAGGGAAGTGAAAGAAGGACATAGACTGGTAAGAGTTTCTTTATCTAAGAAGTGGTCTGGAATGCATTTCTTGGGCTTCTCAAATCAATTCCGTCCAACTTATACATATTTGTTGTTCACTAAGCCTGTGCAGCTTACAGTGCCTGACATTGGGCATAAACAGATGTTGCTATCCTAGAGTGGTGGTTCTCGACCACGGATGTGTGCTGGAACCACTTGGGAGGCTTTAAAAAATATTCTTGCCTGAGCCTGCCTCCCTGCAAACTACTTAAATCAGAATGTCTGTGGACTTGGACCTAAATGCTAGGGTGCTTTAAAAGATCTCCAAATGTTTCTAATCTGTAACCAGAGTTAAGAACTACATTTAGTGGAGTAGAAATGCATACACATAGAATGCAAAGAATGCTGAAATTTATGGCTAAAATTAGGGTGGTATAGAGCTTTTTAGTACACTAACATTTTTGAAATCATCTTTTTTTTTTTTTTTTTTTAAATTCTCACCTGAGGATATTTTTTCCATTGCTTTTCAGAGAGTGGAAGGGAGAGAGCGAGAGCGAGAGCAAGAGCAAGACAGAGAGAGAGATTGATGTGAGAGAGACACATCGATTGCCTCCCGCATGTGCCGCAACTGGGGCGGGGATTGAGCCTGCAACTGAGGCACATGCCCTTGGCCAGAATTGAACTCGGGACCCTTCAGTCTGAGGGCTGACACTCTAACCACTAAGCAAAACTGGCTAGGGCTGAAATCATCTTTAAAAGCACAGAGAGCTTGACCGGGCGTGGCTCAGCGGTTGAGCATCGACCTAGGATCCAGGTGATCGGGGTTTGATTCCCGGTCAGCGCACATGCCCGGGTTGTGGGCTGCAGCTAATCAATGACTCTCATCATTGATGTTTCCATCTCTCTCTCTCCCTCTCTTTTGCTCTCTCTGAAATCAATAAAGATATATTAAAAAAAAAAAAAAAAAAAGCACAGAGAGTCTTGTTATATACCCCAAAACTAATTCCCCCTTAGTATTAGCTACTTGGCAATTTGTAGTTAGCCCTTTACAATACATGTAATTATATTTGAAATTGCATGTTAATATTATCTTCCTTGGTACATTGGAAATTCAGTGGGAGTAAAGATCATGTTCCTCTATTACCTAACACAGTGCCAGGCACATAGTAGATGTTCAACAAATAAATTTCAATGAATGATTTACCAAAAATAAATTACTGCATTCATATAAACCTTATTCATTCTAATGAGGTTCTCTCCTATATTCTAGGTCATGAATCTTTCCTGGAAAAATGGCACCAAGAGCATAAATAACAGATCTGGTATGAAAACTAGAACTCAGAACTACCTAGAGTTGTCCATTATATTTCAGGCAGGCTGGCCTCTCTCCTGAATGAGGAAACTCAAAGTTTTTACATCTGGGGTTTTATATTTTATACTTGACTCTTCAGGTTTCATTTAAAATTTTGAAATTGCTCCTTTATATTTTTTCAATATCATGTAGAAGATATCTCAATTATATGCCAAGTCAATATGCCTTATTTTTAATGAAACTTTAATTGCTTTATTATCAAACTGCCATTCTCATTTTTCTTTTGACACCATTCTAAAATTTGATTTGTGTTAAAAATCCATCTTTTCTTTCTTGTTGGTTACCAAGAGACAGCAATTTTGTGAGCTGTGTCTCTTTGTAGAAAACAGCAAAAAAGTAGCTAAATCAGAAGCAGGAAATAATTAGTACATTCATACATTATCCTTATGTTTAGAATTAAAATCCAAAGGCTACAGGTTAACATGATACTTTATCTTTTCATCGAAGGTGTTTTCACTTTAAAAATGTGGTCAGGGTTTGGCTCAATAACCAAAATATAAATCTTCCCAAGTCCCACGACCTTCCCTTTAAAAACCAAGCAAACATCTCTGTTGAAGACAGAGTAGGTTATTAGCTAAAGAAACAATGTGTTTGAATTTTAAACAGAGACTAATCATTTCCAGACACAAATACACATATGTACGACAATGAAGAAATCAGATCCATAACAATTAATGCAAATACAGATGTGTAGCTGGCTAAGAATGTGGAAAGTCCAATTTACTAGAGACACATATAGCTAAGCAGGCTTGATATGTGCATGACTTTGCCAAGTAGAATACTGGCTAATAGTAGACTCTCTTCTATTAATTCCAAAACTTGTCCAAAACAAACAGAGGTCACTATGACCGACTATATAGACACCTGCTCTGGAAACAGAGGGAGTTGAAATAGGGCTGACAGCCAGGGATCCCATGAGTGTCCCATGACTCACTGTGAAATCAAAGAGGTGGATGCTATTGCAGAGAAGGAGATAACATTTTCCGACGTGAAAGATAGCCACTTTTATGCTGCACAACTTCCCAGTATTTAATCTTTAAGGAAGACAGCAAAATTGAAATCATTAGTTGCCAACCTAACTAAAATGTTACAATATGATAAAAAAATTGGATTATCTAGAAAATTCCCCCACAGATCACCATGATTTCTTAAGTACTCAGTGTGAGATAGCCTGACGTAGGGGGTAAGAACCCACACTTTAGAGATCAACTTGCCAGGTTCAAGTCTCCCCACTGCCTCTTATTGACTTTGGGCCTGTAAACAGACCTCACTACTTCAGGCTTCAGCTTCCCCACCTTTAAAGTTGGGGGTGATGATAGAACTTATCTTCGGTGGTTGTTCTCAAAATATAATTAATATTTTAAAAGTGCTCTAAGTGAAGACCCAGAAGGGTAAGGACACAAACATAGTAAGAGCAGTATGTATACCTTATTAGGTAGATAAACTATTGGAGATTTGACCTACATATCTTCCTGCTTCAGACAAACACCAGAAAATCCTCTTGATTTTGGATGCAGCCAGCATGTAGCCGAGCCAGAATGGCCCAGAGAGCACAGATGCCTTTCATACTTTCCCAGAAGAAATATTTCCTGGAAGCAAGAACTACGTGGCTTGCTCTCTAGTGCGACATCAAATAAAAGCTAAGCCTTGATAAGGAGCTTCCCATAGTTGTGGCAGAAGTAAAGACATAAAAAATAAAGCACTTTCAGAAGTGCTTTAGAACCTCCCAATCCTGGGCTCTTTCTTCTGTCCATAGTGTTGCCCACACCTTACCTGCTTAGGCGCACCCTGTGAGAACTTTCGCGCCTGCCCCCCTTTACAGATGGAGCCAGCCCCTGTCCTCCTCTGTCCCCACCACACACTGCATTTCTTACCCCTTGAGGCCAGACCCTTCACACTGCTTCAGGGTCATCTAGGGTCAGGAGCTGTGAACTCAAAACAGCCCTCTTCCAAACCCAGGTTGTCTCCCCCTCCCCCCGACTTGGGGTATTCCAAGCCTTCACCAACCCAGTTCCCCACTATCTTTGTTTCTGCTTTCATCAGAAAATAAAGGCTTTTGGAAGTGGATGCTTTTAACTTAACTTTCTAGCTCCTCTTCTTTTTTTAAATGTCTTTATGGATTTCAGAGAGAGGAAGGGAGAGAGAGAGATAGAAACATCAATGATGAGAGAGTCATTGATCGGTTCCTCCTGCAGGCCCCCAACTGGGGATTGAGCCCACACCCCGGGCATGTGCCCTGACCAGGAATGGAACTGCTATCTCCTGGATCATAGGTTGATGCTCAACCACTGAGCCACACCGGCCGGGCTGTCATCTACAGTCTTGACAGTTTTCTCTTTTCACTGTTAAGATGAAACTCTTCCTAGGCTCAGTGTCTCCATGAAGCTACTGTTTAGATGGCTCCCTTTCTTCTCTTCTGTGGACATTACGAACCACTGCACGTTGGCCTCGCACCTCACCACTCTGTTGAAAATGTTCTAGCAACTCTCATCAATGCCCCCCAAGTTGTTAGAGCCAGTGGGAAACCTTCAGGTCTCTTCTTACCCGACTGGCTTTATGGCATTAGTATTGTGCACCATTCCCTCCTCCAACTTCCATTTTTACATGACTTCTTTTCTGTTTCTCTGGCCGCTTCTCAGTGTTCTTTGTGGCTCTTCCTCCTCTGTCCTCAGCTCAAACACTGGGGTTCACCAGAGCTCCATTCTCAGCCCTCTTTTCTTGTCACTCCACAAGGCTGATTTCACCTTTCCTGTATCTTCATCTGCACTCAGTTGCTGATGAGTTTCAAATTTGTTTCTTCAGCCGGATCCCTCACTTGAGCTCCTAAGAAAAACATTTCTGTTTCTACCTAGTTGTCTCCACCTATTGTCGAATTACTAACCTCATCTCAAACTTACTCTTCTAGCATCTTCCCTGCAATCCTCGACATTACCTCAATTGGCCCCCTTACCTTATACCCAGCATCCATTCAGTCCTTCATCAACTCCTGCTTAACGTTCCTCCTAAACACTTCTTCCCACCGACTGTGTTGTAACACCGACTCATCAATTCAAGCCATCTCTTACCTCAACTGTTGTGGCATTCTCTCTGTTTTTAGTTCTATTTTACACTGATCAGTTCTTCACTTTACGTCAAAAATCTTTCTTACTACTAAATACAAAAAGGCCTTTGATCACCCACAGGATAGAATAAAACTTATTTAGCTGAACTCTGCTAACCTTTGTATACTCATCTTTCAATATTTAATCCCCTAACACCTCCACTAAAGCTCCTTCGCATGCGTAGACACACACACACACACACACACACACACAC
Source organism: Miniopterus schreibersii (assembly GCF_964146895.1). Taxonomy (NCBI): domain Eukaryota; kingdom Metazoa; phylum Chordata; class Mammalia; order Chiroptera; family Miniopteridae; genus Miniopterus; species Miniopterus schreibersii. The sequence goes on from NC_138106.1 coordinate 9,451,424, forward strand.
ACACACACACACACACACTGAATTACTCATGTTAGCTGAGTAGACCCTCCTCTCTACTGCTTATACACTGCTTTCTCTGCCCAGGACATCCTTTCTCCTCTGCCCAACAAATGCATACTTAGCACTCAAGTCAACATTTTTCAAGGGCCCCACCCGGTGACTTTTCCCGTTATTTTTTAAAAAATATATGTTTTTATTGATTTTTTTTTTTTTCTTTAGAGAGAGAGGAAGGGAGAGGGAGAGAGAGAAACATTGATCCATTGCCTCCTGCACACCCCTGCTGGGGATCGAAACCTGGGCATGTGCCCTGCCTGGGAATGGAACCGGTGACCTTTTGGTGCGTGAGACGATGCTCAGCCAATTGAGTGACAGCAGCCAGGTTCCCCTAGGTTCATGCGGCAGATCTGGGTGTCCCCTCCTATATCTCGCAGTACTCTGCACATAACTGCATGAGAACAATCACTGTCTCACTCCATTGCAAACTTTGCTCACACGTGTCATCCCTGCTCTGCTTTAAGCTACTTGAGGGTCCATCAACCTTATTCAGTATTTGCTCAGCTTTGGCCAGAAACAACCAGAGACGAGGAAGGTCGACAGAGTCATTTGCTATATTTTGGAAATGGCATAACTTTCCTTTTTGGAAAAGAAAAAACAACCCTGAAAATTTAATTATGTAGGTCAAAGAGTGACTTCTCCCACATAGTTTCTCCCAAAGCACAGGGTTGGTGTAGGGAAGAAAGCCTAAAACGTAAGAAAAATTCAACCCATGTGGCAGAAGAAAAGGTAGAAGGGATGGGGTTTCTTTATCAAAAAGACCAGGACTTTGGCAGGTGTAGTACTGGAGGCAGTTGCTGTGGGTGGGGGTGTGCTGATAAATCCAGTTTGCAGAAATATGTTACACCCAGCAAAATCATTTCTTCTGTAAGGCACAGGGATCTGAAAAAGAAAAACAGGATCAAATGAATATTGTGATAGTGTCACCTCTGAAACCCTAAGAGAACATTAAAACTTGATTAATTAATTAAATGCACTTTTAAACACTTACCATGTTCTAGGGCAGTGTTAGGGATAGTAAGGATACAATGTGAGCCAACCTAACAGGCAAATATAACACAAAACCAATCAACCAACCAACCAAAAAAACAAACACAAAAACTCAATAACAACAACAAAGAAACATTACCTCTACCTTCATGGTACTTGAAATCTAAGGGGGAAGACTGAAACCAACAAAAAAATTATATCAAGACACAAAACATTACTTGGATAAATGTTAGGAAAAAAGGGTTATGTGGAATTGGGAAAGCACAGGCGAGAAGGTCTCTATCTGGAGCTGATTAACACAAAACTCCATTACAAACACAGGTTCCCATGTAAACCAAAGCAAAAGGAACCTGAAGAGGCTGAGAATATTATATCTCTTGTTTGGAATGTAATTTCCATCAGGCCCACCCTGAATTCTTTTGGCCCCTGGGCATATGAGATGGGGGAGTTTATTTCTTGGCCAATGTTGCTAGGGGTTACAAGTGATTTGTTAAGGGAAGAAAATGTTTTCTGGATTATTTATTGTGTATCTGCTGCAGTGGGTGCTGCTATAACACTAGGTAGAACTAGATATCATCAGAACAAACAGTCATTGGAGCAATTAAGAAATATTTACTTAAGTCAAGGCCTACAGCTTCTGAGAAAGAAACGATAATGCCACCAGAAACTGGTAAAATCTTGTGTAACCCCCTTCTCCCAGCTGATAAAAGCATTTCATACATTACTATTAATTTTAACATTAATAAGATACTGATATTGATTAGCAGTATACACAAATATTCTTATTAGATTGAAGTTGGAAATATAAGATGAATAAGCCCTGGAGCTCTAATATTGGTGACTATAGTTAATAATAACATATTGTATACTTGAAATTTGCTAAGAGAGTAGGTCTTGTTCCTCACCATATACAAAAAATGGTAACTGTATAAGGTGATGGATGTGTTAATTAGCTTAACTGTGGTAATTATTTCACAATGCATATAAAACATCACGTTGTACACCTTAAATGCATATAATTTTTCTTTGTCAATCATACACCTCAATAAAGCTGAAAGTCAAATCAATTAATAAAAATACTGGCAAACTGGAAGATTCTATGCATATTGGTCAGTATGAAGGAAGGTTACTTTATTCAAATACCACAAGTGGTCATTAGAAGAAAGAACCAGCAGTACAATTCCTCAACATTGCAAGTGTTTGTGAGATCCAGCATGGCAAAAGATAAAGAATTCACACCGCTTCACTTTGTGTTGGAATAGTCATTATTTTCTGTGAAGGATGCTAGGTTAATCAAACACAGAAATTCTGGTTGCCTGTGGGCACAAGAGGAAAGTCAGTGCACATGATCTTTAAATTTCCATTCTCTCTTCAGGATGAAATGTGGAATTGGTATTTTCCTTCCATTTGAAGTCACTTGTGACATAACACTCACGCTCTCCCCACCTCCACTCTTTTTTTTTTTTTTTTAAACTCTATTCTTGTTAATGTGTTTCTCAGCCAGGAAAAATGACATTAGGAAAAACACATTGTACAGGTTATGGAGAGGACAAATATGGAAGTCTCAAAGTGAAATATTCTTCACAAAAAAAATTGTTGTTTCATATCTTTTTGATGATAAAAATACCACCCAATTCGGCAAATTTTTATATTTAATTTTTCTCCCCACCACCTTTTAGGAGAGTTGGGAATACAGATTTTCTTGATGGATAGACTTTACACATTACCGCTCCCCAGATCTCAGAAATTTGCTTCCTATTTTATGAAGGCATTTTTAGATATTGAACAAAAAGAGAAACAGGTTAATTTCCCCCCCCCCCGCAGTGAATATATTTTTCTTTGCTTCTAAAATGAAAAAGTACTTTAAAACATTTATAATCATTTATCACCTATGATATCTGAATTGTGCCCACATATTTGCACACTAAGAGTATCTAACATATGTTCATACATAGACTTCATCTCAGTTACCTCCTCCAAATAATTATGGGATACTTCAGGAGGAATTCCATCTCTATTCTTAAAATTTATCTGCTCTGACATGAACACCCCCCCAAAAAAAAGTCTTTTCAAAGGACAGTGGTAGCTAAAGCATTTGGTATTAGTTATCCTAGTGCTTGTTAAAGTGAAGCTTAGTTTCCAAGTTACTCTTAAGTATTTTAAAACCCAGATCGAAGTTGGGGACATATTTCTAATGATTTGTTTAGTCTGGTAATTATCATGAAACTTTAACATGGGCTGAGCCAGCTTTCCCTGTGATTGGTGCTCTTATCACATCTGTTACATTGTTACTAAGCAGACATGTTCTCATAGGAAACGCTAGGGCAAGTTACCCGGGCCTTTGAATTTGAACGTCTGTTCGACAGTTTAGTTATGTTACTGGATTGAAGGTTGCCAGCTTTTCGTCTGGTTCTTCCTTTTTGGAATGGATGATGGAACATGGTTTCTGTACAGAAAAAGGGACACTGAGACGCCCAGAAGCCATCTCCTTTTCTGAAGAAAGCAAGGCCCTGTGGGATAAACAGTCAGTTCTTTGGGCTTCTCTGTTGCTACATAGCTCTCTGTGTATCCAGTCACTTCTCCTGAACTTCAACCTGACATCTGTGATGAACTCTGTGGGTCCCAGCCCTTGGTGTTTTAATTCACCCAAACAGCCATAAATATCTACTAGGGACAAGGTGATCTTCTAACAGCACTAGAAAGATGTGACTGTGACCTCCATGAGGGGTGGGGTGGGAAAAGCACATTCAAAACAATGCTCATGACAGATCTCACCCAGAAGTGCCATCCACCAAGTAGAACTTCAGGGTTTTAATGGAGGAATCAGACACTAGAAGGATTTTGACAGAAACCGAGTAGAAGGCCTTCTAGGCAGAGCAAACATTTGGTTTCAGTTCTGTACCAACTGGCCCCAAGTTACATTTTCGGTTTTGGTGTTTACTATTTAACAAGTCATTTAGTTAGACAGTTAATCAAATGTGTGTGCCTGTGTGGGTTAATCATTACTGAATGCTGGGGTAAACGGGCCTGACATTCAAGAAGTTTATAGCTTGTCGGGGCAGAAAATTCTGGCCTTAATGGGAGACTTTCAGAGAATGAGCTTTAAGGTGGGGTCCCCATTGTGAGGTGAGGTACTGTTTCAAGTATTGAAAGCACTGGACTTGAGATTAGTAGAAGTGGGCATGCCAAGGAAACAGTCACACAAGCACCATTAGAAAACTCATAAGGGAAGTAGTCTGGGCTACTGACTTGTTTGTTTAATTTCTTTTTTTCCCCCATTGAATAAAGAGGTTTTGATTATGTATAATGGGTCAGAAGCTATGCCAGGCTTTGGAGGCAGAGGAACTAGGCAAACCATGATTGTCCTCTGAAAGTATCCCCAGCTGGAAAGAGGACACTAGATCTCCCAAATCAACTCTTAACATAGGGGAAAGGGGAGCATTTGCCTTCAGATGGCGAAGTGCGAATCCATATTAAGAAGCTTGAGCTGAGTCCTGAAGAACTAGCAGGTACTAAGGCGTTGCACAGAATGAGGAGGCCATTCCAGGGGGAGGGGAGGGCATGCAACAACAACAAAAATCCGTGTAATATGAGAGAAGATGGATCATCCAGCAGATATGCTTTTTTTTTTTTTTTTTTTTTTTAAATTTAAGAACTGTACATAGAGCAGCAGGCAAGTGTGAGAATGTTATCAGATAGGTCGACGGAAGAGATAGTGGGGCTAGAGCAAGAAGGGCTAAAGTAAGGCCACAACACATCAGTGCGGGAATGAGCCATAGCAAGGTCTTAGGACCTGGGTAGCACAGAGGCAGTGTTTGATAAGGTATGGTTAAAATTAAGATTTATTATTTGATAAGGTAGGGTTAAGGCGTGGAGAGTGGCTGCAGCATTCTAAGGCACAAAGTACATGCAGGCGAGATCTGAGGGACAGACCTTCAATGTTAAGTTATGCACAGACGTTCCTGGGGAAGAAGACCAGGAAAAATAACTAGGAACAGTCAGAAAGCAGAAAGAAGCCAAGACAGAAGATTGTTAAGTCTGTGTCATAGAAGGCAAGGCAAACACTGTAATGAGAAAGTGTAAAACACACCGAAGGAGTCACCTGATGTGGCGATAATAAAGTCGTTGGTGACCTTTATAAGTACAAACTTGGTGCATTGTTGGAAACAGAAAGCAAATCACAGGGGGGAAGAGGGAAGTAGGTGGAGAGGAAATAGATGTAATGGGCGTAGAAAGTTCATTTGAGAAATCTGGCAGATCTCTTGGCTGGCAATGAATGGCCACAAGGAGAACGGAGTTGATAGCTAGCTGAGGAAGCATGCTGTCATTTTCTCTTAAACATAAACCAAGTATTTCAGCCTGAATGGCCTAATCTCCATCTCTGAATATGTATTTGGCATTTCCGCTTCTGCACTACTGCTCAGCTCCCTAAATTACTTTCACTCCTCTTTTTATCCAAAATGCATTTGTGCTGGTAGTGACTGTCTACACACATTTAGTTGATTGAAAAGTTTCTTCTTTGCTACATTGTCTTTGGAGATTCTTCTAATATAAGTCAGTTCTAAAAGAAAGAAGAATAAAAAGATTATTGGCAACTTGGAACAAATAGGCATTTAAGATTTCTTAAAAAGGAGACATCAAATCTCAGCATATGGAAGACATAAATGAATTTTTTTCCTGCTAGTTTCTGTGGAAGACACACAACTAAAAACTGTAATTTTAGGCCAAATCATTCACTGAACAAAGAAACAAAGAGAAGCAACTCACTGGCCCTCTCCCAACCTACCCAATGGGACAAAATTCACATTTTGAGTTACTCAGTTTTCTTAGGATAATAGTTTGAAGAATAAGACATGCAAAGACCTAAAAATTTCCCCTTTGATCCTTGCAAAGAAACATCTAGAACTAAAAAATTAATAATATGTCCAATAAAGGAAACAACTACTAATTTTGTATTTGTTATGTAACAGACATTATGCTAGGACCTTTCGTGTATGTTATTTCATTTCAATAATACAGAGAGAAGGGTAATATTAGTAGGAATTCAAAGATGTGTGAATTGAAGCTCAGAGATACCTGAAAACAGGTCTCATGTGATCTTCAAGGCATATTGCCTCAACAGTGACATCATTGTTATATTGTATAATCATTTTGTCCCAAACTTTATATAAGGAGTTACTAAAAACTTGGATTTTCCCAAAAGACTGTTTACTGTAAGCACTCAAGGAGCTAAAAAAAGAAAATAAAACAGGAAAACTCAAAAAAACCAGACTCAGCTATTTGTGAGACAACATGTCATACAAAATATTCAAAATATCAACACCAGAGACAATAGAAATGCTAACGATGATGCCACTACATTTTATTCTATCACGTAGTACTTCAGCTACTTTATAAATCAATTTCCCCACATGTGTTCTTATTCAGTTGTATGAAACTGAGTGCTGGAAAATCCAGAATCTTACTGGGCTGTTTTTAATAAGAACCTTCTGGTTTGGAAAATGCACTGAACAACGTATGCTAGAAAAGGTTGAACCTAACAAAAGCTGTTTCTTTCTATTACAACGGGCCAGCCCTGAACATGCAAACATACCAGAAGATGACTGAAAATGGAAAATGGGAGCTCCATCTTATAGTGAGAGTTGGCCCTGTGGGTTTGGAATGTGGCTTGAGGGTTCCCGGCTCAGGAACACAGATGTCTAGCATAGCTGGCCAGCTCTGGATATTTTCAGAGATTTCTGGCTGGTTTGCTGGGGCCTGGCAGCTGGCTTAGGAGAAGCTGTGCTCTGGGTTCTCCCTGGTTCAGAGAACAGTGAGCATAGCCAGCTGGCTCTCACATCTGGCCAAGTTGGCAGATGAACTGATTCTACATTTGGGGGATCAAGAGTCAGAGAGGTCCATGATCAGCAAATTCAGGAGCGAGGAAGAAGGTCATAAATTAGCTGATGGACTCCAGTCCAGGGGAAAACTGAGTAACATAAAAAATAAGGATGTTCTGTTTTCACCAGTACTGACTCAGGTACATTGAAAATGTGTATTAATGATCTTGGTAATTGCACCTTTATAAAGAATAAGTGGGTTTACAATCTTGTAATATAAAAGTGATAAAGATTCTCTCCTTGACCAAACTCTAGCCAGGCTCCTCTGAGCCCTCTTCTGGACTAGGCCTCAACCTTGGTTTATAAAAACTATGGACTGTGAACACAGTCTTGTCTCTTGGATTGGTCGATCTGGTGGAAGTCAACACTCAACATGCGGAAGCCTGTTCTGAAGCTCAGGAGAAGCTCAGGAGAGAGAGCTCATGAGCAAATCTCAAGCCCTCCCATCTGCTGCATGAGTGAGCTTGGGAGTGGATTCTTCTTCAGCTGAGCCTGGACATGACTGCAGCTCCAGACAGCACCTTGATTACAGACTCAAGAGAGGCCACCTAACTAAGTTGCTTCCAAATTCTTGACCTATAGAAACTGTGAGATAATAAGTATTGGTTGATTTAAGCCACTCAATTTGGGGGCAACTTGTTATGTAGCAATGAATAGCAAATAAAGTGACCCACTTTTACCCACGTGGTTCACCCAAGTTTAGAGTAAAATAACCCCCCTACCCATGCATGCAGATCTCACATTAATGCATTGTTTCTATAGATTATTATCATGTCTAAAGGAGAAATTTTCAGGGCTTTGTTTAGAGAAGTTCCTTCACTGGCTGCTGTGGTAATAGGGGAAACACATATTTCTAGTTTTTTTTTAATTTTTTAATTTCTTCTAGAGTTACCATCTGTTTGGATGTGTGCCGTAGATATCTGTCTTCAAATAAAATTCAGAATTCATACACTGGGGTTGGAAACTTTGAGATTTCTCTCGCCCACAGTGCAAAATTATTCCCTAAAACCATTTAACTTTTGAGTGAATCATTGCCTTGCATGATTTATAGTAATTCTTCTGTTTCACCTGAGGGGACAGGCCCAGATGAGAACTACCACTTTTGTGGGGATTTTCATTCTTCATTTAATCTGTGTGTGGATTGTTTGACCGACCACCAGGCCAGCTGGCTCACTGTGGCCGAGAATACATCTTTCTCTGTAGAGAATCCCCCTATGTTTGTCCCATCTCACCCTTCTGACCACATCTTAGCCCCAGGCTGGATATCACCACAATTTAATTTCATTCTGACTGTGACAAAATGTCTAAAATAAAATACATTATCTGCATGAGCCCTTTCCATGTAATTAAAAGCTATTTTGCCTAAAGGTCAATTATTATTCATTTTAGTGGCGACAAGCTCCATAGCCCCAAATTGGGAGAATATTTGAAAACTAAGATTCCCCCCATGACCACCTGGGAACAAATGCCATTAAATGGCAATCACAACCCTATTAAATCCAGTAGCCTTAAAGTCAAGGGCATGTTAAAGAACCCACTGATCATGCAATATTAGAAAATAAGAAAGACAACAATAACAAAATATCTTATACTGAGCTCATTGTCTGTGTCATATACTCTACCTATAATAATGCAATAACTTTTTGAATAGGTGCTATTATTGTTAGCATTTTACAGATGAGAAAACGGAGGCACAGAGATGTTAAGTAGCTCTCCCAAAGTTACCTAACTAGCAAGTGGTTGAACTGGGGTTTAAATGCAAAGAAGGCTGCCTCCATAGCCTGTACTCTCAGCTCCTGACTGAAACTGCCTCTCAAAAGGAACTGTGACTGTGCTCTAGAGAAAAAAATTAGAACCAAAGTTGCTCAGAGTAAGCAACACTTACTTTCTTTTATGTTTAAATCCTTGTGTTGACTGCAGGCAAGACCCTCAGAAACTGCGTGTGGTCCTTGACTATAATTTTAGAACACTTCCCTAAGCCATGCTTTCCTGCAGGACAAAATTTCTTGTTACTATTAGGTCAAACCATAGATTGGTGCTTGCAAAATAAATAAGAATACTTTATGTGGATGTACATATGTGGGTGAGTAGGTTTGTGTATAAGTGTATTTATGTGTACATACTTGTGTATATATACGTGTGTAAGTCCTCGATTTCTTTAACCAAACCAAAAACCAAATCCACAATTGCGGTAGGAGTACAATGTCCCTGACCCCAAAGATGTTCACATCTTTACCCCCAACACATATAAATATTTTACATAGCAAAAGGGAATTTATAGATGTAAGTAAATTAAGAATCCTGAGATAAGGGGATTATCTTGGATTCTGTAGGTGGGCCAAATGTAATCACTAGGGTCTTGGTAAGAGGGAGACAGGATGTCAGAGTCAGATTGGAAGATGTTACTATGCTGATGCTGGGTTTGAAGATGGAAGGGACTGATATCCCAGGAATGCAGATAACTTCCAGAAGCTGCAATAAGAAAGGGAACATTCTCTCTTAGAGCCTTCTGAAGGAATCAGCCCTAGTAACATTTTAATTCCAGTGAAACCTGTTTTGGACCTTTGACCTCTAGAACTACATACAAAATAATAAATTTGGACTGTTATAAGCCATTAAGTTTATAGTGATTTCTTACAGCAGAAATAGGAAACCAATAGAACCATTTAAGCAGGACAACTTTCCCATGTTGAAAAATGAAGAAACCCAGATCTGTCTTTGGTGGCATCCTTGGCACTTCTTATCACCTTTATCTTGAACTGTTAAGCATCATGTTTCTCACTTATTTCTCTTCCTCTGAATTAAACTTTAAATTAAATTGTTACCTGTGGGAAGTTGCCCTTCTGTAATATTCTGTAATTCTCTAGTGCACCACACCCACGAAGAGTCTAGTAGCCGGTGGAAGCTGGATACATACTTGATTTGTAGATCTCATTTGCTTATCACTATTTTCTAAATTGAGCATCTTGTTAATAATTTTACTGGAAAAATAATAACGACAATATAAACTAGAATGAAGTTCGAAAAGTAATTGCTCTTTCTTCCCCTATACTTTCCTGTTTTTTGAAACATTAAATTTATTTTAATTTGTGTAAGGATGACTCTTATACCAGACCTATTACAGAAAGTATAAAATAGATTTTTGGGAGGAAAATAACATAAAATGGATACTTCTTTTCTCTCAATATTTAAGAAAGACAAATGATTTTGTTTCTGTCCAAAATTTTTGTGTTCATAAAAAATGTTATTGAGGCCCTCAGTGCCTGTTCCCACCTCTCCACCGGCCTGTGCTTTTCTGCATATCTCTGTACCCTAACATCATCCTCTCGCTATGTGCTGTTTATGCTGACAGCCTGAACAATGATGTTATCTAAGTTATATGCAAACATGGTCTGCTACAGGGATATGTCTTAAATAAGAACTTTAATTTTCCATTGAAATGTAAACTTTCAAAAGATGCATTCTGATTTCCCAACATAGTTATTACAGAAGCAGTGTTTGTCTCTGAAAAATGAGCTTGGTTGTTATAGTTTGTTTAGAGACAGTTCGAACCTGCACAAAAATTTGCTGATATTGAAAATGAATTGGCATTTTCCTTCACAAAAGTTGAATCACTCATGATATTCTCTACTGCACAAATCATGCTTGTCTACATGTTTTACACTGAGAGCGAGGGCTTGTCTAAAAATGAGAACTCTTTTTTTTGAGCTTTAACTAGCTGTGACTTGACAAAATAATCTCAATAACCGACTCACTATATATATTGTTTTGATAAGCAACTTAGATGCTAATAATCAATTTTTTAATGTTAATTTGTCAACCTGTGATTGCAATCTTCATCTAGGAAAAAGGCCAGGTAGGGCTCTTTGGGGGGCTCATCTGGTCACCTTGCTTGACCTCTCTGCACTATTTTCCTTTTCTCAGAGGCTGTGGATATGTCAGGCTTGGTCGGCTCTGCAGCTGAGCTATTCATGAGAAGCAGGTAGATAGACAAGCCTAGCATTAGACCTAACGGTACAAATTACAATCCTTGACTGAGAACCTGTTGGGAGGCAGGTGAGTTTTAGGCATTGACCACCAAACCCTACCTCATGTTCCCTACAGCTATTCCAGGATACACAGATGCTATGATTAAAAGTAATCATATGTAATTTGAGAGATCTAAAATATTACAGTGCAGATGCATGGTGAAACAGTTTAACCAACTAGAAATAAAAATACTATTTAGCATTTGTGAAAAATTGTGCAAAAATAACATGATGGCCTTTTGTGGATGTCATTATAGACTTTGTGCATTGGATATTGCCAATGTGTTCTATTTTGTGGATAGCTAGGAGTGCAGCCTGCCTAGAAATGCAAGGAATATTTTGGTTACACAAACAAGAACTATTTAGGCATTTAGAAAAGACATATGGAAGAGAGGTACAGTGTAAGGAACTGAAGGAGAATGTCTGGGGCTCCTTCCTCTGAGACTGTGGTTAAAGTCGTTAGTCCTCTTAGAGACACGAGGCAGAAAGTGAAGCCTGAGGGTCACTTCCTTTAAGGAACAGCAACTCCCAACACTGAACCTCTTCTCTCCCAGTGAAAAAGGGTCCAGTGATTATCCTGGTTTCTCTAATCTGACTAATAACTGCTCTTCCAATGGGAATGAGCAGTGAAGTCTTAAGTGACTGGGATTTTCCTTGCCCCTCCAGGCTAAGAGAGAAACAAGAGGAAGGGGCACCCCGGTCTTGCTTTTTTTTAAAACTTATGACCACTGTATGTGCCATCCATGTGTTTAGAAGGCTGAGGAGAAAGACCTCAGGGATCTCAGATGAATTATTCTGGATTAAACAATAGAAGTCAACTCACACTTTAGTTGAGCAGTTACAAGAAGACAAGAAGTATTTAGATTGAACCATTAAAATGAGGGCTCTAAACCACTCAGAGTGGGTCATATAAACCCAGATTTCTGTTTTGGAGGCATAGATGGTATAACTTACTGGTTTGTAGCTACTGAGTTTGCGGCATTTATCAAGTTTTACTTTAATATGTTTTATATCTATCATCTATCTGCATCTCTATCACCTATCTATTATCATCTATATCTATCTATCTATCTATCTATCTATCTATCTATCTATCTATCATCTATCTATCATCTATCATCTATCTATCATCATCTATCATCTATCTATCTATCTATCATCTATCATCTATCTATCATCATCTATCATCTATCTATCATCTATCTATCATCTATCTATCTATCTATCTATCTATCTATCTATCTATCTATCTATCATCTATCTATCTATCTATCTATCTATCATCTATCTATCTATCTATCTATCTATCTATCTATCTATCTATCATCTATCATCTATCTATCTATCATCTATCATCTATCTATCATCTATCATCTATCTATCTATCTATCTATCATCTATCTATCTATCTATCTATCTATCTATCTATCTATCTATCTATCTATCTATCTATCTATCATCTATCATCTATCTAATCTATCATCTATATCTATCATCTATCTAATCTATCATCTATGTCTATCATCTATGTACCATCTATCATCTATCTTTCATCTATCATCTGTGCACCTGCCTACTATCGACCTATCTTACTAATCAAACAGCTATACAGCCAGAATTTAAATCTTAAATATATAGAGAGATGGTTTAGACTTTTTTCTTATTACTTGGTTACACAATCAAAAACTATTTAGGGAGTACCATTAGAGGCAGCTACGATCGCGAGAGCCAGGCAGCATCGCGAGAGCCAGGCAGCATCGCGAGAGCCAGGCAGCATCGCGAGAGCCAGGCAGTCTCGCCAGAGGCAGCCTATATGCGGAGAGGCCTCCCCTGTGGGGAGCGGCAGCGAGCACGGCCAGAGGCAGCTACGACAGCGAGAGGCGGGTCTGTCCTGGGCGGCTGGCCTATGTTGTGACAGGCATCTACACGGCCATTTCCATGATAGAAGCAGCTTCTGAAAAAAGGAGAGTCTCCTGGGCTACCTAGGCCCTTCCGGAGGAAGGAGGGACTGGCGGGGAAAGGTGAGAACCACTGCGTCCTAAATCCTTCCCTCGGTGCCCAGTGGAGAAATTCTGTCCCGACACAGGTGGCCGAGTCCTGGATGTGGGCCCTGGGGACAGCAGGCATCCGAGGCAGCTCCGAGGTTTGGGCCTGGGGACCAGGAGAAATAAATAGTCTTCAAAGCCCCAGCCCCGTGCGGGAGGGTGGGGAGTCACAGTGACCATCTCAGGTGTCGAGGCTGCAGCAGGGCTCGGGGTGCGTGACCGGTTCCTGAGACGGTGACTCAGAGCTGGCCCTGTGCGCACTGACACGCCGCTGAGGACGCGGGTGGCGAAGTGCGGCCTCCTCTCCCCGGGAGCTCTCTGGCCCGGGAGGGAAATCAGCAAACCGCTCGCTGGGTCCTTAGGCCTGTTGGGGCCACACCGATGGCAGCACGGCTCCAACCACGCGCCGTGGGAGGCCCCTGCGTCCTCTGTCTTCCTGCCGGCGTTCCTCTCTTTCCATGAGCTCCCCACGCGTCCCCATCTCTCCCAGGCCCTTGGGAAACTCCAGGTTCCAGGCCTAACTCAACCCACTCTCGGCTTTCCCATCTCCTTCCCGGCCATGCCCTGCGTGGGGCCTCGATTTCACCGGGTTTTTTCCCTTCTCTCAGCGAAGGCAGCTCCAGATAGGCCGGCTTTACATAGATTCTACTTTCCGCTCTGCCAGGTGGCTGAGTTGGATTCAAAAGGTGGTTGTGCAGATACTAAAAGTGGTAACTGGGATGCCCGGGGCAACATGGAAAGTGCTTATAGGTCACGTGCGAAGAGCCTGCGTTGTCGTTTCTGGGAATCGATTCTACAGAAACATTCGCAGAGACCTACGAATACACATGTGCCGTGGCACTGAGCACGGCTTGCGACAAGCATTGGAAATACCATAATTGCCTGGCAGTGGAGGGATGAGTTAAATAAGCAATGAGCTTCGATGGCTGATAGAAAGGCAGATGCGAGTCTATAGACACTGACGTGGAAATGTGTCCACAACACTGTGAAGTGGAAAAGTTGCAAAAGAGGAGCTCTCTATATTTTTTGTAAAGAGGTTAGAAAGTGTACATATATATGTGTTTGTCAACATAGGAAAATATCAGAAAGGACAAACCTTAGATTGTTAGTAGCACCCATTTTAGAGGATGGGTGTCTAGGCTTGCAGGTAATGGTCCCTTTTAATGTCATGTATCTGTATTTGAATTTCTTACTGTGTGTATTGCTTATATAATTAAAAAAATTTTTTTGGAAAGAGAGAGAAAAAGAACTATTTAGGCATTTAGAAAAGTATATCACTCCCTAGGAAATTTCAAATAGTTTACTGATTTAAAAATTTGAAGGTCACTATTGGCTTTCTTTCCCCCTGTGCTTCTCACATAGGCAAATTGAAATAGAAGATGTGACATCTATAATGTAATTTTAACCCATTCCAAATAAATCAGGTAATTATTTTACCTTTAATATTAGCTTCTAATTATTTTTTTTTGAATTTAGAAAATCATCCAGTCTTCTCTCATTTTGTGTATGTATACTCAAATATGAATATTTACTGGGTTTAATATACCAATTAAATTCAACTTATAGCTTATAAAAATTCATTTGTACATTCTATCATTCTATAAGTGAGGTCAAGAAATATTTATCTAACAATAGGGAGATGAATTATGTAATGGTCAGCTTGCAACCCAGATTTTGCCTCTTTTTCTTTAGATTACTTAATTCTGGAGAAATAATTTTGGAGAATTTTATTAAGGCATATTATTAACCACAAAGGTATTAAGCAAAACATGTTCGTACCCAGACCTCTGCTCCAATGAAAGTTTTTTGGCTTTGTTGGGCGACCCCACAGAAACTTGAATTGCCTGGGATTGTTTTATTTGACTGCTGTGTGTCAGTGGTTTAAGTTTTTAGAGGGCTTCAATTTTACTGCAGAGAGAGGAAGAAATCATTAAGGAGATAATGTTTTGTAGCTCATCCCATATATATTCTTCAGTATTCTCAAGCAAATTTTCAAATAGGCTTCTTAGACAACATCTCATTATTGTATCTGGGATAATTTAGTGCCTCCGTCAGGAATTACATGTGCTTATCTGAACCAAGTTAGGGAAAAAATTGGAGTAAAATTTTAGTTTCCTTTTTAGTACCTAGCAGTGGAATTCTCTTAACTGAGTAAGGAACAGAAGGGCTCCAAACAGACAAGGAAGCTATTTAAAATCTTAAAGTTATTTTATTTTTTTGTTCAACAAGGCAAAATTATCTTAAAGTTTTTGTTTTGACTTATATGGTCATAGATACATCCCTATTTAAAGAAATGGTAATATTTTTTAAAGAGGATACAGAAATTCTGTGAATAAAATGTATTTTATGAGATTATTAACATGAGAATTTTCACAAAATTAATAATGATACAAATTCTAATCTCAAGGTAGTTGTGTACAAGATCAGTAAGATAAGAACTATATTTTAGTTGAATCTAGTATGATCTAATTATAAATTTTTCTAAAAAAATTATAGTTTTTGTTTTGTGGTGGATCTAAGCATGCCCCTCTATGTATGAAATATGATGTTCTATTTTAGAAAGTTTTATAATAACATTTTTTTATAATTTTTTTTTAGATATAAAGTCCTTGTTTAATATTTAAAGTGTTATTTGCCATGGAAAAGCTAAGAGATCAAGTAAATTAAATCTGTCATGGCATACAGCTATCTTTATACATTTTTCAAATACAATATAAGACTTTGAGTTTATACCTTAGATTATATAGCTTTGATGAACTTTATTTGGAGATAATATGTCAAGCATTTTGTGTCTAAAATTCACAAAGCCTTCTGAAGTTGAGAAATGGTATATGTTCATGTATATCACTCATGGCCTGATTTTTAAGGCAGAAAACCAGAGAGTGAGCTAGATAGATTATGTCTCA
This sequence comes from Miniopterus schreibersii, assembly GCF_964146895.1. Lineage (NCBI taxonomy): Eukaryota > Metazoa > Chordata > Mammalia > Chiroptera > Miniopteridae > Miniopterus > Miniopterus schreibersii. The sequence goes on from NC_138106.1 coordinate 9,467,326, forward strand.
TCTTTAACAGATGGCAGAGAGGACTCTAAAATAGCAATGGATACACCGTGGGGTAGCTCGACTCAGTCCCGCATTCCTGCACCTTGTGTAGTGAGTAACAGTCTGGCACGTCAGAGGAAGAGATTACCTGGGGACTTGGGAACAGGAAGCTTCATGCTGTACTATTCATAGCTGTAATAGTCCCATGGCTAAAATACATCCATAGCCGAAAAGATAATTGGCAAGTAAAAGAATTTGAAGTTTACTAAACTGATCTATTCCTCAAACAAGATGGCTTCTTCCCTAAATGGCTAAACATTTGACTTACATTTTGATTTTACCATATATCTGATACATCTCTGCAGTATTTACCCTCAACTGTTTAAGAAAATCTAGTTTTCAGTAATTTATTCATGGTGATGATGGGATGAAGGCAACTGAGTCTCACACCGGTGTTCTGTAAACTCAGTCATGTGCAATGCCCATCTCCATGGCTTTGAGCATTCTTCTCGCTAGTGATCTGCGTACAACATGCTCATCCCTTTCCTTTCCCTCCTCCAGTCAGGCCCTTGCATTACTGAATCTCTGGACATCCCTCCCTCTTTGCCTTCATTCCTATTTTCCCGCTTTAACCCATCATGCTTTTTGCACCTATCTTTTTATTTTTGGATCTCTTCTATCTATACACCTTTCTCCTCCCCACTGACTCCAGTTTCCCAGAAATCTATTACCAGCCCATGCTGCTGTTAGTTCAGAAATCCTTCACCAAGGTGCCAGAAATGAAGCCTCCTTGGATTTCCTTCATAGTCCCCCCAGCTCACCCCTGCTAGTCCTACTTTTATCTGAATGACCTGAATACTTCAGCCAAATAGGCTGGCCTTTTGTTATACAAGTCTCAGAGGCAATTAGTTTGCATCCGTTTCATATGCCAGAGTTTTGTTTTGTTTAGTCTTCCTTCTCTGCAGCCTGTGTTTTCAATGAGCAATTGTCAAAGCATGACAATCTGGTGCCTTGGATTTTTGGCCTTCATGAAAAATTTCAGAAGTAGAAGTAGAGTTGGCTACTTATTTTAATTTGTGAAAAGGCTTCCATATTCAGGGGAAACTAGGTATTACAGGAATTTATACTTATAGTGTCATTTTGCTTTTGCCTATTTATTTATTTTTTTTGAAATACAAAATTGAGAGGAACAATCTGCCCTCACTTAAACTCAGCAGACGAATCTTGTTTGTCAATCAGTTGTTGCTGTTACTGGAAGGAACAGTGATTATTCTAATCCCTCTAGCTAAGAAAGATCCCTCTAGATTAAAGCTTGGTGTGGTGACACCACATGTTTCTACTAATTGATTGGGGTCAAAGGGTAGACAGTATTTGCAATGGTTTCATGGGTCAGGTCTGTGATAGAGTGGAGGCTGACAAAGTTTAGGGGCTAGGAAGCAGAGTGGGTGTAGCAAGTGAGGTGAATCTGTGGAAACAGGCAATTAGTCATTAGTCTTACTTAGACACTACTTGAGCCTGGGTGGCTGCTAGGCATATTTGTATGCAAGTCAAAATACCCAGGCCCTCTCCTCTCTAAGGACAGAAAAGACTGCCACAACTTTTAAAAATATATATATTTTTATTGATTTCAGAAAGAGGAAGGGAGAAGGAGAGAGAGAAACATCAGTGATGAGAGATTCATTGATCGGCTGCCTCTTGCATGCCCTGCGCTAGGGATCAAGCCCAAAACCCAGGCATGTGCCCTGACCTCGATCTCCTGGATCATAGGTCCAGGTTGAGCGATGCTCAACTTTTAATAAAATGGGAGATAGAATGTCAAGTAAATCATGATCACAAAACAAGAAGGATTACGTAGGAACCTGTATATAGTGTGTAATGGAGAATTCAAGAATTGGTAGTTAGAAATGGGCTTGTATCAGCTGTTTATGCTCAATAACCACAAGACTGCCATGGTGTATAACAATGAACATTTACTTTTGCCCATGAATTTAGGATTGCCTAGGTAGTTCTGCTGGTCTGGGCCAAGCCCAGCTGATCTTGGCGGGGCTGTCTCATGCATTTGCTGCCAGCTGGTGGGTCAGATGGGGGCTAGTTGGTTAAAGACATCTTCAGCTGAGATTACGGTTCTCTGCTCACATGGTCTACCATCCTCCAGCAGGCCTGGCATATTCTCTTGGCAAAGACAAAGTTCAAAGAGAGTGAAAGTACACAAGGCCTCTTGAGGTCTGGGCTCAGAAGTGACCCACTGTCACCTTCGTCATATGCTATTGGCCAAAGCAAGTTACAAGGCCAGCTCTGTTTTAAGTACAGGGGAATGGATGGATACCACATTTTGAGGGAGCAACTGCAAAGTCACGTTGTAAAGGGTGTAGATAGAGAGGGGTCATTACTTGGGGTCAACAACACAATCTACCACAGTGCTCATGTCATAATCCACTGCAAAAGAAAAGTCACTGTAGAAAAATGTTTCCTCCGAATAAAATAGGATTAAAGTAAATTAGAAAATAGAGAAAAGCAAACTATCTCCAGAAGGTAAGGAAGAGAGGCTGTGAGCTGAGTGAGTCATTTGGAGTTCAGAATCCCTCCACTAGAGCAGGTTCCTTTAACACACTGCTTAACTTTGATGTGTGACAAGTAGTTTCTGTTAAGTCGGGTGTTACTCATTGGTCACAGCTGGGTTGGGTGCCATCCTTCCCCGTACTGGTGGGAAATTGGTGTTACCCTTGAGTTCACACTGCCAGTCAGGCATTCCAGATATGAGTCAAACTAAGGTACTAACCAGAAGGATTTGGATTTAAAACAAACAAATGGTGATTCAAATTATTAGGAATGTGTTCTTTAAAACTTAAAAAATAGGCCTATGTTTCTTTCTGCTGTTCCTTTTCCTAAGGAGAAAGATAGGCAATACATAAAATTTTTGTTAAAGAAAAAAACATTAAAAAAACTAAGACAAATTTAAAATGATAAGACAAGGAGGCATCTTTGGGCATGAAGAACGAATGGGTTTATTCCAGAAAAGTGAACAAAGGGCATGTGAATCAAATATGTAAAGGAAGTTTGAAAAAAAGACAAGCACTCATTTCATCATTAGGTAAGAATTAAAAGAAATAGGTTTAACCTGCAATTTAAAAAGTATGGAGTAATGGAAAACTATATAATTAAAACCAACTGGTCGATGGAACATGTAGCTAAAGGTAGATTTGCAATCTCTGCTACTAGAGAATTAAAGACCAGATTTAAACTACCTGCAGAGACTTTGTTTAGAAGAGTGCAAATTGTATGTCAGTTTGCAAGATGACCTCATCTTAAGCACTTTAGTGATTTTTGTGTGTGTCTATACAGAGTGCATATTTCTTACCTTTTAGACTTACCTTAAAAGTTTCTCTTTCCCCTAAAATATTCTCATGGCCAACTTTATGTTTCTTTAGACAGTTCTTTGATTCTAGTTATCTAGAATATCCAGTAACATTCTAACATTTGCCTCTTTAAATTTTTTACAAGAGGCTTTTATAAAAGGCAAATGAAGGATTTGCTATCAGAGGAGAATATTATTACATCAGAGACTTATTGTTTATGGTCAGTCATGCAGGAGTTAGATGCCTGAATCTAAATTCTAGCATTCCGTCTTACAGGTTGCATTTCTCTGATGATTAGTGACACTGAGCATCTTTTCATATGTCTTATTGGGCCATCTGTATGTCCTCATTGGAGAAGTGTCTATTCAGGTCCTTTGCCTATTTTTTAATTGAATTGTTTGTTTTTTTTGGTGTTGAGTTGTATAAGTTCTTAATAAATTTTGGATATTAATTCCTTATCAGATGTGTCATTGGCGAATATGTTCTTTCATTCGGTGTTGTATTTTCATTTTGATGATGGTTTCTTTTGCTGTGCAAAAACTTTTTAGTTTGATGTAGTCCCATTTGTTTATTTTTTCTTTTGTTTCCCTTGCTTGCAGAGATATAGCAAAAGAAAATATTGCTGTGAGAAATACCTGAGATTCTTATTCTTTGAAAATGACCACAAAATATAACATTAACTTTGTTTTACATTTTATTATTTATGACTATCTACAAGATAGACATGATGTAAGTGACTCACAAGAAAATCAACCCAACATCATTTTTCATCTTCCTTGGTTTTGGGTAGTTCTTTTGATGCATGTTTCTGTAACATGAGATCCCAGCCTTAGTTAAGTGTGCTTACACTTTCTGTTGTATTTTATATTTCCTTTCTAAAAATTGCTGCCTCTACAATATCAACTTTCTCTTTTGTTAGTGTTAAATGTCTTTTGTGCTCTGCATTTGTAAACCTGTGTCAATTATCTGGAATGATGTAAGTTCTCAGCCATATAAGGTTATTTTATACATATTTTGGACATGCTAACAAACTTCCTCTGTTTATTTTGAATGCTACTGTGCATTACAAAGAGATCAATGTGCATCGGCTTTATGGATTTTAAGGAGGAAGTCACTCTTAATTGTATATGTGTTAATTGGAAGATAGGGATCTTTAACTTTTTGTTATATGCCATGTGACATGTTTACAATACACTTAAAATTACCCTTTCTATGTGGTCTCATTTACCATTTGTTTATTAAGCAACTAATATTGTTGTGCATGGAGCAATGAGAGGTACAAAGGAAATGTGACCCACGGTTATAGTTATTTGGGTGCTTGCGTCTTGTAGCGTAGAAAATGTACTCAAACAAGCCCAAGTCATAGAAGGCTTAAAAGTTGAATAAAATGAGGTAGCCCATAAAGAAAAGCCCATGGCATAGAAAGGTACAGTGAAATGATTTCAAGATTATCTCTTTTAAAATTATGGCCACAGAATTCTTTTGGAATCACAGATACCCTCTCAATTTGTTGCGAATTTGAAAATAGTTATTTTTACTCTAACAAAGTCAAATTGGGAAATTAATAAGATTCAGTAAAAGAACCAGAAATGGGAAGAGATTTAAAAAGTAATGTATTACTTTCTCTCTGTATAACAAAGTATAAATTATCAATACATTGAAGCCTTTGGATCTTTTAATGTCTTTATAAATATCATCATTGATGATTGTATGATTTTTATAATTTGGACAGTGGATTTAATTCCTGAAATAGCCAAAAAATATTTTACTCCAAATAGTCAATAAGGTGAGGTTGGTGACAAAAGGTAGTGTAATTATAAGGCTCTGAATTTAGGGTGGTTTAGTTCAAAAAGTATCTCACTTCTATAATTATGAAATCTATTTATTTATGCTTTTTATAAGCCAGAGTCTGTGTATTATCTAATCTAATTCTTGTAACAAAGTTTTGAGGCATTATTTTCTTCTTACAAGTGAAAAAATTAACAGAATAAATAGCTGGTAAGAGGAGTAAGTAGATACCAACTCAAGTCTGTCCTGCTTCTAAAGTTTTAGTTTTTATGACTTAGTGCCTCAAAGTTGCAGTTAGGAAACCTAAAAGAATATCCTTATTTATATTATTTTATGAGTTTTGTGATCTTGGGCAAGTCACTTAAATTCTTGAATCCTTAATTTCTTAGGTTTTCAAAAAAATTTTCACCTGTTCTGAATTTACTTGAAGAGATTCTGGTGAGAATTAAGAGAGATAATTACTAAAAAATTTTAAAAAGACTAAAAAATTCAAGAAAAATGACACAAATGTAAGATAATGTGAGGAAAACTAGAAATAAAACATTTATTAACAATATTTTGAGTAATGGCATCACTCATGGCACACAATGATATAGCTTTTGATAATACTTTCTTTGAAAGAATGCTATTTGAACTTGTATATACTTGTTTAAAAAAAAAGAAAAAAACTAAGCCTTATTATGTAGCCTAGAGTTACCACCTAGGCTACATATATTCACCAAAAGAACTGCAAATTTAATGCAAAATATAGTCAATTTGATTGTTTGTCCTCAAATAGATTAAACGTACAGGTAGCAGAAGTTTTCACTCTCCAAACAACTGTATTAGCATCATGTAGAATTATAGATAAGTACACACAGTACACACACACGTAGACATATACACATATATATTAATGGATATATAGACAAATCACCAATAATTATGGAAAGAATACGTTTTAAACTGTTTTAAGACTATGATTATGTCATTTGTGGTTGGCTCATAAAAAGAGATTCATTTGGAAGACTGTAAGAAAGAGATGGTGAAAAGCATACTGGACTTAATTCCAGTGCTGAGATGTTGATTCTAAGACCCTAGCTTGTGACTTGGACTATTGATTTAATCACATTTAACTTCCTTTCAACCCTGTGAAAACATCTTAATGCTTGATATTCCTGCATACAGGGTTTAGATTTAAGATAGTTCATAGAAATGAGGTACTCTATCTTATCCATGTTGGCATCTTCAAAACCTAATTCATTATTTGGCAAAGAGAGATGCTTTAGAAATGGAAATGAAAGCAGCTTATAAACTATGTATATTAATATTTTCCCTTATTCTTTCAAAAAACATTTTTCAGGCAACTTTTATCTTGACTGTTTTTATATGACTCTGGAGTAGTGGATAATATTAAATTATTTCAACTCCTGAATACAACCCAAGTAGTCATCTTGATGTGATGCATTTAGATCATATACACGTCATCTTCTTGTGATCAGGGTGGATAAAATGTCAGCACCATCAATTAATGGGTGAGATTAAATTACTACAATGCAAATAATATAGCAGGAATGCACATGGTTTTCACTAAGTTATTACTCTTTTTAAATGAGGCCTATCATGATGTAATCTATTGATGTAAAAATCGTCTGAATAGTGGGCTTGTCTGGAGCATGATTATGTTTATTCCCTGATGATGTTACAACTGGTCTGGCCAAATGCAATATTCTCAGGCTTATCCTTGAGCTAATTGCTCTGATAACCACTGAATTGCATTTCCTCAAAGACGGAAATTGTCTAAAACTAGATTGTGATTATTAAATAACTTCGTTTCAACTAGGGAATTATGTTACATATGCAAATGTGTCCTCTGTTTCTTTTATGTGAAATACTATTTGCCATAGGAAAGAAAAGCTTCCCAGATCTCCTAATTTTGAAAGGACAGACTGAAAAATGATCAGAAAGTTCAAAGTGCCTAACTCAATGAAGTTTCTCTTGTTCTCTGAATAACTGCCAGTTAACTCCACACAACACTCTTTAAAATATTTTTTACTACAGAGTTCACCTAGAGTCTCTTAAGGAGATTTAGCGACTTCTGAAAACTTATTCTGATGTCCAAGGTCCAGAGAAGACATGGAACCAGACCTTCATCATAGGCCTGTTGGAAAACTGTATTTTGGTTAGGACACAAGGTAAAGGGTTGGAACACAGATGTCTTTTAAGCAACCCCCCCCACACCATAGGTCATTGGTTAGTAGGCATCATAATTGTCTTTCTCCTAAATTCCAGAGGTTATAAGTCAACACCCAATAATCGTGTTTCCAACCAAAGTTCAAATATGTTATTTCAGTCTGTAAATGTTTAGAAAGGAAATGCCTGTTACAGATTGGAAAGGTGATGGAAAATGAGAAAAAGTCTTAATTTGGACAAAAATTAATTTTTCAATGAGGATTTGTTGCCATTCAATGAAATATGATACAAATGCCTTGGTTACTTTTATGGACATTTATTAATTAAAGATAACCATGGCAACACAAAACTCAGTCACAAGAATACTAGCTAGTATGTTCCTGATTGCTTTGATCATCTCAGGTACATCAGAGCCAGGGCTCTGTTTGGATTATAAGGCTCCATTGGGGTTTTAAGGCCTCTTCCCTCATAGCCACGTAATTGCTTTAGGTGATACTCAAATGAGTACTTATGCCAAGGTGCAGTGTGACTTTAGCATTCTCATATACTCTGTGGGAATAAAAAATTTCTACTTTTCTGGAAAAAATTTTGGTACTATTTAGTAAGATTTCTTAAAAAGTTAATGTCCCTTAGCCAGGTAAATTCATATCTTAAAATTTACCCTAAAAAAAAAATAGAGGTTTGGAAATATATGATCATGTGTAAATGTTCATACAAATATTTAAATAGAAATAAAAATGTGGTAAAGATTTGAAAATTTAAATAAAAGGAATTATAATGTGTGGTATCAGAGTGTTTGCCACCATTAAACCATCATGTAGTTGATTGAAAATAAAGTTAATGTCCATCAATGGGGGAATAAATTAATTATGACAAATCTATGTCTGGAATATTATGCAACCATTAAAAAGAACAGAGTTGAACAATTCCAGTTTACTCATGGTTTCCATGAGATATAGGTGGGTAAAAAGCAAGATTCAGAAAGTATTTATAATATGACTCCATCTAGGTAAAGCAATGCAAAGACAAAGAAAATAACTGTATATTTCTGTGTGCAGTTATATGTCTATGTGCATAGGTGGGATTATGTAGGCATAGAAAACATATGGGAAGAGACCTACTGGGATGCAATGGGATTACTTTATAACAGAGGAGAGCTGCTATTGAGTAAAAGATAGGAAAGCAAAAATAAAACTCCTTAAAGTAGCACATGAACATGATCACATTTTTAAAATGAAGCAAAAATTATAAGTTTAATATTATAAATAAATGCAGTATATTTTTAAAAAATATATCTTTATCAATTTCAAAGAGAGGAAAGGAGAGGGAGAGAGAGAGATAGAAACATCAATGATGAGACAGTCATTGATCAGCTGCCTTCTGCACACCCCCAACTGGGAATCAAGCCCGCAACCCCGGGCATGTGCCCTGACTGGGAATTAAAGCCCGATCACCTGGATCCTAGGTCGACACTCAGCTGCTGAGCCGCGCCCGGCCAGACTAAATGCAGTATTTTAAGTTACTCTTTTGATGACACTTAATGCAGTGGGGGAATGCTTATGATGCTATTGTTTGAAGGAAATCTATTTCAAGATTCTTGAGTTCATTACATCTGCAAAGTCCCTTTTGCCACATAAAGTAACATTAACAGTTTCTAGGGATTGGGCCTGGGTACCTTTGGGAACCTACCACACCAGACACACTCATTTGTGAGTGTATTGTCCATGGCTGCTTTTTCGCTACAACAGCAGAATTCAGTATTTTTCACAAGAGGATCTATGGTCTAAAATATTTATATGTGGCCCTTTTCAGAAACAGCATGCAGTCCCTTTCTCTAAAAAGGAAGCTCCTGCCTTGAGGAGAGGAAGTTTCTGATATTAGAAACCACAGTTCCCTGGGAAGGAAATTAAGTCAAAATTCAATCACATCAAAGTTAAATTAAATCAAGTTCTCTTCACCTTAGGCTACAAAATAATAGTCTTCAAGCAGCAGGAAGATTTTCTCCTGCTGCCTCACAAGACTGAAATCTTTATTCCGACCCCCTGAAGAAAATGTCCCTTCAGGATTAAAAGCAAAACACTAATTTAGAGTCGTGGAGTATAAATGGCTGAGCCGTGATGGTATGCACCAACATAGTTTCATAATGATATTTTGTCAAGCAATGAAGTAAGTAACTAGCTAAGCAAAGCCTATGCATACACTAGAGGCTTTTTTAAATTTTTTTATTTTTTTAAATTTTTTTAATTTTTGAACTAGCACTTTGGGCACCACATCATGTCAGTCCTGTTATTGTACAAATGGAAACTTAAATTTGGGGTTTATGTAATGTTTACACTGTAAATATCACCATAACTTCCAGAGAAGTACACAAGACATCTGGGAATACAGCACTGTTTTGAAAACTATAGTTTTCATAGTATCTCAACAATGCCATCAGTAAACATATAATTATAACGGACCCCAAATTTGCAAGTAGTAGCAAAAAACATGCAGCCTTTACCATGAAAAAATTGTTCATGTGGCTGAGTTCTGTGTAGAACTCCAAGTTTGTAAAGAACATTGAATGGTAGACCTACAGTAGAGAAAACAAAAGCCAACTCTTTATGTTTAGAAACTTATTCATGCATTAACTACTTCGGGCTTGGATTTTATGTATCGTTATTGTTCAGTTAATGACAGCTTAGGGGTAGTAATAACTAATACTTTGGTAGAGCTTCCTATGTAGGCACCAAGGCAAGTGTTTCATCCATACTGAGGCATTTAATCCTTTCAACTGGAGCTTTTATTACCACTTTACCGAAGGAAAAGTTGAAGGATAGAGGGACTAAGTAGCTTGACGAAGATTGTACCACTAAATAACATTAGAGTAAGGATTCCAACCCAAGAATTTAAAAGCCATCTCCTTAACTTCTATACTGGGCTTCCTTTCACATACACATTTATACTAAGGAGCTCCTGATCTCTGAGATACGCAGGAGGCAGTAAGTAATGAGGCCTCAGTCCTGCTATGCCAGAGGAATTTTCTTTTAGAAGTGTCTGAAAGTCTTCTAGCAAAGACACACTATTATAATATACCAATACCTATAATTCATTTCAGATTCAGCTTGTTGACTTTAGTCTTTTGCTCATCAACTTTTAACTTTGGCTGTATATTAGAATTTTCTGGGGAGCTGTAAAAAAGTACTAATGCCTGGCTCCATCCAAAGCCAATTAAGTCAGAATCTTTGGAGATGAGGTCCTGAGTGTAGGTGTTTAGTGAGTGCTTTCTGGGTGATGCTAGCATGCAGCCAGGGTTGAGAACACACTACGGGCCCTAACATACCTTATAAATGCAGCTCTGAGGTCACAAATGCTAAACCATAAATCACAGCATTAGGTGTTAGAGATGAGCACACTTTCAACTGCCAAATTGTTAATCAAGTCTGAGAAACAGGGTTCATGTAGATAAATGCTTACGTATTTTGGATGCACTAAGAAATTCCAAGTACTTGAAAAATAAAATAATAATTACAGCGGACATACAAAATTATGTTAGTTTTAAGTGTGCAACATAGTGATTAGACATTTATATAACTTATAGAGTGGTCACCCTGATAAGTCTAGTACCCATTGGACACCATACATAATTATCACAATATTATTGACTATATTCCTTATGCTGTACTTTACATCCCCATGACTGGCAACTTGTACATCTTAATCTCTTCCCCTTTTTCACCCATCTCTCCAACCCCCTTCCTATCTGACAACCATCAAAATGTCCTCTGTATCTATGACTTTGTTTCTGTGCTTTTTAGATTCCACATATAAGTGAAATCAAATGTTCATTGCAGCATTATTTAGTATAGCCAAGATATGGAAGCAACCTAAGTACCTGTCAATAGATGAATGGGTAAAGAAGATGTGGTACATATATATGACAGAATATTACTCAGCCATAAAAAAGAGAATGAAATCTTGCCATTTGAAACAACATGAGTGAATCCAGTGGGTATTATGCTGAGTGAAATAACTCTGAGTGCTCTTTGATAACTTCAGCATTTTTCAGAGCCAGCATTCTGAGAATTTTAACATAGTTTCACCATCAGTGAATTAGCTCCATAGAAAGAGATGGGAGGAACTTTTTCTGGGGTACATTCAAATCTTACAATGCCTGCCAACCAAGAAATAAAGGAAATATGTGAGGCTACCCCATAGGACTCTCTTGTTATGCACCAGCCTGTTGCTATTCAACATGCTGCATGATCTGTTTCATTTCTATTAGAGAAAGAAAAGGCTTCTAACTCATAAGAAAAGCACATGGATTTGGCCAAACATTTCCAGAGTTCTGGTTATGATACTGAAGAGGTTGACGGACTCTGTTTCACTAGAAGCAGACCTAACATCCAACTCTGGCATAAACTTGAACCTCTTTTTTTTTGTGTCCATGATAGAACAGCCAGTCATGGAGGATATATGTTAAACCAGTTTGGACTCATTAGCATAGTATAGATGATCCTGAGATTTCAGTCCAACCAAGTGTACACACACATACACACACAGACACACACAGTGAGGCAATTCAGCTGGATGAATCTTATAGCTTATAAATAGCAATGAAAGAAATCATTGCATATAAATGTGTAAAAGAAAAAAGAAACAAATATTTGTTTTCCCCTGAAATCTGTGTCATTGTGTGTATTAATTCTAGGAGAAAAAGACGCTGGGAGGTGACATGTGATGATAAAGGAATTTACATTTTTTCATCATTTCTCATAATGAATCATAGAGCCTTGTTGTGGCTGGCTGGCTGGGTACCTATCTCAGTTCCAAAGGCATTCCTTTCCTTGGTCTTTGGAGATGTCCTAAAGTGGACAGTTTCATTTGACAGCCTCCTGGGCTGTTAAGTGAACCAAGAGAAAAAGTTGGCAAGATGATCTAACAGACCTTTTATGTTCCCTACTTCTTTTATTGGCTGGAAATGGTAAACATGCATTCAGAAATGGACACCATTCTTTAATGGCTGAAGAGAAGTGCCCATATTTGTGCACATTTACTCTAAATATCCTTTTATGTGTGAATTTCCATCATTGTGGACAAGTTAAAAAAAAAAACCTGTAAAAAAATGACAGAAATGCTGGGACTCTGGCCAGAAGTTAAATGTGGCCAGTGCTTGGGAATGAGACCACTGGCCACTGGAAAATTCTTTGAATGGGAAGCTGGGTTGGGGACAGAAAGTTTGTCTTCCAGGCTTTCTCCTCTCTCAGTCTTTTTTTTTTTAACTGGCCTCCTTTGGAATGGAACACTCGCCCCCACCTCCTTCCTCCATGGTCATCAGAGACTAGCGTTTTTCAGAATACAAGGGCCACTGCTGTAATTGGGATGATGTTAACTTTAAATTAGGCTGTGAACATAGGGCCACGCCTTGATGTTTGGATGCGGGCATCGTTGGATTCTGTTTGAGTCTTTCCCTGTGACTGAGTCTAGGATGGGGACAGGATGGTTTCTCAGAGAGGTTTCTGTTTTTTACAATGATAGAGTTTGTGTGACAAGAATGATGTGATGCATAACTGGGCTTTGACCGGACTGTGGTTTCAGAGACTGGTCAGTGCAACCAAGCTGCCTTGTGTGATAACCCTCAGCACGAGGGGCAGCTGGCATGGTTCTATTTCTCTTTAGCGTGATGTTCTCACGTTTTAGTCTTCTTTTAACAAGCTTATAGCAGTTTTTGATTATGGTTTGACTTCTGCCCAAGTGTCCTAATTTCTTTCTCTATTCCTTTGCTGAGGTCATTCCTTCCACCTAAAACCTGCCCCTTCCGCTGCCCATTTGTCCTTCCCCATGACAATTAAGATAATTTCCAAATCCACTGCTTCAGCTGTCATTCACATCTGATCATTTACATTTGTTGGGATGCGCAGTTTAAGACTTTGATATACCATTTCGGAAATAATAAGTCATTTTTTGCATATTTCTTCAGTGTCCTTACTTTCAACCCCTCTCTCTCCTCAGTACACAGTGAATGGCACCTAATTCAAGATGACAGACTAATTGCTTGGTGAATGCATCTGCTCTGCTTAGTAGAGTTTTCAGTATTTTATAGAGAATGATAGCAAAAGGAGCAGAATATGGAAATGCACATGAATTTATACAAGTTATTTATATATCCATTGCTTACAATTTAAAAGAATAAGAAAACATTCTGAAGAAAATTATGCTGTGAGCCCAAATAAGCCTTGTTACAGTTCACAATTGCTTGCTCTGGAGGAAGTCTGAGTATATTTATTCAATGATTATACATTGTTGAATGAGAACCTAAGAGAAGTCACTAATCCAGAGATTATTATTACAAAATAATAATAATAAAAAAGTTAGGCATGAATTTATTGTTTCCAACTTTTTAATAAAATCATTTTTGAGGACTGAAAAATTGATCAAATTACCTTAAGGACACTTTTAGACTTTAATTTTTAAAGGTAATTTTGGAAAGATACCATTAATGAGGAAAAGTTGTGATTGAAGAAAGATATTTTTCTAAAGTTCATTTTTTAAAGTACATGTAAAAAAAGTATCCCCAATGAAGAACCAGTTCCCTTTTTTCTTAGTATTCAAGAATGGTTAGTGCCTAAGATGCCACATCTGAGAAAATTAGACAAATTATCAAACAAAGTACTAAAACTTAAGGACTTGATAGAGGCAAGAGGTTGGGAGGGATTCCAGTCTATAAACATCAATTTCATGGCCAAAGAGAATTACCATTTCTTCCAAAAAGTCACACTTACTTTCCCAGAAAGTAGCTTTGATGAATTTAGTCCCCAAATGAATAGCTGCTTAATAGGTTTCTATAAAACTTTCTTAGAGGGAATTGAAAATCTTTCAATTCAAATATATTCTATTCTTTTTTTGTAATTAAAGTGAATATTTTGTGTATTTACTGTCCAAAATTATTTTTAAAGTTTTTTGTTTCATTTGTTTCTAATTTCAATAGTTTGAAAAAAAATGGAGGAAACTCATTTTAAAATTAGATACTTTGAGAAGGGAGAATTGGTTATTGTGGAACTAATGAGCTCATTCATTCTTGATATTTTACCTAGAAAAGAATCTGAGAACTATACTGGATTATCTTACCATATGTGTTTATGTAGTTTAATTTTATTGGGTACTTGAAACCCATATTTGTACATGCAAATAGAGCCCTGAAGATGCAAATATATTTGACTTCACCATGAAAATATTTACTTGTACATACAAACAAGGTTTCCTACTCATAAGCTACACTGCTACATACTTTCAATTTTAAGTTAGTATACAAATCTCTCTATATTACATAGAATAAATTAATTTTCCATATAATAACAAACATATTTTAAGAAATAATCCTTTAAATTAGACTTCTAATTTCTGCAAAGTGCAAAACAAAACAAAACAGCATGGACAATATGCCTAAGAATGATATAAACTACAATTTTCAAAATAGGAAAATGTAGCATATTACAAAATGGGTCAGACTAAGAAAATAAAATATCTACTATATTAAAAAATACTATTATGATTTTAGGAAAGATTTTGTGGTTAGAGTAAAACAGTTATCAAAACTGTAATTCTTATAATTCTTCCTATATTCTACCATTTGGGGATGATGTCCAGTACTTCAAAATGTTCCAGAAGGTAGTCTCTTTAAAGTAACAGATGTGGGTGGTCTTGCTAATCTGAAAGGTAAGGTAATGTAAGTTTGTAGACCTTGTTTAGATTATTGTACTAGTGGCTAATACTCCTTATGAAGGAAAATTCCCACTTTTCCATAATCAGCCTCCAACAGTGAAGTGATCTGAGATGGACCTTGACTTTTGTCAGTAACTCAGTAATATCCTTTAATGATTCCACATGGTTTGGGAAGAGTGAATATTTATTGATGAGGCCATGACATTTAAGAATAAATTGACATTTGCCAATTAGAATTCTGGGGCTATCAAATCTTTAATTGAACCTCCCCTTTCCCATCTGAACTCAGTCCTTCATTGGCTTTCCATTAGAAAGAAAGGAGATAGACATAGTCACCTGTGGGAGGAATAACATCACAGGAGAGGCTCTGATCTGAATGTCCTGAATGCTGGTTTCTATTCTACTGTGTCTAAGCAGGTCATTGAACTCCTTGAACCTCAGTTTTGTAAAGGGAAGATAATCTCTTTTTTGTAGATTGGCTAAATTGCTTCTTTAAGAGTCAGCTTTCCAGATTCTCTAGAGGGGAAGGGCTCACAAATTTACTAGGTGGGTGTATACTCAGATGGGGAAAATCTTGTTTTTCTTAATTTACTATAAGAAAATTAGTAAATTTTCCGGTGTATGTGGTACTTTCGGATGCATGAGCTTTCTTTGAGCGAGTGCTTGGGAGTTCAGATTTTCATCTCTCCTTGCCCTCTCTCTGTGGATATAGAAAGGGAGAACGTAGGTGGCAGTGTTCTCTTATCTACAAGGTGCTGTCTGCATCCTGCTGGCATCTCCTAATCAGGGCCTTGTCTGGTCTTTTTCTTGACCGGTAACCATTGAAACAGGACTGGTGGTGTTTGCTATGTGGTCAGCATTCTTGTCCCTATTACTGGAGTCCATAGTCCTAGGTGCCACCGGTGGAGATATTTTTGTGTACTATGGCTTCTTCAGCTAGGTTCCCTCAAGACTTCTGCTTGTTAATTTTCTCTGTGATTTGTTGCTGGGCACATGGAAATTTCTATAATCCCTGACTAGACCATTTATTCTTCGGAGATGAGGAGTCTTTGGAATGACTGATCTAGTCATCTCTCTCAACCGAACCTGGACATAGCTTGTTGAAGTATCTCCAAACTATACTCCAGAGCCTACTCGCTAAGCCCCCTGTGATATTGGGTTCTCTCCTTGGTAAGCTGAGTATTTCTTCACATCCTTCCCTCTGTTCACCTTCTGTCTTCCCACACCAAGAGGAAGAAAGTGAGATGTACTTCTCTATTTTCCTCCCAGCTCCCCTCTTTTTCAGCCCTTAGAATAGTCCACATTTACTTCTATCTAGAAAATTCTGTCAGCAGATAGATTTTGTCGGCACTTTGACAACTTCTG
The DNA here is from genome assembly GCF_964146895.1 of Miniopterus schreibersii. Taxonomy (NCBI): domain Eukaryota; kingdom Metazoa; phylum Chordata; class Mammalia; order Chiroptera; family Miniopteridae; genus Miniopterus; species Miniopterus schreibersii. The sequence continues at coordinate 9,483,687 of NC_138106.1, forward strand.
GCCTTTGGATCCAATCTTATGTCTGAAGAAATAGTATGGGAGTGTAATGAGGTATAACTATTAGGAATGATAATGTAAAAATTACTTTACAAAAGCAAAAGAGTTACAATAAGCAGGAGAAGGTGAAAGAGGAGGAGAGGGAGAAAATCGAATATCTGAGCTTTGAAGCCGAGACCACTCCCTGCCAATGGGAGGAGAGCTGAAAAAAGAATTTTCTTTTGTAGGTATTCAGGCAGTAAGTAGTAGCTAAAGAAATGTATAATTAGGATGAATCAACATTTAACTCTGTACACAATTGTTAAGTGTTTTATTTTTCTCTTCTTCAGATTCATCAATTCCATTTTCATGATAAAATTTTACTTTAGAACATAACAATAGCAACAGCAAAATACCTCTTTGGAACAATGCTGGTGCCTGTTGAGTAAACCAATATGGTAGACTGTATTTACCATATGTGCTTATAGAACTTTGCTCTTCCTAATAAAGATGCAGAGTTTATTTCCCATTCCCTTAGATCTTGGTGAAACTCGGTTTGCTTCAGCAAAGTGTACAGGGTCTCAAATCACCTCTGAAACCATTAGGGGTTTAGGTCAGTGCATCCTACTTGATCCCCAAAGGGTTTTACTTTAATATCTTTATTACCCTATGGTGCCAAAGCTGTTTATCTCTCTTTAATGATAAAACTGATTATCAGTTAATTGGCTTGATTACATATCATTTCCCCCCCAATAATTGACAGTTAAGAACCACTATAACAAAATAATATCTGTGCATTTCTATTCTTTCCATAAGTAATTTCATCTGGTCTCATGGCTTTAATTAAATACTACCTAAAAATTGATGACTCTAAAATGTATATCTAAGTTCTAACTACTCCCCTGCGAAGACTGAGAAAATTCAGTTGCCTGAATGTTTGTTATTTAGAATGTTCAAATCAATCTCTTCAAAACAGAACATTGCAGTGACTTGACAAGTGCTATCTCTTATAATATGTAGAAGTAATTAATGCCAATTATCAGGTACAAAATAATATTCCTTTTTTCTTTCCATAAAACAATCTAAATGTTGGTCTGATATCTCACTTTCACAAAAATACAAAAAGTGTGGCAATAATTATTATCTGTAACAGTTATATGTCACAGATTAAAGATTCTTTCTTCTGTTTCCTATTTTCTTCTCATTATTTGAACTAATTTATTACTAATTATAAGGAGAAACATCCAAAAACTAAATCCATTTCCCATCTGAACTAAATGGATATACCTGATACAAAACAGAACAGAATCATCTGTCCCCAGATACCACAAATCTGTGGAGTTCCCATATTGAAAAAATTATTTTTATCTATCAGCCTCTCCAACACAGCTTCATCTGCTTGTATGTTCTTTCTTCTGTTTTGCAAACCAGCTTCATTTTAAAGCCAGATTTAGAAATTTATTATTAAAACCATTAGAATGGAGGAAGCCTCTTTAAGAAAACCTGAAAAAAATGTTAAGACAGAAAAGGCAGAGAAAGCACAAGCAAGAACACAGTCAGAAAAAACCAAACATGGCAAAGATGACTGGTAGATAGTGGTAAAGCCTTTCCCAGCATTGTCAGGACCCTATTTTGGGGACAAAGATAGTCACCTCAAGTCTCCAGCAGCTGAAGTCATCCCAGGGCTACCTAGGAACTTAAAATATACTAATATTGTTATTAAAAATAATAAAAATTAATATCATAACTGATAATAATAATACGTCAACACCCATTTCACTGAGGGCATAGCATGTACCAGACATGTATGGCGCACTATCAAATTCATTAGTTAACTCTTAGAAACAGATGTTATGTGCATTTTATAGATGAGGAGCTATATTTCTCCACTTCTTCCCTTCTCTTTCCCATCCCCAGAGTGATTCCCACAACCTTCAGTATGTTCAGCTTAACAAATATTTATCATATGCTCACGATGTAACACAATGATAAATAACACAATAACTTTTCTCTTAAGAGACTCATAATTCAGTTTGGAGGACCAGAATCTCAAAGAAATAGCGAAAGAAATAAGGAAAGGAGAGAGAGAGAGATAGGTTTAGAGACTGAGAGATGACAGATGACAGATGATAGATAGATAGATAGATAGATAGATAGATAGATAGATAGATAGATAGATAGATAGATAGATAGAAGGAAAGGAAAGGAAGGAAAGACTTAAGACTCAAGTGATCAACATGATAAAAAGCTGTATACAAGACAGAGTGACAATTCACATAAGGACTGATTAACTGTTGGGATGGGTTGTTTTGGGGGGTTGCTTCAGGTGACATTTGGGCAGTGATGACTGAGAATGTATTAATTGAAATGTGATTAACACTTAAATATTAACTGAGGACAATAACTCTTTCTTCCATTGCTTACATTTCTTATTACCCCACCTGAGAGGTACTGTGAGGTTTATGAGCGCCATTAAATAAATTAAACACTTGGCCAGATGCTGTTAAGTTACCATAACGATTCTCAGTTACTTTGAAAACGGAGGAGTGCTGGAAGGCAAGGACCATTGAAGGTGAAAGAGAAGACGCAGTGGTGGTCTTCCCCCAGACCTTGACCTCAATGGCTTTCTCTCGCCCTAGCAACATCCCCTACACACAAATGCTTTGGTGCCTGGGCTCTGGCTTGGAGGCTTTGCCTTTGCCTGCTGTGCTATGGAATTCTCCCCCCAAATCATGATGAGCTTACCAGCCCTGGAGTCATTTCCTTACTGTACTGTAATTGCCATTTAATGTAATTCCTTCATCCCCTTTTAAAGGATTTTAATATTGAAGGCTTATTTTCTCTTCTTTTTCTTGCCAAGTTTTTTTCCATTGCTTTCAGCTTTATTGTCTTTAGAAGTCCTTTAAATTCTATGACCGAGGACTAGAGGAAATGAGGCAAGAAGCTGAGTATATACCACCGGAAACCAGCCCAAACTTAATGCCTACACCATTTCTCTTGAGTGGATACTTGATTTTATAGCTTCATCCAGAGCAAATGCGATGAAGTGAATTTTGACTGATTGGGATGGAGAACTCCAGGGACCTAGCTCTCCCTCCACAAAAGGAGGTAGGAAGGGGCTCTCTGTGAGGGCTGGGATACAGTGGGGCAATGGATGCATTTCCCAGATGCTCAGGGGTTCTTGTAAGGGCTCCTACAGGGCATCTCTGTCCTGTGCTGACTGGCTAGTGGCAGTGTAAGCACTCCGCTGGCTGGGGATGGGGAAGGGCAGTGGGAGGAGAGGGAGTGGCCAAGTAAGGGCAGAGAGCGGTTATGACTCAGGAGTCTGCTTTGATGTAAAATGTGATGGGAAGATTCTAGATTTCAACATGATCTCAGAAGACACAGTTACCCCATGATGGTTGGCATAACCCTGTGAGTTTTATTGGAAATTATAACACGCATTATTTACCAAATGCCGATGTATATACTCTTTCATTTTCTGACTCTACAATAAATGTGGGAAATTCGAGGTCCTTTTGTAGTCAAACCACTGGAAGAAAAGCTCTTTGCTCTCAATGTAATAGTGGCAAATTTTAGTGTCATAGGCGTGTGTCCTGTAAAGCATGCTGGCTATCAGTGTGGGAGACCCCAGTCATCAGATATATTTTTCTTTTGCTAAGGGAGGCTGACCTCTAACCAAACGATGACTTCTTACTAGAAGGAGATTGATTGTAATCTTTCTTAGAAATCATAACAATGACTGTAATTAGGAAATTTTGAATATCTAAATTATGTCTCTCTTATAGAGGTGGTAATATGAGCTTATCCTCATTCTGTCTTCAGAAGAGACAGAGAACAGCAGGTCACTCTCTTTAATAAAATAACTTCACATAGTTGCTGGAGGTTATTAAGTCATTCATCAGCTTGGGTCTTTATCCTAGTATGGAATAATCATTGTAACATTCATATGAAATCATAGCTTTGAACACCAGTCAAAAGTGTTAATTTATTTCTTTTGACTCTCCACTCTAGCTGTCAACATTTTCTTCTTTAAGTGACAGAATCATAGTTCTGAGACTGGGCAATTTCAGAAACAGCAGGAGTTCTTTGATGCTCCCCCTCCCCCAACCACACAAACACTTCCCTGCAGAGATGAAACAAAAAGTAAAATTGATAAATGGAAAAAGGGCAACCATCCCAAGACTGAAGCAACTTACTCTTGAAGACACTAGCCTAAGTCTTGCCTGGTACGTCATGCTTGAAAAATTTACCCATGAAACCCTGGCAACAAGAATCTTTTCTGAATTGCTCCCTGGGTGGGAAAATTCAAGTCAGTTCAGAAAAAGTTTGAAGAAAAAAAAGTCATGGTTTTCTAACATTTTCAATGAATTAAGTTGGTGAAAGGTGCTGGATTTACATTCTTAAAAGTAATTCTCTCTCTAGGACATACATACTGATCCAGGGATGGCAACTCTGGTGACTTCTCGTAGCAGGTCAGTTGCTAACCATTGGGTTGCAGTGGTCTTGTTATCATGTACTTTCTGGCTTCTGGCAAGACTGTAAGGTATAACCCAAAGTCAGCCCAGCATGTGGTTTTCAAAATTCATGAGAAAAGTCTCAACCTGCCAAATTTACATTGTTTTTTTTTTCTCTTTATAACGTCCTTCTCACTCAGAGATGCTGTTCCCTGCCTCTGCCCCCTGCTCACTCCCATTGGATCATTCCTGACCTTCTCTTCCAGGAATTCCTATAGCACACAAACGTCATCAGTAAAGGACCACCCAAGCATTGCATCACAACCCTGAGCTGTTCTCATCTATACAGTATCCCATAAAGAGCAGGTAAAAAGAGAATAGAAAGAAGCTTGTTTCTACAATTATACAATGTTTTTATCAGAATGCCAATTTTTATGTATATAGTAGCATTATTTCTATTATTAATATGAGAGGTTCTTAGTTGGGAGAGAATTATTTCCATGCCTTAAAAAAACACACAAAAAAACAAGTGTCCATTTCCTAATTAATATTTTTTATTTATAACTTTCTTATATTTTAGGAATGCACTATCTTATAAAAATAAGTAACTCATGGATAAAAATGTGGTCTATGGGGATGTTAATATTTCCAGAATTTTCTTTCTTAAAAAATGTTTGATTGTGATATCTTAAAACGGAATTTTGAAAGCTTATAAAATTTTAGTCAAGTAGAGGCTGAACTTGTTATTCATTATGTATTTTTAAAATCTCAGGTTCAAGATAACATAAATATTCCCTGAATTTTGCAGACACATAGCTGCCAAAAATTTTAAACAAATAAATAGAACAAAAAGGCAAAGGATTATTGCCTAATTCTGGGGATAATATGCCAAAGAAGGAAAGCTTTAATTAGCCAATTTTCATTCGGCAGCACAAGGATTTATTTGAAGCAGCTACAGGCCTCCACTTTTCCAAACATTGTTTCAGGCTTCTTGTATTTTGACCACTGTGTCAGATTCATGGCTTTTGCTGTCTTCCTAGACAAATCTTTGATGACAAAGGAAAAACATCACCATGGTATCTCAGATTTCTCTCACTGAGCTTCAAAAGGCAAACAGAAGCCACATGGCACAGTCTGCTTTCTGTTAGATTTCCTGTTGGTCATTTCCCCTTCCAGCTCTAAATGAGCACAATCCAAGATTCCGCTCAACAGTGAGCCACACTGAATTCCTGACGATGTGATCAAATAAAAAACCTGTCTATTGTGTCTGGGGGAAAAAGAGACATATTGCTACTAGGGCTTGGTTATAACACTATGTCCATAATCACATTGTAACTGAAGGCTTTCTTACCTAAATATAATTTAAAACCAAATTCCCAAGTTATTGGTAAACCAGGTATATTACATGATTCAAAGTTATGCATTTTTGCTTGCTTTTTTTTTTTTTCTTAAATATACTTTTATTGATTTCAGAGAGAGGAAGAGAGAGGGGGAGAGAAACATCAATGATGGGAGTCATTGATCAGCTGCCTCCTGCATGCCCCCTCCTGGGGATCAAGCCCGAAACCCGGGCATGTGCCCTGACTGGGAATTGAACTGGGATCTCCTGGATCATAGGTCAATGTTCAAGCACTGAGCCACACCAACCGGGCCATTTTTGCTTTCTTAAGGGAGTTGTTTATAGTCGAGATGAAACTTCCCACGTAAACCAGCAATTAGAAAATGTTTGAAGAACAGGGCATAAAAAATGTCTCAATTGCTTTAAAATACTTAGTGATAATATATACTTAAGATTTTGGCAAATTGGAAATAATATGTCAGAATATTTGTAGAACATTTATAGATTCTGAGCGTAAGAATACATTTATAACATTATTTAAAAGACTTTTATTTACTGTTGTAAGCAATTTCTTCCTTTTGCATTTCAAATGTTTAATAGAAGTTATTCAAAATGGCATTTAAAATATATAATATATAATATATAAAGAAAGAAAATAGACATTTGATGAAATTTTCAGAAATCTGAATTAATTTCTTCAGTGCTACCATTACAGATTTCAGTAACTTATTTGATACTGTATTTATAGTTTCAGGTGTACAGCGTAGAGGTTAGACATTTATAGAATTTATGAAGTGATCCCCCTGATAAATCTAGTACCCACCTGGCACCATGCATAGTTATTACAATATTATTGACTATATTCCCTGTACTTTAAAAACATCCTCGTGGCTATTTTGTAACTGCAAATTTGTACTTCTTAATCCCTCTACCTTTTTCACATAGTCCCCTAACCCCCTCCCCTCTGGCAATCATCAGTTTGTTCTCTGTATCTGTCAGTTTGTTTCTGCTTTTGTTTTTTAGAGTCCACATATAAGTGAAATCATACTAAGTGAAATCAGTCAGAGAAGTGCTTTTGAAAATTTATTTTTATGGGAGCAGTGAATGACTCTTTTTTGAAAAAAATTGGTATTGACTTTTTTTTGGCTATTGGCTTTTGAGGCTACTACAGGTCAAAATATATTGAGGTCAATAAGAAAGAGCAAAATCATGTCAATTTAAAGGATGAAAATGATTTGAGGTCATAAAATGTGATTTTTGGTAAACAAGTAACAATAAACTAAATTTTCTTTAAAAACACAGGTGGTTAGAAAATATCCATGTGCATTTTACTACTTTGGAATGAGCATGAGGTATATTTGAACAAAGATTACCCCTTATCCCAACTTTGAAAATTCAGGGAAAAGTACAGTCTTACCATTTATGCTTATAGTCTTACATTTTGGTGAAGCAGCCGTCCCATGGGGACCGGCTTGTTCTACATATCAATTTTACTGACTTCAGCCTAGCAATAAAAGCTACTAAGAGCTCTATGAGAAATTAATGACACTCCTGGGAAAAAAATACTGCAGAGCACATTGGAACTGCCATTTTTCTCTGTAACACAAAGTGGGGTCAAAGGTTATTTTAACCCCTCCAAGGTGCTTTGGATGCAGAAAGAGTCTCTCCTGAGGTGGAAAGTAATTGAGCTGCCTTGAATGGATCCTGGCCACTGGATAGCACTGGAGGTAGGGAGATAGACACTTTGGTGATAACCCTCTGTGGTGCAGTGAAGTACAGCCTGGTCAAAAGGCTGGGAAGACAATCTCAGGGTCCCCAAGAGAATAGGCTGATCTAGGCCTTGAAAAAGTCATCTGTTTTCAGGGCTGGTGTATAGGATATTGCTACAAAAGGTACTGACAATGAGGAGGGAGTCTAGAGGAGCTCCGGCAGCAGCTGAAGTTCTTTGGGAATCACATCAGTAGAAGGATTTAACAGGTTAACATCAGAGGTCATTGTGGGCACAAAAAGAAGTTTCAAGTCACAGTCCAGCCAAGGTCGTTGGGAGGAGAGAGAGGATGCAGCGGCTGCAGAATCAGGTCAGAAGGATGTGGAGTGGAGAGCCCAGCCATCACTAGTGTGAAAAAACTGGTAAGACTGCCGAACAGAGCATCTCTGCTCTCAGTCTGGTGGGGCTGGGGAAGCCAGGGCCACATAAAACAGGCCCCTATGGCAGGAAACTGGACATGCATATGGTCTTTTGAGGTCTTTTCAGTACTGTTTTTGTAATTCCTAAGCAGATTTTGGGGAAGATGTAACAAGGTCAAGTTTCCACTGTCCAAATGAAAGATTTTTGTGCCTAAGCTCTTTTGTTTTGTGATTACTGGTTTTTCCGCTTCTGTGCTTTGTTTTCATTGGTCAAGAAGCATAAAGTGGAAGGAAACGTTGCTTTACAACCATCTATCAGCTCCTGCAGCTCTTCCTCTGAGATATGCATATCAGATGGGCAGGCCCAGAACAATGCGGTCTCCTAACAGCAGTGCTGCCAATTGGGAGACGTAGCCTGCCCTTGGGCAAGAGAGTCCAAAAAACAGGTCCATGGCACTGACTTCAGAGATGTTTGCTAATGGAAGAATCTGAGTGGTTCAGAAGCAGAACCTTGAATCCTGGCATGTTTTATTTTAACCGAGGCTCTGATTGGAGATACTTCTTAGATGCCTTGAGAAATCCTATCATGTATAGAAAGCCAACTGTAGGATCAAAGATTAAGACAAAGGGTAAACTGATCCAGAAAATATGAGTAAAGCTTTTAAAAAATATGTTTTTATTGATTTCAGAGAGAGGAAAGGAGAGGGAGAGAGAGAGAAACATCAATGAGTCATTGTTCTGCTGCCTTCTGCACGCCCCCGACGGGGGATTGAGCCTGAAACCCAGCCCCGACTGGGAATCGAACCGTGACCTCCTGGTTCATGGGTCAACACTTAACCACTGAGCCATGCCAGCCATGCATGAGTAAAACTTTTTAAATGGATGTTTTTAATTAAACTCATTTGGCTTTATCGCCCCCACCACCCCCAGCTAAAAATATAATATGAAGGAACTTTCTCCTGAGAAGATGGTTTTATTTGTGCTTCTTTTTATACTAATTATTCCTGCTTATTTTTGGACTCTAGTGGTATATCATGAGGCCAAATTCAACCTCACTAGAAGAATAGTTTGCAATCTAACAGAAACACCCTCAAGTGATGTCCTCTGTACGAGCCACCGAATCTATGTTCTTGCTGCTCAAAATCAGGCTCAAGATCAGTTCTCAAGATCCCTTTTCAACCAAAGGGCTACTTCAAATTGCCTCTTAGCTAGAAATTCTGTGCTGTCTGGAAATACCTCCACAGTATCTGCTATGACTTTTCTAAGTTTTCCAGAGATAATTTTGTTGTCACAATAGTAAGAAAGAAATCTAATAGCTCTTCCTCCACTGAGCTCCAGAATTCACTTATTACTCAAGAGTGCTGCCAGCTCTCTTCTCTCATCCTCTCTTGCTGTTGACAAGTAGATAATACTAAAAAAATATAAAGAAACGGTCACAAGGTTGTGGAACTGGCAGGTTAACATGGAATTGGCAGGTAAACATTGGAGCTTTTGTATTTTCTTTCTGATGTTCTGTGTTTAATCTTAGATTTCAGGAATATTTAAGAGCTAACAGCACCTTTTGAACACTTATATACAGTAGTGAAATCAACATATATCAATATGGCCATCTAACTAGAAATCACAAGGATGAAAAATCCTTCTGATTTTATGTAATAAGTCTGAGCATTTTTTTCTCTTCGTAGTTTAAAATTTTTTTCAAGTTGAAATGCCTAAACCTTAGAAAGTTTTGAAGTTTTGTTCACGTTGGTTGAATATCTAGAAATTTAGAGAGAAAATGGTAAGGCTCTAAGATGTGAAAATTTCCTGCAGCAACCCAATGAGATAGTGATACTTTCTTGCCTTTATTAGTGAAATATCACCATCCAGATGTCCTCTCCTATGGCATTCTTGCCAGTTCTAATTTCTGCTCCAAGTCATTTAAGAGAAAACCTACTAAGGACAAATCTTTAATCCTGGATAATCTATACTTTATTAATGTTCTTCTTTGACTATGATTCTAGTGATGCTTTAAGAGACCCACAGCTCGAAGTTCACTCTTTTTCTATGTTTTGTTCCTTTAAGTCTCTGCAGAACCCTACAGGCTGGGTACAGAACGTTTCTGAATTCATCACTTCCATTTTCACTCTCGGTGAAAACCGAGATACTTGCTAGACACAAGATGGCAGTAGCATACCATGTAAACCTTTATGGTTGGCTCACAGGGATTAGAGTTGTAGAAATCAGAGACTTTTTTTCATGGTCATTTTCATCCATTCAGAAGGCAGTGTCATGATGAGAACCAGATGAAAATGATGGGTTTTCTTCACCCCAACCATCATACACATTTCTGATAAAGCTCTTCCAAGGACTCCCAAGGTTAAAAATATTCAATTTTAAATTTGGTCCTACGAAGAATAATTTATATCCTCTATTTGAAAATAAATACACAAAAGAAACAGAATTCAAATATCAAGGGAAGAAAGACTCAGAAATTGGCCCAACTTTTATAGCATCCCATCTGTTGCTCTTTCTAGGGCAGAATGATAAATTGGAAGCCTTGAAACAATGCATTGTTTTCTAGCACTTTCCACTGTAAGAAAGAGACACATCGGTTAGTTTAGTGGTAATTGCTTTGTTGTCAATGGGTTGTTTTTTGTTTCTTTTTCAATCCCATGGATGATAATTTTACAGAAGTTTGGGGGTTGGTTCACTTCTGTTAATTATCTGAATTAAAAAAACACACACAACTTTTCCTAGCTCCAAAAGTTCCAGTTTTTAAAAATTGTAAGATTGTTTTTATTTATTGTTCTTACTATTAATTTTTTAAAATATAGCACAATATACTCTCTGTGGTCCAAGGTATCAACTAGTAATTCAGCAATTCAGACGTACAAATATATATCTCCATGATAAAATTCCAAGCAGGAACTCATATGGCTTCAATTAAAGTTTTGTTATTTGGCTTTATAAATCTTAGTAACAATCCTGAAGAATGAGTCCTAACTGTGGCACAGGTACAGATAAGGTTACCAGCTTCCGTGACTGGATTGTGCAAACTTGGGGGGGGGGGGGAAGAAAACGGGGAGGGGCACAGCCGGTGATTCTAGAATTCTGATTCAGAGTTACAGTGTTCAAGTTGGCAAGGAACTACTGGCCATTTCCCAGAAGCAGGCAGCAACTCCAAATTTTCCAGAACACCAGGTGGCAGAATTGCTCTTTTTAAGTCACTTTCCTTTAACTGACTCAAAATTTAGAAACTTCAGTAAAGGGAAACAATTATTGGCAATTGTTGAGACATGAAATATCCACACACTTTAAGGGGATATTACATGTAACAAAATGAACTATAGACTATGAAAAGCTCATATACTAGCTTTATGTGTTTAGTTAGTTACTAGAAGATCACTTAATGAGCTTTATAATGTAACAGCAAATTGTGCTTTTTTAGAGTTTGCAATAATGGTTTTCAGATATTTAAATTTAGAAAACATATGTCCAATAGGTATCATTTTAGTACATAATTTTAGTTGAAATTTCATCCAGAAGCTAAAATGTATATTGACACCAGATTTTCTCACTTAAAAAAATAAATATTTTTTATTACATGAATATCTTATAATTTTATATTTTATATCTTATAACTATGGAAGAGATAGCAACACAACATGATATGAGGACCACACCCCTTTAAAACATCATTATTTAAGAATTAGGTAACCTGTAATAAATGTTAGTCATTCTAGTAGACATGACACAAAGACACTTTCTTAGATTTATATGAAAAGTGTTAAATCAATGAAATTACTTATCAGATACTACCACCTGCAAAATATTTAAAAATTTTTGTATTGTAGCAGATATTGTCAGAACTTGTATAATAGGATTAATGGAACTCTGGAAAATTGAATCCTATGATTGAACAGCTATAGACAGCCTGTATTTTATTTTCACAATGAATGTTTATAAAAATTTAATTGGAAGTAAACCACCTGAAAGGTAAGCAATAGACTTAGAGATTATAGGAGAATTACATTCCTGAGATGTGAAAAGTGCTCTCACATCTTTAATTTTGGGGTGTGAGGAGATGGTGCCCTTCAAGCCTGGACAACCCTTTAGGTGGACGAGAGCCCCAGAAAGTACCAGTGTCCAGGGTTTCTGGGACAGGAATCAGCTTCAGTCAGGGTAGCCGACAGCCACACACCATTTGCTTTCTGTTGAGGAAAACCCAACCAGGCATTTATCTACAGTTCTGCAGCTACTTTCTTGGCCTCTAACTTCTCTAGGGGGCCAGAGTTAGTAATGAGGCAACTTCTTACCTCAGCATAAAATTACATGCCAAGCAGGGGTTCTGGAGAGATGCTATGTTTCTTTCTACCCTGCAGCTGGTCAGTGAGCTTGGGGTCTCTTCTGGCAGCCCTCTCACTTGAGCAGGGTATTATTTGCGTCAGCCCCTTTGCTTCCCACCACTTACTGCAGCTGTCTTCTCATCACAAAAGGAACAGATGGAAGGGGAGTTTGAACTCAGCTCTCGTGTCCACTTACACAAGTGAGTCTCAGGTTCCTCTGTGGGTCCATATTGACATTTTTCTTGGTTGTCAAATCCCCTCAAACACCTGGGGGTGGTGGGCAATTCCAGCCCCTCACCCTTGGTTACATGAGATAGAAATAATGTATTTTGTGAGTATATCAGTAACCGTGTAATATCTGAAAAAATCAAACAGAGTGTACTTGAAAGATAGATTTAGCTTTGTTAATGCATAACTTATATAGAAAAGTCAGGGTATCTGAAAGATATATTTGGAGTGGTCAAAATATGACATCTGTATATAGACCATATGTAGAGAAGTGGTAAGATTTTAACAGAGGAGAACTTATATTTACATATAGCAAGGTTTGCCATTTTGGTGCATAGGATGTAAAGGACGTGTGATGAGGAAGAGAATGAGACTGTATTGAGGATACACAATGTTATACACACTGTGCTACTCGTTTTATTCCCTTTGTGTTGGAATAGCCTCACAATAATAACTCTATGAGGCAGAAGTCCCATCATCAAGCCCACAGAGGTTCGGTCTCTATAAATAAGATTTCAACATTAGCCTATTGATTTTTTCTCTCCTTCTTGTATTCAAAAATACTGCTATTAAAAAATTATTGAGAACCTATTCTAATGTTCATAGTATAATTGGGCAGTACACAAAAGAATATGTCTCCATTGGCAGAATTTTTCATCAGCGAATGGTAGGGAAATGGCTTTAGGTGAGAGGAGATTGAATGGATCAGGATAACACTAAAAATACTCATAACTCCCTAGGCATAAAATAGGTGTGTTGTAAAGAAAATAATCAACAAAATAAAAAGGCAATCTATAGAATGGGAGAAAGTATTTGCCAATCATATATCAGATAAGGGGTTCATATCCAAAATTTACAAAGAACTCAGTAGCAAAAAATCCAATTCGATTAAAAAATGGGCAGGGCAACGGAATAGATATTTTTCCAAAGAAGACATACAAATGGCTCATAGGTACATGAAAAGATGCTCAACATTACTACTCATCAGGGAAATGCAAATCAAAATTACCATGAGATATCCCCTTGTACCAGTTAGAATGATTATCATAAAAAAGACGAGATAAAAAGTGTTGGTGAGGATGTACAGAAAAAGGTACCCTTGCACACTGTCGGTGGGAATATAAATTGGTGCAGCCACTGTGGAAAACAGTATGGAGGTTCCTCAAAAAATTAAAAATAGACCTACCATATGATCTAGCAATTCCTCTCCTGGGCATATATCCAAAGGAAATGAAATCACTCTTTTAAAGACTGTCTGTACTCTCAGGGGACATTGCAGCATTATTCCAAATAGCCAAAATATGGAAACAGCCTAATTGTCTGTCAACAGGTGAATGGATAAAGAAGGTGTGGTACATATACAATGGAATATTACTCAGCCATGAGAAAGAAGGACATCCTGACACTGCAACAACATGGATGGACCTTGAGGGCCTATGCTAAGTGAAATAAGTCAGACAAAAAAGACAAATACTGTGTGATCTCGCCTATATGATAAATCTAAAAAAACCAAGGCCATAGATTTGTGGTTTCCAGAGGCTCAGGGGTGGGAGAAAAGGAGAGATGTTAGTGAAAGATTATGAATTTCTCATTATAAGATGAACAAGGCCTGGGGATCTAATGTACAGCACAGTGATTACAGTTAATAATACCATAGTATATATTTGAGAGTTGCTGAGAGAGTAGATGTTAAATTTTCTCACCACAAAAAATAGTAATTAGGTGATGTGATGGAGTTGATAGCTAAGGGTATGGTGGTAATCATTTTGCAATATTTAAGTGTATTAAATTAGCACATTGTACACTTTAAACTTGCACAATAGTTTGAGTCAATTATATCTCAATAAAGCTGGAAAAAATAATAAAATAAGTGTGTCAGGTCCCACATTAGTTTTTTAACACATTTTTAAACACCTAGCAGATCAATAATTTATGTGATACATTTTTACTTATTCTAACAGTAAGGATAATTTAATTTAAAGAAAAATGGGCCTATCTCTTCTCTTTGAGGTAGTGTTTAATTTTAAGTCTCTGAACTATGACTAAGTCTTTGAAGAATCCCCTTACATCCTAACCATGCAACCCAAAAATTCTGTTTCCTACTGAATCATGAGCTAATGAGAGTACAGCTGATGTAAAAAAACACCAAAATAGTTTAACAGAGCACAGTTCCTTAAGAGATGAAAGAAGCAGACTAGTGTTTTATGGGTGTTTTGTTTTGATTTATATTACCAAAAGTTTCAAGTGAGAGATAGAAGGGCACTTTTTACATTTAATTCAGTCTTAAACTGTAACATCTCTGTTTAAGACTGAACATCTCCCTGAATTGTTTGCCAGATTTTATAGTTCTAAGAGAGAAAAGCAGTTACCAAAGATTCCTGATAAATGCTATTCAAATCAGTTAGCTATAACTTATTCCTTGACATATTGCCAGAGTTTGTCTCCAAAACAAGCATGTATTTCAAAATAAAAGAGAGGTAAGTTTTAAATTATGAATAAAAATGAAAACACTTGAAGAAAATGTCCTGAGGCCCAAAGTCAAATATACTAATTAGTCTTGTATCAGTCCAATATGTTTTGCCAAAACAATCTTGTGCTTGATTTTAGTGCTGTTTTTCAGGGAAGATCAGTTTTTGGATATCTTTCATGAAGGACTAGAAGGAAGGGCAAGAAAAACAAAACAGAATGCTGAGTTATTTGTCTACGATACGACGATGCTTAGGGTTATTCATCTCGAAACACTGATGCAGTTTTTTACAGTTTTAAGTGGAGAACACCACATATGGTTATTCTGCTTGGATCCTGATCAAACCCGTTTTCATAATTCCACCATGGCAACTGAATTCTATGTAGTCTTCTATATATTCTTTCTTTTTCTACCTAGCTTCCCACACTCAGAGTACTGGTATGTATTTATAGAGGTGAACAAACCAACCAGTTGTAATCTGAAGAAAGTATGGGAAGCACAGAGAGAAAGGGAAAAGAAAGCTCAAAGGTGTCATGAAGGCAATTAGATGAGAAGTCCTAGTTCTTGGGAAATACGTGCCGAAGTGGGAATAAGGAGGTGTGTCTGCCACTTAATCTCAGAGGTTGAGACTTATATGCATATGTTATTATTTATAAACATCAGTCAAGAGAGAAAAAGAAAGGAAGAGAGAAACTGTAAGTAAGCAATTTTGGCAAAATGTTAATACTTGCTGAATATGAATGAAGGCTGTAAGGAAGTTCATTGTAGATTTTTAACAACTTTTCTGTAACTGAGAAGTTATTTTAAAATAAAATGTTAATGTATAAAAATGTTGGTGTGAAGAACACCATTGTGATTTGAGAATAGGCAACTGAAGTTGTTCATCGTTGACAGGCTTTTGACAGTCAGTTGCTTCTGGGTGCTCTCTCGTTGACTTACAGCTCTTTTTCCTTTCATCAGAGAAACTCTGATTGGGCATAATAAACAACAAATGTAAGACAAATAAATGTGGAGCTAAAAGGATTGAACTGGAAACATGGGACATTTATCTCCTTTTCGCCTCTTTTTGTGTTCACTCAGTTCTGGAGGTTAGAAGCCCAGGATCACAGTTCGAGACAATTCTGTTTCTATTCTGGTTTTAGGACACTGTCATCTCACTCTGTCCTCATGTGGTCTTTCCTTAGTGCGTGCTTGAGGGAAGTGAGGGAGAGTGAGCTCTCTGGTGTCTCTCCGTATAAGAATGCTAATCCTATCAGATTGCTGCAGAGGATCGAGAAATATGAACGGAGAAAGTTAAAAACACCACAAACTTCAACTGTTCTTACTGAGATCTACCTCCCCACCCCACCAATAGGCTACAGATTATTGAAAACCTTTGGTTAATTTCTAGAGTTGTAAAAATGTTGATTTTGAAAATTCCTGCTAATGTTCTCATAGCTTTCTTAGAGGAATGAATTTTCAGAGATCTTTCTACTGCTGAAAATAACTCTGCCTTTTAACTCTTAGTTGCCTATAAAAAACAATGCCTAAGTTTTCCAATATTTACACAAAAATAATTACATACCAATTTTACATTCCATGACTTAATTCACCACTTAAAAGTGTTCTGTTTGCAAGTGTTAGAACAATAATGGCATGCATGGGAAGACCTTATGCCATAATTGCAAGTTGGTGTCAGTAATAATTTATTAGTAATTGGTCTTAAGTTCTGTGGGAGTTGGGGCTATCAGCACCTGTACTGCAACCTGTTTATTATAGATGCCAAGACATCTATAGAACCAGGGTGGGATGGAGCAGGAATAACAAATAGACCCATCGGAACTACACATTTTAAGAAGGAAGATTAGGTTGCTTTAAAAAAATCACAGATAATAGGAATCCCTTCTTTAAAAATATTTATCTTCCATTTTGGTCTAGTCTTTCCTTTGAAGGTGCTCACCAACCCCATCCCCACCCCCACCCCCACCCCCACCCCCACCCCCATCCCCATCCCCATCCCCAGGGATATAGCAGTTACACATAGAAAACCACTCAAAGTCTACACCAGAAAAGTCAGCTTCCTCCTAAGCCCAGACTTAGAGTCTCCTTTCCTATGTAAACACCTGTAACACTTGCTTGTTCGCCTTAGAAAACTGAAAAAGTTACTGATTCCTGATATCAACTGTTTGGTTCACTTCCCTTAACTTCTCATTTCCCCCCTCATTTCCAATGTTTGGCCTCAAGTTAAAAATATACTTTGGGGCTATTTTAAACATTCTGGAAGATACAGAGAACATTTTAAACTAGCAAAATAGACTCAAACGTAGGTTCACAGAACATGTGTTAAGTGTCTGTTCCTCCCGCGCTATTCAATCTTGTCCTCCCCTTGCTGGCCAAGGGGGAGCCCGGGGCCTCAGACATTCCATCAGGAAGAGAGACTCCCGCTGCCTCTGCAGCGCTCCTGGTGTAGCCTGTGGTTACCGCTGCCGGTTTCACTCGCTGCTCACTTATGTACGCTCTCCAGTTTCCAGATAATTGTTGGCATCTCGTATTTATTTAGAAACTCTTCTCATTACCTTCACTTTTCTAGGTTAATGCTCCTCTTAAATTCTGCTTTAAACTTAATTCTTCTTTCAGTGAGATTTAAAAAGGAGAGGAAAGAAACTCATGGACTCTCTTACTGTTTTCTTTTAACAAATGGAATGAGGCCATAAAGTCTTCGTACTTTATGCTTTTTAAAAATTTCTTTGCTGTTTTCTTACAGTCTATCTTTTGACATATTTATATAATTTTTAATGTTTTTTCTCTTTGGTGTTTGGAAAGCATAAATCTGGACATAGTTCTTCTCAGTTGAAATAATATCTATTTATACTCACCTATGATCATGAGGCTCAAATAGTTTGTTAATCATTCACGGTTTGTGAATGGGTCAGGATCCAGTACAGGAGAAAGGAACCACTCCGTGAATTTTAAGCAGAATAGAGTTTAATTCAGGAATTTTAGTTAAAAATCGTAGAAATGCCTGGAGGAGGTCAAATCATTTTGCAGGAACCTGTTTTTGCTACTTACAAAGCTGGTGACTAGAAAATAGAACTTGAAATTAGAACACTGAAAACACTTACTTGTGCAAATTTAGGAAGGAGGCTTCCTTCTTATTCTGACTTCTAAATCATGCTTGGCAGAATCTTATATCCAAACTATATGCAGGAGAGTCTGGGAAATGTAGCTTTTAGTTTTCAATCTCTTTTAGTAGAAGTAGTGAGAAATGAGTGAACTGAGAGTCAATTCCGTCAGCAAGTGAATATGGGTGATTGTCTAGGTGTTTTGATTCCTAACCCATTTCCTCTCTTACGCATATATTGTGGCTTCTCTTACTTGATTTTATTTTTTCTTCTTT
Source organism: Miniopterus schreibersii (assembly GCF_964146895.1). Lineage (NCBI taxonomy): Eukaryota > Metazoa > Chordata > Mammalia > Chiroptera > Miniopteridae > Miniopterus > Miniopterus schreibersii. The sequence continues at coordinate 9,501,985 of NC_138106.1, forward strand.
ATGTTTTTATTGATTTTAGAGAGAGAGGAAGGAAGAGGGCTAGAGAGATAGAAACATCAATGGGAGAGAGAAACATTGAATGGCTGCCTCCTGCATACCCCCTACTGGGAATGGAGCCTGCAGCCTGGCCATGTGCCCTTACCAGGAATTGAACTGGTGACCTCTTGGTTCATAGGAGGACACTCAACCACTGAGCGACGCCAGCAGGGTCTCTTACTTGATTTTCAAGGTACAAGTTATATCAGTCATAGCCTTGTTTATATATTTCCCCAATCACTTAGCTGGTGTCTGCTCAATTTTTTCTAAGGCCAAGTGTTTCACCCTAAATATGATTTCTACCTTTCAATTTTCCTTTTTTTATATTAGGAAGTAGAAGATTGTTTTCTTAAGTTATATCTACATATAGGGAAACAGATACTGTTTTCCCATGGGAGAACTTTTATTTGTAGAGATAGAATTTTGCTTTTTTCTTTCCATAAACCATATATTTTATTGTCTAATGATGTAAGATTTCAAAGTGTTTTCTTTAAATAAGAGTGATGTAGTTATGCAATTTGTCATTGTCTAAAGTTTAGGTCAATGCCTAGAACACAAAGCAGCCTGAAACGTGAACCATGGCATTCTTTTACTAAACTAGCAATGTGACCTGAAGGGTTATTTCTGCTTCAAGGAGAAAGGTAGATAGTTCTTTTTGTTTTTTCAAGGAAAAGTACTATTTTCCCATTTCCCAAGTGCACTCAACTCTGTTAAGTAAACTTATGTATATGACATTTTATTACCACTTAGCTATAGGTTAAAACTGCTTTTGGTGTCATAGTATATTGCCACCTGGTAAGTAAAAAATAATTTACCTATTACACATTTCTTTAGTTTTCTTTTTTATTTATTCTATATTTCTCGGGGACTGACAAAAGACAGTAAATCCATCCTCTTAAAAAACCCCCACATATTTCATATATTTAAAAATCTTTATATAAAGATATTTCCTTAATTTTGGAGGAATGTTTACCTTGGAGAGTAATTTATATAGATTATTTTGGGGGAAGGTAAGCAAATTGTTCTTAGATATGTGTAATTTAGAATAAAAATGGATATATGTGGAGATAAACAGTCACATTCTTCCATCATTAAATCTCTTAAAAAATGTCATATCAGCTGTTTCCATGTTAACCTGCTTTGATGAGCCATGAGTTTGTAAACATTCTCTGCAAGAGTATTTAAGGATGTGCAGATTTTGCATCAAATCAGAATTCTAATAGGATGAGTTACAAAATAAAAATAAAACTTAGACTGTAAGAGATGTAATTACCAGGGTACTACAATCTTGTTTATGTGTGAAAAATAATCAAGAAACCAAAATACTTAAAATAACACTTAAAATAACAGACAGGGAAAGTCATATGAACCATGACAATATATCATAGTCTGTTTAGGTTGCTGTAATAAAAATTCCATAGGCTGGAGGCTTAAAATAAGCATTTATTTCTCACAGTTCTGAAGGTTAGGAAGTCCAAGATCAAGGGGCTGGCAGATTTGGTTTCTGGTGGACTCACTTCCTAGTTCATAGACAGCCACATTCTTGCTATGTCCTCAGATGGCTTAGAGGGAGAGGGAACTCTCTGGGGTCTCTTTCATAAAGGCACTAATCCCACCCATGAGGACTCCACCCTCATGACCTAATCTCCTCCTGAAAGCCACACCTCCAGATATCATCACATTGAGCATTAGCTTAATATATTAATTTTGCAGACACACAAACATTATAATCTTTGGCACAGTAGATAAAGTTTTACTTCATATGTAATATTGTCTTTTGGTTTCTACAATTGTTCTCATTACTATTTTGATATTGAGAGAAAATAACTGTATAAAAATCAAAGATATCACACAGAATCTAAGCCTCTTCATATCATACAATGGAAACTAGCTCAGTTTTACATAATGAATTTTCACCTCCCTTTTAGAAGCAAGATTCCTGAAAAAATATGCGTCAGATATTATATTTCATTACATATTTCTCTTGGGAACATTTCCAAAAAATTTATTAACGTTGTGCTTTTCCCTGAATAAATAACATCCACAGATGATGTAACTACAATTTGGAAGAGAACACTAAACTGTGGTCACAAAAGACACTAAAAAATGATGCAAATGACTTGAATGCAATACAAGTTTATTTCTAGTTCACACAATAATTCCAGGTGCTTCTTTTCTTCAGGGTGACCCAGGGGGTCAATTTCCTCCGGATTGCAGCTCTACCTTTCATCATCATTGGCATTTACTAATATAAGGGAAAGTGGAAAGTTCAGAAGAGAAACCAACTTATTAAATTCTTTCCTTGGAAGTGGTTCTCATCATTTCTGTTCATACTGCTTCGATAAGAATTTATCACAGGACCACATCTGGATATTGGGAGGGCAAGTAAATGATTTAACTGGCTTGCTGCTTCCCAGCTACAAGTGCACAATGAGAATAGGGAAGAAATAGCTACTCCCACAGTCCATTTCTCTGCTAATCAAAGTTACTCAGTTCTTTGGGTGGTAAGTGTGCACTTTTTTTCCCACATGAAGGACACACCTATCACATTCTTGAGGGAAACATCCCAAGTTTTAATTATTACTGCATTGAGCTCGAAATACAGGATCTCTAGGTGAGGTACAGTCCTGTTCATAGTCCAGATGTGGCTTCTATCTATTCATTGACCTGTTAACTAAAAAGACAAACAAGCTGCCCTTCCCCATACCAAATCTACAATGGTAGAAGGGTAGACTATTATGTCAAAAATCTCAGTCACTACTTTTTGGTCATATTCTGCTGAGCAGGCATTAAAATATCCCCAATAGTAGATTATGGATTATACCTGTATTTACTCCTTGAGAGGTACTCTCTTGTCCATTGTTCTCTATGCCCCTGATTTCATCTCTTTCCTCATTCATTTTCTCCAGGGTATCTTGTAAAGCGGATATTGGAGATTCTGCCTATTTGAGGGCTGACCAACTTATAGCTGACTTTTCATTCAAGCTTGGGGGTCCAGTGTTAAGGCTTCCCCATTAGTCACTTGCTTGAGTCCAGGATTGTGCTTTCTTGGTCAACATAGTTCTTTCAAAACCTTGATAGGTTTCAGAAATATTTCTTTCTGGTTATCTATAATCATACCCCAAATTCTTTCTTAGACATAGTTCTTAATTTGGCCTTATAATTTTGCTTTCTTTCTCTCATACCTATTTCTCCATACTTAGCAAGCACTCTATCCTAAAACTGTCTATCAGAGTAAGCTTGGGTGGGAAATCAATGCCTTTAGTCTGACCTTTGCCACATGGCTGAGTGATTTTTCTGAAGTCTTAACAGTGTTTGGAGAGAAAATGCTGTGTGAGCTCCAAGAGCTGTTAACTTTTCTAGCCCTGTCCCTTTTTGGTTAGTCATACATGAGCTAATTTTTTTTCTTAAAATATTTTGCTAAAAGCAGCATATAAAGCCAACACATACTAACACTTGAGCTCCTTCCAATAATTTCCTTACAACTGCAGTAGTATGTGTTCTGCTTTTGAACTTATCTCAGGCAACGGTTTAATTAAATATGTTGATGCTGCATAGTACAGTTCCCCAACTTCCCAGCCTACATCATCTCTTCCCTCATTGCCCAACTACTAAACCCATGCCATATCATTTAGTTTTTTCCTAAAAGGAGCACTTGATTTCAAAGTGTCAATTTCTGTATTGGTAAGGGTATGCTAAGCTGTGACAAAATATATATGTAAAATATATAATGGCTCAACACAAGAGCGGATTATTGTCACTGCTATAGTAACAGTCCCAGGTGTGTATTCCTGATTAGTGGGCAGTTCTTTTCTATATTGTTATTCAGGGACCTAAGCTTCTTCCATTTTCAGTCAGTTCCTGGGGCGATCATCATTTTTATCTAGTTTATAGAAGGAGAAAGAGAGCATGAAGGATGCACAAGACTATTACCTTGGTCATAAAGTGACACACATAATTTTCATTCTGCCTATAGGAGCTAGTCACAAGGCCATAGCTGGCTGCAAGGTGCTCTTGGTAATGGAACCCTTAGTTCCATTAAGCAGCTACATTAATATACAACAGAGGAGGAAAGGCAATTTTGATGGACAGGCAGCTGTCTCTGCCTTATTATCTAATTACCATTTCCACCTGGCTGTATGGATTACAAAGCACTTGTAAGTACATCATTGTATAATGTGAATACCTTAGCAATTCTATCATAAGAAAAATAGCTATTAAACCAAGATCATATAGTTTGTAAAAGTGAAAGTCTGAATGTGAATCCAGAACTTTTTTTTATAAATCTTATGCTTTTTCTGAAAAATTGGTTAGGAAAACAAATGGAAGAAAGAAAAAGAAATTACTGTTCAACATGATACACATTTTGAAATTAATAACTTCAAATCATTTAATAAATATCTAATGAACTTTTGATCAGTAACACATGGCCACAAATCTGACAGTTTAAGATTATATTTTTCTTACAATTACAAAGTTATAGAGCCTGATATCATTAGCAAATTTATCATGGACATATTTTTTCTTTCATAACTTTAAAATTGACTAAAGTCTTCAACTACTATATTTTTTTCTTTTAAGTGAAAGGAATAAAATAATTTTTGTGAATGGGAGCTCACAGTTCATATTTGCCAGGCTTTGAATAATAGATATATTTAAAGGTTTATTTAAGACTTTAAAATCAATCTTTCTAATGCATATTGTCTACTAGGAAATTTTTTCTTATCAGATAGTCATTCATTCCTCTCCTATTTTTTAAAAGTCATTAAGAAATAACTACTTGGAAGGAGACTCTGTACTAACTGTTCCAGTATTGAAAAGACATAAAAAGAAAGTTCAATGAAGATGAATTTTCCTCTTTCTTGTGTTTTTTCAAAAATCAAATAAACACAGTCAGCATTATGGAGGAAATTTTATTTTTCAGTCTACTTTATCTATATTCTATTCCAGATCCACCAGACATTCATAGAATCATAAAATATAAAGTTGGAAAAGAGCTTTGAGATTATCTCTTCCAACCTCTCATTCAACTTTAGTAGAACTTAATAAAATCATAATAGTCTTAATATAGTTTAAAGAAATTAACTAATCACATAAAAATTTATTTCATGGATTATGCAATTTGAGTTTATTTTCTTGACCGGATTATTATTGATGATAACTTTCTAACTTTTTTGGCAGGGCAAAGAAAATTCTGATGGTCTTCATCTCCACTGGACGATGTTATTGCCAGTTGGCTCTTTATTTTTGTGGGAAAGGTCTTATGAAGTCTGTGGCTTTTCTTATTTTTTATTACTGCAAATTATCTGAATATATTCTCTAACTGTTTGGAAATGATATTTTCTAATTTATTAAGAGCAAAGTGTATTTAAGTAGCCATACAGGGGAATCATTTTGGGTGGTATTATTGTGTCTCAATTAACTACTAAAGAAAGGAAAGGGAAAAATTTAGCACTTCCTTTGTACAATCTTATTGACATAACAACATTTGCAATTACTATAATAATTACCTGTTTTCATACTAAAACTTGATATCTGTTTATACAAATTGGAATTCTTCAATGAATAACTGTGATTTCTTTAGACTAACATCACTTAGCTATTGTGGGTTTGTCTAATTTGGCATACTGAACTTGGCAAATAGTTAATTAACAAATGCTGTGTGATAGTGTCTATGTTAGCTTGACAGTTTCTGTACACAGTAAGATTCATCATCTTAGATTTTTAATATCAAAGATGCTTTGAATATGGCCATATGTCACAATATATGATTATAAATAAGTTTTATTTGACATGAGTTCCAACCTTATTACAGATTTATTATTCTTGCATTTTTTTCATTGACTTTGGGAGAGGAGATTTATTCAAGTTATGTAACAACAGAATAGCCTCTACATTGGGATTTGCGGCTCACTGTCTGAAACATGGTCTAGACAATAGCAAATTCCTCAATTCTGAACAGGCTGCATATAATAAGTTGCCAACTTGAACATTGATTTAGCTGAAACATTACATTTCATATTTCAATTTGCATTCCATTTGATTGTACTAAAATGTTGGACATAGAAATAGAACTCTGGTGTCCTGATTCCATGATCTAGCTATGAGTTTGTGCTGCTTGGCTATACCCCAAAAGACCTAGAAGCTTGCCCAGAACACTGAACACCAACTCCTTGATGGCATATGCTTTTTTCCTGCTTGTTCGATGTTAAACACAAAAGTGAAAAGCCCAGTACACAATGAGTCAGATTCTTTCAGTGTGTTGGTCATATCCTAGAAGCTAGATAGGTCATCTTCTTAATCAAGTTAATTTTTATCGGCCACTAAGGATACCAAAGAGGTCCTGTGTTGAAAAGGATGGCTTACAAAGTTACATAATTTCCTCCCAAAGTAATGTGTACCAAAAAACATTCAAAGTCATGTAACACCTGAGGCAGCACATTTTTATTACCAAGATTTTGATAAAATATGCCAATTCTTGTTATTCAACCAAAGGTTAATTTCAAATGACTTTTGTATATCGGATTAGGACTGCTGATTAAGCAAGGTGCTACCACATTTACCGTTTCCATCTGATTTCCTTTGAAAGCATTAAAAAAGAGAAAACCTATATGGTTAGAGAGAATCTGAAAGGAGCCATCACTGCAAGCAAGATTTTCATAATCCTCAAATGCCCACACACAAACAAAGTGAGACAGTTCACCCCACAGAGAGCATGTCACAGAGGCACCATACCCTCTGCAGGCCAGGATCAGGAGGGGCGCTGATTGTAGGAAAATTGGCCGAAAATCTGTACAAACTGAATTTTTTAGTGTCCTCTCTAATTCCCTATCTCATGAACCCTACCCGAAAATGCTATATAAGGCAGGACACCTGAAGTGGATTCTATAGACAAATTGAGCCTGATGTCATATAGAATGTGCCTTAGTCAGAGCTTGGGTTGTCATAACAAAACCGATAGACTAGGTGATTTCAACAGAAATTTATTTTCTTATAGTTCTAGAGGCTGGAAGTCCAAGATCAGATGACACGGCATGGTTGTGGTGAGAGTTCTCTTCCTGGTTTGTGGACAGTCACCTTCTCATTGTGTCCTCACATGGGCGAGAGAAAAATTCTCATTCATTTTCTCCCCGCCCCCCCCCCACCCCTTCCTCTCTTTTCCTCTTCTTATAAGGCCACAGTCTGGTCAGATTAGGGCCCTGCACTTATGACCTCATTTAACTTTAATTACCTTCTAAAGATACTATCTCCAGACACAGTCACACTGGGGGCTTAGTTTTCAACATATGAATTTGGGAGGGGAACACAGTCCCTTCCATAGCAGAGTGAATCTGCTTGCACGCATGTCTAACTGTACACCTTAGTTTTGAACGTTCCAAGGTGCATGCATATTCTTGAGTAGGTCCCTTGCATTTTGTTCTGAGAACTATTGAGAGGAACACCCAGGTTTTACCCCCAGAATGTAAAATGTGGTTTATTTTCTAGGAATAATCACTTAATTTTTAATTTAACACATGTATCCTTTAGAGTTCTGCCTATAAATAGGAACACTAAAAGTATTATGTGTAGAAGGATTTTATTATAATAATTAAAGCTTAAAAACATGTAGAAGGTGTTGGGCATATAAAAGTCTGAAACGGAAGTGAAATACAGCAAAAGTCACTAACCAAAAAAGTCTGTTGTGGGCAGGCAGGTCAGAACTTGCAGAAAAGTTCCAGAAAGTGTGCATGTCAGGTTATTGAATTGAGACTTTATATGGGGGTGGGGGAAGAGGTTTGAGAAGAGCTCTGTGGAAGCTACCATCTTGGTACAGCTTGGTGGTTGGCTTGGAGCTGTTGTCTGTTGGTGGAAAGAGTCAAAAGATGAGCTGAAACTGGAGCCAAATGAATACTTCCATGACTTTCTGCCATTCTTCTCCCACAACCTTCCAAGATTATTGGCTTCTTCACTCAGATAAGCTCCTCTTTGATCCAACTCAAATCTAGAACCATGTAGGGAGGGTGATTTTGGAATGCATAGCTACCAGTCTCAGCTGAATTGTCATAACAAAATCCAGTATATAAATGTGTCCTTATTAAGACCATATGTTGTGGATTATGATGTAATTATTGAAAAGATGAAGTACAATTCTAACTTCACTGGATCTCACAAAAGCAGTTCCAAGATTGGGTGAGATTTCAAGATACAGAAATTGGCAACATGTCAAAAACTGTGGTGAGGTCAAGAAGGATGAGACAACTTAGATTGTTGGATCTGGCAGTTTGGAAGCCATTGATGACCTTCAAAAGGGTGATTTCATTAGAGTGAAGGTGAGGAGAAATCTGATGAGGAAATAGAAGTGCATAGTCTGCACATGCACATAAACAAACGCACGTATAAAAATATTTATAGCTACAATGTAAGTTCACCAGCTCAGGGGCTATTATCCATTTTGTTTACCACTGTATTTTTGGTACTTAGTGTCAAGAACTATGAAGAGTCTGAGATTTTAACATCACAAATTGGCAAGTTAGCCTGCTACAGTTGGATGGATGTTGGCAGAAAATACGAAGTTCCTGGGTCAGAGACAGAGAGGCTCACTACTCCTGGTACAGCAGGCAACATGAGCTTCATAGTAATATTGGTTTCTTTTTTTCCATCTGTCCCTCAGTTCCCCTGGGGGTGATGTGGAAGTAGCCCTGGCAGATGCTGTATTTACATTGTTTGATCACATCTGAGCAGCTCTGAGCCTAGTAAGTCCCAATCTTATACTGGGGCTTCAGGCAATTCTACCCAATCTCTGTCCCAGGGGAAGCATTATCTTTAAAATCATGGACATAAAACAAATCTACCTTCTGCCTTAGAAGGAGATATACTCTCTCCTTTCCAAGGCTGCCTGCTACATAAACATTCTTGAAAAGATAGTCCAGTAAAAAAGCTATGTTTCTGCCCAGGAGACTTGAAAAAACAAGAGAGACCTAAAAATATTACCTTTTAAGACCTGGACAGTGCCTGGCACATAAGAAGTACCCAGCAAGTACTTGTTTATTAAATGGAGTTTACATATGTACATATATATTTTAATACAATATTTGCATATTATCTTACATTGATGCTTACATAAACTTTATGTTTGGAATCCTTCTAGACCTTTTGCTGTGTGTCTTTTCCTATGGCTGGTTCTAATTTGTATCCTGGGATATAATAAATGCGACTGTGATTATAATTGTATTCAGTGAGCTGTGTGGGTCTTTCTAGTGAATTACTGAACCCAAGGGTGGTTGGGGTAACCCTGGAATTTGTAGCCAGCTGGTCTGAAATGAGGGTGGCCCTGGGGACTGTCAAATCTGTAGCTGGTGCCTGAAGTGAGAGATATCTTATGGGGAATGTACCCTCAGATCATGGGATTTGCCTAACTCTGTGACCCATGGTCAAAGGTATTTGTATTTGTTTGATAGGCTATGGAGAGTGTAGAATTTTTAATGGGGTAGCTCTACTACTAACATAGACTTATTTATTGTGATAGTTTTATTTCATGTGTGGCTCCTTTGCCAGAGGAGAAGGGTAAGCACAGTACACTTCTTATGGTCCCAGTTATTCTTGCACACCATTTTCCCACACATAAGAGACACTCACTCTTTATTAACTGTGCAGACCCAAAGTCTTGCTTAGTTAACGCTTCCAACCAAAAGTTCACAATGTCAGGATGAGGTGTAGTCAATTGCCATCAGATCTTATGTGAATCCCCATAATCCAATATCCCGTAAACTTCAAATGAAGTTTGAAGTTGGCTCCAGCCAACATGATTCATGGTGGGGTAGGAAAGGGATCACTGACTTAAAAGTTCCCCATCAGAAAATTCAATAATTGGAAGGATATAGAAGTCACTAGTCCATTTTCGTTTTCATATACTGTTGGGCCAAAATAATGAAGATAATAGCAGAGGGAAATCTTGGGAGAGGGAGGTTAACCTGTCTGAAAGCTGCAGATTCCGTTCTCTGGGAGAAAGTCCCTGTCTACTGCTTTCCTGGCTCACCATCTTCCATGATGACCCCGAGGGGACATTAGAGAATTTGACCTTTTTGGAATTTCACAGTTCTCAAAATTCACTTTCTGCTTGTGAGCTTGGGGCTTTGAGGGTTGCTTTAGGGGTTAAATGGCTGGTGCTAATCAGATTTAGAAATATTTTGGTTATAAAATTTCATAAAAACTCATTAATCATCTTGTCATTTTACTTCAAGCCAATTCCATAGTTGGGTATACAGAGCTAAAGGTCTCATTCTGGCATAATTTTTATGGTTGAAGATTTCAGTTTTCTTCTTTATTTTATTTTATTATTTTTATATTTTATTATTCTACTGGCCTCTGCTGTCCATCTCTCTTTTTAAAAACTTAATGTTGGATTCCTAGAAACTGTTTGAAAGAATATGCTTGGGTTGAGAAATAGACCTTAATCATGGTTTTGTCAGCAGAATTACTGCTTGTGTTATTTATCTATTGCTGTGTAGCAAATTACTCCAAAACCTAGTGGTTTACAACAATACATATTTGTTTTCTCACAGTCAGGGAAAACTCTCAGTACAGTTTTAGTAATACTTCAAATCTCTTTAAAACTTGAAAGACAGAATCACAGAGAGAGAGAGAGAAATAAGCACGTCAGTTGCTTTCTCTTGCTTCCTTTTAGCTGGACATAAAATCAGAATTCCCACTTCATCCTGCGACCTGATCTACATTAGCAGCTAAAATGCAGGTGCTGTTCATAGTCATTTAAGATGACTCAGTCTCCTAAAACTGGTGATTGCCATTTTTTCTTGACTGGCTTTTGTTACAAATTTTTTCAGAGTCATGCAGACAGTCTTTTTATTCCAAAGATAATAAAAATCAGCAGGAGGAACAAAGCAGGATGTCAACTGTCACCCAATATTTAAAATAAATGATAATTTGACTTTCTATTTTCCCCCCTTAAATGTGTGATGTATTTTTAGGATGACTATGGTTTCAGGAGGCTTCACAAAGCACAGAAGAAACAAAGAAGAAAAATACTTTGGAAAAAACACACAAAGAAATTGTATTTGATTTTTGGGGGATGAGTTAGTCTCCTTGTCTTAAAAGCTTGGTTTATAGTCATGAGGACTCATGCCATAAAAATTTCAAGACCAAGAATTTGTTTCCATAATGTTTTTGTTGTCCTGATAACAAGAGCTTGGTACTTTAGTATGACTCTTGGTTTAATACTTTCCTGGACATTACTTGCCAGCAAAAAGAATTAAAATGCCATGTATTATATTTACCTGCTGGAAGAAAGAGATGCTCTTAAGGTCTCTTCGATTCCCTAATATTTTTCACGAATTTATGAAGAGCACTGTGCTAGATTTTATGGTTAATGTAAGTGGGAGCAACAGAGAAGAGAGCAGTAAGTGGTGCGAAGAATATGTAGGATCAATAACTGGATCCACATTCTAGTTCTATCACCTATCATCTGTGTGACTATTACAAATAATTCAGCATTCCTCAGTTTCTTCATTGGTCAAAAGGAGGCAAGTTTGTATGGGAACAAAAATTACATGTAGTATCATTATTTGAACTAGAAAATCTACAGATGTCTGAATTCCATCAGTGCTTTTAGGAAAACTGATTCATGAAGGCTTTAAAACAACTGGAAAGACATTTATTTTATCAGTTTTAGAGGTAAAATTGACAAATACAATTGTAATGTATTTAAAGTATACAACACAATTTGATATACATATACATTACAAAAAGTTTTCTACCACTGAGTTAATTAATACATCCATCACTTTATATACTTACCTTTTTTGTGTGAGATGACTTCAGTTCTACTCTTTCAGCAAATTTCAATTATATAATACTGTATTATCAACTATAGTCATAATATTATACATTAAACCTTCATATCTTATTTATCTTATAAGTAAAGGTTTACACCCTTTTATGAACCTCTCCCATTTTCCCCAACACCCAGATTGACTTTTTAATTTAGATTCCACATATAAGTGATACCATGCAGTATTTGTGTTTTTCTTTCTGGCTTATTTCACTTAGCATAATGCCTCCCAGATTAATAGAATTTCCTTTTTTAAGGCTGAGTAATATTCTACTCTCTCTCTGTGTTTGTATCATACCATACTATATCATAATATAGTGACTTATTTCCTTTAGATATGGATCAGAAAATGGATTGTTGTATCATATGGTAGTTCTACTTTTAGTTTCTTGAGAGGCCTCCATGCTATTTTCCACAGTGGCTGCACCAATTGACATTCCCACCAACAGTGCACAAGGGTTCATTTTCTCAGCATCCCCACCACCATTGCTCTCTCTTGTCTTTTTCTTAATAGCCATTCTAACAGACGTGGGCTGATGTCACATTGTGATTTTAATTTGCATTTCCCTGATGATTAATGATATTGAGTGCCTTTTCATTTACCAGTTGGCCATTTGTATGTCATCTTTGTCTGTTCAGGTTCTCTGCCCATTTTTTTTTTTTTTTTTAAGATAATCACATGATTTTTTTCCTTTATTTTGTTAATGTGATGTATTACATTTTTTGATATGCATACGTTGAACCAAGCTTGCACACATGAAATAAATGTCACCTAATCATGGTATATGCTTCTTTTAATGGACTGTTAATTCTGTTTGCTAATATTTTGTTGAGGGTATTTATGTTTATGTCCATCAGGGATATTGGCCTGCAATTTTCTTTTCTTGTAGTGTCCTTGTCTGGCTTTAATATTAGGATAATACTGGCTTGTAAAATGAGTTTGTAAGTGTTCCCTCTTCTTCTATTTTTTGGAAGAGTTTGAGAAGGATTGTTGTTAATTCTTCCTTAAATGTTTGGTAGAATTCACCAATGAAGCCCTCTGGTCCTGAGCTTTTCTTTGTTGGGAGGTTTTGATTACTGATTCAGTCTCCTTATTGTAGTTGGTCTGTTTGGGTTTTCTATTTTTTCATAATTCAACCTTGGTAGGTTGTATGTTCCTCAGACTTTATCCATTTCTCATAGTTTATCAAATTTGTTGTAATATAATTGTTCATAGTAGTTTTTTATAATCCTTAGTATTTCCATGCTATCAGTTGTAATGTCTGCTCTTTCATTTTTTATTTTGAGTCTCTTTTCCTTAGTTAGTCTAGCCAAGGTTTGCCACTTTTTATCTGTAAAAAAAGCAGCTCTTGGTTTCATTGATCTTTTCTATTGTCATTGTAACCACTGTTTCATTTATTTCCGCTCTGATCTTTGTTATTTCCTTCCTTGCACTAACTTTGGGCTTAGGTTGTTCTTCGTCTTCTAGTTTCTTGAGGTATAAAGTTAGGTCAAATTATTTCTTTTTCTTAATGTAAGCCATTACTACAATAAACTTTTTTTTGGAACTCCTTTTACTGTATCCCATAAAATTTTGTTTGTTTTTTTCTTTGTCATTTGTTTCAAGATTTTTAAAAAATTTTGATTTCTTCTTTATTCCATTGGCTGTTCAGGAGCCTTCTTTTTTACTATGAACTTACTGCAGAATTAAAAACATAATGTGTGAGCTCTGGCCAGTGTTCCTCAGTGGTTAGAGCATTGGTCTGGCACCAAAGGGTTGTGGGTGTGATTCCCGGTCTGGGACACTTACCTGGGCTGCAGGTTTGATGCCCAGCCCTGTTCGGGGCACGTGTGGGAGGCAACCAGTTGATGTGTCTCTCACATGGATGTTTCCCTCTCTCTCTCTCCCCTTTCCTCCCTCCCTTCTACTCTCTCTACCAAAAAAATCAATGAAAAAATATCCTCGGGTGAGGATAAACAAAAAAATAAAATAAGTGAATAAATAAATAATAATCTGTGACCTTGCATGCAGTATTATGTGATGATTACTCATTCCTCCTTTTCTGCACCCTGTTCTGAGAAAGGCCTTTGGTGAAAGTAGTGCAGTAGCTGACATTCCTTGAAGACTTACTATGTGCCGGTCACAGAGCTAAAGGTTTGATCACTGTCACATTAAAGAGGAAACACAAAATGTTCGAAGACAGAGGCACCAATTGTTCCAGAGATTTACACATAGTTACCAAATCACCATTTCCATTCAACACTGAATTGGAGGCCACTTCAAACAGCACAATTGATACCAGACTAATTTTTTTAATACGCCAATGTAATTTTATGACGAAGAATACCAGACAGTTTGTTATTCCAGGGTAAGGTTTGTCTTGCTTTACAGACACAGCCTGAATTTAGTGCACCAACTGTGAGGCTTGGAATTCTCCTTCTGACCACTAAACTCATTTTGCAACGTGCAATTGCCAATAGCTGGCAGTCATATGGTTTTGAATTGATATTCAAAAACATTTTTCAATCTGGGCCAGAAATCATTAAATATAAGAAACATGTTTATTCATTTTCCTTTCCTCCAGAAGAACTTGAAGAATTCTTCATAGGGTGACAGCAGGGAATTAAGCGAAGTCCAAATCACAGTTTTGCTTTCTATATTTTTAAAATATTTGGGAATGCTCACTTATATTACTTTCAGGTTCATTTCCTATTTTAAAATTAACAAAAGTTCTAAGAAACAGAATATCTCTACAGTATATGCCAATATGCAGCAACAAAAAAAAACTCACCTCTACTAATTTGGCCATAATTAAATTATATCTATCAGAAGTAGACAGAAATTGATGGCCAGACTCAGGTGTTGGTGGTTTAAATGATAGATTGTTATAAAACATGTTTCAGTAATTTCTCTCCTTATGACTAGATTAGAATTTTCTGGGTTTAATTGCCTCTCATTGCTGATTTGTTTCATCTGTATTAATATTGTCCTTCCAGGTCACCAATATTGCAACATAGGATGCTCCTGAATTTCCCTCCTCCAATGGATGTTCTGAATATACAGCCAGACATGGAGCAATTCCCTCTGAGAGAAATCCAGCAGCCAGTTGAGTGACTCCTGCATATCAGGTGACTGAAAAAAATATCTACATTGAAATGGGTAGGAAAGACTGAGACCCTCTCACTATAAATTCCATTCTTGGCACAGTGCCAATCAGGAGGGACCCTCCAACTTCCAACTTCTTTCTGAAAAGTGAAGGGTTAGACCACACATCTAGCACTCCAACTTTTAAGGCTGCCATTGAGGAATGGGTTCCCAAATCACCTAGCTCAGAAAGCCAACAAAGCTTGTGTTTAATGGGAGAATACAGTAAAGCCCAAGGAGGTATAGGGCAGCTTATCTGCAGGTTCCCACGTGGTACTACAATCCCCAGCTAGCAGCGCCCCAGGATTCCCTGACACTCCACTGTCCTTGTCATCTACCTGGACATGATCCCACCTCCCAGGGCATGGAAAACAAATGGAAGGCTCTTTGGGCAAGACCACTTAAAAGTTGAGGTTGTCTAGGTATCTGGATTTTACTTATGAAGTGAAAAATGCAATGTACTGCCATTTTTGATTAATGGAACATATGAAAATTATTGAGGATGTATAAACGCAAGAAGAAACTCTGTCAAGGAAAAAGAATTTTCAACATTAGCTTCCAATATAATTTAAAAAAGTGATCTTTGTTCAAAGGGAAGAACAAAAGGTTAGAGTAGGTCATACATGAGCTCTCTTGACATGTCTCTCAGAACATATCTGTAAATTTATATAAAACATTCCAGAGCCCTAGAAGAGTCAAGACAAATAAAATAAGAAATAAGCCCAGTGCTGTTGCTATATGTGTAATCAAATACTAGCTTGACAGAGGACTAAGGAAGAAAAAGCAAATGAGTCTGGGTGAAAAACAAGTGTGAACGGTCAATGAGCTGGTTTTGAGCTTTCACATACATTTAGCATAACAAGGTCATACATGCATATACGTTTTTATGGAGAGTGCCTCCAAAATTGTGAATGGTAGTTAAGTAAATGATTTAGGGAAAACTGAGCGATGGGAGTTCGGAAGCAGGAGGAAGAGATACGTTTTCCTATTTATCATTTTTTACTTCTTTAGTTTTAAGCAATGTAATATCTATTTAAAATTAGTTAATAAGGTTTTTAAAAATTAAGTGAAAATAGGAAGGTATAGAACGATACCATATTATGATGATATGTATGCATATTTCCTAAAAAAAATCTTACCTGAAAAGCAATGGTGTATATTGGATATGTGCAATATTTATGTAAGTCTAAGTCTAACTACACAAAAAGAACTATAAGGATACAGAGCAAAATCATTGTGCTTGTTATTTCAGACAGATATGTAGAGGGAAGACAGACAATGGGCAAGTTAGGATGGTTAAAAGAAAATTATGATTGAAAATGGGTGAAAATGTTATCATTGCTAATTCTAGGTGGTGTGGATATGTCTACTTGTTATAGTGTATGCTTAGTTTGTCTCTGTATTTTTAAGTAGTAGGTAGTAAATATAGTTGACTTTTCAATAGCAGCAATTTGTCCCCCTTGTCTCAATTCTGTGGTTGATACCTGAGGTTGGATGTGTTTATAAAAGACACACACAAGGATCAAATGATAAGAGGGTACCTATGTTTCAGAGTTGCTGCAGAGTTTCTGGTTTATGTAATTATGCACTGAAGTCTCGTGGGCACCCATAGTCTAGAAACTTAAAAACAAAATGACAACCAAAAGGGAAGATAAATGTTTTCTATTCATGCTGCCAGGATTCATGACTTTTTTCCCCTATTTCCGTCTACCCCTGTATATATTTTGATTAATTCATTGATCCATTTGTTCTCTTTTATCTTTCTCTTTCAATCTTAGCTCCTGTTTGCATAGACAAACTTTTCAGTGTGTTTAATGTGAATCATTTTTGCATGAGTGCTTTTAAAATATGTTCATTGCTTGGTGTCCATGTACTTTTAATTTATGTAAATTCATTGTGTTCATATCTAATTTATTACTTTTCATGGTTTTTGTTTGTTTGTTTTTAACTAAAACTGTTTTTAAGATTCAACCATGGTGTTTGAGAACCATGAATCCATCTGTGGAGCCACTGCATGGTATTGTATGGTGTCCACTCATCCCACTTTTACCTGGCCGTTCTCCCAGTGGTGGACTCCTTAGTTGCCTCCAGATTCTACCACTGCAATAAACACCACAGCATGTCCCTAACAACCTGTATGAGAATGACTTTGGGCCACATACCCAGTAGTAGATTTGTGGTATTATGCAGACTATAACCTTTCAATTCTATGGAGAAAAAGTTTTGTTTACCAAAATGATGTTATTCAGTAGAGCACCTATATCCCAGGATTTTCAACAATACATGGAATTATCTAGCTTTCTAGTCTTTGTCTAAAAAGTGCTAAGTGGAATCTTGTTTTAATTTAAATTTGTCTCATTACTTGATTTAATAATTTTGAGTATCACTTTATGCATTTTTAGTTTCTTCTAAAAGTAGTCTGTTCATAATTTTTGCTTTATTTTTTTTTCAGAGATGTCTATTTTCTTGATTTAGAGACATTTTTATGTATAAAATTTTATTATATATAATATCTATTATATATCTATAATTCTATTATATAAATATTTTAAAAGAAATTTCAAATATCTTCAGCCATTTGCCATCTGTCTCTTAACTTTGCCTATGCTGTGATTTATTGACTAGAAATCTTTATTTTAGTGTAATGACATTTTATTTTTTGCCTTATATTTGTATTTTGGGTATTTTTTTAATGCATTTTTGCCTCAAAGTTAGTCTATTACATTTTCTCCATGAACTTTACTGCTTTCCATTCCCATTTAAGTCTTTAATTGATCTAGAGTCCACACTTGCATGTGAAATTCTATAGGAATCCAGGTCTATGTTTCTCTATTTACAGTATGAAACTCTCTCAAAATTGAGAGTTGATTACATCTATAGGTAAGAAAGGATATAACAGCATTAACAAAAAATATGACATTTTCAATAAAAATCTCCCACATAGCCAAAATAGGTCCAGGACAAAGGAAGAGAAATACTTGGAAGATCCAAGCAAATTTATACCCTGCCAAAATACCATTATCCAAGCATCACTGCTTTCTAGTTGATATTTCTAGAATTATAGACTATTAGGAAAACCTCAGACTTAGCTAACAGAAAGCACTGCCAGGAGTGGAATTTGCTTAAATCTTAATGGTTTTCAAGGGAGGCTGACTGATAGAAGGAGAAGGAAAACCTTTTCGATAAGGTACAAACAACTGTTTTAAACACTCTGACTTCACCTTGACCTATTTCCAAGTGATTTATTCCATTGTGTAAATAGCTTCAGTTTAGACAACTCTTCACCCCTGCCTCTCTGGCCTCAATTCCTTTACTATTTATATCTTTGGAGAATGGCAGCACTTGTTCATGTAACAATGCAACAATGACTGCTAAATCTAGATCTTTTTATCTTCTGCCCAACCTCACAAAAAATGCTGATATTCAGAGTGTTGTATACTAGACAGACAATCCGTCAAGTAAAACGTGCTGGCAGACTGGCTGGCTTCTGCATTTATGGAATTCAAAGACTTGCCAGGTAAATAAATACAGCAAAAAACACATCCAAAATTAGACATATCCCTAAATAAGCTATTAAAGATAATTTGCCAAGAGCTTTTCTTCCCTGTCTCCCAGACTGCCTGTGTTTAAGGTCAAAAGGTCAAACACATTATGTCTAGCATTAGGCCTTTCCACTGTGCCTAATGAACTTCCACATCTCTCATAGCAAGCCCAAGGTGTCTGTTTCAGTTTACAGGATAGTTCAGCAAAACTGCCAGAGGGTCTAGCTTATTATTCACAACCAATAGTGACAGCTCATCTTTTTGTCCAGAGCACAGTTTATCTTTCTTCAGAAAGAGATGGAGGTAGGGAAGGGGCACCCACTCTTTCTAGCTGATGATGGAAAAACAGGTCCAAATGCTAACTGGAAAAAGGAGTTATTTTGCAACTCCTCAGTTATTGGATAAATCTGTCTGATTTCTAAATAGTTCCTGCTATTGTTAAGAAAATTTCCTGCTTTGAATTAAACAGTAGAGGGTCAAGGGGTAGGAAAGCTGGGTGGGGTGAGGAGAAGATACTTATTGGAGATAACCGATAACAAGAAGCCTTCCTTTTTAAATACAACAAAAGGGAAGCGATTGTTGTCGTTAAACTGGTCCACTTTCAGTTAAGCTTAAAATGATTTACTTTTAGACGAGTACAAACTGAAGGAATTTGCTAAGATGCTTTACCTTTTATGGTGTTGTTTAAAATAAAAACAAATATACCCCTGCTATATGTTTAAAACACAAAATGTTTTAGCTCCAGTTCTAATTCACCCTAGAGACCTATGATCACATGAGGGCCTTAGTTGCACACTGAAGTGCAACGGCCTTTCTGTGTATGACCACAGCATAATTTAGTACACAGGGCATATCTAACAGCCGGATCCCCTCCTCCTCTTCCTTCTCCCCCTCTTCCCCAGCCTTTTCTTTTTTGAGCACAGCCTTGAACTTGATATTAAGGATGGAAAGTGTCTGAATGGCTAAAATTGACATTACAAAGCCCCAACTTGAAAACTAATATAAATCCCACAAGTGAATCTCCTGACACAACTCAGTTGCTTAACTTGATTTTTAAAATAACTTTCCGCACATACAAGAAAACTGAAGCACAGATAGATGTGGAGAACAGGCCAGTTGTATATTATTATACTCACCCTACAGGTGAGAAACGCAGGCTTACTGAATAGGTTAAATATATTGCCCAACGACTCAACGTAGCCTTATTTATCAAACCTCTCCAAAAAAGAGAAGGGGGAAAAGGAAAGATAACTCTCAAGACACTGGTTCTGATTGCAAAGTGGGGAATGTCTTGAAGAGGGAGTAGAGTGTGTTTAGGAATTTGTTAGATTCAGATAGGTACTTATTAGCCATATCTTGAGTATATATTCTGATTTCCTAACCAAACTCCTGGAAGACAGGGGCTATGAATTCTATTTCCCCTGTAAAATCTGAGATAGTATCTTAGACATAATGTGCTCTCATGCATTGTACAAAGTCATTGCCTATAAAAAAGTAATACACACTTTGGTATTGTATATATAATAAAGTCAAAATAAGGTGACTGTCCTTTTTTAATAAAAAATATGCTTACATATCCAAATGTATTTTTGTTGAAATTTTTAACATCT
The DNA here is from genome assembly GCF_964146895.1 of Miniopterus schreibersii. NCBI lineage: Eukaryota > Metazoa > Chordata > Mammalia > Chiroptera > Miniopteridae > Miniopterus > Miniopterus schreibersii. The sequence goes on from NC_138106.1 coordinate 9,522,121, forward strand.
CCTTGAAAATACAATGTTTAAATCAGAAATAAATCAATTATGAATTGAAAACTTTTCTAGAATATAACAATAAAGATAAAACAATGATTATAAAATATTTAGTGGAAAAAACAATTCTTAAGTTTGTGTTATTTGAGGCTAACCGTGAGCTAACCTAGTTTGAGTCAACTTTTGCCTTTTTAATGTAAATACAAAAAGATATACTTTGTGACAAGTAGTACAGAGTTGGAAAACTGTACTTTTCATCTGCTTTTGGAAATAGAGAAGACACTGCAACAGTCTTGGATAGTGATCACGTTTAAGTCCACAAGAAAAGAATATACATCTGGCCAGAATTTAAACTTAATAAAATTTGATGAATGTTTTTTGTTTTTGTTTTCTATCTGCCTTTAGGAACAGGTGATAGTTTATAATTCACAAATATGTATTTGGCAATTTTCCACCCTTATTGCGCATGTAGGAAGTGTATAATTACACTTAAGAGTACACTGAGGCAATTCCCTTTTCCTAGTTCACAATGATCTTTTTTCTAGATGTGATTTTCTCACCACTAATATAAGAAGCTCAGTTTGAGAGAGACCTGGGTTCCAGGTATACCTTCCATATGAAGGTTATTGAGAAATTTTCTTAATTTTTTTGTATTCATTTTCTGTTGTTGCTAAAACAAATTACTACAAATTTAGCAATTTAGAACAGCACAAGTTTACTATCTTATAGTTCTAGAAGTCAGAAGTCCTAAAATCAAGCTGTTGGCAGGGCTGCATTCCTTCTGGAGACTGCAGGGAGAATGGATTCCCTTGCCTTTTCTAGACTCTAGAGGCCACGTGCATTCCTTGACGCATTGCCTCCCCCTCTATCTTCAAAGCCAGCTGCATGCACAGCATCTTCAAATTTCTCTCTTTTTGACCTCTGCTCTGTTACCATATCTTCTCTGACTTTCCCTCCTTCCTGTTTCCTTTATAAGGACCTTTTTGATTTCTTTGGGCCTACCCAGATAATCCAGGATAATCACCTCATCTCAAGACCTTTAACTGAAATCACATACATTTTGTCATGTAAAGTAAGATATTCACAAGTCCCCGTGATCAGGCAGGAGGACATTATTTGGAGGACATTATTCTGTGTATCCTCTCAGTCTCATTTTCATCGTGTATAAAATGGGAACCATAAACAGTGTCTCACACATAGGGTTGAAATCTTTTAACATCTAACTTGGCATATAGAGGGCACAGAATTATTGTATAAAAGTGTGTGCAGTGATGCTGTATTTATTTCATTTTGTTTAGAATAAAGTATTCTACAGATAAACAAATTCTGTATAACACATTTAATATTTTAAGCTCTTTATTTATTTATTGTTATGATAAAAAGGAAATCTTTTAAGTTATATTATATATATTATTTCTCTTAAACAGTGTATAACATTATAAAAAGAGGACAGGACTTTAGAATCAAATAAACATGGGCTCTAATCTCATTTTTGTCACTTAACAGCTGGGTGGCCCTCAGCAACTTACTTAATTTCTCTGAGTTTGCTTCCATGTTTGAAAAATAGGAATAATAGCATTTACTCCATAAAGTGGTTTGGAGGATTAAATTAGCGAGAAAAGTAAATATATATATCAGTTTTCTAGTGCTTCTGTAACAAATTAGCATAAACTTAGAGGTTTTTTAAAAAAATAAATTTATTCTGTCCCAGCTTTGGAGACCAGAAGTCTGAAGTCAAGGTGTTGACAGGGCCATGCTCTAGGGGAGAATGCTTCTTCTAGCTTTCGGTACCTTCTGGTGTTTCATGGTTTGTGGAAGCATAACTAATCTCTGTGTACCTTCCTGTGTCCCCTCTTCTTATAAAGACATCAGTCATTGAATTTAGGGCCCATTATAAAACCAGGAAGACTTCATCATGAAATCCTTAACCAATTATATTTGTGAAGGCTCTATTCCTAAGGTCACATTTTGAGATTTCAGGTGGACATTATTTTGGGGGCACACTATTCAATCCACTACAATACCTTTACTCTAACATAAATATTGTCTATTATCTTTTTATTATTTAAGTCTTCTCATGCTGAATGGTAGAATTTCAAATTTCATTTAGTCAACAAATAATAATTTCCTAGTTCAATGGGCTGAATGTTTATGACCCTAAAAGCCATCTCTTGAAGCCCTAATCCCCAAGGTGATGGTATTTGAAGGTGGGACATGTGAGAGATAGTTAGGTCATGAGGGTTGAGCCTTCAAGAATGGAATTGGTGGAGTTATGAGAAGAGGTCAGGAGTGAGCTAACTTTTCTTTCTCCCATGGGAGAAACCTTCTTTCTCCCATGTGAGAAACCTCAAAGAGGGTTCTCACCAGAACTCAGCCATGCTGGCACCCTGATCTAGGACATCTAGACTTCATAACTATGAGAAATAAACTTCTGTTGCTTATAAGGCACCCAGTTTATGGTATTTTGTTATAGCAGCTTGTGCAGATTAACATGCTCAGTAAGTACCAGCACTGGAGGCCCTGTACTCTGTTTTTTAATTTTTCCGAAACCAAATTACCTCAAATTTCACTTTGCTTGTTGGAACCCTTGTGCAAGAGCCTTGGGTTGCCATGCTGTGAGGAAGCCCAAGCAGTTCCCACTGAGAGACTATATGGAGAAGGCCTGAGACTACATAGGAAGAGGCTTGCAGCCGGTCTCTAGCTGCTCCAGGCCTCACTACTCCAGCCCAGCTGAGTGATTATGACTGACCACAAGTCAGAACCACCCAGCTGAACCCTTTATCCTGACCCAGAAAAACCTTGAAAAGTAATAAAATGTTGCTATTTTAAGCCACTGTTATTTCATACAGAAATAGTAATCAAAACATTAGGTAAACAGTTAAGTGATGAAAGATAAATGCTCCCATTATTTGAAGCAATTCTCAATAATAACACAAAAAATAATTTTAGAGCCACCTTGAATCATTTAATTTTAGTGAGCCAAATTGGCACTTTAAAAACATTTCCAATCAAATTTTGGTCACATTGCATTTGAGTATGTGTCAGAAATTTGCTTATTTCCTCTTAAAATTAATAGTAGATAGAACTCATACAACTTAATTTGCATTTTAATTTTCAGCATACATGTAGCATCATTCTTGAGTTTGGGTTGCCAAAACTTATGAAAAATTCAGCTTTGGGACAAAATTCAAAACCTAAATAAATGTTTATGCTTAATGTAAAATCTTTTATCAGAATTCATTGAGCTAATCATGGAATCAGAATTCAGATTTTAAAAAATATATGACATCTCTAACAAGGTCTAAGGCAGTACTTCATAATCTAACATAACAAATTTACATAGCAAAATATATTATATTCATTCTGACTTGAATAAATAGAAACTATGAATGACTTCATATCAGATCATTGGATTTTAAGAAAAGAATTTGTACAGAAATGATCTTCAGGACATTTTGGAATTTGGACTCATGGGTGAGAGATTGTGAACCTACACTGGCCCCCGCTTCCTCTACTCTCCCTGCTTCCCCCCCAACAAACACCATGGCTAAGGAACTGAGCTCTGATGGAGAAATTTGCAACCACAGGAAGTATTGGTTTCATTATAAATTAATCATCGGCACATTCAAAAGGGCCCTTGAAATTTACTTGGCATTTCCACCATGTTTCTCTTGTCTCTCATCAAAATTTCAACCAAACTGTTTTTCTCTTCACTTTTAGTAGGACACTTTATGTTGTAATTTCCAGTAAAAATAAAAGCCATTAGAAGGAGACTTTTTCACTTTTCTGATACCAAACAGGACTCTTACTATAATAAAGACATTTTCCACACCTCCTGCTTAAGGCCAGTTTTACCGCATGGTTGCAGTCCTAGTCCCTTCTACCTGCTCAGGAAACTCATGCAATCAGCGTACCCTTTCATGTATTAAACAGGATAACTCATAGTTTTCTGTGTTTCATTATTGGCTGAGTAATGGTGAGTTAGGAAATGCTGGAACATTAGAAGATAAACAAATAATGAGATCAAGCTTGTTCATGGGTTTGTGAGATATTAAGGAAATGACTGAGTGCATAGAACTTGAGCTATTAATTTGTAAGTCATCTGTCATGGTTATTGTTAAAGATTCGGACATGGGTACAACTGACAACACAGGGAGCATAGAGTGCAAAGGAAAGAGCGTTTAGACCTGGGCCATGAATTAAATAATCAGGAAGATAGGATGGTTTTAAAACCGACTGAAAAAAAGTGGCCAGGGAGGAGGAAAAACCAAGACACCATACGCCATACAGAAATTATAGACAAACTTTCCCAGAAATTTAACTATAAAGAGAGAGCCATAGAGTTGTAACTGGAGAGCAATGGGTAGAATATGTAGGGACTGTCTTCCTGTATCCTTTCAGTGCAGGAGTGCACTACGTCATATGATTATGAATAAGTTTATTCCAGGGGATTATGAGCTCTTAATTATTTTGATGGTCAACAAATGTATGTCCTAATAATTAGTCTATTAATTATTGTCAATAAACCTACTAAGTCCTGAGTTCTCTGTTAGGCTGGGAGAATAGAAGTTGAATAAAGCATATTAGATGCCCTGAAAATGGTCAAAGTCAAATGAAGAACTTGCTCTTAGTAATTTTTGTTACAGGATCTTGTCACTGTACCTGTATGATTGTGGGTAGAAATGTCCCTATAAAGGGTAAGAGAGAGATTGGAGACATCTTTTTAAAAAAGGGGTTGAGGGTGGTGGCAATATTGGTCTGTAAACACTGCCTTTTGTTGTGTGATTTATGATCAGGGTCCAAGACACCTTTGAAGTTAGAATGAGAAGGGAAATGACATAAGATAAGGTGGCAAAGCACCCCACTTATCTCAAAATCGCTCCTAAATGGACAGACTGTAAAACCTCAGACATTTACTAGGAGGGCTGTATGGTTGAGGACAGCTTTCTTCTTAAAATATTATTTTTGGCAAATGTATCATTAATGTGCTTTCTCTACATTTTCATCATAAAAATCACATTTTGAGATAAAATACCACCTTGCAATCACAGGAACCAATATCATGACACAGTAGAAGCACTTGTAGTGAGCTGTGTAGTCTGACTTTTTCCACAGTGTGTCTGTGGGATAGTCTAATACCTTTTTAAAAAAGGTATTTATCTTTGCTGACTTTAGGCTTGTTTAATATTGTGTTACAAAGAAAAACACTTACAGGAAAATTGTTGTATAAGAATTTTTCCCAGATTTCATAAGTGAATGTTCAAAATTTTATGTTCTAATATTTACTTCTTAGTTGGACAAATATTGCTTATCTTTTGAATTCCATATGCTCAGGAGTAAGTGAAATAATGGATTTCTTTTTTGTTATCTTTAAGGAAGGATAATTATCATGTAATATATGATCTGTTTATAGTTTCTGTGGATGTTATCTAACCTAAAAAGTGAGTGATCAGCTTGAAGCAAAGCAGATGGTGCAGTATCTGGTCTGTGTCTGAGAGTAAGTGTATCCGAGAGCTGTCAGGTCCTCACACAACTGTGGGTCATCTTCGTGCCCACTGGCATTCTACAAAGAGGCCCTTTGAGCCTGAAATCATTATCAGGCAATTATTTGGGAACTTTGAGAGAGGAAACATTTGGCAAAAACATTACTTTCTTATTTCTTTTATTTGGATTGTTTTGCCTCATGCACACAGATAAATACAGAAATAAAAATATAGAGGCTCTGCAGTGAATGATAATGGCCAATTTAAAATATAAGACATTTAAACTTTAATTACCATGAATTGCAAGTTTTATATAAATTAACACTGAATTTTGTTTTCAAAGTTGATATGAATTTCACTTTTGTGGCCATAACCATTGTTAATTTCCTTGGGCTGGAGCTGTGTTTTATAGACATTGGTACTTTCTCCATAACTCTGATCGAATTTCAACATTGTTTTATGCTTATATGTTTCTGTATCTGTCTTCCCACTATGGATCCTTGAGGGTATAATCTTTATTTTATTGTTGTATCTTGGCACCTTGTGCATGCCTTGGCACATAACTGAGTCTTTAGTGAAAGTCCTCAATAAAAGATAGATGTTCTATATGTTTATCCATGGTAAATACATATTTACATACAAAATGAATAAATAAATAAAGAAGAAGAAAGAGGTTGCCTTCTTATTTACAATGGACTTTTTTTTTACAAGATCTGGAATGAGAATACGTTTAATAAAATACACTTATCTTTCATTTTAATTCATTGTAAGTGTTCAGTTGCTTTTATTTTAATTATAAAATAACCCTGACATCAGTTCTTATTATATAGTTATATTAAGCTTAACTGTAGGTTCATACATGTCAGTAAATCAGTGGATGTTTATAAAACAATTCATAATAAAGCATGTTTACAGTTTTTTAACTGTAATAAATAGTGTGCTTGCACCTTAGTATAATTTCCTATGAAGTGTGAGTGAAGTAAAACTTCTTACAATTTTGTATTTAAAGTTTGAGCTATCCTAAGAATTCTTATATAGGTAAATATAGCAATAGGAGACATTGTTGCTACTCATTGCCTTTAACTGAAGGTATTATAATCCATTCAAACTGTGGAGTTGAATTTATATCTAATCATAGTGATTATATTCTTCCTCAGAATGCCTTCCCAGATGATATACTCTACACTAAGTATCTCCTAATAGTTTTTATTAATTTAGGTTTAACTTATATGCATTTACATGTGCAAATCTTTAATGAATTGCTTGGTGTATATATCTTCCTGGTTATCAGCTACTAAATTTTCACATTTAATTGATTACCAAACTATTGCTCTATCAAAGACCATTAACAAATCCTAGTTGATAATAACTCAGATATACTGGTATCAGCTCTTCATGAAGACCTTGGTCTTTCTATATACATGAAACAAGACAGAAATTTACCACTTTTGCTCATTATGCTCAATTTCAATAATATCGAGCAATTAGTCAGTTATTTATTATTCAAAACAAATGATGAGTCCCGAAAGAGTAGAAAGTTCTCTAAGAAGTAAAAAAAAAAAAGGAACAAATCTCATAATCTAATCTCTAGGAGTAACCTATGGTAGAATTATACACAAATCAATGAGGTTGTCTTCCTCATGCTCAGCCTTTTTTTTCTCTCCTTCAGTCTTTCTTGATATGGGGTCACTGAGTCACTGACCTCTTTTCACATCTCTCCCTCTTCTCATTTCCTGAAAAGAAGAGTGAGATATGTAACTGGTGAAATGGGAAAAGCAACAGAAATAATAAACTCAGCCCCTTACAATGGGGTCTGAGCCTGTTCATAGGAATCAGAGTCTGGTCTGCTCTCTGCTCTACACTATGGGACTTGGCTTTGAGGGTAAGGCCTGTGGTTGACCAGTTGTGCCAGCTAAGCTACATTTTCCCACATCTAAAACTATGTTGACCTCTAGGCATTAACATTAATAAAGGTAATGTATTTTGATCTCCATCTCTGTGATTCCTGTGTCTATACTACAGTTGATTCTGAATGCTGATGGAGAAAGAGGTTCTTATTAGCTCTCTCCAGAATCCCAACATTCCTCCCTTGTATTTTCAACCTGTACCTTCCCATTGACTTCCTCTTCCACTACTTCTGTAACGTGAGTAGGTCTGCTCTAGCTTCCCAGCAGTCCTTTCATGTTCTTTTTATTATTTTTTAAACTCCGGTCTGTTTCTTTAGCATGAAACCTCTCAGAGTGTATCCTATATTTACTCTTTCAGTGGTTTCCTCTCTGTCACTTCTCTAACTTCATTGAAACTACATTTGGAAAGGTCTCCAGAGTTCCCCTAATCCTGCATCTCTTTGTTCATTATCATCATCTAGACAAAAACAGGTTCAAACTTGGCTGTAATCTTTCTCAAGAAAAGGCAATGAGTTCAGTTGTATAAGGGCCTTTGGTTCTGAGCTCTACAGTCTAAAATCAGTTCCCATTTGTGGCTTTATGCAGACAGCCTGATAATGTAGTGCACCATGCCTTCATTTGAGCAAATACACCAGATCCCTGTAGAGCTCTGTTGATAAAGATGAGAAAGAAAATCTATCTTCAGGCGCAGGTATGTCCTTGGTGTAAGTAACAATGTAGAATCCTGAAAGAACTGGATGGAAGAAGTGGTATTTGAGCAAGCATTTTATAAGTACCTCTTTGTTAGCCAGGTTTTTGAGATTGTCCTCTATGAAATAACCAGGATTATCAGCATTCTGTACCCATGAATGCAGGTAATTGAGAATGCTTTAGAAATTTGAAAAAATCATATTTCCATTCCTTAACTATCTCTTGGTTTATATTCTGAATGTCTACTGGTTTTGTATTTATCTTTCTAGAATGTCCCACTCAAAAAGTTTAAAAGAGAACTTTCACCTGTGTCTCTCATCTCTTCCTGCCTTAAAACAACTTCTCTTGGCTTCTTTTATTTTTGAGCTAGGAGATTTAATATTTCAGTCACTACTGATCTCGTTATTCTTCTCTTTATGCAGAACTATAGAAATGTGCTTGACTGCCATATATGTAATGGTTTTAAAAGGCAGATGGAATTTAATGTTGAGAGAAGGCTATCAAAAATGGCTATGAAAGATAGTGAGGACATTGGTCAGTGTGAGAATGATGGAGAATCTCAAATGACTCTCAGCAGGGATAGGGTAAGGTCAATTGAAAAGAGGCTAGTTGGGGGTAGTTTGGACTAGCTGCTGTAGCTGTGGAATGAATAAACATTTCTTTCTGAGTGATTTTACTAGGATTTTTATTTCTGGGTCTCTTTCTATCATTTGTAGGTAAATATAAGGCTGGGAGGATAGGAGGAAAGAACCAAAGATATTTCTATGACAACCACAGCCTGGAACCAGAATCCTGGAGGCTTCTTATGGTATAATCCATCTGTTCCATCAAGGGTCAGGATCAAAGCCGTATCGATACGAGGTATGTGAATTTGTCTGAATGTTTCTCTACATATCTCTTGGGAACCTGTACTAGAGATGAGTGGCCAACTGAAGATTTTGACTATATTGGTATGTCTTTCTATCAGAGATAAGACTAAAATAAAAAATAAAAATATATGTCCTTCAGTTACTAACTGGAAATTAAATCTGATAACTTCATTTAAAAAAATCAAACAAAAAGAACAAGACAACAACAACAATAGACCTAGATGTTCTTAATATTCCAAAGTTGTTGGCACAATCAAACCATCTTTTGAGATTGTCTGAATTATCTATTTTGGTTTTTGGTCTTCCAAAGTAAATGTATCAGGTATAAGGTTTTTTAATTTTCTAGAAAATCATTAACATAGTGTATTATATTTTCTAAAATGAAACATAACTATGTTACAGTTTTTAACAAAGGTTGATTTTCTATTCCTAGTCTTGTTTCAGTGTTTATTTTGATTTTAAAATAAACATACCAGCTAGAAGCTGATGAAGTCAAAAGAGAAAGTTCAATGACTAAAGGCAAAACAAATATATTTGTTAGAGATTTTGATATTATCATTGTAGAGGGTTTTCAAAAAAGTAACATTTAAAATTCATATTTAAGTTTACTTTAACTGGGAAAAGAGTAACTGACTGCATTTTGGGTTAGTTACTCCCATAAAGTTTCAAGGATAGCATAAACAATTAATTCAATCAACAAGATTCCAATCCAACTTCTTTTAGTCAATTTTATTAATGTTTTTCAAAACAGAAGAGTAAATTATTGACCAATTCTTAGGAAATTAATGAGTCTGTTGACAACAATTGATTTAAAAACAATTCCAATTCACTCACCAGCCAAATGGCAAGAACTAATTCAAATACCTTGGTATTTGAGGATTTGGGAAAAGGTTTGGAAAATTTGATTGAAGTGTTCTATTTCCTCTACCCTTTTCTTATCCTTTTAAAGCACCAAAAATTTCTTCATAGATGCCAAATTCTTGGGGGGAAAAATCCATTTTTTTTAACACATGCACATGATTTTTAATCAATTTGAACTCTCTGGGGATTGTTATATTTATAAATAAAAAAATAAAACGATTGTTGCAATTACTCTTCTTTTCCATGATGTGTAACACTATTTTTTCCTGGCTAGAATTAATAGCAATTCATCCATGCTTCCCTTATGTAACTGTCATTTTATTGAACTGATGACTCAGAAAGTTCTCTCTTTATGTGAAGTTTAAATCTGCTTGATAAGAGTTCCTTTGCAAAGCAGTGGTTTTGAAGTCCTGAATGTTTTCATATAAATCAAATATTTCAAACATAAAATCTCTGCTAATCAGTTATAAAACATAAATCTAGATAAGCAATAATTTATATATTAAAATTGTAAATTTTAATTTTACCTTACTTTGGTGATCTTACTATATATTTTTCTGATTATGGCTATAACATTAAATAGTCTCCTTAGTTTTATTTTGAAGAGAATAATCTGTTTCTGTTCCAAAGTACTCTTTCAGGGCAAAGTTAAGCTATGAATTTATATTTATTAGGCTTTTCAGGGTTATAAAAAGTTATTGTCATTGTCTGCGTGGTCTACCAGTTTTCCATAAGTTAATAAAATTGTTTCTATGGAAGCCAACACATAGCAATAAAGTCACTTCATATACTTAAGAGTATGGGGTCAAAAATCAGATTCGTGGGGGTGTTAATCCAGTCTTCATCACTTACTGGTTATGTGATCTTAAGCAAGTAACTTAATCTCTGTTTCTCTTTTTTTTCCCCTTCTGTAAAATGATCTACCTCCTAGGGTTTGATGATCAAATGAGATAATACACATTCCTGGCGTAAGGCAAGCGCTGACTCTGTGATAGCTATTATTATTATTACATCATAAGCTAACAGAAACTAACAGCTTTCATTAAGTGAGAAATTAATTTTTTACTGTGATAATATAATAATATATTCATGTGAATAGTTATTTCCTTATTTTATCATTTAACTGTCATAACTTCAAGTCATAATAAGTATCACACATTCGACTCTTAACATCTTAGTATATCAAGCAATGACTTTATGCCAAGAATATTTAAAATTAATAATCATAGACAAGTTATATTTATTAAACATTACATATGAAATATGTTTTTAAAAGTTACTTGATATTAGTTAATTATTTGGGTACATCCTTTTGTAAAAGTCATTCACAGTGTAGAGCAAATATATTTTTTAAATGTTTCTTTAAAATTATTGGATAGCAGATGAGTCAGTGAGGAAGTACTAGGGCAAAATTGTAGAGAGGGCAGGAATCCAGATATATGAGCAGGATACATAGGAATAAATCCACTTTTGCCCCACCAGTATGGACCACATAAGGAGATTTGGAGTACATATTTGGTGGCCTTGAAGGGGGGGGGGGGGCAAAGTGAAAGTCCTGGGTTCACCAAGGTAGGAAATGTATTAAAGACCCTTGTATTATTAAGCTTGTCATTGAAAGGTTACACACTCAGTAAGTGTGGCCTCAAGTAAGTCTCTACAGGACCTCCACTGCTTGTAGACTAAAGGGAAGTTTCTCTTGGTTCTGACTTGAGCATAAAGGACAAGAAAAGCTGGAAACCAATATCTGTGGGTTTGCATCCCAGTTTGGGATTGAGTGTTCCCAAGATCCTCAAACTATAAGTTGAACTGAAAAATTCTCAGACTGACAGCGTCACCAGAAGGAAAGCCAAATCCTCTTGAGGAGAGAAACTTCATCTAATCTTTAGAGTTCCAAAAAGTTTTAAATGAGTATATCCTTCTAAAATAGCCAAGTGCATGATAAAACAAAGCATCATAAGCAAGAAATAGCAGGATAAAAACAAAAAGGAAAGAAACAATAGAAAAAGATCTGCATAGGTTTCAACTATCGTGATTATAGATAATCTAATAGTTATTCTTATTATTTTTAAGAAAGTAAAGGCTAGCTTTAAAATCTGAAAGAAATAATTATAAAATGTAGTATAGCAGATTTGAAAAAGAAAATCAAATGAATTTCTGGAAATAAAAAGTTAAATAACCAATAGTAAAATCCCAGTGGTTGGGTTGAACATCAGAACAGCTCGATTAAAGAGATAATTAGTGATCTAGAATCTAAGTCAGAAGAAATTATCCAAAATGTGACATGTGAAGCCCAAAAGATGGAAAATATGAAAGTGAGGTAGAGAGATATGGTGGTTGTTGATAAGTTCCAACATATGTCTAATTGGACTTTGATAAAAGAAGGGAGAAAAGTGGAACAAATGTAAAATTTAGACACATTATAGTTGACAATTTTCCAGGAATGATGAAATGTACACACTCACAAAATCCCAGTGAATTCCCAGGAGAATAAATATTAATAAATCCACCCTGGGATACCCCGTAGTGGCAGAGCGGGATGTGAAATACCAGAAGGAAGATCTTTCTTTCAAATAGTGACAGACTATTAGCTTAATAGTCAATATTCACACACAAAAAAGCTTCCATTCTACAGTTCCATGCTTTGCAACATAAATTTCAAGAATAAAAACTAAAAGCTTACACTGAGAGAGACTGAAAGAGTTTGTTAAGAGTAGACCCTTTAGGTAGAACAGACTCTCTTCAGGTAGGTCAGAGAGCTCAGATGGAAAGGATTAGCAGTGAGAAAAATGAAGTGCAAAGAAAGTGGTAAATGTGTGTACATCCTAATCAGGGTCTCAACACTAACACTACTGACATTTTGAGCTGGACATTCTTTGTTGTAAGGACCTGCCCTATTCATTATAAGATGTTTAGCAGTATCTTTGGCCTCTACCTGCTTAGATGCCAGTAGTGTCTCATCCCTCCCAACCCCTCAGTTAATGACAACCAATAATGTCACTAGATATTGTCAAATGTCATTCCCTGGGGAGAAAAATTGCCTCTGTTGAGAACAACTGACCTAAGTTAATATTTATTCATGGAACAATAATAAATAATGCCTTGTGGTTAAAAAAGATTGCATTAAAACACACAGTGACAATAACATATAAATCAGGAATGGAAAAGACATCTGATAGAAGAGGAAGAATAGAAATAATAATAATCTAAAGGAAAGGAAGGAGAGAAAAATTAACAGGACAGCAAACAACACTCCAGTTAAGATGGGAGACTCCAGCAAGCTCAGCGATAAATCAGTGATTACATTAAAAGTAAATGAAATAAATGATCCCATTACCGGCAACGCTTTACAGACTAGATAAGAGATTACAATTCTAACTGCATGCTGATGAGAAACACTCCTAAAAGCAAAGGGCTTGGACAGTTTGAAAGTGAAGAAAGAAAAGAGAAGATGCACCTTGACTAAGGGAACCCAAGAAACCTGATGTAACGCTTATTATCAGACACAGTAGTTTTCAACCATCACCAGAAAGTCAGCCTTCCTATCTTATTGTTTCAGACCCGTGACGCAGTGGAAGGAGACAGCCTTTTGTTGCCCTTTCTTGGTGTGTTTGTACAGCCTGCTCTGCATGTGTAAATCCAGAGAGGCTGCACTTCCAGAGCATAACAGGATTTTACTGCAGCCAGGAGCAAAACTGATAATAGTGCAGAACAAAACACTTCCAGCAGGTTTTACACTGACACAGGCTGGCTTTCATCTTCGTGACAGAAGTAAAAACATTTTTAGACAGTGTCTATTGGAACTCTTTTAAGGAGAAAGCAGGCCCTGTTTCGTATTGAAAACATTTTTCATTAAAAAGACCCTTTATAATACTGTTCACTAGCTTTTGGTGACTCTCTACAGTTATACCTGTCCTTCTAGCTCTCCTTCTCAGCTTTGCATTTCTCTGTCTCTTTCACACACACAATAATAAACAAGAACCAGTATATGGAGGTATTTTGTACTCCCTTAGAAAGAAATCTGAACCTGTTTAAAAAATTGTTTAGCATGACCCCACAGCATCATGTGCCTAATTTTATTTATTTTGGCACAGATGCTGTCGCAGATGTTCATTATTACAAAATGAAAACACATTCATAGTGTGGTCTGTGGCCGGAAGGGAAGCGGAGGGGCAGTGCATGCTGCAAAGAATCTTGGTGGATTTTATAAGCGAGTTTATGTTGACCTGGTCATGGGTTAGTAAGCGTATTTCAGCCACTTGTAAGAGTCTGGTTTCCTTTTAGAGCGCTGAGGTAAGTTCACTTAACCCTGTTAGAAGCTGTTGAGATAATTGAACAATCTCCCGTTAATGGAAGGGGGTCAGAATTGCAAGTAGGTGACAAAGCCTTCAAAGCGAGGTTTCGAGGTTTCGGAGGATCTGGGGAAGATAAAATGCCCAGGCTGCTCTTTGATCACTTTCTCATGCCAGTGTACCTGCACTTCAACCTGGGGAATTTGGACCTGGAGGTTACAGTTTCTTTTCACACAGGAATCTGGCATGACCCTGTCAACTCTGAGAGCAGTGCGATAAACAGCCCAGAGCTCTCAGAAGTGACCATGGTTTAACAATTCTATAAATAGACTCTGTGGTTCATTATTAAGCTCTCAGGGTTGTCCAGTAAGGGAACAATGAAGCCATCAACCCGAAGAGCTAATTCCTACACAGCTTCAAAGACCGAAGTTTGGATGAACTTCCTTCCTCAAGCTCATTATCTGCAGAGCTGCTTGGTTCTCACCCTGTATTATTGAAAGTGCATGCTTCTTTTTATATCTTCGCATTATTTGCATCGCTAATAAAAGCTCTGCATATGCAGGCAGCATCCCAATTTAATGAAAGCATCAAAATGACTTCCTTGCTTATAAATATAATTTTAATGAGGACCTACTCTTAAGAGTGGGGTGCATTTTGCATTATTTAAAAAATGTGTTTAGGTTTGCTAAAATGCACTGTATTTTATTTTCTTCATTCTGATTTTACAAACAAATATCTTGGCTGCAGACATTAGCTCTTCCGTCCCTCGAGGGGGTTATCTCTACTGCTATGAACCCCTTGGACCTTGTTCTCTTCAAAACCTAACTCCCCAAACCTCAACTCAGTGTTTTGCAAAAGCCTATTCAAGTTTAAGAACAGCTTATATTAGATTCAGATACAATACCCCAAAATGATAATACTAAAACAACAATGTCTTTGTTTAAGAGACTCGCTCCTTATGTAGCAGGGCTGGTGAAAGCATATGTTCGGCAGAACTTTTCATTTAATAAAATTCACGGTAACTGGATCCGGCCACCACTGTTACTATAGGCTACTTTCCAGGACATATTACACTTGTTATATGGAACCAGCCATTACAGTGTTTTTCATTTAGATGAATTCTGCCTCTGGAGCCAAAAACATGTTTAGGCTCGTGAAAATACTCACTTTCTCCCCAGTGTGACTAGATTCTGCACACGGTTACCACACTCATTTGATCATTTTGGTTGCCAGTCCCCATACTCATCCTAGGTCTAAAGTTCTGTTATCCTCTCTCATAGAAGATGATACATTTTTAAACGTATTTGCTCTGAATTGTGTTTCCAGAAATGGTGATTATTGCCAAATCAGTTCTACTGTTATACTACATGAAAGGCATACTTATGTCTTGTATAAAAGAAACGCTTTAATTGTGTGGCCTTTAACAGCCCTCATACTTTTGCCTATTTATCTCGCTCTGACACATGTATTTTGTTGTCCAAAGGCTGAAAGTACTCATGTATATATTGCTTCAGGAATGAGGTGAGTCATCAGGAATGTGAATAATAATATTTCAAAATGTTTAGTAGGAGGCATTTTAGTGACCAGCTTCTCATAGATAAGCTGCATGAGACCCAGGAAGAATGTGACTTGCTACTGTCTTAAGTCTTTGCATTTTAATGGCTGAAAGATAAACAAGGAAAGAAGGTAAAAACAGGCAGAGATTTGTGTTTGTATTATGATATAATTTTTTTTAAAAAAAATACATCTTTATTGATTTTAGAGAGAGGAAAGGAGAGGGAGAGAGAGATAGAAACATCAATGATGAGAGAGTCATTGATCGAGCCCACAACCTGGGCATGTGCCCTGACCGGGAATCGAACCCCGATCGCCTGGATCCTAGGTCGATGCTCAACCGCTGAGCCATGCCGGGCCAGGCTATCATATAATTTCTTGATAATCAGAGTAATTTAACAGATGTACATAAAGCATTTATTTTTGTTTTAGGACCTATTCTTAGTGGTGGAGATAAAGGGACTCAGCCTCCAGGGGTAGACTGTGTAGTGGGGAAGCTAGGTAGCTCCCTGGGGTTTCTTATCTACTGCTGCTAGAACTTAAACTTCATGAAAGCAGAAGTTCTTGTCTTCCGCACTGATGAAGCTGAGCATCTACAAATGCACCTGGAACATAGTTGATACTCAGTAAATATATGTTGAGTTAAAGAACCAATATAGACATACCCTATGCAAATGGTATATACCATAAGGTTTATTATACTGCAGACATCCCTGAGTTTATTCCTGGAGGCAAAGAGGATGCTGTGCATTGAGAAAGGCATGCCCCAGTTATCAGTTTAGCTCCACTGAAGGTAGGGATTTTTATTTGACTTGCCTGGGGTTTGAAAACATTTTCACATGTGTTTTGGTTAGCACTTCTAAGAGAGTATATGCTCTGGGCATACTGTACTTTAATGCATAAATGAAAATTTTACCCTGTTAGGGCTATTCAGAATCAAAGCTTTAAAAACTATGCTATTTTTCACAGTTTAAGACAAAATGTAGACTTGAAAACTAGCCATGCAGAAGCGCCAGGGGCACATCTGCGTAGCGTGCTGAAAGAAGGCGGCGACAGAGCCACAAAGTATGCCCTGGAACATGTCAGGGTGTCCACGGCACAACACTCTGCTGAACGAAAACATTCCAGAAAAGGACTGCGCTGTGCCATGTTCACACTACGAATGGAGCAAGCACGGGTGGCAAGGGGGACAGTTTAAAGCTTTCTTTCCCCCCTTTCCTCAGTATTTTCTCTTCAGAAAAATGCCAGGTACAGGCCATCTTGGGCAAAGTCCAAGTCATAATAGTGACTCATCACATAGTACAAGTACTCTATGCGTAATAAATGCAGAGTATTGTTTCGAACATTTGCATTACATTTAACAGTAAAAGCAACAAATTTAGAAGATTATGCCGTAGGCAAGTTCAAGAATAAAGTTCAAAATAGAAAATATCCTCCCTCCCATACATATATTAACACAACAGTGGAGGTTTCAGTTGCATAAAAACTCCAGAGGTGCATAAAAATAACCCCGTTAATCACTATTATGTGGGATAAACATCTACTGATAGCACTTGAATAATCATTTTCTGGCTGTACACTTTCAAAAATATCTCATGCCATGGGCGGGAAAACCTGCTCATCAGTGAATCGTGTCTGAATCAGTTACAGTCAAGAATGTTCTGAGGTTTTAAAAAAAATCACTGTGTACTGAAGTATATTTAATTAATTCTATGACAAGTTTATTTGATTGAGCTCCACTCCCATCTGTCTTCTTTCTCACACATGGAGTTTCCACGTTCTTCTCCCTTCTTCTCAGTTTGATCACAAGATTAAAAATATGGTTTATGTCTTCCTAAGAAATCTGAGATATCCATTCACCATTTTCTAACACAGAGATGACTTGATGGCAAAAGGTAGACACCATTATGAAAAACTTCCTGGTGGTTTTCCTTTAAAAATCAGTTTTTAAAAAAAAAATTATTTTTATTGTTGAAAGTATTACAGATTCCCCTTAATATTGTAAAAGATTAACATGTTTACAGTGAGCAAGAAGAGGGGAACCAGTGGTAATACTCCACCTGCTAGACTTGCCTCATCAGAATGCAAAGCCAGGGAAAGTTTCACGGTCCTGTCAATTTCAGTGACGTTTACGGAAGTGGCCTGAATACCTGAATGGTGTTATCAGATTTAGCAAATAAAAATATTATTTGGCCCAGTTAAATCTGAGTTTCAGATTAACAAAGAATATATTTTTTAGTGTATTTATGTCCCAAGCATCGCATAGTATTCTAAGTATTGCGTGAGACATACCTATCCTAAAAAAAAAAACACTGATTTTTTTTTTTATATGAAATCCAAACTTAACTCGGTGCCCTGTGTTTTATCTGATAAGCCTAGAAATGAAACACACAGTGGAAGAGATGGTTCTTAATAATATAGATCAGATTATTCCTCTGCAAGAGGAAACAAGTACCACACAGGAGAGGAGTCATAGTATGAGGCCAGTACTGTGACAAGTTAATAGAGACAAAGCTGAGTTTTCTATGGAGAGACTTAGCTCCGTAACGACAGTTTGCTTCAGTGGGAAGTCTGCATGCAACATACCCCAATGAATTTGACTGTAAAAAGTCATTTCATTCAACAAATATGTATTGTCTACTCTTTGTCCAGCACTGCAAAAACAGCTTGTGGTGTTTCTTATTAAACAAAGGAAAAACAAATTTAGACTGAGACACATATGTGTCCCCATCAACTGACAGCGTGGTGGCATTCAGCACACATCATGCATTCTTTCTATCATTTGGCCCTTATCACTCTACCTTTATTTATTTATTTTGTCATGCTTCTTTTAAAAAGTAGCCTCTTTTTTATGCTTTCTTGAAGGCAAATTTCATCCTGTTTATTGCTCTTTTACTCAAATAACTTTTTAATGACAGCACCATCAATACACTAAGTAACTTTACATTTCATAAATCATTAATTAATTTAATTTGAATTACTTTTTGTAAAAGGGACAAAAAAGCCACATATGTTGATTAAGGCTGAATAAAAATAGAGAGAAACTTGAAACTTGAAACATTTCAGGGGAAGCTTTTGACCCCAAACACAACCCAAAAGGAGATAAATCCTTTGCTGTGGTTTTAAGTAGTGTGGCGCCTGAACAACATGATAAATGTGCTGACATTTACAGAGGCCCCAATTAGAGCCAAGATATCTTAATGCACTCTTTGGCATCTCAGAGCACACACACTCTATATGAAGGACTTTTAGATTTATGGTATGAAAGCAGCCTAGCATATGGGCCACAGCTCTTTCTTTTTTTTTCAGTTTTTTTTTTTTCTTTCTTTTAACAAGGAAAATACCAAACGTATACAAAAGTAGAGAGAATAGTATCATAAACCCCCATGTATCACCATTTCCAACAATTCTCAGTGCATGGCCAATCTTGTTTTCATCTATTCTGCACCCTCCCCCCACCATGGGTTATTTTATTTTTTACATACATTTCATTGATTTCAGAGAGAGGAAGAGAGAGGGAGAGGGAGACAGAAGCATCAATGATGAGAGAGAATCACTGATCGGATGCCTCCTGCACTCTACCCCACCGGGGATTGAGACCCAGCCGGGAATCCAAACGAGTTCTCCTGGATCGTAGGTCAATGCTCAGCCGCTAAGCCATGCCGGCTGGGCCCCCCATGGATTATTTTGAAATGCCAAACATCATGAATATTTCCCTGTATATCTCTCAAAGATATGCACTCTTCAAAAAACATAAGAACAATACCATTTTCACACTTTAAAAAAGAGAATAATTCCTCAAAATCAAATATCCAATCTGTGTCCAGATTTTCTTGATTTGCTCATAACTCTAAAAGAAAATTTGTTTAATAAGGGATCCAAATAAATCCACACATTATAATTGTTACTTGGTTGATGTATCTTCCAAGCTCTTCTTAATCTATGGATTCTCTTTCTGTCTCTGTAATTTATTGAAGGAAACTGATCAAATGCTGCAAAACTTTTCAGTTTAGAATGCATTTAGAAGTTGAAAAAGTGATGAGAGAATGCTCCTTCATAGAAATCTTTCAGTTATTTCAGAATTCAAATTGAATTCCAGTGGATTGAGTCTGTTTAGAATGTGATTTCATAAACAATGGCACCAACCTCTATTGGACATTTTAGATGTTAAAAATGTAATTAATGCAAGAAAGTCAATTATTTTGATGATGTTTATATTTATTTTGAATGTTTTAATGTTTTAAAATGATAAAAATCATATTAAATTCAAAGTCATTTTGTTAAAGCTCTCCATAATTTGTTTAACTGATGTGGATTGGATGGGCTATCTCTTAAGTTCAGATGGGTAGCATTTATTTAAATTTAATACATCAACACACTACTTTAGAAACACTCTTTGATGTGTGGGCTTACAAGAGTTCCTTTCATGATACTTTATAATTTCACAGAGTTATATTTATAATGAAAATTGCATTGAGAATGATTTTTCCATATTTATTAAGTTGAAAATTCATGATGTCTTTGGAAGTGCGTAAAAAATGAAATCAAATGTATGAAAGTCACAGATATAATTAATATCATATAAGTCACTCTTATATTTGGTAATCTTAAATTTTGTTTAAGATTAAACAAAATTAAATTGATATCCATATTCATTGTAATTTATTTTTATGTGCATGTCATATGGTATTAATTCTTGTAATATAGTAAAAAATTAGTGGTTTAAAATGAGCATGCTGACTGCAAAAATTAGCTTAAGGAAACCAATTTTTTTAAGGAAACTAAAAAAGAAGTATTTTAAAATATTTTTGTAGATAAAATATAGAGTACCAAGTATTTTAATATAATACCAGTTATTTTTAGTCACGTTTCATATATATTTAAAATATATTTTCTTTATTAGAATACATATTCATGTCCATATTAGACATTGTTTGACATTTTTAAAAAGTAAAATCAGAATTTAGGCGATTTAAATATAGAACCTTCCTAAGTTTTAATTTTTTCTGAGAGCCGTTTTAGTTGTCCACACCTAAAACCAACAGCAATTCTTTTAGAAATGCATTTTTATTTAGTTTTCCCAAATTAATTTTTGTAGTGAAATGGCTTTTTTCCTAATTATATTTCATCTGTTATGCATAGACTAATGTATATAAATAAAACAGCAGGAACGAATACAATACGCACGTTTGAGGAAAACATGATTGACCTGGGAGCTAAAACCCAAATGCAGGGGGTAGGTGGGTGCAAGCAGCCAGTGCAAGGTGTTTTACAGAGAAAATAAAGAGAGTTAGACACATTGGTCAGGCAGAGTTCCATTAAGTTGAGAAAGTATAAGGAGAATAAAAATGTCATTTCCCAGAATAATTGCTTAATGTTTTGAATACTCCTTTTCCGATGCATTCAGCTGTACTAGCTAATATTCACTGTGTTTATTCTGCCAGGTAGTGTGCTACATAATCTATCTTACTCACATCTCAAGACAAGTACATACTGTTCAGGGATATTGGTTTGCAGTCTCATCCAATAGTAGTTGAGGTTATAGTTGAATAATATTTATTCCCCAGAGCAAGTACATAATTAACAGGTGGGAAAAATGTTCTGACTAGAGTACTTCTTAGTAATTCTAATAACTCTAAAATAATTAAACCTAGACTTTACTAGATCAAATAAAAATATTTTGTTTATATATTTACATCATTGTATGATTACATGTAAAATTTATTAGTAACAGTATAAGGAAAGATTGATAATGATTTCAGTATGTCTAAGCTAATGAATAAAATTCTTATTAGAAAGAATAAATATTCATTGTAGAAAGTTGGAAACATAAAATAGCATAAACAACAAAATAAAAAGGACTACCTTTAATCTCACTAGTCAGGAATAATCATCACCACTATTTTGGTGTATAATAATTCAGTCGTTTTCTTATTTGTGTTTGTGTGCATGTGTGTGTGTGATTTTTTTTTTTTAGCAAAATACGATTACCCTGTGCAGACAGCTTTGTTACATCATCGTCACCACTGTTCAGCGTGGCATGAGAACGCATCTCGGTCCCACATTCTGTTTAAAAGCTCTGGAACCTGCCTGCTGCTGGAGGAAATTCTGGTTCCATCTCTTGCTAGCTGTGTGGCCTTGGCAAGTCACAGAACCTCCTAAACCTGAGACTCCTCATTGCCAATATGAGAATAATAGAATAATAATTGTATCTAATTTATAGATTTAAGTGGGGTAATCCCTGTGAAGTATTTGGTTCAGGAAATACTGTATTTTTTTAATGGCAGTTTAGTGAGCCATCATTTTTGCATGCTTTTTAAGACATTGTTTCATAGAAAATTCTTTTACGTGTTAGGGCAGAATATATACATGTTGGTACATTAACTTTCAAAAGATTGTGATTATACAACTTTCGTTATAGTAATTTACATAAGGCAATTAAATCATAAAAGGAGCAACTTCACAGAAAACACAAAACAAATGTAACTACCAACTGAAATAAGAAAGTGGTTTATGACAAAATTTAAATTCTAAATGCTCTGCGTAAGTGGCCTTACTTTCTTCTATGTTGCGTTTATTTTTTTAAACAATATTTCTTGCTCATTGGGACAAAAGAGATTATATCATGAATATATGTAATCTGAATTTCCAGTATGTGATCAAGGTTTTCAACTGATTACTAAGCCTGTGTTGAAAGAAAATTTAACAGGTTAATGGGGCATAAAACATTGTTTAAAATTGTCATTCTTGGTCTAACACAGTGGTTAATATTTTATTGACTTACATGTTTTTCCTGTTCACGCTTGTTGAGTCCCTTAATTCCCACGATTCAAAGAAATTAATTAACCGAAAGAGCTCCTGTTTGCAAGCATGTCACTTCTGGGAATAAATGTGTCTACAGTAAAATCTATGCCACTTTTAACTCTGAGCAGTATTACTGGACAAGGTTGAGTCATGTAATACCCGTTAATTTTTAAATGTCTCAGTAATGTGCTATGGGACCAGGAACTTGGGTTTTCCTGAGTGATCACACAGTGAAATCCCCTTGCTGGTTACAGGTTGAGGGTGAGAGCATCGCCACAAAAGGTGGTGTCACCTTCCTCTGTGTGATCGCAATTGAGCGCATCATTTGCAAGGATAGCTTTCTCTTTTGTTTTCATATCCTTCTGAATTCCTTCAGTCCTGTGGGCCCCTCGCTGCTTTCAGGTGGTTGCTCAAGTGTTTTACAGAATAAGAAAGATCTGGAAGCACAATACTAAAGTATAGAAAACTTTAATAATCTCAAGCGTGCTGATTCATGTTCAAGGGTCCAAACTATTATGATTCTTTTTTTCTTTTTTTTTTAGTTTGGAAGGCTGATGTGGGATTGACATGATTAGAAGTTCAAAAACCTTGGAAGCAGTAATGGGCAGAGAAGGGATCTCAGTAACAGAGCACCTGACTCCCAGCACGGCTCCATTTTTCATTAATAATGTACTAAACTGTTTATCTCTTGAAAGCTGAGATATTTTAATTTTCTTTGTATTACAATATGTTGCCTGATCTATAATATTAATAAATATTTGTTGAATAAGACAAATAAGAAAATAAATTCATTTTCTAATCCAATTTTCCCCTTGAAGAAAAGAATCTTTTAATATCTTAAACTAGCAGCCAAATTAGATTTAGTGTCATGAAAATCACCATTCAACAACTTGCTGATTTTGCCTCCAGACAGGAGATCCTACTTTCTTCCCTATCATCTGGAGATCTTGGGCAAGGAATTTAAATGCTTTGAGTGAATTCATTACCTGTACATTTATTATATGGTCATAACCCTTATTTCAAGACTGTTAAGAGACTTCAATTATTTAACATGTTGAAAAGAATTCTAGGTAGCGTTGGGGCTCATAATTTGTGTTCGGTATAGTGTAATTCAGTGTCAAATGGGTTATCTTCTCTTTCGTTTCTCAGTTGCTTAAAACAATTGTCCTTTATATTTGGATCACGCGATTCTCGTACAACTTTTTTCCCCCCGGATCTCTTATTTGACTTGGTGGTTGTTATTGAAAGAAGATAAATATTCATTTTTAACGTATTAAAACTAACAAGCAATTCTTAATCATACAATAATTTGGGTAATGAGACTAATTTTTTTCCTGATGAAACTTTTAGTGTCTTATTACTTTCTGTTCAAACCACCCTGTGATTTTCTTTTACATCACTTTTCAGTTTGGTTTCTTCTCCTAGGTCCCTGACTTTTGTTGTTTTTTTGTTTTTTTGTTAATCCTCGCCTGAGGATATTTTTTCCCATTGCTTTTTCAGAGAGAAGTGGGGGGGGGGGGAGAGAAAGAGAAACATCAATGTCCTGAACCGAAGTAGATGCCCTTGACTGGGAATTGAACCTGGGGCCCTTCCGTGCACAGGCTGATGCTCTAACCACTGCGCAACACCAGCCAGTGCTCCATGACTTTTTTTTTGCTTACTTTTTTTTGATTTCTGGATTATAACTGTACATTTAAAATATATATATATATTTTACTTTTCAGAAGAGACTCGTGGACAGGAAGACCTTGCAACCTAAATTGTGATCTTTTTAAATTCCTTTTCCTGTTTAATTGAAATATTTTTAATATAAAATTCTATATTTTCTGAAACATTTGTTTTTTTTCTGACATTTGATGGTATTAATGAGAAGTCTGGTGCCAACTGAATCTTTTCTGTGCAGATTACTTTTTTCTTTGTTGGAAGAAATTTTAAGTTTTCTTCTTGTGTGTGCAATTCTGAAATTTCACAGTTCTCTTTTTGAGTTGTACCTCTTTTTATTTTTCTGGTAATCTATGGAGTCCTTCCATTTGAGTTTTTTTCTAGCTATTTGTTTTCTATTATTTTGTGACAATTTACACCCATCGCTTGTCTTCTTTTTTACGGTCTTCCAATAGATATATGTTGGAACTTTTGCTTATAACTGATTGGTATTTAAATTATCTAACATTTTCCATTTTCAGTGTTTTAAATTTTATATTCTGGAATATATCCTTGTCTTTATCTTCCAGATTGGTAATACAAAATTGTCCATTTTATTAAATATTCTTACTGATCATTTCAATTAATTTTGGCAATCATACTTTAAATTTCCAAAAATTCATTCTTGTTCTCTCACTGTGCATTTTTTATGGCAGCCCACTCTTATTTTAGGCGTGCTGTATTTCCAAATCTCTCCGAGGTTACTAACAGAGATTTCTAAAAATTATTTATATTTTTTGCATTTTCTCCATTTTTTCGGTGATGACTTGGTTTTCTCTGTGGAGCTTTTACAACTGGTGAATTAGTGTACCACCAATACTTAGCTGCCAGGCGGATGGATCTCTCTGGCAGCAAGGTTTGCTCTGCAGATTTGTGGGTCCGTTGCCGAGGGCCCTCCCTCAGGCCTGGCTGAGCAGCCCTGCGCCAGGCCAGCCTCTCTAGATTGAAGGCTCTTCCGTGCGGGAGCTGGCAGTGACCTTGGGGGCGGAGGACTTGGCTTTGGGGGCGGGGCGCTTTGATTGATTTTGTTCAACACCCAGCTCCATTGAGCGGCTCAGAGCCATTCACTGCTGTTTCCTGCCCCTCTTCCCAGGCCCCGCAACTGCCATCGTGAGACCACCCGAGAGAATCTTCTGCTCAGGTTAAAGGTGAGACCCTGAGCTGGGAGGACCATGGTGAGCTGCTCTGCACATGCGGAGAGGGGGGCTGCTGACCGACTCAGCGTTTCTTTTGGGAGGTGATGATGTTTGGGGTTCCACAGTGATGGGCACAGGTAACAATGAGACCCTTTGGGAGCAGAGCAAAGTAGAGAAAAGAGTGGATCTAGAGGAAAATAGAGCACAGAAGGCAACTTTACTGTTTGGCCAGGACAAGGAGGAGAAGACAGACAGAAGGAAGGAGGAGGAGGGGAAGGGGGGGATGTGAATGGAAAAGGGGGGGGACACTGGGTTAGAGAATATTTAGAAAGAACAATTTATTTACTAGAATTAAATGCAGATAGGTTACCAGTGAGACAAATTCTTTCTTTTAACTTTGTTCTCTTAGAATTATCAGCAAAAAAGGGACAATATGGATTCCAGTGAAAAGCAAATCTTGATGGAGGAAAAAAATAATAGTTGAACTCTTCTGAACTTCTAGAACATCGTTATGGTAACTCATAGCTAATGCATGAATAATAGTCTTTGCCATCAAAGTGGTTCTTTTAGGTTATTGTGATCAAAGAAAGTAGTCTAAAAGGGTTTCCTCACTTGCGAAAGAACCTGTTATTCAGTCAACTGAGTGCCTATCCTGTTTCAAATACTGCTTAAAGCACTAGGTACATGGAAACGAAAAGCCCATGCCCTCAGCAAGCCAGCAGTCTAGTAGTAAACAGACATGCAAACCAACATATATGGTAAAAGTGACAGTTACTATTGTGGATGAAAAAGGACCACATACTAAACCTAGTAAGCTCAGGGGAGGCCTGTGTGGTGGCCTTACAAACTCAGAGACCTAAAGTGACCACATAGGATGGTCTGAAATTTAACTTTTTAACTAAAAGCAGTTTATGGCAGGTAGTCAAGTCTTAGGCTAGAATCTTCCCTGACAAAGTCAATCTTTACCTTAACTGAGCTTGTCTATTGTCTTTTGCATCTAGGATAAACATACCTTTGGAATGTCAAGATAACTTCCCTTTTTCCAGAACCCTTTGGGCAACACAACCCCACCAGAGCAGAGACCACAAATCCCTTCATTGTCACTGTTACCGTGTTAATTGTTGACTGCTAACGTTCCTGCGCCCACCTGTCTAAAAGAGGTATCATGTTGCTTTTCATCCAGTCCCAGAGGTTTCCTGCCTTTGCTTTCTCCCGCCTCCCTAGTATATCACCAGTGGATTTCATGTAACCCACCTACATCTTCTTGTTTGAGTGTAATGTGTAAAGCAGGGCGCAGAACTGCCATTTTTCTGGAGCATTTTCTCAATCCATTGACGTTATTGTTTCCTTTATCAGATTGTATCATGATATATTGGTGTGAGCATGAAATCATGAGAGCATTTCTAGTATTAGAAATGCTTATTATTATTGATATCACAATTTACATATTTTAATACTGTCTATTCAATAACAAATTATTGTGGTTATGTGATAGGCAGTTAGGCAGACATGAGCAAAACAAGGATAGGACGATGGGCCAGGCATAGAAGGTCACCAGGGTGGAAAGCCCCAGGTGCCTAACAATGGGTAAAACTGGGAAAACAAGGACCTCACCCCCAGGATAACCTTTCTTCCCGTAGCATCTCTCTGGTCATGAGGATTAGACCTCGTGACCTTTCATATCACCGGTGATGTGGTTCAGACCCTCCTCTGACCTTTCCTCTCCTGGCATGTTACTAGTTATGTGGTAGACCCCCTTGGAGGAGGAACAAGGGGCTGAAGAGTGGCCTCATTCGATTTCCATGTGGCTCCTCGAATGACCACTCCACTCCCTTAAGCCCTAGAGATAACATCTAGGCCTCCGTTGTGTTTCAGTTTCAGGCCCAGAAAAGCAGCAAAACCAGACAAGTGATGCCATGGCTGACATCAGGACCAGCTGCATTGACAAATGGCTCCCTGCCCTGGTGCCCATCAGTCAGTGAAGACCATGACCCTGAAAGGACACACCTAGAAAGCTGATGAATATTCTATTGAGATCCTGCCCTGGGACTTCCCCTAAAATCCTCACCCTTAAAAGTCTTAGGACTAAGGACCTAGTGTCAGCTCTCTCTATGGAGCAAGCTGTGCCTTTCCCCACCTCCTTCTCCCAGGTGTGTTTTCCTTGCCTCTCTCTTTTCTCTTAAGCTCCAAGATCCCTTCTTTTGCCTCTGTAACTTATTTCCTGAGCCCATTTCTTCTATAGCTCACTTCTACCTCTGTGACTTTCTGTATAAACTTTCTCTTATAGTTTGAGTCTTGACTTTGAATACTTTCTTAGCCAGAACTCAAGTACTGAGGTTGCTGAACTGAGGTCCAATTGCTGGCAGTCATTTTTGCTGCCAACTGTTATAGTTAGTTTTAATACATTTGTTTTTAACTTTTCAACTAGAGTTATAAATAAATTTTAATTAATTTTTCTTAGCATAATTAAAGTTATTTTTAAACCTTTTATTATTTTTTTAAATGTATCTTTATTGATCTCAGAGGGAGGAAAGGAGAGTCAGAGAGAGAGAGAAACATCAATGATGAAAGAGTCATTGATCGAGCCCGCAACCCGGGCATGTGCCCTGACCGGGAATCGAACCCTGATCGCCTGGATCCTAGGTCGATGCTCAACTGCTGAGCCACGCCCAGCCGGGCCTAAACCTAATTTTTAAAGAGATAGAAACATGGTTTTATGATTAGAAAATAATTGACTATGGGAAAAGCAACTAAAAAGTTAAAATTAAATGATATTGAAATTCTTAGTATTTGTATTTATCTCTGGCATACATAACTTATTCATCATATATACAACTTACCTATTATGAATTTTAGTTGTAATTAATACATTATTGAGTTCAGTGATGCTTTCTGGCTTCTATATATAAATCACATTATACAGCAAAGATGAACACTTGACAATTTACATGATACATTTTATTAAGTTTTAAAGCATTCCACTAGATTATTTCAAAACCTCCACCCACTCTTAGCTAGCTTGTATCTCAAACACTTGTGATCACTGAAGACAAAAATAAAATGTGTCATTGTTGGAGGGACCTGTGAATACTGTCCACAGTTTTTCATGTTTTCATTACAAAAGAGAGTGAGCAGTCTCTAGAGCCTGAAGCTGGGACACTTAGCCATGCTTACATTCTTAGTGAGCTTGAGAACAAACAGTTCAAGTACGTACATGACATATTCTTAGACTTTTCTTGGCAAGGTTGCAGAAATGTTTTTAGCTACTGACATATTTAATTTTTATTTTTTTCTGGCACCACTGGTGTCAAAATATGCCTGCAAAACTGTTGCTTGTTTTGCCTTTTTCATTTCTTATATGTGAAAGTATATTTTGTACAAACAGGGCAGGCTTTGATGAATAAAAGAAAGGAACAAGTGACCCTGGTCTGAGAGCTGTGGATGGAGATTTTTGTTCTTTGCCTGGCACGCTAGTGCCTGAAGGAACAGAGCTCAGCAACACTTTATTACACAATACTCGTGTGCATATTTACACATTCGCAGATTTGCATACACAGTTCATTAACTTCCCTTTCAAAGGCTGAGCAAAAACAAAGGGAGAGAAAAAATCATAACTATAAAATTATGAGCATCAGGAATAATTCTCCAGGAAGAGAATGATGTTTTTCTTACAATTTGTCCATTCAGCACCTTCTGAATTTATAGATAATTTATATCAATGATTTCTGTTCTCATTTTCCCCTA
Source organism: Miniopterus schreibersii (assembly GCF_964146895.1). Classification (NCBI taxonomy): domain Eukaryota; kingdom Metazoa; phylum Chordata; class Mammalia; order Chiroptera; family Miniopteridae; genus Miniopterus; species Miniopterus schreibersii. The sequence continues at coordinate 9,551,147 of NC_138106.1, forward strand.
ATATCTGCTGGTTGCTTACGACAGTGAAGTTTACAAGGGAGCCAATGTAACATTAGCTCATTTTTATGAGGCTCTCTTCTTTTCAACCATTCCCTTTGCTCTCTACCATGTGTATCCACCCAGCCTAGAGTCCTTTCTAGAACAAGCCGAGATATTTATTTTAGAAAGGAAAAAAAAAATTAGAAAGAAGATATTTAATTATAGTTTTTACCTTGGGAAAACACATAAATATTTTAAATACCCTCATCTAATATATAGCAAAATGGCATTAATGTTAGCAGAATATTAATTCTCTATTGATAAGTTTTATCTACAAATACTTGTATATGCTATTCATATGCCAGGAATGTACCCCTGAAGTTTACACTAATGAATAATTTTAGGTTAAATTCATGAATTGTGTTGTTTTTCCTGGTTTAAATTCCAAGCCTTTGATCTACTTCTTTCCTAATCAGAAATATTAGGAAAATTCCTAATTATGAGATATATTAGGTTGGTGAAACCCCAAATATTCAACATTAATTAAGTGGCTGCATGCATTTAGCTGAGAAATATTCTAAAATACCTGTGAGAGAATTATAGCTAAAATCAAATTAAGATATATCCATTTAAAATTTTTAACATTCTGGATGCTACAATAATGTCAATTTAAAATTTGGAGATGTTTCAGTATCTTTAATAGTACTGTAATATAATAAAATACAAGTACTTTCAATATCATTAATGGTCTTTTAATGTAATAATAGCAATGATTGGTGAAAAAAAGAGACCTAAGGAATGACTTTCCAATATGCCTGCTGGGACCCTTCGAATTTCTACTGATTTCCAGGTCTGTCTATTTGCTGCTGGTGTATGATTTACAAATTCAGTCTCAGTTTCATAGACACTGGGAACAGAGCCTAGACTGGATGGGTGCGTGAGTGAGCGGGCATGACTGTGTTACCCTCTGTGTGTGCTCTACTTCAGGGAGAGCTCAGGGAGAGCGAGCAGGACCACCCTTCCCGCGCCTACACTGCCGCCTGGGGACAGGAGGACTGGCAGCCCGGAGAAGAGAACCTGGACGTGTTCCAGTCACTTCTGGAACATTGAGCCTCAGTGCTCGCAGCTGCCAAGAGTGAAGCAAGGACTTTGAGTGATATCTGGCAGTTCTTTGAAAAACTTATGTAATAAAAGATTTTTTCTCTTTCAAGCAAAAGTTTTTAATTAGGTTTACATCGTTTATCGTTTGCAAACGTTAGCAGTCCCGAAACTTTAGGCTGCTACTCTGGCCCCGCGAGTTGCATGGATCCGCGCCACAGAGCGCTGCACGGGGTTCGTTGACGTTCACGCTCGGACCTCAGAAAGTTTGTCTCTCGGATGGGCCAGAGGAATGCGTGTGCCCCACCATGGTACCGAGGATAAACTTCACTTATTCTGGTATGTCCTGGAGCCTACATCCCTCAGAGATCATTTGAGCATTTATTTTAGAGAGCCAATTTTTAAAGCAACTATAAAGATTAAACAGAGTGGAGTTCATGGCCCTTAAAAAGTCACAATTGTGACCAAAGTGTGATTTGACAATCCTTTGTGTTGCTTTCATACGTTTTACATGTTTCACATAATGTGATTTAATTAAGGGATTGGTCAAAATTATTTTCTTTTATAATTTTTGTAGCAATCAGTTTAAGTTCGGAAGAATACTATTCTTTACATGAAACTGTCCCATTTATCTTTAATTATATATTTTATATTTTATATATTTTTATATTTAAGACTTTTGATATTGAATAAGTAACTTGTTTAATGTGTTGTATGTTTAAATACGACTTTAAATGTACAGATAAGAAAGGTAAGAGCAAACAAAAACAAAATACAGAATTTACTATGTATTAGATTTCTTTCTGAGGTGATTTAACATATGTACTTAATTTATTTAATCCTCACAACAATTGTATGCGGTAGGCACAATTGTTTATCTATCTATAGGTCATACACGAGTAGTTGAGGCATAGAAAGATTATGCAAATTTCCCAAGTTACACAACTAATAAGCTGTAGAGCTTCGCTTCCAACTTATGTTGTCTGGCGCCGGTCGGTGTTCATGTCCTCAGTGACAACTACGAAGTCTTACTACAGAGTGGAGGTTAACACAAAACGGGAAATTCAGTGCAAGTGCTTGGTAAAACAAAATAAAACACATTAATCTTGGCCTTGTCTAACTCTGGCCTTTGATAATTTAATAGCTATGTAAACAAAGGTACACAACTCTTATTGTAATGCTCTAAATATTCAGGCAACATTAGTCAAGCATCACTAAATACATAGGACAGTTAATTTAGAAAGCAAAGCACACTTTGAAATATTAAGCACATGATATTTTAGAAAGGTGGCTGATAACGTTTTAAAAGATAGAAGTGAATGATGTGCTTTTTATTTTTTGGTTAATTAATGACTAAAATGACTTGAATTCTCATTGCATACCAGTGTAGTTAGTTGAGTACATTCATTTTTCACTTTAAAAGTTGTTCAAACACAGCCTCAGGTGTTCAGAATTGTCTACTGATGTCCATTCTTTCACACTCACCTCTAGTCAACAACTAAAATGTGATTCACATTGTTTCTGGTGGAAGAATTAATAACTGATAGTGAATGGGATTGCTTAGGTCCCCCACTCTCATAAAATCTGTAGTATTTTGAAGGACGCAGCCAACTAACTGCACAATTAACAGTACAGTGCACTGAGCTGGGGGAATGGAACACACAGAGCCTGCGCTGGCTCGGGGGTGGGCAAGGCTACCTGTAAAGGGAAGTGGGGAGCAGGAAGAGTTTTCCAGGCAGCACTGGGAAAGCTTTGAACAGGGAACCAAGGCATGTTCGAAAATCTCAAGAAATTGAACTCCAGTGGTGGAGAATCAGAGCTTTGGATTTAGACTTTTCAAATCAGAACTTAACCGTTTCTAAATGATATGACATTTTTGTGACATGGGAAAGGTTACTTCACTTTTCAAATGCCTGGCTTTTGGAAAAAAAATTCATCCTACCTTGAAGGTCTTTGGGAAGATTAAGGGTGATTTGGTATGTAAAACATCAAGGACAGTATTTGGAATATAACAAGCTCTTGATTAGCTCTCTCAAGCTCACTGCTATAGAGCTGGTGGGAAGAGCGCTAAGAGGGGTGGCTGCAAGAGTCGGCCTAGGGCGGCCATGGAGGCCATGTCCAGAGTTGGACTTTGTCCTTTAAAATAAGAAATTACATTATCAGATTTGCATTTTGAAAAAATTTAATATTGGGATGTAGTCATGTAGCAGAATAAAAATAAAAATATTTTCTTTTGTAAAGTGTTGAAGACAAGAGTGAATAAAAACAAATGTGAATGGGGGCAGCAAAACCCAATACTCTTTAGAAATGTACACTTTCTATATTTTTTTCTCAGACACACAAAAATCCTGGCAGCCAAGTAGGATCTTAGAGACCCACCTACATACAGAGAATGCCTCTGGATCACAAAACCATTACATAACTTGTTTGTAATTCTTAGAAAAATGTATGGACATTTCAGTTGTTGACATATTCATATGTGTAGACAAATAGAAATCACATGCCTAGCAGATGGTCAGAAATTTGATTCCACTTAAATGCAGCATTTTTACATTTGTGATTTTTATATACTTAGACTGTTGTTGCCTGTTACTTATTATATTGTGATTGCATTCAATAAATGTTTGCTGAATCAGTGTTTATGTGCAAGTCATTTTAGTTTTATACTTGCTGTCACTGCTTATTGATTCTATTCATGTATTGTCTTACCACATAATATAAAATTGTATGTTCCTTCTTGGATTATTTGTTCTTTTTATTTCATTGTGTAGGATATGTACCCGATAAATATTGTTGACATTGCATTTCTTTTTATTTTTAAAAAAATATATCTTTATTGATTTCAGAGAGAGGAAGGGAGAGGGAGAGAGAGACAGAAGCATCAATGATGAGAGAGTCATTGATCAGCTGCCTACTGCATGCTCCCGACTGGGGATCGAGCCTGCAACCCAGGCATGTGCCCTGACCGGGAATCGAACCTTGATCTCCTGGATCCTAAGTCGATGCTCCACCACTGAGCCACCTCTTCTGTCAAGTGAGGATACAATCAGAAGTCTGTCCTATATGAGGGCCCTTCACCCAACTATTTGGGCATGCTGACCTCAGACTCCCAGCCCCAAGAACTATGAGACATATAGTTCTATTGTTTGTAAGCTACCCAGTCTAGCAAACAAAGACAGAGGATAATATATACACTGATTAAGTAACCTCTGCAAAGACAAAGAGATGATAATTTAAACATTATCACCTGAAATGCATGCTCATATAGTATGTAAAATTTTTTTGTGTTTGATGTTTTTAATGAATGACATATTTTCATGTGTTCCAAAGCTGAAAGAGCTAATTTTTAAGAATCCAGATAAAAAGGATACCCATAGACTCAAATAAGATTGAATATATCACATTTAAACTTCAAATGTAAAATCCCATACTAGGTTAGAAACATCCATTATGTAAATCCAGTATGTGGAAAGAGCTGGACTCAGGACTGTTTATTTGCAAAAGGCAGATGGCTTTTAGTTGAAGGCAAGCTGCATATGAATCAATAATGTGCAGTAGTTGCCAAAAATGGAGAAAGTTTTTACACTATAATGTTTCAGCAATAACAAAAGTAAGTACAAAATTACCATGATGCCGTCAGCATTACACAGTTTTAATTGTTGCATATTGTCTTGCAGTCCTTGCGCACATACATGCATAATTCAGAGTGCTGAATCTTAATGTACACATCACTGTTCAAGTGTCGCTTTTCTATCTAATATATTATAAAGCTAACGTGATTTCCATTAATGTGCTGAAGGCAAGAAAAACAATAGCAGAATCTTGCTCCGTGCATGATCCTGGCACACAGCGCCACATCTGGAGATGAGCTCCCAAAGGCATGGAGCCTGAAAACATGGGGCCAGCATTCTGCCAAGAAGATTCTTGGGGATTCATGGAAGTTTTTATGTACTTGAAGGCCCACTTCACTTTCCTTGTCTCTAGAGAGCACAACTGAGATGAATTGAATTCAACTCAACAAGCTGTTATTGATCCTCTATTAAATTTCAGGAATTAGGCTTGGAGTTTAGGGCTAAATGGACAAGAAAGACAGTATCTGCATTCAGGGATCTCAGAATCTAGTTGAAAAACATATAAAACTCCTTGTCAACTCCTTTTAAAGCCCCTGAGATGAATTTCCAAATTGCTTTTCTAAAGAATTGTATCAAATTTGTCTCCCACCAGGATTATGTGAGAAAGCTATTTCAACACATTCTTCTAGAAATGTTATACATTATATTTTTTCTAGTTTTACATAAAAATGGTATATTGTTTTACTTTCCATTTTTATTAATAGAAAATATTTTTCAAATATTTATTAATAATTATGTGAACTGGTTGATCATATTTTTTCCCTAATTTATAGCAGGAAACTGAAATTTTTATATATTAAGTGTAGTTATAATATTTCCTATTTTTTTTAATTTTATAGTTTCAGAGAGAGGAAGGGAGAGGGAGAGAGAGAGAGAGAAACATTAATGATGAGAGTGTCATTGATCGGCTGCCTCCTGCACGGCCCCCACTGGGTATCGAACTCACAACCTGGGCGTGTGCCCTGCCCCGGAATCAAACTGCGATTTCCTAGATCATAGGTTTGATGTTCAACCGCTGAACCACACCAGCTGGGCTATTTTCTAGTTTCTTACTGTTAATTAAACTTATTGAGGATTCCTTTTAAATAAACAGATTCCAAACCAAAATATATTAGCAAGCTCTTTCTAAATTATCTGAAAAACAAACCAACCAACCCAAGAGAACATTTGAAACAAAATGAATGAAGAGAATTATCTAGCTTGTTGGTAAAATGGGCATAGCTCAATTAGCACAGAGCAATGAAACCAAATAAATAATTCAGAAACTTTGTTATATGTGAGAATTTTATTCAGAAAAAGAATACTATCAGAAGTTACTGGAGAAATGAAGAATTTTTCATTATGCATCACTAGGGAAACTGGTTGTCTATTTTGAAAAAGAAAACCCACACCAATAATTTCCCAGCTAGGCGTGGTTCAGCGGTTGAGCATCAATCTAGGATCCAAGAGGTCTCGGTTCAATTCCCCGTCAGGGCACATGCCCGGGGTGCGGGCTCGATCCCCAGTGGGAGGCGTGCAGGAGGCAGCTGATCAGTGACTCTCATCATTGATGTTTCTATCTCTCTCCCTCTCCCTTCCTCTCTCTGAAGTCAATAAAGATATATTTTTAAAAATTAATTATTAAAATTCAATAAAAAGTAATATGAGATAAATGGTCAATTATTTGAATTAGGGTGCATGTTCTGAGTCAAAAGACAAATGTAAAATACTGTGATAAAATCTATTTTCACACAATTTTTCCTCAAATATAAAATATTGTTTTGCTGAAAGAACACATGCAAGTCATAAGTTAACAATTATTTATACTTATATCCAACCCCTGGCATCCCTCAAGCATTATGTGAAATAATTTAATAATTTGAAACTCTGGACAACTGCACAAATTCACTATGATCAAAATGAAAGCAAATTGCAAAAGAAATATACATCTATGTAGGAAGATGAATTCGAGGCAAAAAGCATTAAGTTATGAAAAGAACTTAATGAGTGACATCAGCAAGATGACAGAATAAGAGATACCAGGCTTCATCCCCCCCAAAAAGCAATTGGCCACCTCCCCAGAAGGAAAGTAGCCCTGGGAGAGCTCAGGAACTGGAGCCAAAGGCCTGAAAAGAACTGCACCCAAAAGGGAAGGAAGAGCAGCTTCGTTTCGCTGGCAGCACCCTGACCCCGGCCAGCCGGTTCGGTCCAGGAGTGAGGAGCGGGCCGAGCAGCCGGCCCCTCGGGTCTCCCGGGAGCTGCCCAGGGCCCCAGCTTCGGGCTTATCCCATCTTTCTCGAGAAAGAAAAACAAAGCTGGAGCCATTCAACTTCTTTCTTTCAAATGATGTGACACTGTTACAGGAACAGAAAGAGCACGGCGCCGGCGTCCGCAGACACACCCAGGAACAGAGCCGGGAATAAGCCCGCACAACCCGGCTTCGACAAGCGGGCAGGAACGCAAAACGCGAAGAGCAGGCTCTTCCGCAAATGGTGCGGGGAGGACAGGACATCCAAGTGTAAAGGGATGAAACGACCTTCACCTTAAACCCTACACAAAAATCAACTGAATATAGATGGAAGACTTAAACGTAAAACATGAAACTGTAAAACGCCTGGGGAAGAACGTAGCGGGAACACTCCTTGACCTTGGGCTTGGCTGTGATTTTTTTTTCACTTGACGCCAAAAATACAGGCAGCAGAAGCAAAAAGAAATGAGTGGGGCTGTATCAAAACAAGGTTTCTCCACAGAAAAGGAAGCAACCGACAGAACAAAAGGCATTGTATGAAATGGAGAAAATATTTCAAGTCATACATTTGGTAAAAAGGTAATATCTAAAAACATATGAAGAACTCAACGCAGTAGCAAAACAAATAACCTAATTAAATGATGGGCAAAGAACCTGAAAAAGATTTTTTCTCAAAAAAACCAACATACGAATGCCCTATAGGTACATGAAAATGTGCTAAACATCACTAATCACCAGGGAAAGGAAAATCAAACCACAGTAATATAGCACTTCACACCTTTAGTATGGCTGTTACCAAAATTTCAAGAGATACTAGTATGGGTAAGGATGCTGAGAAAAGAGGACTCTTGTACAGTGTGGATGGAAATATAAGTTAGTAAATCCATTCTGTAAAACAAAACATTAAAGACCAAATACCTTATGATCCAGCCATCCCACTTCTAGTCATATATCCAAAGGAAATGAAATCACTCTCTTGAAAAGCTGCGTGCACTCCCGTATTCACTGTGGCGTTATTCGCAGTAGCCAACATATGGAAACAACCCATGTGTCCATCAACAGATGAACGGATAAATAAATATAGTGTATACGTATGGAAGTCCTGTCATTTGTGACAACACGGATAAACCTGGAGGACACAACACTACGTGAAATGATCCAGACACAGCAACACAAATATAAGAACTCACTAATATGGGGAATATTAAGTAAGTAAATAAATCTTAAAATAACAGAGAATATAAAACCAGAGGCTATGGGGTGAGAAAAGAGGGAGATATTGATCAAAGGGTACAAACTTTCAGTTATTAGGTGAATAAGTCCCGGAGAGCTACAGCATGGTGACTATAGTTAATAATAATACATTGCACACACAAGACTTGCTGAAAGTGCAGATTTCAAGTATTCTTACCACAAAAAAATGTGCTAACTATGTGAGGTAATGGATCGGTTAATTACCTTCATTGTGATAATTGTTTTATAATGCATAGGTATATCAAAACATCATGTTGTATACCTTAAATATGTACACATTTTATCAAAAAAGGAAGATATTATTGAAATAGGTAAAAATGTGAAATAATTACAGTGTCTGAAAAGAAAGAAAAATAGAGTTTGAGGTAAGTGGAAGTAGTAAGTAGATTGGTTAGTAAAAAGAACCTTAGTTAAGGGTTATTGCTGTTCCTGAGATAGAGCACCCAAGGGAAAAGAAAAACCACTGAAAAACATAATAGAAGAAACTTTCCATTACATTAAGGAATAACTGGTAACACAAATAGTGCAGAAAATATGAATAAAATTTGACTGCTATTGGGCAAATTCTGGCCAGTTATTAAACTTTCAGGTTAAAAAAAAATATTCAGGGACCCAAGCAAAAATGTAAGGCATTTTCAAAGAAAAATAAAATTGTCTAGCTATATTTAGAACCAAAAGAAAATGGACTGTTATCTAAAATAATCTGAGGAAAATGAAAGAAGGAATGGAGTAATGATGTCACACGAGCCAAGTTGCCATTCAACCATGAAGAATGGTGGGCAGACATTCTCCAGCGTCCCAAGAATAGCAACTAGCACTCCTTGAGTACCTGCTCTAGGCTAAGTCCTTTCCTGCATGCTTTCCTGGTATGACCACCCTAGGTTCTCATGATAATCTCATGAAAGGGGTACAATTACTATATTTTATAGTTGAAGAAATTGAGGTAAGGCAGTTAATTTGTCCAAAAGTTCACATCTTGTTGATGACAGAGCTTGGGTTAAAACCCAGGTAACTTGGCTGAAAAAACTGTACAGTTTCCTACTACACCACACTGCCAAGAACCAGAAATAATTTAGAGAGTAATGAAACAAAGATGTTTCCTTAAAAAGTTAAGAAATACACTAACAAACCTAGCAGGTGGTGAAATTCAGCAAGTAGAAAAGATGAATTATGATTGCAGAAGAGAATGGCACTAGGCAAAATTAAAATGTTAGTATGATAGTGTATATACTAGTGCAGTCAAGAAAAGTGGGGAGCAGAGAGGAAAAAGGTGGGGGTGATGTATGTACCAGTTATAATCTGCTTATCTATCTCATAGGGAGAAAATGGATTCTGCTCAAAATGGAAATATGTTATTAAAGAGATGTCTTCCATCCATTCACATTATTCATGGACTTCTTTTTGTTAAAGAGTTTTATAGAAATTAATTTCTCTTGATGTGAAAAAATATCTGAAGTTCACAATTTCTTCAGTTTCAATGAACTTTTTCTTCTGTTAAATTTAAGTAGAATTCAATAAAATAATTTTAATTAATATATTATGTATCATCTGTATACTATAATGCCAATGTCATAATATTATTTTTTCTATTGATTTATCTGTCTAATTGAGTTGTGATATAGCTAGAATAATGCTCCCATTATGTAGTAACAACTCTAGATACTCATGGTAATAAGGATTGAATATTTTAGTCATTCCAGGAGTTCTGTTCCTGGCTTTGTTGCCTGCTGGTTCCTGGCTTGAGAGTGCACAGGCAATTCAGTGGAACTCTCTTGAGCTGGGACCTGCAGCCTAAAATTGCAGAGATGAGAAAAGTACAAAATTTGCAAATGAGTAACTAGAAAAGTTGGCCAGCGGATCAATACTGTGTCCCCAACTCGAATATTGGACTCATATGCAGACTAGCACGTGGGGACACAGCATTACCTGTTGGTCATTGGTTCAGTGCATATAGCATATCCTGCACCTTTGTACCCAGCCACACAAGGGAGGTACAGTCAAGGCCTGGCCTCAGGGCAGCCCTCGCCCCCAGGAGAAGGGGACGGCTGGTGGTGCTAGTAGATAAGCGATGGAGGCGGTGACAAGGGACTTATGACAGCATGAGAAGCTTTGTCATTACTGGGTTCTCTACAGCTGGAAACAGAACAAGCCATTGAGGCCCCAGGGGTCAGTCAGGGACAAGAGAGTTTGGTGTCAACTGGGTTCTTACAGTGCAAGCTGCCTGGGTGCTCTGAGGTAGCTTTGAGGTCTCCTAGGTGGGAATAGTTGGCCCAACCTGGTGAAGGAGTGAGCCTGTGGGTCAAAATGCATTATTTTTTCTGGTATTTTTCCAGGTTTCTGACCTGACCCTACATCCTCCATTCCCACCCCGTGCCCCAGATCCTTAGTTACCTAGTTCCTCGCTGTTCCTCTGCAGCTGGAATCTATCTGCGCCTTCCCACTGCCTTGGCCTCCGAAATATGTGGAACCGACACCGCTTCCTGTTTTGATGGTGTAATGCCACAGACACAGTGTGTCTTCATTTCAACGAAACATTTGATGCGATCTCTCCTGGTATTTTTTTCCTCACAATCGTCAACATTACAACTTACTGTTTTTATAATTTCTTGTGGACATAGTTTCCAGTTATATTGGAATGTCTTTAATTTTTGTGATGTCTAAGATTAGTTCCATCAGTTTCCCCACTACTTGTGATACCATCTAGGACTTTTTCCTGGATTAAAGTCGGCGCTGGACTAGGATGTTTATTCTAGTCTCAGTAGTTATTCATTTAAGAGTGAAGTATTGTCAGGAAATGGAACTCAAAGTGTCTCAAGTTCTGTAGATATCTTCCTGGTAACATTTTAAAAGGCAGTAATGCAGACAGATAACTAATTAGCCCAGCATTGTACTGTATCCTATAGGAGGAGAGATTTTTAGTCACTTTTCCCCATGCCTGGTCCACCTATGCTCACCCATTTATTAACAGCCCTTTTTTCCTACCCCCTCCCTCCTCTTCAAGGAAAGAGCTTAATCTGATTATTCAAATCCAGAGCCTGATTACACACATTTATTAATGGGTATTGCCACTGTGTGCGCAATCGCTGGTATAACTTCAAAGTGATGAGCCCCAGATCCAGAATTTCTCATTGTCATTTCCCTGTTGCAGAATTGGAAGCAAAGTCAGGGATTCTTCTAAAATTTTCATGGCATTTTTCTGACTCCCATGCTGTGTCAGGGTCAGTATATGAACTCCAGCCCTATTCTGACCAGAGCCTGCTGATTTCAATATTTAAAAGGTGGAGATCTTAGGGTGAGGAAGGTATTTGGGAGGTTTCTTTCAGACTTAAAGCCTAATCCACAGGCTTCAATTTATCTTTCAATCAGGGCTATCAATTGGAGAACCCAGCAACCAACAAAATGACACTTTTTATTCCTGTCCTGGTTAGATCCTTGGGTATCTTATTTGATAACCTCGTGGGGGGGATTTTTGACAGTGACAGGATTTAAGCTTTCCTAACCTCCTGTATTAGTCAAGGTTCTCCTGAGAAACAGAACCAACGGGAGATTTATTATGAAGAATTGGCTGGTGCAGTTACCAAGGCTAAGATGCCCCATGATCTTCCATCTGAGAGCTGAAGACCCAGGAGAGCAGGTGGTGTAATTCGACCTGAATTCAAAGGCCTGAGAACCAGGAGGGTTGACTGGCATAAATCTCGGTCAGAGGGCAAGAGAAGATGAGATGAAAGATTCCAGCTCAATCAGTGAGGTAAGAAGAAGGAGGTAAATTCTTCCTGCCTCCAATTTTTGTTCTATTTAGAGTCCCAGTGGATTCGATGAGGCTCACCTGCCTTGGTGAGGAAAATCGACTTTGCCGAGTTCACCCATTCAAATGTTAATCTCTTCTGGATATACCTTCACAGACACACCCAGAAATAATGTTTACTCTGAATACCTCCTGGCCAGTTGAGTGGATACGTAAAATCAATCGTCAGACTTCCTGATTGGAAAATGATTATAATACCATGGAAATCTGCTGACGCCTAAGATACCTTATAACATTTAATGAGAAGTACTGTAATCAGTCTGTGTTAGCTTTTGCTATAAGAAGACAGAAATACACATTTTATTTCTATATCTTACACAGTTGGTATACTGCTTGCACACAGAAGTTATTTCAATGAATAACATAATTTTAAGTGTGTAATGTCAAAAACATTTTTCAGATATTTGGAGCTTCTAAGGAAGCATTTAATTGAGCAGGTACTAAATATCCTAAAAAGCATACTCATTTAGAGAGGAGAAAATTGAGGTTTTAAGAGGTTAAGGGGTGGGTACAAGTTTCCACGCTTAGGAAGTGGCCAAGTTGAGATTCAAACAGAGGTATGTACAATGCCAGAGCCTACGCTTGGCCTCGGGCTACTAAGCTAGCTCAGCGGTACAGGGGCTTCCCGTTCCTGTCCTTGGTTAGACAGCATTATCTCATATGACTCGATAAATATCAGTTCTGGCTCTGGGCAGAAACTTGGCTATTCTTGGTGATAAGATATTTTGGTCTGCTGATTGACATGAAGGCTAATTAACTAAAAGATATCTTTATGACTAATAAGTGTCTCCTTTTATCATGTTATTTATTTATAAAAGATTTGGAGTAAGATGAGAGAGGGAGGCAGGGAAGGGGTAGGAAATCAAAAAGTCTAAAGTACGCAAGGCAGAAACATTTGTGAGGAAGAAACTGAATTCCAGCTTTCTATTAAGAATATACTTTCATATATATATATGTATATATATACATATATATATATAGTATGGTATATATTAAATCTGTTACAATAATACACTATATCAAATACATATAATATAAAATATAATATAATAATGCATAATAAAATTATAACATATAACATAAATAAACCTTTGTATTCTCAGGCTTGTCATTTCTTCAAGGGAGAGGTCGGAAGTATGGAAAATAGTGTTAGAAATACAAAAAACTTCAGGAAAAATTTGTGTAAGAATAAGCATGTCATAATTTCCTAGATAGTCACTGAAATTAGGTCTACAGATTCAGCTCTGAGCTTTCTGGCATGGCAGTCAAAGAAAAAATGAGATAAATGAACAGTTATTAATTTTCTATTGTCCAGGAAGAACATTTATTCAGTAGTTAGTGTGATAACCATGTCTAAGCCCTATTGTTTGTGCATGTACTTGAAGTTCTCTCAGTAAAGGCCTTTGATGTGTAATCTGCAGCCAGTTATACTCATGTGGCCCCAGGTTTTATTCCCCTCTCCTGTGCAGATTTCCCTGGACCCAGTGTTCGCACCTCTGGGTGCCAAGGAGCACAGCACCGCGGGTTATGAGCTATAATCTGCTCCATCCTGCTGGAGTTGCAGGTCCTGATTTCCATCTTCAAATGAATCACCTTGTAAATTGATAGTATTTCTGTTCCTTTGAGGGAACATTCTATGTTTGCGATCTCTCTATAGCTAGAAAATACAGCAAAAAGACATAATCAGGGCCTGGAATATAGTACATTTTCCCAGGGGAACAGGATGAAGAGAGAGAAATATATTACAGAGCAAAACTCTATTTTCCTTGCTACATACTGGAGAAAGATATTCTTATTTACAGGTGAGTAGTTAAATTATAGAAATTCCAAGGCATCAGGAAGCACTCCTAAATCCCTTCCATTTGAAAATCCTTCTCAGGAGTTGAGCGTTCAGTTCTTTTTTGAAAATTTAATTGATGTCTCATTTGTCTTCTAATCACTAACACCTTTGTGTCAACATGTTCTTTCCAGCCAGGGAAATTTCTCAGAATGTCTTGGATACAATGAGGGACAAATGACACATTAAGTGTGTTTTGGATGGGAAGACGTTAGCGATAGAGGGATCAGAATCCAGTTTATTGCATAACTGCTGAACCCACAGTTATAGGCCAGCTCAGCCGGGGTGTGATTAGTATCTGATTCAATGTCAGATGTACGAAAAACGAAAACTGCTGTAGTAATTTCATATCTCTTGGAAGGCCTGACTTATAAACAGATTTGAAAGGTTTGGACCATCTCTAAGCATTTCTAGATGTCCTCACCTAGATGTAGACTTCAACTGAAGAAATAAATGATCGAGTGTACACCCTTAAGTGTGCTGCATTATTAACCTTATGATTGTGGGGGTGGAGGGTGGAGGTAGAAAAGAGTATGGGGGGATAAATGGTGAGGAGAAAAAATAAAATGAAAAAAGTTACTTTTCTAAAAAAAACAAATCATTTTTTCAAGAAAATCTTAAAAATAATGTTATGTTATGTTAAATTTACTTGACCTAAAAATGTTCTAGCTTTCTGGTCAGGAACGTCTTATAAGTATAGCGAGTTACACATAGCAGGTCCTTTTTTATGAACTCTAAGTATAAGCCTTCATAATTCTTTCTGTCTCCTTTAATAATAAGCTATGTTAGATGAAAAATTACATTTTGTATGGAACATGGCTACTGACAGCTCACAAAGAAACATTTTACCCAAAGATTTAATTAGTTGTAGGTTGCCTGGGTAGCACCTTCAAAATTATAACATTATATGTGCATTATAAATATAAATTAAACACAGGCTTTAAAAATAAGTAATATAGTCCTCTGGCTTTTGTTAATAATGCTGATAACCACTGAGAGGCAATAAAGCAAGATTTCGAAGGTACAAATGCTGTGCCATTTTCAGAGAAGGTAAAAAACATAATTTCCTTTTCCCGTCAGCAGGCCCACAGCCAAGCCACCGAGAGGTGGCCCCACGGGGACCAGCCCCTGTAACTCCTGCGCTCCTGGGGCTTTCCACAGGGCCACTCAGCCAGTTCCCCGACAAGGCGACTCACCGAGTCTCTCAGTGTCCCCCCCCCACAGGCACGTTCATCTGCCTTGCCAGAAGCAGGCTGAGGCCAGAAGCAGGCTGAGGCCTGGAGCTTCAGGTTTATGGTCATGAAATATATTTCGGAGAGGGAATGAGAGGATGAGCTGCGTTTGCAGTGCGCACATTCACCTGTTACCCTGACTTCAGACCTAGTAAGTGCTGTGCTACCTGCTGCAAATGACCAGCTTCGAATGACAGAAGGGTCTAGAATCTGGTTATGGCATCAGAGGTCTACCTGTGAGAGGAAGTGAAAATCGAACCATCTAGGCATTGCCAAGTGAAATGATAGGAAAGGAGAAATAATTTTAGAGCCATCATATAATGAAATAATAAAAGGGATGTCTCTTTATTTAGATTTGTTTGAACACCAACCAAACTTGTCTTTTCAAAGTCTGGGAATCTCATTAGTGAAGGATCCAAGTAGACTAAGGGCATTTATGGAAGATTGAAAAAGCTGGTAGAAGACCAGAAAACTTATAGATACACATGAATATTTTAGGGAAAACGTTGATCTAAAGCATCTGAAATGTTAACCTCAATCAAGGAGAGAATTGAGTAAAATTAGTTACAAAATTTCATTGTGAAGAAAGTGGGGGAAAATTAGACAGAAAATATTGATAAAATACCTTTTACAATAACATATGTATTTTAAACCATGCTCTGTCTAAACTTCTTAAAAATTGAAATATCTTAGAATACGAAAAAATTTCACAAAATATTAATTATACACCATGACACTCTCTTTAGTATTGGAACTTTTGTTTTTCCCCCCAAATTTACTCTATATAGGAAAGTGATGGTTGCCACTTTATACTTAGAAAACTACCACTTTTTTCTTTTAATTTGATATATGTCTTTGAACTATATACGTCAAAAGACATATTTACAAAATATTTACACGGTGGAAAAAATAGAGAAAAGCAATGTTGCATTTATATATTCTTTCTGACACAAAAATAGCTACTTCATGACAGGTGCAATCACGTCTGGTACCTCATCCCCCTGCCTTTCCTCTCACTTTGTATTAATCTTTTTTATGTTTCAGATGAAGCTATGTTCTCTTTGACATTATGGACTCTTGATCATAGATGACCGTCCCAATCCAGAGCAGAGATCTGGATGAAAGGGAAGTTACCATGGTTTCTGGGGTGCTAATGGCAGTTTCTGGAATGACCACTAAAGGCGTCGGTGAAGGTCGGGAAATCTGGGGTGAGGCAGGCTCTCAATTTATGACGTGTGAGCATGTTTTCGAGATTCTGATTTATGGGCAGAAAGTCGGAAATACAAACCGTGGTCCTCATGGAGATACAGACACAGAGACAGAAAAGAGGAGACAGAGGGCGAGCCTGTCAATAATGGTTCAAGCGCTTAAATGAATTTCGAATTTGAAGTAAAAATACATTCATCTAATTCTGAGCAAAATTTACCTACTAAGTTGGTATTTTGATGAGAAACATTTACATTAAAAAATTTTTGTAGTGATGTGCTGAATACCTATTTGTTTTCTTCCAAGTCAAGCAAATGAAGTAGTAGCTTGAAGGGCCAACAAATAAGGAATGACATAAAATCTGCTTTCAGAGGAGCTCATCCCACTGGGCTCTATTACAGTCCAGTCTCATTCAGGACGCTTGCACCACACGTTCCATGTCATTAAGAAGACAGTATAGCAGTATTTCCTCAAAGCAGTGGGGTAATTGTATTAGTTGCTATTTACTCACATTTTTGGCTTTTCTCACACTTAATTTGTTTCAGAAAATGTATTTTAATATAAAACATATCAGATTACTTTTTAAAAAAATTTATCTTTATTGTTGAAAGTATTACAGGTGTCCGATTTCCGCCCCCCCACCTCACTCCCACTCCCTCCACGTCACTCCCACCCCCTCCCCAGGCCTTCACCCCGTTATTGACTGTGTCCATGGGTTATGCATATATTCATATAATTTGGTTAATCTCTTCCCACCCTCCACCCCCCTTCCCTCTTTCCTTTGAAATATGATCATCTGTTGCATGTGTCAGTGTCTCTGGATCTATTTAGTTCATCAGGTTCTTTTGTTCATTAGCTTCTTAAAGAAGACCCTTCAACATTTCCTGTAGTGCTGGCCTGGGGGTGATGAACTCCTTTAGCTTTTTCTTATCTGTGAAGCTCTTTATCTGACCTTCAGTTCTAAATGATAGCTTTGCTGTGTAGAGCAATCTTGGTTGTAGTTCCATGTTTTTCATCACTTTGAATATTTCTTGCCACTCCCTTCTGGCCTGCAAGATTTCTGTTGAGAACTCAACTGACAGTCGTATGGGGGCTCCCTTGTAGGTAACTAACTGCTTTTCTCTTGCTGCTTTTAAGATTCTCTCTTTGTCTTTAACCTTTGGCATTTTAATTATGATGCCTCTGGCTGTGGGCCCCTTTGGGTTTCTTTTGTTTGGGACCCTCTGTGCTTCCTGGACTTGTAAGTCTCTTTCTTTCCCCAGATAGGGGAAGTTTTTTGTCATTTTTTCAAATAGGTTTTCAATTTCTTGCTCTCTTTCCTCTCCTTCTGGCACCCCAATAATACAATGTTGGGCCTCTTGATGTTGTCCCAGAGGCTCCTTATGCTATCTTCATATTTCTGGATTCTTTTTTCTTTTTGCTCTTCTGGTTGGGTGTTTTTTGTTTCCTCATGTTCCAAATTGCTGATTTGATTCTCAGCGTCCCCTACTCTACTGTTGATTCCCTGTAAATTATTCTTCATTTCAGTTCATGTAGCCTTCATTTCAAATTGGTACTTTATTATGTCATTGATTTTCTCAGTTGTTTTCGTAATAATATGCTTGAGCACCCTTATAAACAAAATTCTAAACTCTATCTGTTAGCTTGCTTGGATCTATTTCATTTAGTTCCTTTTCTAGAGATTTCTTCTGTTCTTTCCTTTGTGACATGTTTCTTTGCCTCTGCATTTTGGCTGCTTCCAGGTGTTTGTTTCTATATATTAGGTAGAGCTGCTATGTCTCCTGGAATTTGTAGAGTGGCTTTGTGTAGCAGGTGTCCTGTAGGGCCCAGTGGCTCAGCCTCCCCAGTCACCTGAGCTGGGCCTTCTAGGTGCTCCCCTGTGTGGGCTGTGTGCACTGTCCTGTTGTAGTTGAGCCTTGGTTGCTGTTGGCGTCCCTGGGAGGAATTCAGCCCCAGGCCAATCGGCTGTGAGGACCAGCTGCAACTATAGCCAAAGAGTTGCTATGCTGGAGACAACTCTATGGAGCAGGATTTACTTCAGTGGGGCTTTGGTGTTCACCAAGTGCCCCCCTTGAGTGTCACTCGTGGATGTGGTAGGGTTGTAATCCAGCGTGGTCGAGTCTGACCACCAGGTGCACTGTCCCTGGGGCCTCCCGGGAGGTGCACAGTCAGCCTGTGCTAGTGCCTTGCCCAGGGCCTCCCAGCATGAGCTACACAGCAAACCGTAGTTGGCTGCTCCTTGTGCTGGGCTTGGAGGTGCCCAGGAGAGGCCAAGCTATGAGCCAGTGCAGCTGCCGCTAGTGCCTGGCCTGGGGCCACTTATCAAGCCGTATGGGGCAGCTGCTGCTTGTTTGAGAGATTTTAGGAAAGTCCTAAGCATGAGGCTCGAGAGGCCCCTTGCACAGAAAAGCCCCTGGAAATGGCCTGGATGAGCTGCAGGTGGGGAGGGCGGGGCCTCCGGGAATCACGGGGCGGGGCCGAAGGTGCGAGTCAGGTGCTGGCGACTCAAATATGGCGCCCGCCTGCCGGCTGTGTGCCGGGAGGACTCGCCACAGGAGCCATGGCCTCCGCCAGCCCTTCTGCCCGGGAGGAAGCCGCCCTCCGCCTCTCGCCCGGATCTCAGGCAGGTTAGTTCCTCCCTGAGTGTCCCGGGTCCCTTCAGGCTGCTCCCGGCGCTGGGCTCAGAGGGAGCGTCCGAGTGAGTCCGTGCCGGACCCTTTAGGAGGAGCTGCTGGGGCTCCCGCAGCCTCCGACACCCTCAGGGACGGTCCCCGCTGGTTTCACAGCCCTAAATTGTGGGGACGCCTCTTCCAGGCCCTGGAGGCCTGGGCTGGGGCCTGCTGTGGGGCTGGGACCCCTCGCTCCTCCGGGAAACTCCCACCGCCAAGATGGCCTCCTGGGTTTACCCTGCGGCTCAGGGTGTGGGCCCGGCCCCGTCTCCGCCCCTCCTCCCGCTCTGATGCTCGCTCAGGTCCCTGGCTGTGGGGCTTCTGTGCAGCCGGGTGTCAGGCGCTCTGAGTGACGGCGGTTCTGTGTTCAGTTGTGAGTCTGCTGCGGCTGCGGGCGGCGGGGTGCAGCTGTTGCCTGCCGCCCGCTGTTTCCTCTGCTCCCCGTTGCTTTTAAGTGGTAGCCGACAAGGAGCTTGCGTCGTGTGGAATGTAGCGCCGTCCTGGGCAGCCTCCATCCCCAAGCAGGTGTCAGTCCTGGCCTGAGTCTCCCTCGCCTTGCCCATGGCAGTAACCAGGCTAGTTCCCATCCAGGCCTTCCCTAGCCACCCTCCACTGGCTGCCATATGGATTTTTTATAATGTAAATATTATTATGTCATTCTCCTTCAAAATTTTTAAAGTTATTGCTTACAACCCACGAGAGAATAGAAAAAACTTAGATTGGCCTCTCGGACCCTTCGGGCTGTCGCCTGCCTCCTGGCTCCGCGGCACCTGTCTGCATTCGCTGTGCTGAGAGGGCTGGCGCCCCTCAAAGGCTCCAGGTCCTGCTGCTCCCTCAGCTGGGGCAGCTCCTTCCCCTCGCTGGTCAGTGCGCTCCTGCTCTCCCCTCAAGGTCAAATGCTAACTTTTGAGGCTTTCGTGTCACTTCCTTTTTTAGAGCTTTGGTTCGTAGATCTAAGGAGTCATAGGGATCTCGGCTCTGTCTGTGCACAAGCCGCTTTGAGAAGCAAATGATGGAGATACTGAATTTCAAAGCCATTGGCTTTAGAGCCAGGAGAGTAGAATTTGAATCTCTGCTCTTGTAATTATTAGCTGTGTGGCTATATCTTCTCATGTGCAAAATGGGGTTATATTATCCATCTTGTTTTTGTTAGGATGAGCACTATTGTTCAATAGGAGCAAAAGTCAGACATTTAGGACATTATCAATTAATATACATTTTAATTTTGTTATTATTTTCAAATATGTTTGGGGTTACTTTATCCATCCTTATAGTTCTGTAGACACCTAAGAAATTATTACGTGTCTACGCATTACCACTTATGAGATGACCGGCCAAGCCTCCTTAGCCTGTACACCAGTGGCATCAGGATTTTCTCCTAGAATTCCACAGCTTTGCTAGGGAGATCAGCAAGGACACTGGGGACACAGCCTTGGCCAAGAAGCCTGAGGCTATGTGAAATGAGGGCTACTCTGGAGTAAATTGTCATGTTCAGAAAATAAAGAAGGAGCCAGACCATGCCTAATTCCACAGGAAAGAGATTAGTTGCAGCAGAAAACATGTGGAGTTAATTTGGTTAGAAAGGAAATATTAACATCTTGAATTCCACATAAGGACTCCTACCCTTGGATAATTTACAGAGCCCCATTATAGCTCCGCATAAGTGTAGTGGGTACATTGTAAAAGAGCAAATAAAGGATGTCTATTGTTACAGTGAATGCTTGTGTTCTATGTATATTCAAAACCTTATTCCACATATGTAGCTTTTACGGACATGGAGCCTAGGGATTGTGGAAGAATTGAAACAAGAAGTGATATTTACATAATGTTCCTTCAAGTTCCATTTTGGCTAAATTTTAAAATATGATTTTACAATAATGTATACTTGGAATGAGTCAGGAGAGTATGCGTCTATAACACGGAAGTCAGCTGTAGTTGGAATAAATTAATTTTTCATTAAGTTAGGGTCCCAGTTGACTGCTAATGTTTTGCCATTCAGAACTTGAAATTGGACTTTTTGTAATAGTTCCTGAAATTACTATAAATTTGTATGTTTATGGAGATCCATGCCTTCATCACCTTCACTTCGTTTTTGATGGGGGAAGACTAGAGTTTGTTTCTGTTCAGTGCTATCTGTAGACATACCCCCTCTCCCCCCGCCTCTGTTTTACTCTGCTTCTTGCTTTGGGACTTTTTTCTCTCTCTAGCTTTCCAGTTTTAGACTAAAGGTATCCTTCCTCAGGTGCTATCTCCAGCATTTTGTTGTTGTTTGTTTTTAAAAGCCTTCCATAGGTGATTGTAAAAGGATACTTAAGGACCTAATACTGGAACAGATAAGTAAATTAAGACTTTAGAGATAACCGAACCAGGACCATTATATAGTAAATTAGCTGATCTCCAAAACTAGTTACATAAAAAACAAGTTACCTAATTTATTTTACATTTCCCAAAGAGCTTTCTGCATATCTGAAGACCCTGGCATTCTCTTATGTAGATCCAAGAGCCCTTGTGCACTGCTGGTGGGAACGCAGACTGGTGCAGCCACTGTGGAAAGCAGTATGGAGGTTCCTCAAAAAATTAAAAATGAAACTGCCTTAGGATGCAGTGATTCCACTTCTGGGAATTTATCTGAAGAAAACCGAAATACTAATTTGAAAAAATATATGTACCCCTATGGTCATTGCAGAGCTATATACATTAGCCAAGATTTGGAAGCAGACCAAGTGTCCATCCCAAGTAGATAAGTGGATAAGACAGCTGTGGTACATTTACACAATGGAGTACGACTCAGCCCCCCAAAAGGAAGGGAATTTTATGCTTTGCAACAGCATAGATGGACCTGGAGAACATTATGCCAAGTGAAATAAGCCAGGCAGGGAAAGAAAATACCGTATGATTTCACTCAAATGTGGGATTTAATGAACAAACTGAACTGCCAAACAAAAGAGAGATGGACATAGATAAAGAGCAGGCAGACAGCTCTGGTGACAGGGTGGGGGAAGTGTTGGGGAGGGTGGAGGGATTGAGCAAAAAAGAAAAAAAAAAGAACTTCTGGACATGGTCAACAGTGTGGTGATTGCAGGGGTGAGGGAGGGAGATGGGGAGAGGACATAGAAGGGAAAATGGTGATGGAAAAAAATAAAAATATAATGAAACTTTTTACTGGAATTTTAAAAAATATTCTTCAGGGATAGATTTTGCATTTGTAAAATGCTTCTTTGAAAACATTTTGAAATTAATTTTGTTATAATAAAAAAGCATCATTTTAAAGCATTAATATTCCAGATTAATATTATTTCTTTCTTGTTTTAAAGTTTAAAATCTACAGATCTTAGAAAAGTATACAGCATTTAAATTGTATTATACAGTGTATATAGGTGTATATATGTTATATGTGGCTATATATACACATTTATGTATTCACATAAATGACTTAGAAATTCTCACCATTCAAAATAAATAGTTTAAAATCTATAATTATATCAACCACAATAATATTTGCTTTACTTAATGACTACTTTTTATTACTGTTTATTAATCAGTACACTGTGTCCTGTGTCTTTCCCACATATTTTTATTCATTCCTCACAAGAATCCTAAGTCCCATGAATTGTTATCCCTGGTAAGCCCAGGCGTAGGGACAAAGTAGCTCAAGGTCATATAGCTTTTGAGAGATGAGCAAGCATCACAGTATCTCCTTTTTCTTAATCACTACATTGTCTTTTTAAACAATTACATTAACTGTCTCATGTTAATCAATGGGATACCATGGAAAACCACTTTTGGAACTTAAATACAGAAACAATAAACTTACGTAGTTTATATCAATAGTACGTAATAAACAATAAAATATAGCTAGTCCTCATTTTAAGCATATGGTAGAATACTATTATTTCATGAAACAGAAAAATTAGGTTGGGATTCATAATTTTACAGATGGAATCATTGTTAGTATCTCTCAAGTAGCAATTAGAATCTAGGCAGAAAAATCTAGAGAAACTGGCGTTCTTTGTAAATGACATGCATATTTTGATGTCACAGCTTAAGTTAAATCATCTTTGATAACGTATTAATAACTGTAGAAGCAATTTCTGGACAATTTATACTGGCACTGTGCAGGCAATACTCAAAAGTGCACGAAAAGTTGTGTTTCTTAAGTTGATAAGGTCTATTTAGGATGTAATGAGAGCTTGAAATGCATTTTTACAAAGAATCACAGGAACTTCCATTCACAATGAATTATAGGTACTATCTGCACTTAAGTTAAAATAAAATGTCATGAAGCAGCTTTTCTCTTTTAAACACCCTTAAATGTATTTAAACATAAAAACCCTTTAAAGCAAAAAACCCAGCTCACAGTGCCTTTATAATGACTGACTTAGCACCAAACCCTGACTCTTGTAGAACAGCCAAAATGTCAGTTTTGCAGCTAACTGCAGTAGGAGCCGAAGTGATGCTAGAGTACATGTAAGGAGTCGTATTGGCAGGAAGAGTGTGATGGGAGAGAGAAATCGCAGAGATGGAAAAGCCAGGTAAGCAGAAAAAATAATCCAAAGGAAATACGAGGAGTTCAGGGACACTAAGATTTCAGGGAAGACCAGAACAAGGCGAAGGGTTCTCAGACAGAGGAGCTGAGGAGGGTCATACGGCACCGTGCAAGGGTGACAAGGAGAGAGGATCCAGCGAGGCCGAGGCCGGCGAATCTTCCGGCCACAGCAGCATTGACTCCAGCCTGCTGCGAGGAAAACTGCTGGAGCAGAGGAGGGAGAAACAGGGATGAGGCAGGTTTCATCTGGGGAATTAAAAATACCCAAACAGCTGCGTGCAGCCACCTTTGGATCTACAACAGGTTCATTTAGAGGGTTTATTTATAGCAGTTTGGTGGTGATTTTTATGTTGTTCTTCGTGGTTTGTTTTCAAACTTGCAGCCGGGACTAAAGTGGACACAAAAAAATGAGATGAAATGAAGGACGGCTGTAGGATTCCACAGGTCCACAGCTGGGAACAAACGCTTCAGAATGAATCACACCTTGAGTCTTGCCCAGACTTGAGTGAGATACTATTCAGATAATATTTTGGTCTTTAGATTTTAGAGTTGATGCTGGAATGAGTTAAGACTTTTAGGGCTGTTCAGGTGGAATAAATGTATTTTGCGTATGAAATTTGGGGGGCCAGAGGTAGACTGCTAGGACATGACTCATTTCCCCCCAAATTCATGGTAAAGCAGTACACCTCCAGATGTGACTGTGTTTGGAGATGGGGCTTTTAGGAGGCCATCTACATTAAATGAGGTCATTAAGATGGGCCCTAATCGGATAGAATGGATGGTCTTATAAGAAGAAAAGAGGGGAAAAAAGATCTTTTTTCAACATGCGAAGGCACACTGAGAAGGCAAGAGGGCACCCATCTGTAAGCCAGGGAGAGAACGCTCACAAACTGAATCAGTCAGAACACTGACCTTGGACTTTTAAGCTTTAGAACTCTGAGAAAATAAATTTTTATTTTTCAAGCCACTCAATCTATTGTTCTTTTTAAGGCAACCTGAACTGATTCAGACATCCTCCTACGGTGCCAACCTGCTTTGCACGATTACATGAGGAGGCAAAAAGTTATATTGTTTTAAGTAAGAATTGGAGTTGTTTGCTAAAGCAGTCAACCTGCTCTGACTGCTATGATAACAGGAGAAAATATGTGGAAAGATAATAATAATAAAAGGACACATGATAGTGCCAAGAACCCCAAGAAGCAACAGATGTGCCACAGGATTTCAACATGCAGTATTATCATTCAAGGTCTGTGACAAAGGAGACAGTCATTGTTACTTCATGTAACTCCTTGAGAAAAAAAATTAATTCAGAAATTCTTTAAGAAGAATGTTCCAACCATGTGAGCGGCTGAACCAGATTTAGCAATCATGGGTACAGAAAAGTGCCAGCTTTTGTATTTTTAATAGCTGCCAAAACAAGAAATTCAGAGCAAACTATTAACAGGAGGGCATGTCCCAGTAAGCACACTTCTAGGGGATTAAACAAAAGCAGACGAATAGCAATGAGCTGAGACAGAGCACACAGATTCTTAAATCTGAGGTTCACGCCTGATAAGGAACATCCATTTAAACCACGGCTGCAGTCTTGAGTTGGAAATTTTGCTTCATTTCTCAAAGAAAAGAGTATGTTTCCAATAGTTTGTTTTAAAGAGAGAGAAGATGTCATGCATTCATGATACATATCATATCTGTGAAGTTTTCACGTTAACTTTTGCTAGAGAAGAACTTGTGTGTTTTTTTTAAATTAGTCTCAATAGGCTATGCTGTGCTATAGTGACAAATATACCCCTAGATCTTAGAGATTGTACACATCCAAGTTTGGTAGGCAGAATAATGATCCCCCAAGATGTCCATGTCCTAACCCCAAAATCTGTTGAATATATTACCATGGCAAAAGGGAATTTGCATAGTTGATTAAGTTTAGAGTCTTGAGGTGGGGTGATTATCCTGGACTATTGGAGTAGGTCCGATATAACCATGATAGTTCTAGTAAGAGGGAAGCAGCGAGGTCAGAGTGACAAGGAGGTGTGATGACAGAAGCAGAGGTTGAAATGATGTGGCCGTGAGCTAAGAAATGTGGGCAGCCTCTAGCAAGTGGGAAAAGCAAGAAATCTTCAGAAAGAATGCAGGCGGACCAACATCTTGATTTTAGTTCTGTGAGGACCACTCAGGCTTTGGACTTTCGGGCACTGTTAGATAACAAATTTGGGTTTTTTCAATTTAAGGCCACTAAATTTATGGCGATTTGGCAATAGGAAACTAAAATAGCAACTTTATTCTTATTTACGTCATAACACAAATACAGGTCTGGTGGTTTTTCTCCTGGTGGTGACTCAGGGAGTCTGAGTCACTTCCAATCAGTAGGAAGACATATAGACAGACTCCTAGATTGCTGAGGAAAGTGGGAGCTACTGACCAGCCAGAATTGCCGTATGTAAGTTTCTTCTGCCTCCCGCTGGCCAGGATTCCGTCGCATGGCCCTAATCTAGCTGTGCGTGAGTTGGGGAAACAGCTGGTATGAAGAAACAGAGAACTAGTCAATGAATATGTAGAAATATTTCAGCAGAATCATGTCTAAAAGATTTTCTTCTCAAAATCCGTTGATTGTTACATATCTTCTTAAATTTAACGTTGGAAAGGAGATGGCTGATACCAGTAAGAGTATTGTGTTTTTCTGAACAAAATTAGTATTTCCTTTTTAGATTTTCATAGGGTGATTTTTACATTTTCTTTATATTAAAGGATTATTTCAGAAAAATATATTTTATAGATATTTGTATAAAACACAGTAAATCGTTCAAATTATATTGCTACTGGTCTGGTATGCATATTTATATAAATTTGTAGTTTTGAATCCACAGAGACATTTTATTTACTTCTTTTAGATTATTACTTTTTTTCCTCTGTTGTTTCTAAATGAGGCTCACTTACGTTTCTTAAAATCAATCTCTATTCTTTAATATTTTGTATAATCTTTTATCATTTGATTTTTTGCCATCTACTTTCTGCAAGAGTTTCTTAAAATTGATCTTCAGACTCATTTAAAAATATTTTTCACAGTGTCTATTGTACTGATATTTAAAGTATAGATGTTAAACTTATTAAAGTTTAGCTTGAAGTATTATGTAATAGTGATGTTTACCTGACATCATAAATGAACTAGCAGAATTAATAAATATTTTATAGTGTTTATATGAGGATACTATTAGGTAATGTATGTGAAGTATTCAGAGATGAATCTTCCAGCCAGAATGGCTGTTGACGCAAATATTTGAACTTGGGAATATGACAGTTATTGAATTTTTTCTGGGGATAACAATGGAAACATGACTAGGACACCATTCCTGTCTTTGGATTGCATAGTTGAGTAAGAAGCAATAACCATTTATAGAGATACTTACAGGAGATAATATGTAATAGGAGTTAGAGAAGATTTTATGCTGCATATATCCATTACCTCAATAATTAATATGTTAGTGTTGAATTTATAGGGAGATCGTAAGTGTACTCTGGGTTTTTCCAAGCTTTTTAGCTGGAACCTTTATAGAAACCAGTCTCCAATAGCAGCTGAAGAGTTTCTATTTGAATATAAACAGAACACATAACTTAAAATTCATTGTTACAATTTGAGAACCATGTTCAGTCTCCAGTTTCGTTATTTCAACATTTGTGGGTCTTTGGATTTCTTAAAACATTAAAGCAGATCTCTTGTTATTTTTACTAATTATAATTTAATACAATTGGCAAACTATTAAAATGTCTATCTCAGCATATCTAAAATTAGGTAACTCTCTCTCACTGATTTTAATGAATGTGCCAAATTTTTCTCTGAAGCATATGAATAAATATTGAAGCGTGTTTTCAAGAAACAGTCATCTAACAGTCACCTCTTGGGAATTTTGGTTTTGACACATCCTGTTTTTATCATATGATATATTTTACAGAACTTGAGACCAGTGTTATAATGGTTATTACATCGTACAAACAAGGGGGAATTTATATAATAAAAATGTCAGGGTTTGAAGAAAAATGTTCTGAAACAATTAAATAAGGCAAATTTTTAATAATCTCTGCAACTTTACACTATGCAGAAATGTTTTTTAGGATGACTGAAACAAAATCAAAGCAAACATTTTCTTAACCATATGGATAGTATCGATTCTACTTTTATTTCTACAGATTGAACTATATGGTCATTATGATGTCTATCATGTAATGATTGATGATAGTAAATGGTAAACATCAGGTTTAGTCATTTTAGACCTTTTAATATTCATAATAATGATATCAGTGATATTGATAAAATTAATAGTTGTTTGAGCATAATGGTTTACATTCAATCAGCTTCACTGTTTTTCAAAACACATATCAATTGTTATCTTTACAACTATATTTGTGAGAAAGATAAGAAAGGTGTTAAAATTTCTATTTTACACAAGAGCAAACTTACGGC
Organism: Miniopterus schreibersii; assembly: GCF_964146895.1. Taxonomy (NCBI): domain Eukaryota; kingdom Metazoa; phylum Chordata; class Mammalia; order Chiroptera; family Miniopteridae; genus Miniopterus; species Miniopterus schreibersii. The sequence goes on from NC_138106.1 coordinate 9,579,085, forward strand.
CAAGAGTTAAGCAACCTAGCAAAGATTATAAACAAGTTAGTTATAGGTTTTGGAATAGAAATACTTTTTTGTTAGTCTTTGGCAGAAACATACCCTAAGAAATATATAAAAATACATAAAGTAATTTTCTAAACAAATGGCAGTTCTGTCATATTTATCGCTGAACAATATTCTCAATTTATTTCATTACTCTGATTTTATTGTTAGTTCCTTATTACAAAATCATCTTTCAACTGAGCTACTCACAATTAATATTTAGGTACAGCTTCAAGAAGTACAAATTACCTCAGATCAGGTTAAATGTTTTATATACCTGCATACTTACTTTCTAAGAAACTACCAAACTGCTTTTCCTATGTGGTTATACTATTTGACATTCTTATCAGCAATGCATAAAAAATCCAGTTGTTTCACATCCTTACTCACATTTGTTACCATTTATCTTTTAATTTTAGCCATCTTAATAGATTTTTAATTGTTATTTAGGTTTTGATTTGCATTTCTCAGATCAGTAATGGTGTTGAGCATCATTTCGTGTGCTTAGCTGCTCCTTGTATATTATCTTTTGTGAGTTGTCTTTTAAAATCTTTCTTCTAATTTTTAAAAACCTGATTTGCTTTCTTACTGAATTTTAAAGACTCTTTATAGATTCCAGACTAACTGTTGTGTTATTACTTGGCAAATGTTGAAAATATTTTATCTCAGTTTGTGGCTTGTCTTTTCATTTTATAACAGCATATTGTAGACATCTTTAGTTTTGGTTAAGTCTAATTTATTTTTTTAGGTCTTCTTTTATGGTTTGTGCCTTTTATGTCCTCTTTAAGAAATCTGTGCCTTAACAGATTTGACCAAAAAGAAAAACCTCTACACATTATAGAATACTTAAACTGCCAAATATCTGAGCCTGATTTATTCATATAGATGAAAAGAAAAAAAGATATATATGGTCGCAACCGTTTAATCTGACAATAAGTTAATCCTTTCTTGTTTCTTCTCAAGTAAAACCATTTTCACAAACACTTTATACAGCTGTAAGGTCTGTGTTTGTTTTCCAAGAAAGTTAACTTCCCCCTTTTCTCACGTGCGTCATGAAGAACTTGAAGGTTTGTTGAACGGTAGAAGCGCAGTGGAGACTTTTTAAGCAGCTCGGACTCACACATTGCACTGCGGGTACCTGTGCGTGCAAGCTCCTCCTCTCGCGGGGAGTGAGTCAGTGGACAGCAGCACCCAAGTCGGAGTAACGTCAGGACTTCCACATGCTGCACAGTTGTGCACATGCAGACTGCTCTGATGGCTGCCGAGCAGGCCGCTTAGTTAATTATAAAAGCATCAAGATTTTAATTCTTTATATAAAAGAACAGCAATCATCCATAGCCAACAATAAAAGTATGTTCATGTGGTATCTGTCTTGCTCAGACTTCCAGACACTTGGCTACAGTTTAGATTGTGAGTGTTTTCTGAAGTGGGACCAACTCCAAGCCCTTCCTGTTTAGGAGTGTTACAATGGATGCAACTCCCTCTAAAATAATTAAAAAGAACATTTCTTCAGTTATGCTGACTCCTCCAATAGCACTTGTCTTTGCTTATTTTTCTGTCTATTTGTTTTGTAGAGTATAGTTGGACTACTAAAGGGATCCGATATGGGGAACATTTATAGAACGGAAAGTAGTGTTGGGCCTCATTTCCGCAGCCCAAAGGGAGCCCCATTTGCTAAGGGAATCTGTTTATAGTGGGTTTGCTGTCTTCCATGCATCAGGGAAACAACTCACAGAAAGTTTAGGTCCCTCTTCTGTCCAAGTAATGGGTAGACATTTTCTATGTGGAAAAACATGGGAGAGTTAGCATAAAATTTATTAGAACCCGGCGTTTCCTAGCGGTATGGGAATCCTGTAATAGTGGAATCTTTGGAGTGGCCATAAAGTATCACATCAAACTGATGTTAAAAATTAGCCTTTTTTTTTTTTTTTTTTAATGACTTTCTATAAAATGTTAGGTCAACCCCAGATCCTTATAGGAGGACCTGAAGCAGGAACTTGCCTAAGGTATCTAATGATCATTCCAGCTTAGCCACCAACTGATCTGGATTTAAAGAGGGTTGGATTACTGAGAGACACTTTCTGTATGAATTTTAGGGCTGTACACTAGAAGTGCAAAATTAATATGCATAATATAAGGTAGTTAGCAGTGGATCCATTCAGATTCCTACATTGCTTTATTTGTGCTCAATATTTTGCTGTTAACAAATGAAATCAGTATACAATTTTTGTCGTGAAGCACGATTTTATCCCAGGGCACTCCTACTGACTCAGAATGCTCTTATTTTTCTGTGCAGAATCAAGAACCCATAGAGAAAAAGCAGACTTTAAAATTCTGCTCTAACTTTTCATCTTCAAAAATTTCCCTCATCACTGGTGGCTCAGATGCACCACAAGTTCTCTTGCCACATGGAGTTTGCTCAGGCTCTTTTCTCAGCTCATAACCCTCTTATGAGCATTTTAATCTCAGCTTTGACCCTGAGGCTAAGCGACCCCTCTCAAAGAGGCATTTCTTTATCACCCTGTCTTAAAAGTTCCAGGCCCCCATCATTCTGTTTCTTTATAACCGGTTAATTTTTTACAATTTTGAATTACTTGTTTGTTTGTTCATTCTCAGAAAGTAAAGTTGCCTCGTAGAAAGCTGACTAGATGGGTCTGAACCGCGGGTAGGAGACATGAAATAGAAAATTGAGCTCAGAAAAGGAGTAAAAAGTCCAACACCCAAATGTCACGTACAGGAAGAGTCATCCATAAAGAAGACAAAGAAAGAGAAATCCAAGAGAGGTTAGAGCAAGATAAGAAATGCTGTAGAATAAATTAAAAAGTCATTCACAGGATTGAAGCTGAGTGTTACATCCTAAGACATGCTGATCACAGCAAGGTACCTCCACCCTTTATTTTTTATTTTATTTTTTTAAATATATCTTTATTGATTTCAGAGAGAGGAAGGGAGAGGGAGAGAGAGTTGAAACATCAGTGATGAGTCGTTGATCAACTGCCTCCTGCACGCCCCATACTGGGGATCAAGCCCGAAACCCGGGCATGTGCCCTGACCGGGAATTGAACCTCGATCTCCTGGAGCCTAGGTTGATGCTCAGCCGCTGAGCCACGCCTGGCCAGGCTACCTCCAGCCTTTAGATGAATTACACTTTCTGGCTAAATGTCATCCCTCATCTCTTAAAATTGCTGTTATGATTGTGTTTTTCACGTTTGCCATTTCATTTTCCATTAAAATATTCTCTGGAAATGTTGATTTCTCAGTGTAAACACAGTCTATGGAGACACCAACTCCTTTATTTTTTTAATTGAATTTATTGGGGTGACACTGGTAAATAAAATTTTATAGGTTAGAAGCATGTCTTGCATAATTGCCCTGATACCAAAAATACACACATATAGACAGGAAATGTTCTATTATCTATATTTTACCCTAGAGGTAAATTAAAAAAATATTTTAGAACATATATAAACATTTGTTCGTGAATTTAATAATAATACATTTATTGAATGTGAATTACCTGGATCTAGTGGTATCTTTTTAATATTTTGTTTATATCTTCCATGAAGTCAGTAAGAATTGATTTTTTTCTTTTATTTAACTAGTTGTTTTTTTAAACTTTATTGTTAAAAGTATTGCAAATGTCCTCTTCCCCCCCCCCATCGATACCCTCCGCCCTGTATCCCTCCCCCCAGGCCTTCACCCCACTATAGTCTGTGTCCACGGGTTTAACTAATTAGAGTTTCGAAAATCCGATCTTGAATAAAATGTTTATTATGATGTTTATCAAAGGTAGACAGCATTTTCTGCAACCCAAATTGAGCTGGTTTGGTTGCTGCTGTACTCACTGACCTTCATCCCTTCTTATGACATTAATATTACAGCACCAACGATAGCCCTACATTTTAAGGGAAAGAAATTAATGTTAGAACCCCAAATGCCAATTTTGGAAGTCACACACCTTTGCGTGGGCACTAAAACCAGTTGGTAAATGAAAGCTTAAATCCTGTCATCAAAACTAATATTCCTATAGCATCTCAGAAATAAAACTGCCAAATTATTTTTGGCTTTGCCAAGGTTTTTGTGTGTGCTTACTACTAAAAATAAGGTAAAAAATTTAAGGGTTTGGGTTTCATTTTAAATGAGACTTAAGCATAAGAAATATAATATCTTTACTAAGCAGCTACAGAAACACAACCAGGCCATCACTGTTAAATTAGTTTGAAAACTAGGCTTGAATTTACATATTTGAGAAATCACAACTCATGGAAATAGTAACCATGCCAGGGAAAATTGTGGTAGGCCTATGTTTTTGTGTTTTTTTTTTCCTTTTCACATAAACTTACAGAGTAAATACTAAGTACAGGTAAAGGACAGAAACACAGTAAATAATAAAATTATGTTAGAACACTCTTATGTGCCCTTGGAGCCGCAATCTTCACTAATTTTCTCCCTAAAATGAACCTCCTTGAAATGAGCCTCCTAGAGCCAGAGTTTGTCTCTAACTTTCCCACGTTATGTCTTTCCCTACGTTTCTTCTCATGGTGGTAATCGATCTATCTAGAACACTTGCATTCTGAGAATATTAATTCTGAAATGGAAATAAGGTTAGTTAATCCTCCCAGCTCTGCTTAACTTGGAGACAAAGGAGCTTGAAACTTGCCAGCTGTGGTAACTTCTAGACTGTTCTCTTCCAGACTTTGGAACGGGCCCCAGAAAGAAGGGCCCGGCAGCTTCGGCCTACGTTCCACATCAGTGTAGTGAGCGTAGGTGATAAGCTCTTTGGAAAACCTTGAAGAGTCATGGGCTCCCCTGGATTTCCTAAGGATGGGGGCTTGGTAACGTCCTTGGCTATGGCACGGCTTCCGGCCCGTGGCTTTGGGTGCTGGCTGGTTGAGCCCACGGTCATGTTGATCGTGTTGATCATGTGGATCATGTGGATCATGTGGATCATGTGGATCATGTTGATCATGTTTTCTCCCTCATCTGAACACCTGGAATGAGGTGCACACTTAATGGTGTGGGCTTGTCTTTTTTCTCCTAAAACTCCAAGGTGGCTGTAGCTAGTATTTAGTCATTCACTCTCCACGAAGATTTGTGTCTTTTAGAAAGGAAAGTCATGGTTAACTAAGAACTGTCCTGTAAATTATTTAAGCTCACAAGTATGTTATTTAAGGCCAATTCGTATGCTTCCTGGAGCCAGCATCATCCACTGGAAAAAAGGGAGGATTTTATTATCGATGCTTTCCAAAAACAAAGTAGTGTTTATATATTCAGGCGTAGTCAATTCTGAGAATGAATGGAAATAAAAATATCAACTGCATGATATATTTACTAAAAATGGCATTATCTACGATAAATATATCACAGGCATGGCATTAAAATATTCTGAAATTAAAGAAAATCTGTCACACGTGTAGCGCTGCCCTCAGCAAGCAGAGACAGGTCTCAGCATTTTCGGGACATTATAAAATGCTTCTGAAGTTGTCCCCAGTTTGCTAACATACAATATGACTTTTTTATTTTTATAAAGTTGTTTTTGCCGCATTCTCACGTACTTTTCTTCCAAAGCTGTTATAACAACTTGGCATAATTGCATTCACAAGACTTTGAAGGACTCCACAGTGTTGAGTCACCTCATAGAAGCTCTAACTTGTATGTAAAGAAACACGTGGAATAAAAGCAATAAAAATATTTTTCTTTTTATTTCCTTTCACAGGATACTTGGAAAGAAACACTGTGTTATCATTATGGATAAAGTTTGACATTGATAGTCTTTAACATCCATTGACTTTTTCACTTTATACTTTAAATTCCATATTCTTACAATGCCCCTATTTTAAAGTAGGAGAAAGCTCTCTAAACTCAGCAGCTACCAGGATGTAACACAAGCAAATTAAGAAAACCATTTACTCTTTAAGTCATTCGGAGCTTCCAATTATACTGCTCGGATCATTAACAGATAATAATACACAAACACAATGTGCGCTTTCCAATCACTGGAACCAGTTTATTTTTTCATTAGTAAAATGCCAGTGTGTATCCTATCTGCCAAGTCCCCATCTCTGGAAAATATCTGTGTGAGGCCAACCTCACCTCGCAAAACTTTAACAAGAAATTGCAGAACTTGGCTGCTCCGAAAGACTTCAGTGCTCTCCAGTGTCTTTTGTGGATTTTCTGCTTTTGAAATTTTTCTTGAAGACAGAACATGACTATAAACAATTAAAATTTCAAAGCATATTAACAAATTTTTAGTATGGCATTCATAACTTGCAGAAGATAGTCATCTCTTACCACCAAGTTATGGATGCAAGGCCTGCAAAAGACTTCAAAATTGTTTCTTTTTCCTTATAAGTAATGGATATTAGAGGAGCAAATTATAAGGTTTTTTTTCACCCTTGTACTTAGATGCCTGGAATCAGAGTAGCTGCTATCACCACCACACACACATAAGATCAAGGGACAGGTTTTTATATAATGGCAGCTACATAACAAGCTGTAGCACTCTGTCCGGCCAAGGTCCTTTTGTAGGGTGGTTTTCAGTTTAAAGACAGACAACTGAGGTCATCTGATCTTGACACTTTCAATATCCTTCCTCCTAATGATCTTAGTCTTTCTATTTCAATTCCTTCCAGATGCCTCTTTATGCACAGGAGCTCTGCTTGTATTTAAACTAAGGGCGTTTGCTTAGGAGAAGAATTTAACCCGTTTGCCCAGTCCCACTCTGCCGCAGGAATAATGTGAATCCTCTGCTTTAATTCACGAAACATCTTGATCGAGTCTGTCCCTTGAGCCCTTCAAGGGCTGTTTATTGTTTCTCTTTAAAACTAAAACTCTGTGTGTGTGCCTGTGTGTGTGTATTTTGTAGGGGGTAAATTTTAGATAAGCATAAATTCTTCCTGTTAAACTCCTATTTAACTACTGACTACTGACCTAGCAGCACAAGACTATACTCCACCAAGAAAAAGGAAAAGATTCTGAACAATCGATCCATTGCCACACGTTTAGAAACATTAGTAATGGTTCTGTGGAAGAGTGTGCTATGGTCTGGCAATCTTCTTACTTCTCTATTTCTTCTTGTAACAGAAGCCCAAAGTATTAACCAGGACACGTGTTCAGGACACCCGCTTCTCTTACATATAGGTATGAGCATATGACTGAATTCTAGCTGATGGCTTATAAACGGAAATGATGTGTGAAATGAAGTGTCAGGCCTTTAAAGGATAGCTTCAACTCTCTAATTTTTCTTTACCTCTTCCTGCTGGTTGTGGGCTATCTTTGAAGAGGTAGGCAAATACCATACACTAAGGGGATGACAGATTAACCAAAATAAAGAAACTATGATCCTTAGATTATGCAGGGTCACAAAGGGGTATCTGTTAGAGCTAGGTAAGCTTAGCCTACATTCTAACTTAAACTTTTTAATTATAAAATTTTTCAATCGCAAAAAATAGAGAAAATAGAATACATATCCAGGTATCTACCACCCTGAATTTTCAAAGATAACTTACTATTAAATAAAATAAATAGTACACTATAAATAATTATCTTTCTTCCCTTCTTATAAGTAATTGCTGTTTTGAATTTAGTGTATACCTTTCCCATTTGTGATTTTGTAAGTGTACTGCAAACATATATGTCCAACAAAAACACAGTATTTTTATTGCATGCAAAAGTTTTATATGAAGGATATCATATTATCCACTGGATTCCATAACTTTTTAAAAAATTTGTAATTAAATTTATTAGGTTGACATGGATTAATAAAATTAAATAGGTTTCAAGTGAACAACTTTCTTTTTTTACCCATTTATTTTTCATTCCCTTTTATCATGCTTATGGATATATTTTAAATCTCTTTGCCATTCTTTTATTTTTGTGTGTTTTAACATGCCTTGATTTTCTTTGCTTTACCTTGTCATCTTTCTGGCACTCTACTGAGGTGATTGAGTTTTATTCTAGCATACATCTTTTCTTTACTGACTTTCAGTCACACCTTCTATATCTATTCTTTAAGAGGTCACTTTAAAAGTACACACATTATTACAAAACTCTAAGATAAATTGAAAATTCCTATTCTACTCTTGAATATGACAGTTAAAACAATTAAATATATATTTTAGATTCACTTTATTTTGTTTTTATAATTCTTAGTTTCATCAAAATGCTTCATTGATTTCTCTCTTCGGCAATAATTCTGGTAGTCTACACTTTTCTGGGTTAAATCCCCTTTTTCCCAACCATACGCTTTAGTACAGTAGTATTTGTTATTATAATATAACTACCTTATTTTGATTGATAAGAAAATGTAAAACAAAACTAAAATATGTGACAATAGTGAAGAGATTTAGGCAGGTGGTGGAGACTCAGTTAGGTATTGGAGATTAGAAAGATGGTAATCAGTATTACACAGTAAGAAAATATTTAGTAATATTTGGGTGTGCAGTATATACATATGCAGACTCCTTTGTAATATAAACACTCGCTATTAATTATCTATTAAGAAATGTTTCTTAGAGCAAGTAGTTTAGAAATGTCGGGAGAGTGTGAAATATTCCTGAAGATAATACTTCTGAAATAGTAACCAGTGGGAAGGGTGACCCCGTTGAGTTTCTTCTCTGTAAAACATGTATAACAAGATGTAATTTTCCTGTTATTTGGAGGACTAGCCACAATGCATCCAAAAACCAAGAAGAAAGCCTGACATATGGGAACGATTGATAATTGTTAAGTATTAGTGGTAATGCTATTTATTTTCAGAATGGAGAGGCATTATTAAGAACATGTTGTTTTTTAAATGATGTAAATGCTCACTCCTCAAATAAGATATTAGGTTCAATTGCTACTAATATCTGACCCTCATAAAATGTGTCCTTTGACCATTGTCTTTCCTAAATTTTCACATCTAAATAGTAAAAAAGAAAGTGTCATAAGCAAAAGTAATAGAATAGGTATTCAAAGTTATAGAATAGTTTGGACACAAAGTGAGATTTTGTCTTAACTTAGTGATATGTGAGCGCCTAACTCACTTGGGTCCCTTTGTGGGGCTCAGGATACGTTGGATGCAGTGGACAGAAGGAGACGGCAAGGTCCAGGTCAGGGACCTGATAAGTCTTGGCTGAGCTCTGCTCGGAACTCTAGTACTTGCCCTCTGTTGTACAATTAGGAAGACGTCTTGTTCCATATCTTAGAATGAGAAACTGATGTGGACCCAAAGTTTTACAGCATGTAGTTTTTTAGGAAAGTTGCCTGGGGCTGAGTCATTTGGCTGTCATCTTTTTGTCTATTTTCCCCGTTATTTTGCCCTTTCTGATGTCCATTGTGCAGCCTTCCTTCGATCGCTTGTTTTCTAGTATCATTTCTATAATCTTAACTGATTAGCACTGACATCGTATTTACTAAAGTCAGCTTTAATTAATCTGTTAGCAGTATGCCACCTGAATCCACAAATAGAATACAAAATTCAAGAAATCAAATTTATACTGATTGAAATAGATTTCCTTCTGACATTCTGTAGATAAAAGGAAATTAGTTAAGCACACTTTTGAAAATAATTGATTTCAAACTCTTGCAAAACAACATTTTTGTCAGCTCATTGTAAATGAATGAGAAACATATGGATTAGGTTTCCATCAAAAACACACACATTTATAAATTCAACAAAATTTTTTGGCAATAGTCTCTTTTTATTTTGCCAATTTCAAAATATTTGAAAACAATTTGAGAGTTATTTTCAAACATACAAAGTCACAGGATATTTATTATTTTACAAACTCAAAAAGAAAAAAAGAAAAAAACCTATAAAGTTACTTCTACAGAAATAGTTATCAAGTGAATAGTGTTGTAATCTTGATAGCCCATGGATTATCTCAAATATGATTAACTGATGGAAAAGAACATCATGCTCTGAAAACCAGAAGCATTTTGGAAAGCTCAGGAAAATATTCAAAACCCAAGACAAGAAACTATGCTGCTTACTCTCAAATATAAAAAGGGCAGATTTTCTTTCAAATAATTTAAAAACACATTTCATATTAATATGAACGAGCATTTACATTGGATTAAAATAAGAGAATAAAATGTACTGTGTACCATTGGTTTTAAACAGTAGTTAACCAATATGACTTTAGATCTTATAAAATTAAACAAAATTCCATTTTAATTTGATTGGAATCAGTGGTAAAAATGTAAGGCGATTCTCTTCGTCATGACTTTTTGGTTTAGTTGTAGAAACCCTATTTAACCCATCTTAGACAAAAACATTAAAAACATTTAAAAGAAAAGGGATATTTGGAAGTCCAGGTCACCTGCTCATTTTTGTCATGGCAGTGTCCAAGGGCTCACTACCCGACCCTTCTTTCCCCTCTTTGGGTTGGCCTTAGGAAATATTTCACAAAATGGGGGGGGGGGGAAAGCTCCTGGCTCTTAGGTTCCCAACCATCAGGGGAAAACAAACACCTCCCTTGGGACAGTTCTAACAAAGAGCCTAAGACAGTGCAGAGCTGCTGTGTGAGTGTCGTGTCTTCAGCCACCTCAATCAGGGCAACTTAGGGAAGGAGGGGCAGGACCAGTACCATCCAGACAAGATGGAATGAGGGTGGGGGCATGGGTTTCTCCATAAATAGGGCCAGTATTTCCAAAGGAAAGGAGAAGGGGCACTGAACAGGCAGTAACTGCAGAGATCCACAGGGAGGAGTTCCTGATTGTCTTCCAGTACTATCTACAATTTCTACAACATCGGCGGTATTATTCGCTATCCTGATGCATGTGCTATATTAGTTGTTCTAGAATATGATAAAAGTGATGACTTAGTGGTCCCTGTCTGGTTAATTGCACTTTCCTTCAAATCACTCTAGTGCGCTTTAACTGAACAGAGTTAGGGAAAGTAGGCCCTTCCCTCCGAACCTTTGCCTGGACCCCTTCCCCGTGGAGGTTGCTTGGTGATTGCCCCATCTCCCCAGCACCCTGCAGCGGAGGCCATGGTGAGGCCGCCGAGCCTCCCGCCTGGGAAGCTGGGGCTGGCTGGGGGGCAGAGGCCTCCAAGGAAGGGAAGGCTGTGGCGCTCAGGCCACCCAGCTGAGGCTTGAGAAGAAATGTTTCCTTGGGTTTCTTCTTTGAACTGTTATCAGAGTTGTAAGATCCCAGGAGCCCAGATCAGCCAGATGGGGTCAGGAGCAGGGGAAAGGAGCCCAAGAGACCTCCCCATCAACCTCTAAACTATGTGCGATGAGCTGTAGACTCTCAGGCTCTGCAGGAGGACAGTGGGCTGGCTGCAGGGGGCTTGGCCTCGGCTCTGCAAGGGTCCGGCCCACCCTGCCTATCTCCCCTCCACGCCCGCAGTTGGGATGGGCAGGGGAGGGCCGCAGAGAGCTTGTCATCTGTGTCTTCTTGGGTGACAGAACACTAGTCATGGCACTTGCCCCCTGTGATTTCACAAGGAGAAGATCTCTATTTAAAAAAGAAAGAGGAAGGAAGGAAGGAAGGAAGGAAGGAAGGAAGGAAGGAAGGAAGGAAGGAAGGAAGGAAGGAAGGAAGAAAAAATAAAGCCCCTTAAGTATAAAGAGCTTTTTTTAAGTATAGAAAAATCAGGGTAAATATTTAGTATTTGCTTTGCTTTGTGGCTTCTTGAACAACTTTAAAAGGAACATTTCTTTCAAGAGGAAGTTTTTATGGGTGATTAAAAAAAAATAAATTGAAAACTAAAGAATGTTTTTAGATACTTTAGACAGATTTTTAAAAGTTCTATTTGCATAATGTTGAGTAATTTAATCCTCTGTGCTTGTATTACATTCCGATGATTTAACAAACAAGGCAAACAATGTCTTTTTTACTGGTACTTAATCTGCATATCCTGTTTATGTTTTCATCTGTACCACTCTCACAGAGTTGAGAAGAATTTCTGTAGTTCCTGTTTTATTTTATGAGTGACTGAGAAGTATTTACTTTGTCTAAACAGTTATAATAATATTTGTTAGTCACTGAATCATCATTTTCATCTTCATTTTGTGAAAGTTCTGTTCGTAGAAATGTATGAACACTGAAGCACTGCTCATTTGTGTAACATTTATTTTTCTAGTATAGTACACAGATGCGTGGTGAGGTAAACAATGACAGTCACATTCCCTAACATTTCTCCAGCACTTTTGTGTGTGACAATCATTGTTCTAAATATCTTCTGTGTTTAAACTCATTTTGTCCTCAAGGCATCCTAATGAAGTAGTTGGTATTATTCACATTTTACCAGAAAGACGCTGAGCACTGGCAAATAAATAAAATCCATTTTTTATGCTATGTTTTATTTTTTTAAAGCGTTTCTGATCATGTGTTGAAAGAATACCTGAGTCTGTGAAATGAAACTTATTTTTTACAACAATCTTTGTAATTAGTGTATGTTAAGCAATCATATGACATAAAATATACTGAAATTGCTTTTTAAAAAGTCCTAAAATTGAGAAAAACAAGGTACAAAAATAAATATTATTTACAAAATGTATGCATAAAATGTGTGTCAAATTTAGAATTGTAATAACATCATTCAATAGACACTTATTAGGTATTTCCTTTTTTTGCTGATTTTTTATTTTCCCTAAGAGAAAAAGACAGAAGGCAGTTAAGAGATAATTCAGAAACACACACACACACACACACACATACACACAGATTTTCATTAAGATAAATCATTGTTTATTCTGAGGTTGTATTGGCATTTTTTCAGCTTTATTGAGGTATAATTGACAGAAATTTAAGATATTTAAAGTGTATATCATTGTGATTTGATATTCTCGTCCATTGTAAGAGGATTCCCACTGTCTGATTAATGAACAGATATTTTGTTTGTTTATTTATTTAGAGTAAGGAACTCTAACAATATGCATTGGCTTAAAACTTAACCACTTTATGATAAGTGTAGAATTTAAATATAATATGGAATGGTTTGTCTTTTAAATTTAACAGTTACATATGTCCATGGACTTTTCTTATCATATATCATTAGAAACTGGCTTTCCAAATTATACTCTTCAGAATAAAGTTCTTTCTAAAGCTGAAAGAGGTTATTTGGTGCAAAAATCTATGCTCCCACATGATGCTGCCATATTCATCTTACTTCCACATGTTAACATCGTCTTTCCTACACAAAACAGCCCCTAGAGAGGAACCATGTTTGAGATTTGAAAAAAGCAAATATCCAGGCTCGGGTACCACTTACCAATAGAGTAACACAAATTGATGGATGCTCATGCATATTATGGAAGGATGGGAAATGGGTACTATGTAGTTTTGCTATAGTAAAACTCATAGTAATTACTGATAAAGTATATGGCCTGACCTGAATGCCAATGGCATTCTCAATTTATCATAGAAAAATTGACAAATGCTTTAATACAGTTTGTATATATATTCTTAGTCTTTGATTTACCATTTATTATTCACAGCGTGCAAAATTGTTTCTGGAAAAAATATAAAATGTGTTTTATGTATCATTACAAACTTCAAAAGCAGAAAATTTGAAGAAAAATTTAACATTATTTTAAAGAAATATTGTTTTAATATTTACAAAAACATGGAATATCAAATGACAAATAAGTTATAATATTACTATATTTATTATTGAGCTTACCTTACTAAATTTATAATTATATTAAATACATTTTTATACAAATAGATAATTCTTAGCTGCTTAATAATCTAAACTTGTTTCAAAGAATAAATATTTATTTTGAAATATTTTCCCCCCACCCTACTGATTTTGTGGGTAACTCTTTTTTTTTTTTTTGAAATATATCTTTATTGATTCCAGAGAGAGGAAGGGAGAGAGAGAGATAGAAACATCAATGATGAGAGAGTGAGTCATTGATCAGTTGCCTCCTGCACCCCCCCCCCCAACCTGGGGATCGACCTGCAACCTGGGAATGTGCTGAGACTGGGAATCAAACTGAGATCTACCAGATCCTAGGTTGATGCTCAACCGCTGAGCCACATCGACCAGGCTGTGGGAAACTCTTGAAAGCATTGTTAGCAAATGTCATGCAAAAAGTACCTTGCAATGAGAATTAAAACGTGCAGATATATCTTGGTAATTATAATATTCAAGGCAGAAAATGCCTTAAGATACTTATTTTGTTTTAGCCTAGGAAGGGATAGCTAGAACAAAAAAATATTTTCCACTAAGAGTAAGTCTCTTCAGTAACTGAAATTTACAGTCAAATAATTTTCCTCTGCTTAACATAGTTGATATTTGGTCAATCTCTCAATCTCTTAAAAGTGGAAGAGGTCCTGAAAACTGATAAGAGAAGAAATTAATTCTTTTGCTTGTAAAGATGGAGGTATTCAAGATTATAAAGTATGTGACATCGCTCAGATTTAAGCAATATCTTTGAAACAAGTACTATAAACTGTGCATAATGGGGAATGATTAAAACATAGAATTTATTAGATGGCTGAATCCATATCAACTGTAATAATTTACTACATTAATTTAAGAAGTAGAAAATCAAAATGGTTGAACTGTTAAAAATCCATTTCTACCTAATAAACAAATATTTAATAATAGATTTTTCTGCTAAATATCTTACTCCCACTGGTTTTAGCTCAAAACACGATTAATAATTTATATGAGCTGCTGTTTACAACCCAACCCCTATGAAGATTTCATGATCAGTTGCCATATTGGGTCAAATTAATGGCTTGCATAATCAAGTGTTTTGTTTCTGAATGACACCAAAGACATTTAATTAAGATAGGGAACAAAATTGGCCATAACACTTATCCCTGGAGAATCCTGTTTGTTTGTTTTTTCATCCAAGATGAATTCTCTCTTTATTTTACCTTTTCTTAAGCCAGTTCCTTAATTATGTCAAAATACTTTTTATAACCTTGTGATTTTTCTGTAAAAAATCCTTGTGTATGCACCCCCCACCCCCCACACGGATGTTCTCTTAGGCTAGCATAAATTTTTCATGACCGACAGTGATTTATATTTACTTAAGCATTTGTTTTGTTTTTTTAAATCCCTTACTAGACTTTCTTCTGGGCTTCTTAGAGCTCAAGAGCTATCACATAGCAATTTCTATTAATTAAAAAATAAAGATTCTGTCTTAGTTCATTCAGGCTGCTATAACAAAATATCACAGACTGGGTACCTTATAAACAACAGAAATTTAGTCCTGCAGGCTGTGAGTGTGAGAACAGGGTGGTAGCATGGTCACATGTGGGCTAGTGTGAGCCCTGTGGGGTTTCTTTTGTGAGGGCACTAATCCCATTCATAAGGGCTCCCCCTTCATGACCTAACCACCTCCTAAAGGCCCACCTCCTAACACCGTCACTGTGGGCATTAGGATTCCAACATGTGAATACAGCAGATGCATAGAGACTGATAGCTTTTCCCCCCATTGCTTTTCAGAGAGAGTGGAAGGGGGAGGGAGGGAGGGAGAGAGAGAGATTTCGACTGGTTGCCTCCTGCACGCATACCTACCAGGGCTGGGGACTGAGCCTGCAACTGAGGTGTGTGCCCTTGGCCGAAACTGAACCCTGGACCGTTCAGTCTGAAGGCTGACGGTCTAACCGCTGAGCCAAACTAACTAGGGCGAGACTGATAGGTTTTTCATAGATGACAAGGGTGGGAAGAAGGATCCCAGGAAGGCTCTCAGTGGAAACTGACTCTTGAATGACATGTTTAAGGATGTGTAAAGGGTCACCAGGTATATAAGGGTGGTAAAGCCCAAGTGGAAAGAGCAACTTGCGCAATGTCATGGAACCAAAGGCATGTTCAAAAAAGTACATTCTTTTGGGACGTGTAACTGGAAATGTAGGCTAGAAAATGAAGTTATGCCATCTTTACCAATGTTTTTCAAACTTTTAAAATTAGGAATTATACTTTAGTTTGCAACCCAGGATATATATACATGTAGCTATCTTTTTAGAGATAGACAAACCTTACTCTGTTTGTTCATTATAGTTCTATAGGTCAGACGTCTGAGACAGGTCTCACTGGGATAGAAAATCTAACCAAGTCACTGGGTACTAGTAGGACTGCTATTTCTTTCTGGAAGTTCTAGGAGGGGCATCTTTTCCCTTGCCTTTCCAGTGTCTAAAAACCACCACATTTCTTGACTTCTGGCACCTGTTTCCATCTCCAAAGCCATCAATGGTGGGTCAAAATCTTCTCACACAAAAATGTCTCTGTTTCTGTGAGAAAAGAAAAACTGGAAAAGCCTTTATGCTTATAAAGGCTCCTATGATTAGATTGAGCTCATCAGGATAAGAATCTGAGTATCTCAAGTTTCTTACCCTTAATCGCATCTGCAAAATCCCTTTTGTTATATAAGGTAACCTATGTATAAATTCTGGGAACTAGCATATGGGCATCATTGAGAGTTATTAATTCTGGCTCCTTAAAATTTACATTTGTCCCACATGAAAAATTTATTCACTGAACCCAAGTTCCTCAAAAGTCTAACTCATTAACATATAAACTAAGTGTTCAAAAAAATCTCATCTAAATCTCATCAGCTCAAAAGCCCCAAATGTCATCCTGTACATAATCTAATTTAGGTATGCTCTCAGTATAATCTACCCTGGGGCACAATTCCTTTCCATTTGTAAACCTGTAAAAGAAACATGTTATCTGTCCCCGAAGTACAGTGGTAGGACAGGCACAGGATAACAGTGATAGACATTCCAGTTAAAAAAGAGAGAAAATTAAAGGGAAAAAAGGCATTAGTCCCAACAATTTCTAAACCCAGCTGGGTAAACTTCACTAGGTTTCAAGCCTGTGAATAATCCTGTGTGGTTTTCAGCTCCTTCCAGGCTCCTGGCTTCCTGCCTTCGAGTCATCCTTCCCTTTTCATGAAATATGGCAGGTGTCTGCAGCTGAATAGTTTTATCGGCTTGTTTTCTGCCAGTAGAATTTTAGGGGTCCAGTAGCCTCCTTTCATTTCATACTTTATTCCTTTTCGTCCAGTCTGGCGGTGTTTCTTGTCGTATAAAATTTCCAAGAACCTAGCGGATCCCCCATGTATCCCGTGGAGATGTGCTGCACTAGATAAGAGACTTCCACAGATGTTTCTTAGATAGTTGCTTCTCTGTTTCTGGCTTCTACTGAGATATCGGAGGGACAACACCCTTAAACTTTCTAGATGTTTTCTGTGGTTGAGGGGATCTGAGAGTCACGCTCTTAACCTCTTCAAAGAGCTCTTTGTGTGACTGAGTGTTGTGACCTTTTGATCCTTTTGAAGTTCTGGCAGAAAATTGTTACAGCCACACCCTCGGCGTCTTCTTTAGATCCCACATTCCTGACAGCGTATCTCTTAATTTTAGCAGGTTTTGCAATCGGGGTAGGCTGAGAATTTCCCAAATCATCACCTCTTGGTTCCTTTTTGTTTAATCAGTCTTCTCCTAATTTATCTCCTCCTAGCATTTTACTGTAAGCAGCAACCAAAAATAATAATAATAAAAAATTAAAAAAACAACAACACAGGCTGTTTCTTCATCCCTTTGCTTGGAAATCTCCTCAGCTAAATGTTCCATTTCCTCACGTAGAGCTTTGCTTTCCACATAGCTGCAGAAGGCATTCTGCTAGGATTTCTGCCGCTGGCCGTGAGGAAAACCTTTCCTGCAGCTGCCAACAGCCCGCGGCTTATTTCCTCCCGAGCCCGCACCCTGGGCGCCCGCTCTGTCCGTTTCTCCCAGGAGGCCGCGTGCAGTGGTTCAGGGGCTCTAAGGGAACCTCTGCTTCCCCTGCCTGCCCCTCACCTCCCTCCAGCCTCACCAGCAAAGCCGCTACACCCACATTTCTCCTAACAGCATGTTTATCTATGCTCTTGGAACACGCTCCTCTAAATTCACTCAGGCTCAGCCCCTGCCCAATCCAAAGCCACTTTGCCATCTCTCGAGATCTTTTTCACAGCACTGTCTCACTCTCTATTGTTGCCAAAACAAATTCCCACCTGTGGTGGCTTTAAAAACCACAAACGTATTATCTAACGGCCAGCAACACCCTCTTCCTACCAGTGCTCCCTAAATAGAATGAAGGCTCTCTTTGTTCCCTTGAGTTTCGGCAGATGCCCACCTTTTCTAAGGAACAGAATCAACAGCGCTGCTTCTCTCCTCAAGATTCGTGTTTTGCTCATAGACTGCACACTGTTCAGCATAGCTTACCCTGGGTCCCTGCTGTTTCATTATTTGTCTTCATAATATATGTCAAGTTATTTAAGAATATAGTTAGATATCTGAGGACAGAAACTTCTGGCACTCCTTCCATTTATTATGGTGTTTTCACCCGGTAACCACCCTGATTCCATTTGTGAATGATGCAAAGCATGATAGACAACAGGAGAGTTAAAGAAGGAAAGTTTGCTTCATGAAGCAGAAGTTTTAGACAGCCAGAATGCCAACACGGAGAGACTGTGCATGTTTTATGTAATAACTTACCATTACTCTCCAATTCATAGGTGCAGCAAGTATTTAGAAAATATTTTAGTTTATGAGTGCTTTCAACACAGGTCATCTCAGTTGATCTTCACTCACACACAAATACACTAAAGAACAAAAGAATAATATTTAGATTTCATTTGTGTTTGCTAACTTACACAAGGTCAAGGAAGATCAGTGGCCAGGCAAGGAATGATGTCTTTATCTCAGTCCATGATGTGGGCTGAGCCTGCAAATTAGATTTCCTGTGTGGGTAACACTTTGGGCATGGCTCCTGAACCTGCAAACCAGCTTGGAGGCATTCTTTCCCCAAACGCTGGCATCTGTAGTTATGTTAAGCATAAAGTCCTGGGACATCATTTAAAACCTCTACCAGATGACATTATGAAAGACTCTGATGGATGCATTTAGGACACACAGATCCATGTTTTGTGTAGATGTTCTCAGCTGGTGGAGAGATATCAATATTCCTGCAAGGATTTAAAATATACACATTTCTTTCACACCCTAGAGGTCAGAGAACCTTCTTCAGAATGTCTGCGATTTAGTTGGTGTGAAGTATAAAAAGACGTAGGGTTGGTCTTAGGTCTTTTTCTATTCAAATTCATTCATTCATATCAAATCCTATCCCAAAGCAAATATTATGTGGCTGGGGGGGGGGGAGGCTCGTTTTGTTACCAAATTAATATTTTTTTATGTAACTCCAAAGAGGAATGAGGATTATCCCTTAATTTAGGGCCAGGCAAATCCTGTGAAATAAAAGTAAATATGTGCATTTTTGCTTTACCACTAAAGGGAAATACTCTCATTTTTTAAAAAAACCTGAGGACCTATCATTCTAATTGTTTTAGTGTGCTTTTAATAAAGACATCATCCTCTATAGAGAGATATTTCTCTCTACTGTAAAACTATAGGTGTGACGATAAATAGCAATCGACACTCAAGTTTGGGATTGGAGAGTATTAAGGAGTGGTGGGGACTGTGGTAAACAGAAGAGTATATTTTTTTGTTGTTATTGTTGGGGAGCCATTACATGGATCAAGCCAATTGTTGTCATACAGGAATGTGAGCCCAGTGTTGCTAGATCTTTCAATTTTTTCAGAAGAAGCCAGAAATCTGAGTTTTTATGTGAAATTTCCCAGTTTTAAATGTTGGTAACATTTTAAAAGACCATATAGGAGCCAAATAAAACATATCTGTTGGCCAGGTTCCGCTTGCAAGTTGCCAGTTTGCAACCTCTGCTCTAGAGACCTGGAGCCGGGGCCCAACAGCAACAGCATCTGCTCAGCAACTGCTGCTCCCTGGGGACCCGCGGCTCTCAACAGAGAGGGAACCTTGAAGAGCGGCCTGGCCGCCGGCCTCGCTGTCCCGATGCAGAGGCGCCTGGCCTGCGATGCCCCTGGGGGGTCTCTTCCTCCTCCTCCTCTTCCTCCTCCTCTTCCTCCTCTTCCTCCTCCTTTTCCTCTTCCTCCTCCTCTTCCTCTTCCTCTTCCTCCTCCTCCTCCTCCCCCCCTTCTCCTTCACCCGCTTGACCTCACTTCATGTCATTTTTGGCCATCGCCGTTTATCCCCTCCCTGCCCTCTTCCTCCTCCACCCCCCCCCCCCCCCTTGCCTCAGAATAATTATTCTTTGCTGCAGGAACACAACCTAGTAGGGAAGGGAAACTAATTCATAAGGTGCTTCAAGGTCAGGCAATAGGCACTGAGTGTCTACTAAGTGCCCCAAACTATAGGTGCAAAAGCAAGCGTGCGTGATGAGAGGACCAAGTGTCTGACAGAGAGCCACCATGAACAAGAGGGCACGTCTGTCAGAATTGGCACAGAGGCATCCCCATGAAGATCTAGGGGCCTTATCCCCTGGGAGGAAGGCACCACAGCTGTCTCCACAGGACCTCCTCTGAGGGTGCTGCAGAGACAGGTCTGACTGTGCCCGTCATTCCAGGATTCTCTCTCTTTGTTTTCCAGATTTTTAAATCTCCCTACTCATGCCAATTTTGTAAATCCCAGGGAGGGCCTGGGACCACATATGTTTTTAAAAATAACATTGAAACAGGAAAGTTAATAAACGCCAAAGAGTTACTTATATAATATAAGATTTTAGAAATTATAATTTTGGACTGGTGTCATTTCAGGAAAGCAATTCTAGAGTTACTGTAATAGTAATAGCTACTATTTATAGGGAGTGGATTATATATATTAGATATTATTCTCGTGTTACTTTGTTGAATCCTCACAAAAAATGGTCAAGGGATGGTTATATGCTGGATGCTTTACATGTGTTACTATTTTATTACACACCAATAACTAACTAACTAAAATAATACAAAAGGTATTATTTCAATTAACATTTGAGGAAAATAAGACTTAAAGAGGCTTAAATATTTTGCTTAAATTTGCCTTGTTGGTTAAGTGGTGAGGCCCGGATTTAAATGTTACCTCCATGAAAAGTCATGAGATTTCCATCACACGACTGTCTTTTGTTGGGGTCTAAAACAATTTCACCCAGTGATTGCTGTTTGTGGAGCATTTCATCAGTCTCCCAGTGGCCTCATATACTCATAGATAAATTTGAAATAATTTGGCCACAAGTAATTATTTCTAACAGAAAGCCTAACAGTGTATTAAACAATATGGGAATTTGTTTTTGTTAGACATCAATCCGAGACAGAGAGATTCTCTTCAGAAGTCATCATAGGCAGTGTTCTTGGAAATATCACCTTAGGGAAGGTGAAGAAAGCAGGAGTCTGAGTAGAGGGGGAGTTGGTTGAGGTTTATTATCAATAAGGCCTCAGCTGAGTTTGTGGCGAGCTCCAAGATGGGATGGCTCTTCAGAGTTCTCCTGTGTTGAGGGGAGACACCCAGGACTTTAACCCCTACATCAACCAGACCCCGGATACAGGCTTCCCCAGGAAGGGGAGATATCTTTGGGTGAAGAGGTGATCTTCAGCTTTTGCAGTTCTGGAAGAGGGTTTGACAGCTCAGGGACATCAGCTCATAGTATTTCTAGAAGCTGGGAGAATAAATCCTGGAATCCTGAATGGAGAACCAAGCAGCCCAGGACAGCACTCACCACAAACAAACATCCTGACTTCCTCTCACATGACAAGAAGACTAGATATCAATGGTGGTCATGGTTTGGGTTCAGCCATTCAGTGTCAAGACTTCTGCATGCCTGTTTCTCTTGGTCTATTTTTTTATGATGGTAAGATGGCAACTCCAACTCTAAGGGTTAAGCTGAGAACAAGGGAGGAGAGGGAGGTACGGATAATCATGGTTTCCTTTATCGGGAAAGTTAAAGTACCCCCCAGACTTACCTTTTTAATTCTTACAGTCCAGAATCGGTCTCAGGGCCAGGGAGATTGGCAAATTTAGTATCTCTCAAAATGGCACAGGTCTATGTTGATTGACTTAGATTAATTTTTTGAGGCTGGGAATATCGTTGCCTGATGAGTGAGGTTTACTAATAAAGAAGCAGCAGAAAATTGATGTGCTGTAAGCAAAACACCAGTATTTTCCACAAGTCATTTTATTCCTAATTTGTAATCCCATGGATCCCTAAGCAGCATGTGCTTTACAGCTACACACAGACCCCGCTAGCATTTGGGTGAGGAGGTGGGGAGGTGAGGCTTAGAGAGGAACAAACAATACTCCCCTGAAACTGGTGCTCATCTCAACTCAACCCATCTGAACCTGCAGAGTGTGACAGAAGGTGAAGTAAAGTGGGGATGAAAATGGAGTGAGGAGAGAGCACTGATTATGCGGGAATTCCAAGCTTAGAAGCCACCGGTAACAAAAAGAATGAAGAAATCCGGTTCTAGCTAATGAGAACTAAACTGTCCTTTCATTTACATCAATCTCTGTTTGCACCATCAAGAACATTTAGCTTCTTATTAGCTGTTGCTCAATGCTGATGTTTATTGGCATTGATGCTGGACAAGAGCACATCTGTGCTAAATTAGCTTAGTAAGGCTTGTAAGTGGGGTCATAGAGTCCTAGTAATTTGGGGCTGGAGACACTCTGGTAAATATCTAATGCGAACTCATCTTTTTACACACAGGAAACAGATCAGGAAGGGGCAAGTGGCTCAAAATAAATATAGGTATGAGCTTTTGAAAAATCATTTTTCCCCCTTTTCCATTAAGAAACAGTTACGTGCTTTTCTGGTCTTGGACTTCTCTGAGCCAATTTGAGCAGAGTAATTGTCACATACAAGAAAAGTAGAAATGATTCATTTCAGGGGAAAGAAATAGAGATAGTTCAGTCAGCAATTTTCAACCTTTTTCATCCCATGGCACACGTAAACTAATTACTAAAATTCTGTGGCACACACAAACATATATTTTTTGCCGATCTGACAAAATATAGGTATAATTTTGATTCATTTACACTGGATGGCTATTGTTGTGTTGGCTGATGTCATTTTTTTTATTTGACAATCTAAGGGACAAGGGGTCAGTGCCCCTGACTAAATAGGCACTGCATGTTATAAAAATTCTTGGGGCACATGTTGTGCTGTGGTACACCGGTTGAAAATTGCAGGCTTAAATAATTATTATGACACTGAAGAATACTTCAGGAGCCAAACAAATCAAACATTAGAAGTACCACCTTTTGACAAAGTAATTATTTAAAAATAATAATTGGTGATGATTGCTTTATTTTCAGAACAACTGACATGTTTCTGAATCGGTAAAATAAAAGATATTTTAGCAGGCATCTATTTAACTTGATGATTTCCCAACAGCCTAAATCTACACAGATTTCAATGGCAGAAGTTTGTTTAATGGGAAAATCTATCCAAAGAGAAACATTTGTTTCAGCTGTAGTGGGGAAATATTGATCTGCTATTAGGTTGATACAGAAAGCCAAGAGTTTTGCAAAAATTTCCACTGGCTGGTCATTGCATGTAATCCAAGTGAAGGAACTATTTGAAAAAAATAATCAATGGGATAGGTCAGTCACTTTTACTAATGCTACTTTGAGGATTGGGTAGTTTAATAAGTGAGTAACTTTTTTCTGTTATTGGATGTGCTGCATTGGGGAGTATAAACAGTGTTCCAGTGTGTGAGTGAATCGGCACTGGGTAATCTAAACAACACGATCATTTGCAATGGTAACGACTGTCAGATGGACTCTTAAGATGTGTGATGCTTTTTTAGATTCGTTTTTAGCTTACATTAATTAGAAAACCACCTAAAGTGTTACTTTGCTTCTGCATTCATTGTTTTAAAATATGTATTCGTCCTGATTAAAGTTTACACCATAAAAGTTTATGTTTAAGATGAGACTTTGGTGAGACTCGTGGTTAAACTTCCTCATTTTACAAAGGAACCAAGGCCAGAGAGGGTAAATGACTTTGGCAAGATCACAAAGCTAGTAAGTGACAAGCTTCCAGATTTTTTCCATTATATGGCATTAGTCAGTGAAGACAGGAGGCTTCCTCAGTCTCTACTGTCTTATCATAGTCTATAACATTAGACTATTCTTTGAACCCACATAGCTTTTTATATTTTAGAACAGGACAGTATATGAGGGGTAGACTAAGGAATAGCTATTAAAATTAGCATATAAGAGAGGAAACAGAAATATTATAAAATATAGAGGTTTAATATACTTATCAAAGGAGCAAATGACATATTTTAGTGGACCTTAAGGACTGAACTACATGAAACACATATTAGTAGTTAAAGTTCATATTGCCCATTTTGAATTATCAAGGCATTTCAGTATATGTATATTACATATTATATTATATGTACCTAAAATTTTCAGGGAAAGAAAGACTACAGAGGAGATTTAAAATCTGGATAGGACAAATTTTGTATTCAAACTGTAGCACTTAGAAACAAAATGCAATTCAGTGATATGCAGATTTTTGGGGTCTTCTGATAGAAAATGATGTATTGATATAATTAAAATCAGTGCATTGTATAACATACAGTTTGAATTATATTTTATTAAAGTAATTCTAATATTCTTGCTCCTAGAAATTCAAACTTTGCTACTTCTCTCTAACTCCAGGTAGAGGTGGATTAATTATACCAGTAATTATTTATTCAAGTAAACTTCTTTTCTCTTTCAATTTATAACTAGAGTATGTTTTCCATCATAAAGTCATTGTAGACATCTTCTATTTCTATGACATAGGAATTTTCAGTATAGGATATTTGTGATATTTGTTGCTTATCAATCATTGTTTTATGGTGAAATATAATGTAGGCTCTAGCCAAACTTGACAAGTAGGAAACATTAGCATCAGAATTATTTTAAATGAAATATTTCATAATTTTTATCTAACTAATAAGAACTCCATATAGCTATGGATTACAAAAAATGCTCCTTAAATCAATAGAGAATTAGAAAAATTTATTTATTCTAATTTTCCTGCCTCTTTTCCTTCTCTGAAACAGAAATATTATAAAATATAGAGGTTTAGTATATTTATCAAAGGAGCAAATGACATATTTCAGTGGACCTTAAGGACTGAACTACATGAAACACATATTAGTAGTTAAAGTTCATACTGCCCATTTTGAATTATCAAGGCATTTCAGTATATGTATATTACATATTATATATACCTAAAGTTTTCAGGGAAAGAAAGCTTGGCATGATTCATTTTTCTTGTGAGATAAAAGTTCAAACACATAATCTTTCAATTGTTGTAAATAATAACAATTCTGAATTAAAAATGTGCCCTCAAATCTTAAATAAAACTGAGGCTTCCAGAGTAGGAAATAGCAGTGTTTGGAAGGATTCTTATGATTGATCATGAATTTCTGACTAGACAACAAATAATGCTACTGTGAGCAATAAGTAAATATCAATTGTTCCTCTGAGCAATCTAGGAATATGCCCTCCTTTAATTATAAGTTATGTTTCATCATAAAACAATTAGATCAAAACACTCATGCCACTCTCTGCTCTTTTCTGTTAAATCCCTTCCCCGGTCATGTCTTCCATAATGACCTTCAGGATCAGAGTGGAGAGTAGGGGGCTATTTCTTTTCTGTTACATTCTTTATGATTGGTCTCTACTATCAGCTGTATAAGACACCAACACCTCAAACCCTGACCCCTGACATTAAAATAAATCCTTTAATGTTAAAATAGTTACAAGTTAATTCCATGATATTAGAGTTCAAACCCTGAGATTATTTTAATCAAGGGTTACTCATGGAAACTGATGCTACAGAAGACTTGAAAGGTAGTGGGTAGTCCAAGAGCAACACAGCCATGTGACAAACCCCGTGCCAACATCAAAGCAGGCCAAGACGTTAGATGGCTGCCACTTGCAGTATAGCTTCCAAGTTCTCTATATATACCACCCAAAGAAAAGTGGAACAATAAAAAAAATAGAAAGGCAATGAAAAAAAGATGAATTAGTGTACCCCATAATTTTAATGATTTATATGCCTGAAACAATTTATTTTAAAAGGACACCTAATGTAAATGCATTTCCATTGAAGGCCTTAAGACTGATTTTTCAAAATTACTGTGTATAAGAACAACTTACACGTGTTATGTGTTTATACATTTTTTTGGTAAATATTCAGGTAAGTATCCATCTTTGATCTTTTAGTGACTATTTTGAGAATCACTACATTTATATTTCCCCAGAGAGATAAAAGAATTGGAAATAGCTCTGTACGGTAAAGGTCTAACCATGGAATAACAGCTCTGGGAATGACTTATTCCATATAAACAGGTGATCGGGTGATTTCCTATAAAACAGCTCACACTCAAACATGGAGGAGTGGAATAATTTATTAAACACCCTGGCATATTTATGCCCTATGCTTTCTATTTTTGCAGTCCTGGTAAAATTCAGATGCTATTGGATGTTGCTGTTGAATGAATGTGGCCATATCAGAGTAAAACAACTACAACACAACCCTAAAATGGAACTAATAAAATATCTATGTATTAATAGAACTTAATGATAATTTAATTTCATGTTTTTTTTTCTTACTTTTTTACTCACATTTATTCTTAACTCTCCCTTTTAAAAAACTCACAAGTTGATAAGATTAGATATTTAAAGAAGAAAAAGTGAGGGAAAATAAATGGAAAGCGTATAAGTCCTAAGGTAAGTTTTATATTGTAGAATAAATTAAAAATTAAAGCTATCTAAAGAAAAATACCATTGCTGTGCAAATCAGAATGATTGTTAAGTAGCTCCCCCTATACCACCAGGCACACACCGTTGGTGCAGCATTCACTGAGGAAAACTCATGAGCAGCTGCTCAGTTATTCCAGAGCCACACAAGGTCTGGCAAGGTAGGAAGAGCAGGGTGTCAGTCGCTGGATATGAGTCCTGACTGTGAGGCTTCTGACCCCCCAGATTGCAGGAGAGCCAGTTCTCTCCAGTAGTCATTTGACAGGACAGAGACTTTGCCCCACTGTACGCTGGCAGCCTGTCTCCTGGCACCATCAGGATTAGGGGCCATGGCCAGAACTGATGGCCTTAATCACAATGCTGAAATGAGTTTACATGGAGCTTTGTAGGACTGCAACTTTTTGTCTGACAGGCCAAAGGAAAGGATTCCGTTTTGGACAAGTTAAACCTTATCTGTCAAATATAAATAACCATTATTCTACATGAATATGGAAATTATCAATTATTCATATTTCAGATAATTGATCTTGCATAGACTCTGTCTCTTTTATCACTTCATTGAATTAATAATGTGATTACTTATTGCTATCTTGTTTACTTTTCTAGAAAGTACTATTACTCAAATATGAGAAATTAATTTTTTTAACAAATTATAAAATCAGGAAAAGGTAATTTTAATCAATTTATTTAAAGCTACTGTTTGCTTAAGAAAATGTTTGAATTGTAGCAAACTGGGCTTAAAATCAAATTTCTGTAAAGGTGCCTTATTTGTATGTATGTACCTGAGTCAGATACTAGGTATTTAACAAATTAGGTATCACTCCACTCTCCTGCCTCTCATGAAGCTAGGTGTGGCCACATGACTGAGTTTGTCAAATTTATGTAGATCTTCATCCTGGGTCCACAAGAATCTACCCTCAATTCTCTCTCTCCACAAGCTGGCCAATCAGATGTCAATGTGCAGGGTGTTCTCAGGATCTGTAGAGTTTGCGTTGAAGATGATAGAATTTCCTTTAACTCTGAGTGACTCTGGTGCAGGCCTGCCCCCTGAACTGCTCATGTAAATTTAAACTAGCAAAACATAAACCTCTGTCAAGGTAAAAATCACTGAAAATTTTGGTCTGTTATAGCAGCTAAGGTTACCTGAAATACTACATAGAAGCCCTTGATAAAGTATAGACTTAAGGCATTTAAAAGAAATTAAAATATTTAAAAATTATAGGCATGGGAGGACAAGTTTCTAATAATGAATTAATCTATTCAAATCAGTAATGGCATTCTGTGCTTTCTTATGGCTCATCAATTAGGAATGGATTTAACATTTTTAAAGGGTTGTTTAAAAAAATAAAGAAAAAAATCAAAAGAAAATTATCACAGAGACTATTATGTGCCCCACAAAATCTATATGGTCCTTTACAGAAAAAATCTGCTTTTAAATAGACTTTGTTTTTTAGAGAAGTTTTAGGTTCTCAACAAAACTGAGCAGAAAGTACAAAGTGTTGCCATCTGTTCCCTGCCCTGACACAGGCACAGCCTCCCCCATTGGCGACTCCCCCATCATTGTGATGTGATTGTTACAACTGGGGAACCTGCCTCGACACGCCATCGTTCATAGTTCACATGAGGATTCGCTCTCGGCCTTGTACGTTCTACAGGCTTTGACGAGTGCATATTGAGATGTGTCCATCGTAGCATTTAGAGTCATATATTTGGAATTATACAATATGTAGACTTTACAGATCGACTTCTTTCACTTAGAAATATGCATGTAAGTTTCCTCCATGTCATTTCATGCCTTGATAGCTCATTTCTTTTCAGCACAGCTTATTTACCATAGTTTGTTTATCTACCTGATGAAGGATATATCTGGTTGCACCCGAGGTTTGGCAATTATAAATAAGGATGCTATAAGGATTGCATAAAGGCTTCTGTGTGGACTTTTTATGACTTTTACTGTTAAAGATTAGTTTTTCTGTTCCAGAATTTTATATATATATATACACATACACACACATATATGTGGAGTCACTAATTTTGTGTGCATTTGTGTCTGCCTTTTGTTCAGCATACTGTTTTGAAATTCATTCATAAATCAGTTGCAAATATCAAGTTTGTTCTTTTTATAGTTAAGTAATATTCCATTATATACATATATAAAGTATATATGATTTGTTTATCTTTTTAGTTGGTGATGGACATTTGGGTTGCTTCCAGTTTGGGAATTTTGAGTAAAGATGTTATAAACATTTTGTACAGGTCTTTTGATGGATACATTTTTATTTCTCTTAAGTAAATGCCTCAGAATGGTATTACTGAGTCATATGGTATGTGTACTTTATTAACTTTATTAAAAACTGCTAAGCTGGTTTTCAAAGTGAATGTACCACTTTTCACCATTTTTCACTTACAACAGAAATATATAAAATTTCCAGTTGCTAACCATCCTCTCTAACAGAAAGGGTTCCCAGGATCCCGTAATTAGAAACCAACAGGCTTTTTAAATGTATTGGTACAGAATTGTCTCAACATTCTTTATGGGCAGGGACTACACAAAAGTTCGAATTCTGGGAGGCTGCTTCGTTGGGGATGACCATCGAAGACAATATTAGGTAATAATATCTTCAGTGCTTTCTTAGCTATTTCTGCCATGTGAATTTCAAGTAACATCCTTTGAATATGACCTAACGATTCAAGGCTTGTAGAGCACAGTCTTAACTTTTCTACCTTTGCACATCCCACTACTTTTTCCGAAGTATTTAAACTTAAATTACAGAAGATGTAACATCACAGATTTGTACTCCTACAAAATTATATTTTTATATATTAACACAAATAATAGAACTATAATGCCAAACTACCAGGAAAAATATTTGAAGCAAATATCAAATTAATTCATTTATATAAATATCTACATGAATTTGAAAGATAAACAGTAAGACCCCCCTAAAATAAAAGAAAACTGGGATAATTAATTTAAAATGTTCAAGAGTTTGTGTGAGTGAACATGACTAAGATACAAAAATATGCCTAATTTTTAAATAATGTTATATTTATAAAACCACAAACCAACTGACAAAAAAGATGAACATATCTTTCTAAAGCAAAAGTCTGGACTTAGCTTTGCACTCCACAGGCTTTCTGCAGGTGTTTGCCTGTAGGATATCTGTATAAAATAGACACAGTGTGTCACCGAAGGAATTCTTCCTAAGTGTATAATTGATTTCTACTGAAATAAATAGGAGAGAATTGTGTAGATAAACAAGCTAACATAATTGATGAATATCGTATTTGCAGAAGTGGAATTTGGTACAAAATGTTGTAACTAAAGTCACGTCTTAATTATTTAAAGATGATTATTCAATTGTGAATCAGTCAGCCTGGCTCCTTGTTCACCCTCTACCATGTAGCTCTTGCTGTGCTGTTCAGATTCGCAGGGCTCCCCTTATTTATGTGCTCTCTTCCCTCCTCTGGACATCTACATCAGACACGGCCAAGCATGAGTCCTAACTCTCCAACAAAGTCTTCCTTGAGTATGTCAGTCCAAAGGCAGCTCTCCATTCTTCTTGCTCTAATAACTGTCAGTTGTATCAATTACTTGGGATCATTAGTCATCTCATATTGTTATTTCATTGTTATTTTACTACTGAGATTCTCTCATTGAAATTCTTCATACCCTTTATGACTAGAGACCAAGCCTTGTATCTATTATGTCTCTCATATTTCAAATAGTAAATGCATACTTTAACGCTGACAATAAATATTTATTTAATAAACAGAATGTAATCTAAGCATTTTAATTTCTCCTTTTTTGTTACCCAAATTTTGGCATATTTTCACTAACTTCTCAATTAGAAGTCAGTAATGCAAATTATCATTTGGGAAATAATTTGAACATATAATGTAATACTCTAATCTTCAAAGATTCAGGTACTAGAGAAGGTGCACACACATGCACAAGCCACCTCGCAGAGTCTTTACACTAAAAAGCAATGAAATGCTCTGTGCATCACTTAACCAAACCTTACATTGTGTTGATTTTAAACTATGTTCTACAAAAAAGACTGTGTTTAGATGCTCATCAAAATAATAACATCTATTAATAGTTCTTAAGAACCCAATCCCTTTTAGCATCACTATATCATTCAGCTTCACACACTCCCTGAGTTTGGAGGTTGAGCTGGAGAGAGTGCTTAACTCATCCAGCCTTAACAGGCAGCTTTGGGAGAGCAGGGAGTGTGCCTGAGCGCCAGTGTCTTAGCAGTTAGCAGGAGCATTACTGAATGAGGACTCTAGCAAATTTCAGGAGCCAATATCAATTGCATTTATGGGTCTTTTTGAATATGTGTACACATCATTAAATCATTCTCTCCACAATCTTCATCCATTTGGACTGTCATTATAACTCAACAAAGTTGTTAATGCAATGGATAAAATCCATCTGAAAAAATAATCTTCGTTCTGATAACTTATTCGATTTCTATAGCAAGGACTTCAAATAACATTTTATCTCTGAATGAAAAAAGAAACACCTCACCAAAACCCAAATATTCTTATTAACAACAAAACTTTCTTGTTAACAATATAAGGAGGTGAAGCCAAAAACGTGGAGGCCCCAAATGAAGCAGTAAACACTTATAAGGCGAATAGAGAGCCATGTTTTAACTTACAATTGTTTTAAACAAGCAGTTACATTTTGTGGCCAAGCAACGTCAAGCCTACACAATCATTAATGAGGTGCCATGATAGTTTCCTGAATCTAGTAGCAACTAATAAGGTCAAAAAAGAAAATGTTTGGCAGAGAGTCAAGGTCTGGATTTCAGTGATGAGATAGTTGCAGTGCCTTACCTCAGGCCATGTAAATAGAAACACCCAATAAAAACAAAACTTGGTTCACATGGAGCCAGAAAGTTAACATTAAGTGTGGTCTTGCTCTTACTGTAGAAAATTATTATTTGCTGTCGTACCACTAACCTCCATGGGGACCTACCATTTACTATTTACCAGTAACCTGTGCTGAATTCAATTTTTGTCCTAGAAGGAAGAATCTGCACTGTGTACTAGCAGGTCTCTTTGGTTGCTGAAGGCAGTCAAAGGCCTTGATTGCGTGTGCAAGCCGCGTGTGTGTGTGTGTGTGTGAGAGAGAGATGTGTGGTGTGTTTGACCCAGACGTTCAAAATATTGCTTTTGGGGTGGGAATTTGGATTTGAGGGGAATACAGTATTTTTGAATATATGTTTAATTATGTTTTAGATAAATTTAGAGAGTAAGGAGTCTTCAAAATGTTGGCCTCTTTGGTTCTCTCCCTTCTCCCCACTGTATTGCTCCGCAACTCAGGGCATTTTAACCTTTCAACTGGATCTTATTTTCCTTTGAATGGATAGCATGGTACAGGTAAGCCATAAATTGCATTATTGCACACTAATTACTGTTTTAAAGCATGGTAGGAATAGCTATTGCAAGAACTATTATTTATCCTAATTGATCCCAGCTGAGCTTGGAAGGGAGTCTGGCCTGAGAGTCTTCAAAGACTTGCCAAGAGACTGTCAGATTTGATAACTCACACCACTCTGAACTTGGCTCAGAGAGGTCAGTAACGGAGCGAACACTAAGCTCCCCCCGATATCCAAGCCTGCTGAAAAATGCAGACACGCTGCCAGCTGACTCGCAAGCCACTAGATTTTCAACTTTGTTTTAAGAGGCTCATGTGTTCTTGGAACTAGGGATGGGCTGCTTAACAATGAGAGACATTCCCATGTGGAGCTACAGAGCAGATGTGACTGCCCTGTGTGCTAGCAGGCATCTGTGTTTGTTAAGACATGGTTTATGCCTTGGTCTCAAGATTTAGGATGACCTGGGGATATAACAAAACCCCTAATTATGCTTCTTTGGTTGAATAACCAAATGCATCATGAATTTGTATTTTATTGTTCTATGTTACATTCATTCTTTCTTACATAAAAGTTCTCGTTTACGGATTATACAATCACACCCTTTGTTCT
Source organism: Miniopterus schreibersii (assembly GCF_964146895.1). Taxonomy (NCBI): domain Eukaryota; kingdom Metazoa; phylum Chordata; class Mammalia; order Chiroptera; family Miniopteridae; genus Miniopterus; species Miniopterus schreibersii. The sequence continues at coordinate 9,611,664 of NC_138106.1, forward strand.
ACATTATTGAAGCTTCAGCTGAATGATCTGTCCAGTTAATTTAATGCATTAAGTTTTAAGCACAGCGAAGGAGAGAAAACAATTTTTGCCTTTCACTGGACTCATGATGGGCCCTCAAGAAATACAGGGTGGGGCAAAAGCTCTTCATAAGGAAAAGAATACAATAATTAGTCAATAATAATATAAAGAATAAACTCTTTTGCGTACTCACAACTGTAAATCTACTTTTGTCCCGCCCTGTATCTGTTGGACAAATGAATAAACAATTGTTTGACTGAAGAAACTGGGCAATCTACTCTTTTCTTCTCTGAGTTAAATAAACTTCATCAGTTGATGAATGTGTTAGTTAACTAACCTTATTGTGGTAATCATTTTACCATATATAGCATGACATTATGCACTTTAAACTTACACAGTGTGCTATGTAAATCATAACAATAAGCCTGGGAAAAAGAATTCAGTTTTAAAGGAATAAATAAACGTTCTCACTATTGCTGTTTTTAAAGACATTTTGGTGGAAACATATCATTTAAATCAGATATTTCTAGCAGTCGATTCAAATTCAACTTGCAGGTTTTTGAAATTTCATATTATACATGGAGGTTTTTTTTGATGTTGCCTGAAATTGAGAAGGAAATTTTATATTAAAAGACTTTTTCTTCTCCATTTTCCAATTTAGGGATATGCATACCATCTTTATATTTCTACCGTCATATCTGAAATGTGGCTTTATTGTCATGAGAGATGACATTTTTTATTGTAACGATGGACCCCAAATTATTTGCCCTCCTGATTGAGAGGAAGGGATATTTCCCTTCCTCTTGAATCTGGGTGGACCCCGTGACTGACTTTGCCCCGTAGATGCATCAGGAATGACACTGCGTAACTTCCAAGCCTGGGCCTTAGAGGACTTGAAGCAGAGATGCTCTGTCGTCTCTGTTGGTGTGTTGGAAGCCAGATGCCATGGAAGAGGCACAGGTGGCCACCCCCTCGTGGGGAAGGCCAGCCTTCGTGGGTGGAGGGGGAGGACACAGGAAGGAGCACACGGGTGCTGGGCAGGTGAGTGCATTTCTTGGACCTCCAAGCAGAGCGAAGGGAGAGAGCGACCGATGCCAGTGCCTATTCTTTCCCAGACTCCTGACTCACAAAGACCTGGGCAAATCAAATGATTGTCGTTTAATTTAAGCCACTAGGTTTTTATACAAAGCAGTATATAACAACATGCACTTTCATCATTAAGAATATTACTTTTCTAAATATAATAGTTTAAGATGATAGATAGATGATAGATAGGTAGATAGATGATAGATAGATAATAGAGATACATAGATGGATACATACATACATACATAGAATAATCCAAAATAAAAGTGAATAGTTCCTGATTATCAAAGGATTAGGTTTTATCATATCCTTTTTAATAACTTTTTTTTTAACCCACATAGTTGTCATTTTCTGGCTCTGGGAATCTCAGAATTAAAGTGAAACATATATCTTATTTCTTTTGTTATCTGTTCTCTTTTGTAGTCATATAGAATGAAAATTTTAACATATGCATGCATGTTTGTATATTTATCAGTATTTTGTTTTCATCTGGAAAACCTAGCAGCCCAAAAGAACCCTATGGTTTTAATAAATGTTTGAGAGAAAATATTTACAGCTATGAAAGCTTTCACATAGCCTGTTGTCTGTACTGCTTTATGTGTACTGCTCTTTTTAGGGAAATATAATTCATATTCATTTGTCAACATTATATATTTTGATGATCTCTCCCATGCTCAATGTGAATATTTTTATTATGTAATCAATTAGAAAAATGTAGGTACCAATACTCCTTTTCTTAGCCACATTTTTGTGCAAGAATTTCTTCCACGTCTTCTCTGTCACTGAAAGTGGCTTTTCTCTGATAACCAGCAGTCTCACTACCTTTCTGATGGAGACCCTTTTTTTCTACGTAAGTAAGGGAGAGGTGTCAAAGATTATGAATACATGGCCATCATTTTCAGACAATTCTTTCACCCCTTTTCTTTGATTTTTGTCATGATAGTCTCTCCAGCCTGACGGTCATCAACCTATAACCTCCTAACATTCTCCTTTCTTCAGCACTTGCTCCACAATTTTTCCCTCCACTCCAGTCCTATTATTATTTTCATCATCCAAGTAGATGATCCTTCTAGCACTCTGACTCAGAGTCCTTCAATCCCTGTACCACCAAAGTCTCCCCATTTTATCTGTTACCTACAAACATAAATGCAGCCTTGATTGAAATCATCACATCTCTGTTTCATCTCACTCTACAGTTTTGAATGTTAAAATTTCTCCTGCTTGACAATGAAGAATTACAAGAAAAGCAGTTCTTCTCTCCCGCATCCATAGCCCTGTGACCCTGTTATTTTAAAATCTTAATTCTAACCTATGCTACTCCTTTATCTTCCAAATCCAAAGCCTATTTCTGATGTAACTTTTCTTCATTGCCAACCAGGAAGCCAAAATCAGCCATGTCATCTGCCACACATGACTTCCAAGGGCTCTGACACTCAGGACACATCACTGTGACGACATTGATAATCCTTTATTATAGCCACTGTCTGGTTTTTCTACATCTGCTCTCGAAACTGCAGTTGGTTGAAAAACCAATAACATGCTGACCATGTCCGTGTCAAGTTAATGTCACTCTCATCATTCCTCATTACTTTTTAAATTATCACCCTGTTCCTTTCAGCAGGTGTTTCAAAGGGTCTCTTTCTAACTGCCAACTCCCCATTCCCAGAGAAGCAAATGTCCTCCATCCTCAAGAATAGTGAAATCATATGACAAGGATCATTTTACCTCCATTGAGCCATTTCATAAACACATACTGAAGAACTTGCTATGGGCCAGGTGCTAGAGATGGAATAATATGAAGCCAGGGTTCATCTATCACAGAGTTCATTTCTGGAGTGAGAAACACACAGACAGTGATCCTGATTGAGTATGTTAAAGGTTACACCTGTGCTTCTTTCTCTGCCTCTCCTACTTTTTTTTTCTGTGTCTTTACCTACTTTTCCTACCTAGGAGGAACAAATGTCTCTCTTCTTTCCAATGTTCTCCTCTTTAAGCAACACACATATGCCATTACTGCACAAATGCTTGACTATTTTTTAAAAATATATATATCTTTATTGATTTCAGAGAGAGGAAGGGAGAGGGAGAGAGAGAGAAACATCAATGATGAGAGTCATTGATTGGTTGCCTCCTGCGAGACCCCGGCTGGGGACCGAGCCGCAACCTGGGCCTGTGCCCTGACCGGGAATCGAACCCCGATCCCCTGGATCCTAGGTCAATGCTCAACCACTGAGCCACGCCTGGCCGGGCCAATGTTTGACTATTTTGACTTACTGCTTATAAGGGCTTTCCTCCCTCACTGTGTCTTTTTTTTTCTTTAAAGAATCTATAAACATTACCAAGTATTAAGATGAAAATTGACTACTACACATCTAGGCAACAGTTCACCTTATATTCTGAATCACTGAGGACTTCTGGGAAGCAAAATGAGTTTATTGTGGCAAAATTAGCGAAACACCACCAGATGATGTTTTCAGATGATGTCAGTATAAAGCTATCAAATTCAAATTATTCTCATTTTAGCAAAATGCTTTGAGAGTGAGAAGAAAGAAGATTTCCTTAGGAGGCTCTGAGCTGAGCTATCAGAACCTGAAATGGATATAGGTTTGCAGATATTATAAAATATGCTGTGGTTTCTGTAACAGGACAGATAGTAGCAGTTTTCTATATTGGTGATTGATAGCGCAGTTGATTTGAGATTAAGTCTCAGAAAGTTCCATCTGCATTTTTATATTGTCAAGAATTCTTTCAAAGGTTCTAAACTATTTCAGAAATCACTGAAATGCAGAAGAAATCCAGGAGGACCTCTTCTACCACCAGAGTAGTTCCAATTCTGCTTGATTGGATGGGCCTCAATATGATTAAAGTGTCACCTCCAGTCTACAGGAGAAGTCCCTTAGGCATATAATATTAAAGCAAATGTTTCTGAAAAAATGAATGTTAATAATTCCAAGTTCTGTCTAAGATGCGGAGCAACTGGAACTTCCATAGATTGCTCGTGGGAGTGTAAAGTGGGGTCATTACTTCAGGGAGTATCCATTTAGCGTAAGCATACACTTACCCTGTGATGATGCGAAATAGCCAGACTAGAAATAGTCCAAGTGTTTACCAACAGGAGAGCTAATAAACAGATTGTAGTAGACTAATGCTTCATAGTGAAAGGAATGAACTACTGGTGCATACAACAACGTAGATGAGTTAGCTTTTAAATCAATAACAGTTACACATAAATTATTATTTTAGTTGTTGTTGGACCCTTGATCTGGCCCACAGCATGGGCCAGCTGGGGGCTTGTTGGACATCCAAAGCCCCTGCAGGAAAAATGCTGTTTCAGAATCACATGGTCTTCAGGGATCAGATTGAAACGTAAAGAGGCTATTTTCCCCCCTTGCTTCCTAACATTGCATATTGTTCATTGGTTTCTTCCATGTGCTTTACTTTAAAGTCTTTGTGTTTTAATTATTCCCATGTCTAAGCAGAGCAAAGCTTTTTTGTTTATTTAAGAAAAAAGATATTGCTATTTTGGCCATGGCTTTTAGATAACAGTGGTCTTTGTGTACGTCTCTTTTCAAAATAACAATGTTAATGATAGTATTAGTGGGTCAAATATCCTAAAAAGTAATTTTGCTATGAATGAAAATATAAAATATTATCTTTATAGGCTCATATACAATTCATTTAGCAAGGAATTAAACTTCATTTTCTGAAATGGAAAACTTTATAATTTAAAAACTCGAAGGGCTCCATTAATTATCCATTACTAAGGACCCATAATATTAATCTCTTTGTTAGAATTTATTTCTTAATTTATCCACTAATATGCTTTGTTCTTGGTTTTTACAGAGAGATGCCAAAAATGAATTAATCTAATGACATTGACCATAATGTTATGCAATCTATCATAAATGCAATTTCTCAAAATAAATTTCTTCCTGCTAGAAAAAAAAGTCTGCATGAATGAGGTTTTTATGAAACTGTGAGTGTTGTTGAAGATAATAAATGTTTTCTGTTAAGATGCACTTCATAGTTTTTTAACTCAGAGCTAATTCAGCACTAAAAAAGCAGTAATTTCCTCATCGCGGCTGTCTAGCACACATGCCTTTCTTCACCTACATGCCTTTTCACTTTTTCCTTCAACTTAAGCAGCTTCCTCACGTGTAAAATGGGAGGAACCATACTTGACATGGTGCATCATGAGAATCAAACGAGATTACAGGTGTTCCTCAGGAAATGAGGGCTGTCAAAAACGGGGTGATATTCTGTAAATAGCTACTATTACTAAAAGTTCATATTTTTAAAGTATTTTAAGATATAACTAAACAGAAATTTTTGGAGGTAGATATAAATACAATTATCATTATTACTTTATAAAAATTATTTTAGGAACTTTCTAAGGAATATTTCTCTAAATATTATAATGTTTCAAAGCTTTTATGATATTTTGAGATTTAAGAACACTTATTAAAAGAGGTCTATTAGTTTCTTGACCATTAATATTAAAACAACTTATTATTAAGTTAACAATTAATCACAGAATGTACTTTAGCCATGTATAAATCAAGGGGAAAGAAAAAGCCAATGGACACATTTTGTTTCCGATTACTACTGCCCTAGGATTTAGAAGACCTGGGTTTTAGACTCAGTTCTTCAGTTAACCAACTCATTTAATTTTCTCTGAGCCTCGGTTCCCTCATCTGCACTGTGATAGGATGAGATCAGGTTCTTGCTAACCTTCTTCTGACTCAAAAATTTCAAAATATTATTTATATTTCTCTAATCTTGACTCATCCTTATAGTCAAGAATGAGAACTTTTATTTCTTTTATATTATTCAAAGTTTACACCGAAAGGTTTAAAATACATCTGCATTTTAGAAGTCCATGTCCTGAGGAAGATTTTTGAAGAATGAAGATATTCATGATTAACTATTCCAGGATCATACAATGCTTTTTGAATTTTGTCGGCATTCTCAGAGGTCTGTAGTTCATATCTGATCTTAAACCTGGTTTCTATTTAACCATTTTTCTTAGTAAGCTAGAAATGCTAAGACAATATGGCTCTAGTAGGGGCTTTAGATTAAGTTCATACAGGAAATTAGATTAAGTTCATAATCAGAAGTTTGGCTTTCTCCTCATCTATCATTCATTTATCTATGTATCCTCTGTCTATCTGTCTGTCTATCTATCTATCTATCTATCTATCTATCTATCTATCTATCTATATCTATCTATCATCTATCTATCATCTATCTATCTATCATCTATCATCTATCTATCTATATCTGTCTATATCTATCTATCTATCTATCTATCATCTATCTATCTATCTATCTATCTATCTATCTATCATCTATCTATCTATCTATCTATCTATCTATCTATCTATCTATCTATCTATCTATCTATCATCTATCTATCATCATCTATCTATTATCTATCTATCTATCTATCTATCTATCTATCTATCTATCTATCTATCTATCTATCTATCATCTATCTATCATCTATCTATCTATCTATCTATCTATCTATCTATCTATCTATCTATCATCATCTATCTATCATCTATCATCTCTGTCATCTCTCAATCATCTATCTATCTGTCTATCTTTCTGTCTATCATCTATCATCTATCATCATCTCTCTATATCTATCTAATCTATAATCTCTTTCTCTTTCTCTCTCATCTGTTTTTTGTCTATTTACCTATCTTTCATCTATTCATCTTAGTAGAGTATCTAATTTGCTATTCTGCAGAAATTATGTGGGTGACAATAGTATGTGCTTCTGTTTTCTTGAAATAAAAATATTGAGATTGATATCATGGCAAGGAGACCAAAACCGTCTCTAAGGAGCATCTGTTGGAATTTGGGACTGGGATATGCTTGTACATAATGATGAAGTTCTAACTGATACACTAATATTTTATCTTTTACTTAAATAAAAAACAACATATTGAATCACTTTGTGAATGAATGTATTTAGACTAAGCTGTAGACCACGGAACATGTACCAGCAGGACGATGACTGTATTTGGACCAGATGGACTTTCTGGGTGGTCTTCAAAGTGAAACCCAGTAAAATATCCATCGCAGCAAGGTAATTTGAAAGAGTTCATAAAAGCCATGGGTTGATATTGTGTGGTCCATATTACATTAAAAATAAACCTTAATATTTTTGTAGAGATACCTAATACAAGTATTTTTATTTGGCATACAAAAGCCCTGTTTATAAGATAACTTAATGGACTACTTCAAATATTTCAGACTATGAATTTAGTCTAATCAGGTTTAAAACTTGGACTAAAATCAATTTCAACTTATATGAAAATTCAGCTTCCAAATTTAGGGATCAACCACATGTTATATGTCAGATTTATTCTTAGTTCTTTAAGAAAAGGCAACAAAACAGATGTAACACTTTTCAAAGAAATTTTCTCTATACCTTTTCTTAATACAACATTTATAACATCATGTCCATATAAGTAAAATGAGATATCATCCTATGAGATTTATTTTAATAAGTATAAAATCATACCATAACTTTTTTAATATTTAAGTATCATCATCAGTTTTGCGTATAAATGCTATTTGAGAAAATGTTTAAAATTATGAATAAGAATGTCTCACACATTGGCATATTGAAATCTTTGGCTTAAATGCTTTTTCAATTAACATTATCAGAAGACTTTTCTTGATGAGAAGATCAGGATGCTCTTCAAATGCAGTTATAAAGTTTTTTCCCTATTATTTGCAACACATACACATGGGGCAAAAATATAACTAATATTTTACAAGTATAACTGTAGCTTCAACACCACTATTATGGAGAAATAAAATTGGTCTTCTGGTCCTAAATTCCTTGCTCTTTTTTTAAAAACAAAATTTTAAAAATATGTTTTGATTTGTTGCAGAGAGCGGAAGGGAGAGGGAGAGAGAGAGAGAGAAACATCAATGATGAGAGAGAGTCATTGATCGGCTGCCTCCTCCTGGGGATCGAGCCTGTAACCCTGACATGTGCCCTCACTGGGAATCCAACCGTGGTCAGAAAAAATATTTGAGATAATATTATCTATACTCCTAAAAATCTTAACACATGATGAATGCTGTTTTAACCTCATGATGCTAATTTATAGTCCCTGCTAAGTAATACACATTTTACAATATGTGCTTTAAATTTCTTCTGTATTAGTGCATTTCACTGCCAGTATATTTATTCTGTAGGAAATTTTTATT